>NC_141687.1:863370225-863985865 GCF_964263255.1 Lissotriton vulgaris | reverse complement strand
GATCTCTACGGCAATAGATATGTTGGCCCCACCTCGGCTCACAAAAGCGGGGAGGTCTATGCATCAGCCCCCTGGATCTCTGAGGCCCTTAAAGTGGGTAAGAGCAGATGTAAATACCTTGAACGCCAGTGGAGGACCAATTATGACGAGAGTGCTAAAGCAATTTACAAGACAGCCCTTAAAGAGCTACGTAAAAGTGTAAAATCAGCCAGAAGAGAGTATATAGCTAATAGCATCAAGTCAGCAGAGAACTCGAGCAAGGAGCTTTTTAAGGTGGTGGATATGTTTCTTAAACCCCAAGCAGCACAAATGGAAGTTCCAGCCTCCCCCTCACTTTGTGAGAACATTGCAGACTTTTTGGACAATAAAGTACGCACGATCTATAATACTTTCAGGGGAAATGATGCTACAATGAATTCCAACAGGTCAAGAGGTAATGATCTACAAGCCGGTTTCTGTGATTTCAACCCTATCACTTTGCAAGAGGGGTTGTCCTTGATTCTTAGCTGCAAATCGGGATCCCCAGAGGACCCTTGCTCCTCTAAACTCTGGAATATAGTGGCCCAGTGGATAGTCAAGAATTTGGTTAATCTCTGGAACTCCTCCCTAATTACGGGTATCTCCCCTGAGCTGTGAAAACATGCAACAGTGTTACCCCTTAAGAAAAATCCCAATGGAGCGCCGGAGGATCTGAGCAACTATCGCCCCATTTCCCTCCTGCCAGCCCCTGCTAAAATGTTGGAGAAGCGGGTGCAAAGACAGTTGTCCTCATTTGTAGAGGACTCTGGTATCCTGCGTGATATCCAATCAGGGTTTAGACCAGGCTTTAGCACCGAAACTGCCCTCTTGGAAGTTTCTGAATCTATAAAATCTTATGTGGACACAGGGTCTTCTGCAATGCTGGTGCTACTAGATTTGTCCACCGCGTTTGACACGGTGGACCATGCAATACTACTGTCTAGACTCAAAGAGAGTGGCGTGGGGAGGACGGTGCTAAAATGACTGAACTTTTTTCTCCCCAACCGGACACAGCAAATCGATTAACAAACATATAAATCCAAATCTAAAAAGATCTGGTGTGGAGTCCCCCAGGGCTCAGCACGTAGCCTGCTCCTTTTCGATATTTACCTGGCACCTCTGTTCACTCTTCTCGCCAACTGGGGTGTGAAGGCGATATCTTACGCCGACAACATCCAGCTGGTGTTCTCCTTTAAAGAAAAGAAGGACAAAGCCCTAGAAAACTTTAAGGGTTGCCTGACAGACATATCCCTATGGATGAACAACAACAGGCTGAAGTTCAATGCTAGCAAAACGGAGTTACTATTTTTTGGGAACATCTGCCCTCTGCCTGCGCAGCTCTGGTGGCCACAGGAAATGGGCCCTCCACCTACCCCTGCAATTTCAGCAAAAAATCTACGGGTTAAATGGGAGATGGACCTCTCCATTTCAGCCCAGATTACGCAGGTGTCCTCGGCCTGTTCTGGCAAATTGAAAAGTCTACACAAATGTATCCACTTACTGCCTGAGGATTGCCGCCGTGTGGTTATACATGCCATGGTCACGGCAAGATTGGACTATGCCAATAGCCTATATGTACCTGTCTACCAGATTAAAAGGCTGCAAATAGTTTAAAATGCAGTGGCAAGAATGATAAGGAGAGTCCCCTACCGTCATCACATTTCGCCACACATTAAGAAACTCCATTGACTGCCCGTGGCTAGGAGAATAGAATTCAAGGCACTAACTTTTGCCTTCCGTTCTCTCCATGGCAATTGTCCAAACTATCTCAAGCTGCGATTGTGCAGCTATAAACAAAATAGCCCTCTAGATCTAGTGCCTTCAACTTTCTGAGCGTCCCGAGGGTCAAGAAAGCTCGTATTGGAGGAAAGTCAATAGTGACCGTGGCCTCAAAGCTTTGGAAAGATCTGGCCAACTTTTTGCGACAGATTAAGTCTGAACCTATTTTTACGAAAGCAGTGAAAACTTGGATTTTTAGCCTAGACCTTTAGAGTGCGTCTGGTTCATACCTGCCGATCTAGCGGTTTCATACTTTTTGTCTTTCTTCTAGTGCCGGGACACCTCTGTTTGAGGTAGCTGTTTGCGCTCTTATCACTTTTGTTATTTTTATTATTATTATTTACTTGGCCACTGAATAAATAGTAGAAAATATTTACTATTTGGTAGGCGGCCTTGAAAATAGAAGGGAAACTTTACTATGTACCCAACCTCCTTTTAAATATTAGAAATTCTGAACTGTTTGGCCAGTGGTCGTGCAAATAGCAGAAAAACATCACTGTATACCCACCGCCAGCTAAATATTAGAAGTACTGCACTATTTGGCTGACGGCTGTTCAAATAGCAGTAAAGCTTTTCTATTTATCCGGCTACCAGCTAAATAATAGAGATTCTGCACTATTCGGCTGTTAGCTGTGCAAAAATAAGAACATCTTTGCTATTTACCCGAACACTGGCTAAATAATTGAGATACTGTACTGTTTGTCCGGCAGCTGTGTAAACAATAAGGAAACCTCACTATTTACCTGGCCACTGTCTTTGAAATCATCTCCCCACTGATGCTGCCAATATAATTTCCAAAGGGAAAGGGGCCCTAAAGGAACACCATCTCCTTTGCAAATTAGTTGCCACCCCAACTCAGGGGTCATCAGCTTATTAATGGTTTGAGACAGAAATTCCTTTCTGAACTAGAAAGGGGAGGGAGGACACCACTTTCATGAAGCCTCATATTTTAATTCTAAAACAATTGCAAAAGTACTTTTACTAGCCAAAAGATTTGTCCAACTCGTAAAATGTTTTGTACATAATGATAAGCATTTTTATGGATCCAAACTCTGTGATTTTATGACATGAGGCCCTTAGTGCTAAACAGGTTTGGAAACAGGCACTAACATAGAAGTTTAATGGTCTCAAAGGTTTGAATGTGTCCAAGTATTTTTGACAGCTATGCCACAGAATGACACTCCATGTCACCATGGCCAAGGCATAGAGACTTATGAAGGCCTAAATGGAGCTGTCTGTGCTCCACTCCTTTACATTTCCCTGGAGAATCGATTAATGATAACAGCGATTCGAACCTCTGCACCACTAGTTAAAGCTGTTTACTTTTCTAAAACTATGTACTGACTCTTAGAAAGCCATAAGAATGTACCATGACCAAATATAGGATTACCAAAAGCCTCCATGTGAACAGAATGCCTCTTTTTATGCCGCAAATCAGTTCAATTAAACAAATCAGACTAAAATATCTGAAATGTAAAAGCAAAAACCTGAAGTAGAAATGCTGGGAGGACCTGGTTTGGAAGGTCGGGCTGTACTGTTTCCATGAGGAGCATGGTCAAGACAGATTTGCATATGGCTGGAGCCAAACTGACGTTGCATGTTCAGCAGAACAGTGGGTTAGAGTGCTGCACCGAGCTATTGTCATTGGTTAGACTTATTGCAAGCAGCCTCCCATTACCTTTTGTGTGTTTGATTTACCTCCCTAAGTGCCATGAGTATGACCAGACTTTGTTCCAATGCTCACTGTATCACTGAAATCAAGCTGTACAAGGCTGATGAACCCATAACGAGCCTGAAACCCATCCTGGGTGCTTGTGTTCTGGTTCAGGAAGAACATGAGTTGGCAGTTCGGCAGGAATGTTTCGATGAGTATCAAGGTCAATACTGATCTGCATATGGCTGGATCAAAACTGAGATTGCATGGTGAACGAAAGAAAAATGGGTTGGAGTGCTACCCCAAGCGATTGCCAGTGGTTAAACTTATTGCAATCAGCCTCCCATCACCTTTTGTGTGTTTTGTGTACTCCCCTACATGGCATGGGTATGCCCAGGCATAGGCCCTGTGCTCACTGTGTTACAGGAGCCAATTTGTACCCCACAGATGATCCCGTAACTAGGGCAAAACTGGTCCTGGGTTGCTTGTGTTTCGGTTCAGGAAGGAGCTGGCTTGGTAGTTCGGGCTGGACTGTTCCCATGAGAAGTAGGGTCAATCAATCAATCAATCAGAGTACTCGCGCTACTTACCTGTGAGGGTCTCAAGGCGCTGGGGGTGCTGCTACTGTTCGAAGAGCCAGGTCCTGAGGAGTCTTCTGAAGGTGAGTAGGTCTTGGGTCTGCTGTATGTGGGTAGGGAGGGTGTTTCAGGTTTTGGTGGTGAGGTAGGAGAAGGATCTGCCGCCGTAGGTCATACGTTGGATGCGGGGGGACTGCGGCGAGAGCGAGGCTGGCGAAGCAGAGATGGCGGGTGGGGGTGTGGAAGCTGAGTCTGCTGTTCAGGTTGACTGGTCCGGTGTTGTGGAGTGCTCTTTGTGCGTGGGTGAGGAGCTTGAAGGTGATCCTCTTGTCGACGGGGAGCCAGTGTAGGTCTCTCAGGTGGGGGTTGATGTGGCTGCGGCGGGGGACATTGACAAGCAGTCGGACGGAGGCGTTCTGGATGCGTTGTAGTCGTCGTAGGTGTTTGGCTGGGATTCCGCCATAGAGTGCGTTGCCGTAGTCCAGTCTGCTGCTGACGAGGGACTGTGTCACTGTTCTTCTTGTTTCGGTCGGAATCCACTTGTAGATCCTGCGGAGCATGCGGAGGTTGTTGTAGCAGGAGGAGGAGACGGCATTGACCTGCTTGGACATGGAGAGGGATGAGTCGAGGATGAATCATAGGTTGTGTGCATGTTCGGTGGGTGTTGGTGCTGTTCCCAGTGTGGTCGGCCACCAGGAGTCGTCCCAGGCTGAGGGGGTCAAGACAGATTTGCATATGGCTGGATCCAAAATGAGGTGGCATGGTGAATACAAGAATGATGGGTTGGATTGCTAACCTGAGTTAATGCAAGTGGTTAGACTTATTGCAAACATCCTCCCATCACCTTTTCTGTGTCTCATCTACCGCTCTAAGTGGCAGAGGAATGCCCAACGGGGGTTCAATGCTCACTATGCCACAGGAACCAAGCTGTACCCATAACTAGGGCAAAACCGGTCCTGTGTTTTTGGTGTTCCGGTTCAGAGATGACCTGGCATGCTCACTGTGTCACTGAAATCAAGCTGTACCTAGCTGGTGAACCCAGAACTAGTGCAACACTGGTCGTGGTTCAGGGAGGACCTGGTTTGGCAGCTCGGGATGGACTGTTTCCATGAGGATCAAGGTCAATACTGATTTGCATATGGCTGGATCAAATCTGACGTTGCATAGTGAGCAAAAGAACAATGGGCTGGAGTTCTTCCCTGAGCAATTGCCAGTGGTTAGACTTATTGCAAGCAGTCTCCCACCACCTTTTATGTGTTTCATATACTGCCCTAAATGGCATGGGTATGCCCAGATATAGGTCCCATGGTCACTGTGTCTCTGCAACCAAGCTGTACCTGGCTGATGAGCCCATAACTAGGGCTAACCGGTCCTAGATTTTTTGTGTTCAGGTTCAGGGATGTCCTGGCATGGCAGATCGGGCTGGACTGTTCCCATGAGGAGCAAGGTCAAGACAGATTTGCATGTTGGTGGATCCCAACTGCGGTGGCATGCTGACCAAAAGAATGATGGGTTGGATTGCTACCCTGAATTAATGCCCGTAGTTATACTTATTCCAAGCAGCCTCCCATCACATTTTCTGTGTCTCATGTACTGCCCTAAGTGGCAGGAGTATGCCCAGATGTGGGTCCCATTGTCACTGTGTCACAGAAACCAAGCTGTACCCGTCTGAAAGCAAATTGGCCTGCTAGTGACCACAAAAAGCCTTTGTACATGCGGCCCTTGATTATTTGGAATTACAGAATTATGCACAAACTCAAAATATGATTTACAAGATGTGCCATTGAATTCAGCTGATTTAGTTATATTTGCCAATCGCTCTGGTTTAAGAGAGATTGAAGGAGATTTGCATGCAAAATATGCTGTTCACATTAACGTACATTGCTGAAATATCATATTTGGGCAATGTTTTTATCTGTACAAGTTGCTGAGCTGATTGCTCTTAGTAGAGCCTGTTGGATTGCTCACACACAGAGTGCTACAATTTCAACTGATAGTCAGTACTCTTTTGGAGTTTACCGTTCAATCTTTTTATAAAATTTTTCAAAACTAAACAGTGTTCAGTATTACATTGCATACTGACTATTGCATATTCAGCAACATTTCACATTATGGGTCCAGTGGCGCCTCCTCTGTTAAGGAGGAGGATCATCGCCTCAATGCTCAAGAGGAAAACTAAAATGAAAATAACATATAGTTAGGCATTCCTGTTTTCAATTTCTATTTTTGGTAAATTCCGGTGGGGTTTTTTCATTTTTTTCAATACCTTAAAAAAACAGTGGTTATCAGTGGTTGCACATTTTCGCACCATTAAAAACAACAGAAAATGTGTTTTCCGGTGTTTATAAAATTTTTATTTAATTTTAATTATTGCTTGCTTTCTGCACTGATAGTGCAAGTGTATAGGAAGCGTGTGCACAGGGTATATGAGGACCAAATAAATGTTTACTGCACCAGAAAGGACTACCATGTCAATAGCATTCTTCATTAACTCTGAAAATTGTAAAGATGCTTTCAGCATACCATCTAGCAAGTGACAAGAATCAGGGAAGCACTTCAACTCAGGTATCGATTTTGACAGGCCATCATACATTTTTTTCATCTACGTAGCTGCTTTACTGCAAATACAAACAATATCACTCCAATCTTTATTGAACTTGGTAGGAACCTTTTTTAACAGCATTCCAAGTGACACTGTGTTCCATGTTTACCAAACGCCTGGTGTCATGTTCTTTTCACATATACTTATCGCTACATCTTGCACTGAATGTTTAAAGACTGGGGTGTTTGGCAATTCACTTACAATCAATACTGACTCACTAGAAAAAGGGGCTGATATATCAAAGGATTTCACCCATTCTCTGTCTGCGGGTAAATATGATGCCACATACTAGGAAAGATTCTTATGAAACCAGACATTTTACCTATCAGTGAAATCAAATGTAGCCAAAATTGCAAATATGATTTTGATATTTCCCGATTCTCTACAGTTTATAAAATAACTAAATAAGACCTAAACCATGCTTCTAAACACTTGGGGGTCATTACGATGGAGGATTTTCCGCATCCTCCGGGCCGGCGGAAGCCACCACCGGCCCGGAGGATGCGGAAAATCCTCTGCGGACCCAAAAGGGACCCACCGCCACATTAGGATGGCTGGTGGGTCATGGTTTAGGTCCGCAGCTTTTCCGCCGCGGCTGGCTTACAACCGCGGCGGAAAAGCACTAAAATGGTGACGGTGTCTCTCAGACACCGTCAGCCAGATTAGGATGTGCTTTTGAACATGCTTTTCCGCGGCGGCTTTTCCGCCGTGGAAAAGCATGTGTAACTGCACTGCGGGGGCCCGTTGCGGGCCCCCTAGGTGTAGTGGGGGGTGGGGGGTGCACATGGGGGGTACCTATGGTACCCCCCTGCATTTGCGTGCACAATGCAGCAGGCACCGCGCGGTGCCTGCCGCTTTGTGCACGCAAATGCTGTGCATGCTTTTTTAACATTGCTGCGGGAGCAGCTTGAAGCTCCACCCGCCGCAATGTTAAAATAGAGGATGTGACCGCCACCCAGGCGGTCACATCCTAATCTGCACAGAGGGAACGCCGCAGCCCATGCGGACGTTCCCTCATGCTCTGGGGTCGCGGACGGACTCAAGTCCGTCCGCGATCGTAATGACCCCCTTAATCTTTAGACCAAATTCCATAAAACTGAAAAAAGCAGAAGGAAGAAGAGACAATCTGCCAGATTCATCATTGTAAAATCGGCTCACAAAGGGCCAGATTCTGAGAATCTGGCCTTTTGCAAGCACAATTTTTGCATTTGGGATTCATCATCCCAAATGCAAAAATCACAAATTGCGAAATCGCTAGATTGCGAGGAATTGCATTTAAGGAATCTCTATTTGAGATTCCTTAAATGCAATTCATGAACCATTTTTGAATTGCGAAATCGCTATTTTTGGCCGCTATTTACTGCGAAGTCTGACTTCGTGGTAAATAGCGAAAACTTTGAACAATGCACTTTAGTGCATTTTTCAAAGTTGTTTGTTACACAAACACATGTCCTTTGGACATGTGTGTGAGCAACATCAGTCTACATTTACATTTCAGGGGTGCTACAGGTTGTCCTTTGGACACCCCTGGCACCCTTGAAATCGCATTCTTATTTGCGATTAGCAAATTGCTAATCGAAAATAAGGAATTACTCCCCATGCATTCCTATGGGCCACTAGGCCCATAGGAATGCATGGGGAGTCATTCCATATTTGCGATTAGCAATTTGCTAATTGCAAATAAGGAAGCTGTAGAAATCGCAAATAATATTGTGATTTCTACATGAATCCCGTTTTGCGAGTCATTAATAGCGAACCCTTAATAATCGCTAATAAGGACTCGCAAATCGGGACATCGATGAATCTGGCTGTAAGTTTTAGTGACATACCTAAACAACAAACCTCAAGCAGAATAATTTTAGGCCAGTCTTTCTTGATGCCACCTTGTATAACAAAGTTACATGTATTGGCCCCTTCAGGAAGAAATAAAAATGACTTTCACTCTTCTTTTCCTTTCTTTGAATGGCATTTAGTTTGTGGTTGCAAAGTTGTTTTTTCAGTGTATATATGTTTACACCGGTGATGGCTATTTTCCTTTTGGTGGGGTTTTATCAGTTAATATAGGTTTAAACCTAAAACCAGTTAGCCAACATATAGTTATTGTCATTTTAGTTTTCCTATTGTAGTCACTGGCTCTCGAGGTGGGGCAGGCCTGGAAAGAGCAGGGCGAGGAGTGGTTTTCACTCCCAAAATGTGCAAGACTGCTTGGCCTGCCATGTAGGGCCAGGCAGACAGTCCTGAGCACTTTACATCTTTTCCACCAGGTAAGGAACATGCCCACCCTCCCAGTCCCTGTCTGGGCTCCAATCCACGGTGATCAGACCAATCAAAATGCTGCATTGCAGCATTGTGATTGCCTCAGGGGAGCCTGGGAGCCCGGTTGCTTCCTGATGGTGAGACCAAAAACAGAAAGAAGAGTACAGGGGAGAGGCGCCGGCTGGCCTTAGAGAGGCAAGTGCTTTTTTTATCCCAGCACCACCCCACCCTGCCCCTCCCCACCGCCCGGGTCTGGTTGCAGCAACTACTGCACAAAAGATACATTTCTATATACTTTTAACAGATCAGGATGTCAGTCTAGAATATAAAGAAAATCAGATTATGTACTGCGATAAAAGTAAAGGTAACCCTATTATATGTATGACATAAGCATAAAAGGTAAAAGTTTACAAAGCAAAGTAAGGCAATAATTTATCAGTGTTTTAGCACAAGGAGGCCAACATCAATGAGACACTTAGCTCCTGTTTGCAAGTATAAGAGTAAGAGCACATTTAATTCAGCATACATCCTCAAATTTGGGAGAATATTGTGTGGTAGAATGTGGTGATGTGAAAATCATACATTGACAGATTGTATTTATCAGTCGTGCTGCTTTTGTGCGAAGTGGGAGCATGGTGTCAATCAAGATCGAAAAATATCATCCCTTATAATACACTGAAATTCAAACAGCAGAATTTCCCACCCAGCTGAGCTGTGAGTGTCAATCAGTATTGTGCCAAAGAGGGTCACAACCATAACATATGCCTCAGATCAACTCCTCCAGTTGTACAACATTATAGCTGGCATTTGCATTCAGAATGTATTCATTTTAGCCAGCGACAGGTAGGCACTGTGTAGAATACTGAATTGTATGAATTGCAACCTAGATTTACTGGATATTTCCAAAAGGCAAGTCAGTATTTTCTCCTACTCTTTATCATTGAACGCACTGCCCATTTCCCTCTCCCATCTGCTTCGTAGGGTCCTGGTAGGAGTGTTTGATGTTCACCTATAGTCTTGGCAAATCAACTAACTAGTATATGCCCATTCACCAAGGTGTAAAGACATTGTATAAGGGCATATGATTGTGGTTGCGTAGCCACTATGTTTTAGTGAACATGGAGGGGGCAGCAGCACTAAGCCAAACATTGACTTTTATGTATATTAAATTGATCCATAAGGTAACCGAAGGTCAAAAGATGTCTCTTGCAGAAGAGATCATCGAATGTGCATCCACCAGATGTTTCCCAGATCTTTAGATTGAAATGTAACCTTTTTAAAAAAAATTCAAAAACCTTTATTAGTCACTTGCATGTTACAGCAGATGAGTATCCTTCAGTAATAAGCAATTACCGATTGCAGTATCCTGATTAGCTTATAAACGAAACCGCAGTTAACATTTTATGCAGGATCTAAACAAAAAGCCCCCCTCCCGCCTAGCCCTTAAAACAAGCACATTTTCAGCAATACAGATCATCAGGAGTACCGTGAAGTGTATGATGTAGCAGCACATTCTTCCGAAAGCCAAGGTCTATGTTTTTGTTTGTTGGTGAGTTAGTTTGTACAGTTCTTGAGTGGTTAGGGTAAACCGCAGATAACTTTTTATGCAGTATCTGAACATATAGCCCCCCTCCTGCCTAGCTCCTAAAGCAAGCACAGTTTCAGCAATGCATATCATCAGTAGTACCATGAAGTGTGTGACATAACAGCACCTTCTTCTGAAAGCCAAGGTCTATGCTTTCGTTTGTTGACGAGCTCGTTCAGACAGTTCTTGAGTGTTTAGGGTTACCTTCCCATTCATATGCAATAAAACTTCAGGTCCTTTACCCATTTAACCTAAAGCCTTCACCACTCCATGACTATCTGCTTTCAGGGTACTGGGGCTACAATCACATCTGATAGGGGCAGAGGGTGTTCGACCATCTCATCCGCCATCCATGTTCCGCTCTCCTCCACCTCCTGGTCTTTGTCCGTATCTGTCCCTTGTGCTAAGAGGTATGCAGCCAGAGGGCCCCATATATCCTTTGGTCGTGATTTCAGGGGTAAAAAATCACCGTAACAATTCAACTGTTCTTGCCAGGTTGTTAAGTCTTGTATTCAGTCTTTGAACTTAGGATCATTGCCCCTCCCCCAACTACAGACAACTCAGCGTTTTGCAATTCGAAGTCCCAGCGCGAGGTACATTTTATTAACTGTAATTACATCTTGGGTACTGCCCAAGAGAGCTACTAATGGGGTCGGCTGTATCCTCACTCCTATCATGTGTGACATACCTTCAATAACCTGTATCCAGTATTCCAGCACTTGTGGACATTGCCGTGCTAGATGAAGGGAATCCGCCCATTCCCCTCCACATCTTTCACATTTATCATCTTCCCCCAGACAGAACTTATAGAGCTTGACGGGAGTGTGATATAGTCTGTGTAAAAATTTGCAGTGGACAAGTCTCCGCCGGCTACTGGCTGTAACTGCTTCCGTCTGCTTGCAACTAAATTTCCATAGCTCATCCATCAGGGGGACCTCCAGATCTTTATCCCATCCCGGCGAGTGGGTTATGTGAAGGTGGTGCATTCTGCATGTGTTTGTACAGCATGAACGTGATGTGCTTGGGAGGTCCAGACTGTTATATTGCATGTAAAGATGGTAGGGTGGTCGGTTCTATGGGGAATGGCGGGGTAACAGCTTTATCGCTTTGCCGGAGTCGTATGTACATGAATAGGTGCATTATGGTAGGAGTGTCTGTTCCAAAGAATTGCTCCCTGGAGCGGAACAGCCCATCAACAAAAGGGTCTCCCCAAGTAGTGTATTGGAGATTGCAAAGCATTCTCTGACATATCCCTTCATAGGTAACCTGCAGTAGTGGGTGGCCCATCAAAGGCAATCTGGGAGAGTACACCATTGAAATCTCCAACCTTCTGGCAATTTGTTGTTATAAATGAAATTGAGGACCTAACATAGGTACTCTGTCTCAGAGGCACAAATCCGTTGTGTCACAGAGACAGGCAGGCCCTTTCACCCAGGCAGGCCCTTTGACCTAGATTAGCCCTCCCTTCACAATAACAAGCAACAGAGAGGCTGTCCCTTATCTGATCAGTGTGCTCTGGGCACAGAAGACGGTCCATCCTAAATACGTAATCTCCATGTCCAACAGTGACTAACCTACGTCACAACAAATTCTTGGAAACAGGCCCTTTCTCCAAGAACACAAATTCTTGGAAACAGACCCTTTCTCCAAGAACTCATCTTTCTCTGCCCAACTTTGCATCAATCCAAGGCACCAATCTGGTATAAATATACCTCCCTTTGCCCAAGCAAACCAGAGGAGACCGAGACTTCCATGGCGACACTCTGCCTGAGACACTGCAACCTGCATCATGCCCCAGCTCCAGCTGGCAGAGGTCCATCACACATCTTTGGGTGTCCAGCTCGAGATCAGGATGAAGTCCTACTACCGTAATGGGGTTAGATTACATCCAAGGGGGATTCTTGGCTCTCTAAGACCTACACACATGCTAGGTACACTTAGGTACATCTAGTTAGGCATCATAGGGGTATAGGCTTTATCTTAATGCATTCTGTATTTCATGTATGTGTTCATTACTATTGCAAAATGGTAAAACTATACAATGCCTTTTTATTTAACTGCACTGCTGGCCATAATTCTCTGCTACTATCCAACAGTTGTCGCAGCACATATAACCAGTACTAGAATAACAACTGTGCAATACATTTTATTGTAAACACACCTGACTGTTTCTTCTATATACTTCTCTGAGATGAGTGACTGAATGAAAAGTAGTATATTGTTTCCATGAACCTGAGGGATCAGGGTTTTATGTTATGTTGTTGCCAGAAGCTATTCCCTTCTTGTCTTCAAGACATCTCTAGTGGCCTCTGAGCTAGCTGGTACACAGTAATTAAGTTTAATATACATAATAGGGGCATACAGACCTCAGTCCTATGCCAAGCCTATCAAGTATGTTATTCCAATGCGCAGAACCTATAAGGGAAATAGGAACTACACTACATCGTTGCCATGTGGCAATGGTACAGTCTACAGTTGACGGGTCCCATTCCCGATCTTTCACTTCCGTGAATAGGTAGCCAGAGGGTGGAGTCGGGCAATGTATCCATCCTCAACAGCCAGGTGTGGCATAAATGGGGTCGGATGGAACCAGTGGGCAGCAAATTGTGCCTGGGCACAGTAATCGAAGTATTCAAAGTTAGGGACTTCAAACCCTCCCTGCTGATTCGGTAACATCAATGTTGCAAGGTTTAGTCACGCTTGTTTCCCTCCCCAAATGAGTCGTGTTAGTTGTGTTTTAAGCGTTTTAAAGAAAAACCTCCCAGAGTGATAAGGTAGATTAATAAATTGGTATAAGAATTTTGGTAGAAGGACCATCTTAATAAGAGATATTCTTCCTGCCATCAAGAGAGGTAGTTGCACCCACCGGGTTTTACTGTCCGTCATCTTATTTTTTTTTTTTTTATAATATATTTATTGAGATTTTTTTTTTTTTAAACAGTTATTCCCCCCCTCCCCCACAGGACAAATTCCACAAAATCTTGAATCAGGAACTAACAATACAATCTATTTACAACACATTGCTAATACTTTATATCATAAGAGCATGGAAGAAAATAAACGAAGAGAACTAAACCAGATAGAAAAAGATCAATGTTTACATAAGACGAGAAAAGGACAGGGAAAGAAAAAAAAAAAAAGGAAGACATTTACAAATTATTTATAGTTAACCACCCCTTTCCTCCATTCGTTAATCGGAGCCCAGATTTGTAGCCCCCTTATTCTACCCCTTTTCCCTTTCCGGGCGGAAATCGCATTTTCTATATTCCAACTGTGTAACAACCTTGCTACCCACTGCTGTAACGTAGGGGGTGTTCTATCCTTCCAAGCCGTAGCTATACATATCCGGAATACTGCCATTGCTACAAAGAGAAAGTACTCTTGGTTACCTTGGGGGTATCATTTGCAACCCCTAACAGAATTAACTCTGGTTTTATCTTTTCGTTCACTTTCAATGCCGCATCTAAAAATGTCTCCATGGCTTGTATAAGAGGCTGCAGACTAGGACAGGTAGCAAACATATGAATTATATCCCCCTCCATACTATCGCATCTGGGGCAGGTGATCCCTCGCGACCCTCCCCATTGTGCGATTTCGGCAGGTGTATAGTACAGTGTTTACAAAGTTTTAAAATGCTGAGCTTGCAGAGCTGATGAGCGAAGAGTTTCTTGACTCAACTGTAATGATTTCCCAAACATCCCCCGCAGTATCCCTAATCTGTTCATCCATTTTAATTCCACCTTGTCTAGGTCATCACCTCTATTCCTAATTAGTTCCGCATACAGCCTCCCAATTGTGCACCCTTGCGCCTCCTCAATAATCTGCAGGATTGTGTTATTTTCAAATCCTCGTGCCCCACCTGCCTTACTGGCTAAAAAGCTTCTTATCTGTAAATACTTAAAGAAACTTCTTGAGTTCATTCCAAAAACCCCTTGAAGGACCGTGAATTGCTGCATACCATCTGGCCCTATGAGATGCCCCAGCTTCTTCACCCCCAGTCGTTCCCACTCCCCAAAGATTACATCTGAAAAGATGTCCTGCGGTATTGTAGGATTCTTGACCAATCTAGTATGTGCATTAAATCTGCCCAAGCCAAAGCTCTTCTTGAAGGCCCTCCATATCTTATATGCCGCCTCAACTGTTTTAGTTTTTGTTTTTTTGAAGAAGCTTCAAGATATGTCCGTCATCTTATCAATTGCGGTCCGTTAATTTGTATGCATAAGTGCGTCTTTATCCCTAGTTATGTGTATACCCAGATATTTAACTGTGTCATTCTTCTATACCAGGGGGTAGTCCAACTGGTGAGGGTTTAGTATTGTCCGTTAAGAGGAAGATAGCAGACTTAGTCCAGTTTATTTGTATCCTAGATATGGCCCATAATTTAGTTATTTCCCACAAGACCGGATTTAAATTTTCTTGGGGCTTTTTAATGTATAAAGTCAAGTCATCTGCATATAGTGAGATAAGCAATTGATGAGACGGGTATACCAATGCTCTCCCTTTGTGATGCTGCCTTATCTTCACGGCTAGGGCTCAATTGCTAAGGCAAACAAGATTGGGGACAGGGGGCAGCCATGCCTCGTACCCCTGGAAATTGCAAAGTTTCTGGATCTAGCTCAGTTCAGCAATACCGTGGCTATCTGCTGCCTATACAGCAATCGTACCCAGTTTAGAAATACAGGGGGCATCCCCATATATCCCAAAGTGCCACTCAACTGAGTCAAATGCCTTAGTGGCATCCAGAAACACCGCCACCGCTGAACTATTAGGGTCCATGTCTTGCATGAGTGCCAAGAGAGTCTTAGGATTGTGTGACGTAGCGCGTGTGGGATGAATCCCGCTTGGTCTGGTAATACCAGCCGCTCCATCAGGAGACTTAGACGGTTAGACAGGATCTTGGCTAGGATCTTAGTGTCACAGTTCTGTAGTGAGAGAGGGCGGTAGGACTTGCAGTAGAGTGGGCACTTATCATGCTTTAATAGGGAGACTATTTGGGCTTAACGCATGGTTCTCAGCAGACAGCCCTCCTCCTCCGCTTCGTAGAATACCTCTTTAAGAATGGATGCCAGCTGTTGCACATAGGCCTTATACAATTCTATGGGTAGGCAATCCAAGCCCTGCGTGCGCCCAGATTTCATGTGCATAATTGCGTCTATAATTTCATCCACTTCTAAATCCAAACTCAGAAATTTGCGCTGCGTATCCCCAAGCCGGGCCAAAGCCGTATTTTCAAAGTTCTGTGGGAGATCAAGCGGGGGCCCTCTTTGGGAGATGTATAGTGAACTGTAATAAAACACAAATGTTTGTAATTGTTCTGGGAGGTTCCTGTGGACCCTGCTCTGTGAGTCCTGAATCTCTGCTATGTAATTGGAGAACTTGGGCGGGCGCACCATATTTGCTAAAACTTTTCCCGGGCAGTCCCCTTCTCCGTACCCCTTCTCCGTATACTCTCGCCATATGGTATTTCCATCAAAAGTTGCATTCTCTATCTGCAGTGTCCTCACATTCTGTCATCTTGTCCCACAGCTTGGCCCTGGTAACACTCTTGTTTTCTTCGGTGAGGTCCCTCTCAAGAGCCTTGATATCCCTCTATAGTCTGCGTAGGTCCCCTCGTATGTCCCCTTGTATGCCCCCCTTAGAGATGCACCATCCCCTTGCAGTGACTTTAAAAGCCTCCCATACCGCTGTCAGATTAGACACCGATGCTACATTGTGCACAAAGAAAGCCTGGATTTCCTGTTCAATCTCAATCCTAAAGACTGTATCCTGCAGAGGCATGGTGTTCAGGCGCCTGCTAGCATAGGGGCTTTGGTCTACCGGGGTTTGCATTAGAACCATCACAGGAGGGTGGTCTGAGTATGTGCGGGCTAGGTGAGTCACTGTTTCAAGCTAATGCACCATTCCCACTGATACAATTCATTAATCCAATCAGGACCATGTGGAGTGGACTGCAGAGTGATGTGTGCCTTCTCTCTGCTAAGGATGTTTGTAACACCATGTGTTGAGTAGGTAATTAGTGTCTAACAGGTCCTTTAATGTTCTCTGCGTGTTCGTGTAGTGCAAGGAGGAGACCCAGGATCTATCCATCTGTGGGCTCACTACCGTATTGAAGTCCCCTCCCCAGATAACATAAGTGGTACCTAGCACTTGGATCTTACTCCATAATATGTATAGAGTTTGTGGATCATCGGTGTTAGGGCCATAATAACTGGTGATCGTCACGTCTTGTGAGTCTAATCACCTTCAAATTAGACAATACCCCCTGTTTGAATCTATTTCCACCCCTCCCAACGCAAAGCTCACTCCACGCTTTATGAGAATGGCTTCTCCTCTAGAGTATCCAGAATATGACTAAAATCAGCGGTGTGATGCCCATCTCATAGCAAACTGGGGCTTAGCCGCTGGGTTCAGGTGTGTTTCTTGCAATAGGGCTATATTAATATGGTGCCTTTCTAAGTACCCTATTACCTGTCTTTTCTTCCTAGGATTATTCAGGCCCAGGACATTGCATGATAATATGTTTAATTTTTTCTTATTTTTTGTAGTGTCTACCATATCTCCACCTCTTATGCATTAGACTAAAGCGTAAGTCTCTACCATTTGCATGCTGAATGAAATACTACCTGTCCGGGCTAGGACATCCTTCCCCCACCCACTCCGACACACCCAACTCATCGGGCATTTGTACCCTCCCCAACAGTTAGAACCTAGGATCAAACAAAAACAAAATATCACAATAAAGAAGATATGGGGGTACTCTTTCTTGGGGAATTCACTAGACTTGCCTACTCCCCTCCCCTTTTACACCCATATGCCACCCTTCCTTCAACAGACAAGTAGCTTCTGTGGCATGGAGGCGAGTGTTCGGGCGGAACAGTTTCAGTATGATATTTAATGTAATAAGTCACCATAGTATGTTCATTCGAAGAGGGTATTCCGCTAAAAGCAGTATTATTCGCATAGGTTGGAGCCTCTATCATCAGTCCGGGTTTGACATGGGTGAATGGGACCTTGGGCAGTTGGCGGGCCCCGTCTTCCATAGAGGATGCTCAGTGGCATTGTTTAAGGTACTCCTCTGCCTGTTGTGGGTTCTGGAAGAGGTGCTGTTTCCCTCAATGTGTTACTCGTAATTTCACCGGGTACAGAATTGCATATGGAATCTCCTAAGCCTGTAATTTTTTTCTTTACAGCCGCATACTTGCCTCGTGCCTCTTGCAGTGTTTGTATGTAGTCCGGGAAGAACGCAAACATCGTGTTTTCATAGGGGACCTGTTTCTTCTCCCGGGCGAGGCGTAAACAGTATCTCGGTCCCGATAATTCAGGAATCGAACTATCACCGGTCGCGGTGGTGCTCCTGGAGGCAGACGTGTGGTGAGGGATCTGTGTGCCTGTTCTACTGTCAGTTGCACAGAGAAGGAGTGTCTCCCAAACAGTTCAACAATAAGTCTTTCAATAAAATCTTCCATGCGACCTCTATTGGACGTCTCAGCCAGGCCAAAAATTCGAACATTGTTCCTTCTTGAGCGGGTTTCTAAATCCTCGTTTTTATCCGCGATTATCTTAAGAAGTTTGTCCATTTGTGAGACTCGCTCTTTATTTATTGTGGCCCCATCCTCTAGCTCAAATATTCAGTTTTCAGTCTCTTTGATCCGTTGGTCATGTTGGTCTAATTTGTGTTTCAAACAATCAATTGGGAAAGTGTAGAGGAGATGATAGAATCACCCTCCTGAACTAGACTTGTAGAAAATGGGATTCTATCAATGTGAGTAGTGATTAATTTGATATGATTTTGTATATTCTCTAAACTCGTGGATACGCTGCAATTTGAAAATCAGGCCTCTCTGCGAGTGGCAGAATGAGGGCACTGGGGTTTTTAAAATACCCCTCACACACTATGAATCCCATAGTGTCATTCTCCCATCATTGGGGTCTTCCCGTCCCTCGACGGGGCGGGGCGTGCTTCAACCTATGAGTGACGCGGGAGCACTTATATTTTTGACAATTGGCTATGTGATGTGATGAGGATAGTGATATGTGTTGGGGAGTGTAGAGACCTATTTACGTGAATGGTAGTGTAAAAAAAGGGTAAAAATTCCCTGGCTAGTCGAAAAAATTAACTTTAATGGCTTCGCAAGCTGGGAACATTAAAAAGGGGGTTATTAAGTAGAATTACAAGTGTGGTCTACTTTGTCGACATGACATGTTTCATAGGCAGACCCCTCCTGCCTACTCATCAGGACCTCTGTTGATCCCTACAAAAAACTCAATTCTAAACTAAATGTTAAATGCCTATGGTCCTAAAACTTAACAGCAAAAATCGGCTGCTAGGTTTAGCCTCGGGGCTTGAGTTGGGCCTTAGTGAGGCATTATCATGAAAAATTACCTAATATGGTCTATTTGAAGCGTGGTGATAGGGCCTCATGAGCCTGCGTCTTAGGGTGATTAGATGACTGGTTAGTGACCGCATGCCTAATCTGGCTTTCTTCCATACCCTTCAGCAGCTCCTGAAAAATTACTATTCTAACTTCAGGGGGTGCAACAGTAGGGTAAGTGTTGGATAGTGTAGGGGTAAAAATTACTATTCTAACTCCAGGGGGTGCAACAGTAGGGTAAGTGTTGGATAGTGCAAGGGTGCAATTTCTCGAGAGAAATGCGCATGCGCGGCCGCCCGCGCATGCGCATTAGTAAAGAAGACGGAAGACGGAAGATAGCGAGCCCCGGGGACGCGGCGGGCAGCGGCGGGCAAGGTAAGTGCGTTTTAAATTATTTGATTCCTTTAATTTAAAATATTTAGGGAGGGCGGGAGGGAGGCGGGTGGCGGGGCTGGCGGCCAGTGGTGTTTGCGGAGTGGGGCTACGCGGAGTGCGGAATTGGGCGTAGTTTCTCGCCCACCTCGCGTAGCTCCGCAAAGCCCCACTCCGCCAACTCCGCCCAGGGTTACTCACAAGTTCGCACATACCAAACTTGACCCTGCACTCCCCACGCATCAGGAACTACCAGGGACACACACATTCCCCTTGCATTCCTATGGGAGGGCAGGCCAACCTCACCACAGGCACGCACTTTACCCTGGGACACAGTGGTATAGTGCGCAGAAGCCAAAAATCACTAACACCAGGTCACAACTAAAAGCAAAAAGTTTAGGGCTGAACCTGCCAGAAGGGCCAAGTCCAACAAGTCTGAACTGCCAAGCCATGTCTTCCCTGGACCGGAATCAAGCATCCTAGGACCGGTTTCTGGCTATCAGCCGCCATCAGCCAGGATAGCATGACTCCAGTGGCTTAGTGAGCACAGGACCCACGTCTGGGCATACCCTTCGCACTTAGGGCGAACAGCAAAACACACAAGATGATGGACGGAATGTTCCACATTGGCAAAACATTCACCCCCAGTCACAGATCTGGGTTTAATCCATTGTTATTTTGCACACCACACCACCCCAGTTCAGACATAGCCATATGCAAATCAGTCTTGACCCTGTGCCTCATGTGAACAGTCCAGCCCGAACTACCAAGACATGTCTTCCCTGGACCGGAATCAAGCATCCTAGGACCGGTTTCTGGCTATCAGCCATCATCAGCCAGCATAGCTGGACTCCAGTGGCATAGTGAGCATGGGACCCACGTCTGGGCATACCCTTCCGAACAGCAAAACACACAAGATGATGGATGGAATGTTGCACATTGGCAAAACATTCACACCAGTCACATATCTGTGTTTAATCCATCGTTATTTTGCTCACCACGCCACCTCAGTTCAGACCACCCAGCATCACTCAGTGGTCCGCTCCAGCGTTGATATAATCGCACCGCCAGCATCAGCAGCAATTCCGGTGACGATTTATATATTTTTATGATCCTTTTCACATCACAGGATGAGGATTATAAACGTTTTACAGTCCGGGTCGCAGGAGCCTTACTGGTGTGCTGCCATTTTGGTTGCGCGCCACCTAGCGCCCCAAGGTTTGAAATGTAACCTTGGGAGTGCATCCCCTACAATAATTTGCAGCAGGATTTGTGGAGCATATGGAAAAAACTAAGACACAAGCCCTTAAATAATACCATATGCAGTTGTTGCGAGTCAGAAGGGGGAGGAAAGTCATATTATTTGCACAAGTATAACCTCGTATCCTCCTGAGGCGGAAGCCGGGAGTTAGCTGTAATTCTTTTTAAAACTTTGTGTGTCACTTGTTATACTGCTGATTTTAAAAGCACCTACCTGCCCTGGCACCACAGGACTCGGATCCTGAGCACACCGCACAGCTGTCTCTGCGCTGTCAGCGAACTTAGAAACGACAAACAATTCACGGCGCCATTGCCGGTGTGCAGATAGGCCACGCCCCCTTGGAGGCCACGCCTCACGCAATAAATCATGTGCATTCACCATACGCGCAGCGGACGGGCGCAGCGGGCGTGCCGTTTGCGCGCCGAAGGCGCACCTAAGGCAAGCCCGTCTTCGCCCGTCATCGCCAAGACATCGCCTCTCGCCGGTCCCCCTGTTCAAATCACACGGATGGCGTACCATTATGATAAAAACTACCTCCTTGCACTTAACCCGGGCCAACGCTGTGACAAGCTAGTGGGCTGCATTGGACAGACCGATCTACATTGTAAATCCTGTAATTTAGTCATATCTAAGCCGAGCCTACCTCGCCACCAAGCAAGCATGAGAAAACATACTCCGCTCACGATCCTCCAGCTTAATGTCAGGTCCCTGGTAAAGCACCACCCTGAGGTCAACACTCTATTGACCGATGAGAACCCAGACATACTGTTCCTGTGCGAAACCTGGCTCAAGGATGAGCTAACCAGCACTCCAAATCTCACGCTGCCGGGTGGATTCTCTATGATATCCATCAATAGGGACTCCAGGGGAGGCAGCATTGCCGTTATCTACAGAACGCTATACTCCTGCTCCTTTCTGAAGGAAGACATCACAGGATGTGAGTGCGCCCGCTTCAAAATCACCACTAGCCCTCACTTCTCCCTCTCAGGCCTTTTCATCTACCGACCCCCGGGGCCCACCTCTAAATTCACGGAGGAACTCCTAGAGGTAGCCCACGCCTTGGTCATGAGCTCCGCCAACTTTACTATTTTGGAAGACCTTAATCTCCACTTTGACTCCACGTCGGATCCCACCATCAGTAACCTCTTGGCAGACCTAACAGCCCTACAACTGATCCCTCTTATTCAGTCCACCACACACTCTGCTGGTCACCTACTCGACCCTGTGTTCACTAATATCTTGGAAGCCAGAGCCGACCCACCTAAACCCATGGGCTGGACTGATCACTTCCTCATTAAATTTGTGATATCAGCCGATATCCAACCCAACAAGGACTCGCCTCCTTCCTGTCTAAAGCGGCCCTGGCATAAACTACAAAATAAGGACCACTTTGCCATCTTAGGAGAACCTACCCTCGCAACCACTAATGACATTAATACGTCCTATGCCTCTTTTCAAGATTGGATCACTAAAGGACTCGACGCCCTCATACCTGCCAACTGGACTAGAGGACGCAGCACCCCCTCTAACCCATGGTATAATGATAATCTGAAACTTCATAGAAAGGAATGCAAAGTAGCAGAACGTAACTGGAGAAAGGACTATATGGACAAGGACAAAGCTCTCTACCTGTCCAAACAAAAATCATACCATAAAGCTATACGCGCGGCCCGCGCATCCTTCTACGCCGAGGAAATCGACTCCAGCTCCAACCTACGAAAACCATTTTTAAACTGGTTCAAAAGCTGCATAACTGTGGCAATCCTGTCTCGTGCATTTCTTCCACTCAGCAGTGTGAGGACCTCGCCACCTTTTTTATTGAAAAGGTGAGGAAAATGTATATCACCTTCCCACAGAATCCTTCTGACTGCACTAGTTCCTCCAACTCTTCTTTTAAAGGCACCAGACTCACTTGCTTACCTGCAATTTCCCACTGGGACCTAGCTAAACTCTGTGGAAAGGTGAAATCAGGCGCCCCTCCAGATCCCATGAGACTGGCTCAATTTCTAGAGGCTCTGGACTTCTTTCTTCCATCCTTGGCCACACTCCTCAACCTCTCCTTCTCTTCGGCAACTGTTCCTACCTGCTGGAAACAGGCATGGGTCACCCCCATTATCAAAAAGACGACCCTGGACCCCACAAAGCCGGAGAACTACAGGCCCATCTCACTGCTTCCCTGGGTGTCCAAACTAGCAGAAGCCCATGCTAACACCGTACTATCAGACCACATGGCCCAAAATAACATCTTGGACCCCTCCCAACACGGATTCCGGCCAGGGCATAGTACGGAGTCCGCCCTTCTATCCACCACCGAACATCTCCGGAAGGTACTAGATGCCGGTCAAAGTGCTGCGCTGATCTTACTTGATCTCAGCGCAGCCTTTGACACGGTCTCCCATAACATCCTGCTGAGTTGCCTGGAAGATATAGGGATCAGTGACCAGGCCCTCGATTGGTTCCGCTCGTTCTTGACGGGCAGATCCTTCCGTGTCTCGGCACCCCCGTTCACCTCCCGATCTCACTCTATCGGCCAAGGAGTCCCGCAAGGTTCGGCACTCAGTCCATCCCTTTTTAACCTGTATGTGCAGTCTCTCGCGGCAGTGGCCAGAGAATGGGACCTCACGCTGGTGTCGTACGCCGACGACACACAGCTGGTAATCACCCTCACTGAGGCCCCCTCAACCTCTGCCAGGAGATTCAGGGATGGACTGGCTGCAGTCGCCCATTTGATGACAGATAACTGCTTACAACTGAATGCAGGGAAAACCGAGGTGCTGCTCCTTGGCAAGAACCCCAGCTGTTGGAGCAACCACTGGTGGCCATCCTCGCTGGGCACCACTCCTCCCCCTAAATCCTTGGTAAAAAACCTGGGAGTCTGGTTGGACTCCTCGCTGAGCTACCAAACTCACACCAAAAGAGTAGCAGCTACGTGTGTCGGCCTACTAAGAAGCCTTAATCCCATTCTTGTGTTCTTCGATCCCAAAACACGTCAGCTCATAGTCCAATCCATCATCCTCTCCCGGCTGGACTATGCCATCGTCCTATTGCTAGGCGGAGACAACTAGGCTTCAACGAATTCAGAATTCTGCGGCCAGGGCTATTGTTGGCCTTCCAAGAAGATGCTCTGCTAGAGCTACCATACAAAGACTCCACTGGCTCCCAGTGGAAGCCCTAATTCAATTAAAGGCCCTTACCACTGCCTTTAAAATCCTCAAAACTGATGGCCCTGAACTCCTCCGCCCACTTCTAACACCCTACACCCCCCAGCGCAACTTGCGCTCCCTAGGGCAACATCTAGTAGTGGTTCCCCGCACGAAACTCTGCCGTGTCGGGGGTCGCTCTTTCAGAGTTTTAGGAGCAAAACTCTGGAATTTCCTTCCCCCAAACATCCGCCGCCTTGACAATCTGTCCGCCTTTCGCAAGGCAATAAAAACTCACCTGTTCCCACCGCCTTAAACCCTTGACCCCCCCCTCTCAGCCTCTCAGTAGGTTATGCTATGGTTTCTCAGCGCCGGGACGCCCCGTTGCTGGGGCAGCTGTCACGCTTCAACAAACTCGTAACATAACATAACAAGTCGGTAGGCCAGCATTTTTATGGCCATGTACTCTAATTGATGTTCAGCCAGCCAATGGCACAACCACTGTAATTGAGCTGCCCGGTAACAATGTTCAAAGTGTGGGGCTCCCAAGCCCCTTTATCTGTTAGGAGCCTCAACGTTCGTCAGGGTCACTCTACTTTTTTCCATTGCACAAATCAGTTCCCCATATATGATATTTAAAGTGCAAAAATGTTTTCTGGGAGGTATAGTGGTAGATTGCTAAAATAGTACAGTAACCGGGGCAGGTCTGCCATTGCAGAAAGAGCAATGTGGTGTGACACTGATAGCAGAAACGTTGATCACAAGGCCACCTGGCTGTGGAGTGCTGCTAACTCCTTGGTAACGTTGGTAACGTTGCCATCTAGCAAATCTTGTTTCTGATTGTAGATGTTTATTCCCAAAAAGCAAATTGTGTCTCCCTGCCATTGCAGCAACTCATTACCCTTGGACATCTGCTTATCCTGTGTGCAAGGAAGAAGGCTTGAATTGTACCAATTTACACCGAGACCAGATATGCTAGCATATGAATTAAGGGTTGATTCAATAGCATCAGGTATCTCAGTCATGTCCCTCAGATACATCAACATATGGTCAGTGTGTAAGGACATTGAGGGGGGATGGTCCCCCAGGGGTATGCCTCATGCATCGTCATTGTGCCGCAACCTAATAGCCAAAGGCTCCACCACAAGAGCAACAATCATCGGAAATGCAATAGGTCTTTCATTTGTTGGAGTAGGAGCTATTGGCATTGTAAATGGCAATGTTTTTTGCTATTGCAATAGGTCTTGTATTTATTGGATCCATTGCCATTGTAAATGGCAATGTTTTTTACCTATGTGTTATGGAGTGTATGTATGTAATGTAGCCTCTTTTCGGAAACTAAAGCGATTTGTAAGGTGTAGTCCTAGTTCATTTCCACTCAACTCAAAGAGTGCAGATTCTACATTGGTCCAACACAGCATAGACCTAAGCGTATTCAATCATGTTGCATCTAAATGGTGACGGGGAAGTTGCAAAGTGTGTGCAATGTAATAGGTGCGTGGGAAACCAAGAGAGACCAAGAGAGAGCTTGCTGGCACACAGCCCACACTATGTAATCAGCAGAACATGGGAATAAATAAATGATGATACATAAGACCTTGAAGGGACAGGGGTCTCTGCTTCTAGCTTTATACTCCAACACGTTTGACAGGCAGGATTCAGGTTGCGTGTTGAAAAAAAGACTTAAAGCGTATGAAAGCAAAACGGCAAACTCTGATGTTTGGGCTGAATACAGTTTCTGCCTTTGTACTGAATGATTCAGGAAAATCAATATTCATAAAACAAACAACAAAGAATATTTTCAGAAGTTGCAATGCGTCTACTAATGATTTATTTTAAATATACGTTTTTACTAATTGCACAACGTCTAATGGTCCTGAGCTGTTGTTAGCAACTAGAACTCCATCATTTTTTCACAACAAATTTTATTGAGCAGTTGAAGCAGAATAAAAGATGTGGCTCCCCACAGCCAGGAGATCACCACCAAGAGTCTTGGCACAGTTTATATTGCAGGCACAATGTCCAATAAATAACAGGAGAAAAGCCCAATAAGAACAACCCCTTTTCCCACCCCTATCCCACCAACTCCCACTACCCCACTACCCCACAACCCCCCCATTCCCACTCTAACCCCACGCACGTGTGTATAAAATGCATTCAACACTTGGGTGTAATGTGATAGGTATGCCACAGATCTCAGGCCCACGCGGCACAGCTCGTTTATACGTCCTCCTCTCGTTCCACTGGGGGATCCAATGACAGCCCCCTATAATCATCCCACCGCTTCCAGATCTTAAAATGCTTACGGGGGCATCCCCTTGCTTCAAACACCGGTCTCTCGAGTCCTATGTAGTAGTCCAGGCCAGCTTTCCATGCACACAGGGGGGGGGGCTCGTTCTCCCTTCCACGCTCGGGCCAGGTCTCGTTTGGCAACAACAAGTCCCAACAACAGTAAATGGCGCTTATATATGTTTCCACCAACACCCTCCATTACATGGAGCAACCCCAACAAATGGGTGCGGGGGAGATCCCACCCCAGGACCTCAGACAGGCAGCCCCATACACCTCTCCAGAAACTAGACAGTCTAGCACACGACCATACAGTATGCAGCAGTGTACCCGTTGCGGCCCCACAGCGTAGACACTCCGGAGACCCAATCAGTCCCGCCTTCCACAGTCGCTCTCGGGTGTAATAGGCCCTATGAGGATATTTGAATTGGATTAACCTAAGCCGCATTGCAATTGCGGTCCCTCGTGGGGATTCCAGGGCCTCCCTCCAATCATCCTCGTCTAGAGGACCAACATCCACCTCCCAGGCCGCCCTAAGGGGAAGCAATGTGGAGGAGCAATGAGTAACCAGCGTCTGGTAGATGCGGGAGACCTTCTTATCCCTAAGGTCTCCCATAAAGACCTTCGCTTCGACTGGACTGAACTCAGGGAGCGACTCCAAGTGAGCAATACTGGGGGCCAGCGCATGACGCAACTGTAAATAGCGAAAGAATTGAGATTGGGGCATGTGGAACTCAGTACTGAGCTCCTGAAACGATTTGAGGGTGACCCCGGACATCACATGACCCAACAACGACATCCCAATGGCATCCCAGCCATCAAAACCCGCCAGAGTAGAAAGCTCTGGGAGCTGTCCATTGTTCCACAGCGGCGTTTCCGCCGTTAGCTTGCCCCACCAGCCCATACGGCGCAGCGCCTGTCTCCATACAGCGAAGACCACTTTCGTGACACACGGCAACGACCGCCGCAACCGGGCTGAGTACAAGATCGTGTGTAGCGTATTTTCCCCCATCAGCGAGCGCTCCAGAGCATAGGCTGGGTCCCCCCTGTCGCCATACCACCATTCATTAAGAATGAGCAGTTGGGAGGCCTGGTAATAGGACAACAGATCGGAAATGGCCAGACCACCACAATATGTGGATAAGAAGCATGTCCGCAGCGCCACCCTGGCAGCTCCCCCAGCCCACAGGAAGCGGCCCAAAACAGAATTGACTTGTCGAAACCACTGGGGATTGATGGGGTAGGGGTAGTTCTGTAGTTGATATAGAAGGCGCGGGAGTGCTACCATCTTGTAGATCGCAGACCTACCAAATATGGTTAGAGGCATCCTAGATCACGTTTTGGTATCTGCCTGAACTCGCTCCCATACAGGCACTATATTGCGTTCCCAAGCAACTTTCGCCGATTCCGACAGGAACACCCCCAGGTACTTCAATCCTTCGGACGCTACCCGCAATCCCGACGCCCAGGGGTCCGTTATAGCTCCACCCCCCAGCACCCACAGAGTGGACTTGTGTAGGTTTAGACAAAGGCCGGAAACCTCCCCGAAAATACGCATAATTTCTAATACTCGGGGCCCTGAGCAGCGCAAATCTGTAAGGAAGAAGAGGACGTCGTCTGCATACAATGCAATTCTGTCCACTAGGTTCCCATTCCACACAAAGCCCCGCATCTGTGCATCAATGCGCACCCAAGAGGCCAGGGGCTCCATAGCCAGGGCGAACAGGTATGGGGACAATGGGCATCCCTGCCTGGTTCTCCGTCCAATCTGAAACTTTTCCGAGATCGCCCCGGCGACCCGCACCGAGGCCGTGATATCTGTATATAGCAGTTTGAGGTATGACAAAAACACCGGGCCCAAATTGAGACGGGGCAGGAGTGCAAATAGGTACGTCCAGCTAACTGAATCGAAGGCTTTGTCAATGTCCGCCAGCAGCAAAGCCGCCTGTTCCCCCATGGCCCCCATGTCATCCACCGCCGCCTGTGCCCGCCGGATGGTGTGACGCGTCGCCCTATGAGGCATGAATCCGGCCTGATCAGGGTGGACCAGGTCCGTAATGTAGGGAAGCAGGCGGTTCACCAGAGCCTTCGCCAGTATTTTGGCCTCGATGTCTTGCAGGGATATGGGGCGATACGAGTCATGCCTGTCAGGGGGTCTACCTGGCTTTTGAAAGACCACAATTTCGGCATGGCGCCAATCAGATGGTAGCCTGCCCTGCGTTCGTGCCGCCTCAAGTGCACATCGGTAATGGGACCCTAATTGGAGGTGAAATTTCTTATAGAACTCACATGGGTAGCCACTCGGCCCGGGTGCCTTCCCGGTGTTAAGCTGCCCCAGTGCCTCCCCCAGTTCTTCAGCTGTAAGAGGAACGTCAAGTGCCTTTCTGGTCTCATCCGAGACCGCTTTCGGCGGCAGGTCATCAATGAATTTAGCTACCTCGTCCGCTGCCAGACAATCTCGTGGAGCATATTGCGCCTTGAAATAGCGGGCAAAACTCGCCGCCAGTTCAGCAGGGTCTGTAATCGCCACCACGTCCTCAGCAGTGAGGCCTGGCAGTGTAATTGGTTGAAGACTGTGTTGACATAGCCTATGGAGCATCGTACAGGACTTATCTCCCCACTGATATATTCTACTCCGCGTGGCTAGCCACGCCTGTTTAGCCTCATCGAGTAATATAGAAGCATAGGACTGCTGCGCTTGCAGGAGCAACCGTATCGCAACCTCATCTCCCCTCCCCGGCTTCGCTGTTCCAAGGGCTCCACCAGTGCAGCTGCCTCAGTAATTGCCTCCCGGTGTTTCCGACGGGCGGCCGCACACCATGCAATGTCGATCCCCCGTATAGTGGGCTTCATCGCTTCCCAAACCACTACTGCATCAACATTATCCACTAGATTCTGCCGCCAGTAATGGTCAACCGCCTCCCGTATGTGTTGGACATATCCGGGCTGCTGTAGATGCCACGAGGACATCCTCCATCGGAATGGTTGTCGTTTCGTATGAAGCTCTATCTTGATTGCACCCAATATAGTCAATAGGGACCTGGGTAACAATTGGAACAGAGGGAAGGGGTCCCGTGACCAAAATAAGATAATTACAAAATTACACCATTTGTATTCAAGCAATTTGAGGAAGACTTTTTTGGAAGCAAAAGAGAATTTAATTCAAGATTGCATATATCCTATTCAATGGATATCATATTCATTTACAACATATTCTTAGTACCACAGTTTATATATAATATGTGTGCCCACATTCACAACAGGAAGGGGGTGACGTGAGGGAAAGTGTAGGGGGTAGGATGTATGTGATCTGATTCATTCCGTGACAAGTCTTATTCAAGCTTCTAAGACGGCAACACGGCTATCTCACGTTCTCCGACGATTAATTATCTATTCATTATAGACCACCTTCCTAAGAAATAAAACACAGGATTGGTGCGTTTCTAATTCGATTTTCCTATTGCTCCCTAGGAGGCTGCCCACCCACAACTTTGCTTGTCCTGATGAAGACCCGCATGTAAGGATAAGAAACCTACCTATATTGGGTCGAAACGTAGACGACTACACCACCTACGACCAACTCAGGTCCCCATTCAGACACTTTACGGCTGTAACAGAGTTAGGCCGTTGCTTAACATTTGATAAATTGGACTCTTTTTTGAGCCACCAATTGTGGCCCTTTTTCAGGGACCACATGTACATTGTCTCAGAAGCTTGAATAAGACTTGTCACAGAATGAATCAGATCACATACATCCTACCCCCTACACTTTCCCTCACGTCACCCCCTTCCTGTTGTGAATGTGGGCACACATATTATATATAAACTGTGGTACTAAGAATATGTTGTAAATGAATATGATATCCATTGAATAGGATATATGCAATCTTGAATTAAATTCTCTTTTGCTTCCAAAAAAGTCTTCCTCAAATTGCTTGAATACAAATGGTGTAATTTTGTAATTATCTTATTTTGGTCACGGGACCCCTTCCCTCTGTTCCTATCTTGATTGAGACTGGGGAATGATCAGACAGCCCTCTCGGTAATATCTCGGCCTCCTGCACCCTACTCAGGCATACACTAGGCACAAACACGTGATCCAGCCGTGAGAAGGAGCCATGCACCGCAAATACATACGTGTACTTACGTGCTGTAGGGTGCATATGTCGCCACACATCCACCCAGCCCATACTCTCCACCATAGCATGCAACCGGGTAGGAGGGAGGGGGGGGGAGCACCCGCTGTCATTCCCTGTCACCTCTGACGGTCTACACAGACATCCATCACCTCATTCCAATCCCACCCAACCACCGCCAAGGACTCCGGGATATCCTCCCATACTGTAAACAACTTCTCGGACAAGGCCCACTGCAGAGGAGGAGGGGCATAGACACTTCCAAAAACCACTGGTTCAGCACCCACCATCCCTTTGACAAAGATATAGCGACCCTGCGGGTCTGCCCACTGCTTCTTGTGAACGTAGGCCACCCTGCGATGTACTAAAATAGCAACACCTCTGGACCCTCTAGAAAATCCGGCATGAAAGACCTGGTGAAAACCAAACCTCTGCAAACTAAGTACCTTCGATCCCAGCATGTGTGTTTCTAGTAGTAAAAGCACATCAGCAGCCTCCCTTTTCTCCCAGCGCAAGACCGCCCCACGTTTAATCTTATCGAGCATCCCCTGGACATTCCAGGTTACCACATGTAGGGACTCGCCATGGAGTGTATTTGACAGTTCAGCCATAGTCAAGTGGGATCCACCAAAGCAAGCCCTCTGCACCACTCCCACACACCCCACACCCTACACAGTACATCAGAAAACAGCACCTGCAGTCCCCCCACCTACCCCAGAACCCCCAAACAACAACATCTACCCCTACCTGAACCCACGCCCAAGCCACCCCCAACACTTCCACTCTCACCCCCCCTGTCCCCCACTCCCCCCACCCCTATACCTCATAGAACTCTGAAGTACCTGTCGCGGCATGGACAACCCCGGGCCCAAAACGGAGGGCCCAGGACCAACCATACCAATGGATCCCAACATCCCTTGGAAACAGTAAAATCAACCCCCTCCCCAAGTCAACTCCCACCGCATGTGGAGGTTGGTAGCCCCTATCAAGTTGCCTCCCGAACCTCAACTGTAATACCACACATGGTCAAGGCACCACTCAGAACAAGAAGATTAGGCAGTGGTGGCGCTGCCAACAATGAAGTCTGACCGTGGGACCCCCGGCAGTTCGAGTCCACACCTTCCGTAGAGAAATGCAGGTCACCCCAGGTTCTCAACGACCATTCTCAGATTGATCGGACTCCACTGTTCCACTATCCCGTGTCGCGCTGGTGGAGACGGATCTCTTGCGTGATCGGGACCTCCGATGTCATCCACCCCGGGCCGGCCGGTCCTTCCGCTCCTGTGACGAGCCCCTTGAGCCACCTGGGTCCAGACCCGGCTGGGCATGCGGCCTGATCCGTACAGTTTCGTCAGTCCATTTGAAGACGTCTTCCGGGGAATCGAAAAAGTGAGTCCGGGACTGGTAAACCACCCGCAGGCGGGCCGGGTACAGCAGAGAGTATTGAAGTTTCAAGCCCCGCAACTTGGCCTTGGCAGCTATGAAGGAATGGCATTGCTGCTGCACAAGCTTAGTGTAGTCGGGAAAAATCATAATCTTCCGATTTTCATAGGAGATGGAGCCTCTGGTTCTTGCTTCCCGCAAAATAACGTCTCGATCATGATAATTCAAAAGTCTGGCAATCACTGGTCTGGGACGCTCGCCCTCCGGCGGCCTCTGTGTTAGGGCCCGATGTGCCCGCTCAATTACGAATCAATTGGAGAGAACTCCCGGGGGGAGCCAGCTCTCCAGCCACTGGGACAGGAACTGCTCCATATTGTCCTTCTCACATCTCTCTGGAAATCCCACAAAGCGGAGGTTGTTCCTGCGTGCACGCCCTTCAGCATCCTCCACTCGAGACGTGAGGTTCTTTTGGACGTGTTCCATCTCCGCCATTTTCCGTTTCAGGGTCCCAACGTCGTCCTCAACCACCGAAATCCTGGATTCTGCCTCCGTAATCCGTGCCACCGCATTCCGTAAATCCTGGCACAACAGAGTCACATCCGCGCCCACTGCCCCAATCTAGGCGTCCAGCATGTCCCTGGACTGGGTGATTGCCGCCATTAGCGCCGCATTGTCCGGCCCCGCTCCATTGCCTCCACCGGATGCGCCGGGCCCTCCACTGGGCCCTGTAAACTTATCAATGGGTCCTTGTTTGGACGGACCGCCACCTCCCCTGGTCATGGCTGTGTACAGTCCCTGTTCCACTGTACCACGAGTGTCTGCGCTAGTGTGGGCTCCACAGACCGCCAAGAGCGTCCAACACAGACCAGCGCAGTGGGCCCTCAACTCCTGGGTGAAGACGGCCGCGGCTCCACGGATACCAACGTCAGGCAGGCTCCCTCGCCGAACCAAACTGTGTGCCACAATTCAATTTAAAGCCGGCCCTTGGTCTGCACTCACAGCGCCGGCCGCCTCGTGGGTGTATAGTCTCGTGGCCCACCCACGCTCGATCACTCTATGCCACTACACCGGGCATCACGCGGCCACCCACTCCAGTGCACGACCTCCTTAACACCACAGCCGGCCCCAACAGGTCGGCGATCCCAGGGGAGTCACTCACTGCTTATAAATAGTCCTGGGGCAGTGCCCGGGTCACCGGTCTCTCAATGGCCCACAAGTTGCCCCAGGGGAGGGCACTGCAGCCTCACCGACAGTCCGCTATGGCCCCACACCAAGGTCGTGGCCACCCAGGTCTCGCCACTGGTCTGCCTCAGCTCAAGTCCGGGGCCGGCCCCTGGATCGCGAAACTCGAGGCCCTGGCTGCCCGTAGTCCGCGCAGGCCTCAGCGGTTCCTCCTCGCAGCGGGCGCCTCCTCCACAAACAGGATGGCAACTCCGGGCACAGCCACGGCCCCACCAGCTCCCGGTGTCACAAACTTCAGCTGGTATGCCGCCTGGCCGGTCTGCCCACCGGTCGCTGCCCACTGGTCCTCCGCTCGGCTGCCTCAAAATCGAGGTCCCGGCTCCGCTGACGAGCACCAGGCCGCTCGCCTCCGCCAGCGATTCAGCCTCACCGGACCACCCAGGAGCACCGTTCGCTACACCGGAGAGCTCCCGGTACTGCCAGACACACTCGCTGCACAGGTGGTACGGTGTATGGGCTCGGGGGCCAGGATAATTGAGCAAATTATGTCCGGGCCGGCGGGAGCTCTACAAAGCTGCGACCGCCATCTTCGCCCGCTAAGCCACGCCCCACCGAACTCCATCATTTTTAACACATTTCTAAAAGGACATAAATGTTTGCTTCAGGTGAAATCTGTTGTGTAATTTTGCTGTAATTGCTTAGTTCACTACATATTCATAAAAGAACTTTACTGTTCTAAGATGGCCACCAAATGATTTGAATGAGGTGAACAAACAGCTACCAATTTTATAGCCCACAACTACTCTTCCCACGATTTCTAATCAATCCTATAACATAATGCTTTATTGATACAGCTGATAAAAATACACTGCAGAACACATGGCTTGCGCGCACTGTTCTTATTCATATGTTAAAAACATATACAAACAATTAAATAACGGCCTGGTTATATAGGTTCCATATTGCTATTGACATGCAGCGCTTAAAGTATCTGAATGTGCTGACACACAGATTAACAAGCCCACTCTCCCTTAAAAGGAAGGCCAAACCAAACCAACAACCTAAGTGTCACAAGTGACGGTAGACAACGAAATGTGCCAAAAAGGGTAAAAAAAAATACAAGCAATGGAGCGGGAGGCTTAGTGTAGGAGGCAGCTCTAACACAACTGTGGCATTAAGAGGAGGTGGGAGGGAGGAATGCTATATTTACATGTAAGCAGCTATGGCACCGAAGCTGAACAGAGGCAAACAGTAACAGAGTGGGAATCAGATAAAGAACCATTGCGGAATGAGGCAGTACTTAGTCCCTGCTATGTAGGGGAAAAGAATGGAAAAAGTAGGGACAAAGAAGCAGGACGGACGACTAGCAAGCAAGGATTTTTAAAGACATTGAAACAAACAAATAAAAAGCAGGAGGATGGCTTTAAGCTCACAAGAGAAGTTACAACAGGTCTCAAATGCTTGACCTAAAAATAAGGAGTGAAAGTGGACAACACTGTCTGGTTCCTTGTAGAATTGAGATTGGTACTGATATGAGTACCCCTATATCAACTCTTGCTCATGGTGCCATTTAAAGCAATTTAACCATGGGCAGCATATTACTAACTATTCTATATCTCTCTAGTGTAGCAAAAAAATAATCTTGCTCCATGGAGTCAAATACTTTTTTCAAGGTCCACTACCATGCAGTCCACACGTGGCCAGAAATAGGAGGCAAACTCCTTAGTTCGGTAATTCTGGCACAAAACCATTCTGGTCAGCGTGGATAAGCAAAGGGAGCAGTGGAATAAGGTGAGTTGCCAGAATTTTGCTAAAATTATTGTAGTCTGAGTTAAGTAAAGCCAGGAGTACATAGGTTCATAAGTTTATATTTCGCCTTTATCCTTGCCAGGCTTTGAGACTGATATAAGAAGGGTGTAGGAACTGGGGTCACCCATTCCCCGGGGGTAGCCTGGCACGAGCAGGTAGGCACCCGAAAGCTTAGGTGTTAAGCGACTACACAGCACACGCATCCACTGAGACAATAAAAGGCACGCAATGACTGACGCCATTCCAGTGAGTTTGATTAAAAATCAAATAACTTTTATCTACGCTCAAGGTTCAGGAGTGGAAAATCACAGTATCAATGTATTTCATCACAGGGGAGTAAAGGGAGCAGTTCTATATCCAATTTAACACATCGCAATAAACATTTCATGAAAGAATTAGCATCTCATTACTTCACAGTAAACCAGGGTAAAACATTTTATTAAGCATAACCTATCAAGGCACCCCGCGAATGTGAGCCTCTCATTAAGCGTGGACAACCAGCTCACCAGGCAAGGATGAGCATATCATGTTGTGAGAGTCCACATGTCTTCAGGTAAGTAACCTGTACAGTAGGCACAGCAATTAACCTCTCACCAAGCAAGGGTGAACATTACATAAAATTCCTTGGCAGGATTAAACGGGTCATTAGACAGGAAGAAACAGTTCATTAAAGGTTGTGCAACAAACAGCTCATTAATCTGGGATAAACCATTCAACAGGTAGGAAGAATCACCTCCTGGGCATAGGTACAACGTTTCCTTAGGCATTAAATGACCAGGCCCCCAGCAAGGGTGAGCATAACATTAGGCGAGTAAACATTTCATCATTTACATTTCATTAGGAGAGCACAGGGAGCATTTAATCATCACTGCAGCACCTTGCAATAATCCTGTCAGGAAAGAAATAACGTTTCTTTACACCGCAGTGAACCTTTTATAATTTGAGGCCTATAACCTGTAAACACTCGTTTCGGTAGGGCTGAAATAGACAGGGCATCAGGCCACTATTTTAACAGGAATTCAAAACCATTCCCTCAAAGCAGAAATAAACATTTCATTTAATCTGGGTAGTATTAGCCCTCTCCCACAGGATTTCCTTATTCAAAAATCACCATCTCATCCGATATAAACCTTGCATCAGGTATAACCATTACCGTAGTTACCAGCAAATCACTGGAGTAGCAGGGGGAGAAGGCGCTTGCCTGCGCATAAGTAATTAATTAATCGGCAACATCTCGTTATAAGAGAACAAACATCTCATTATATAAGAATAAAGCTCCTTATGCAAGAGTAACACATTTCCTTCAGCAGGAATAAGGAGTGCATTAAATGAGGATAAAACCTTTCATTAAATCTAAAACAGTTAATTAGCCAGGTTAAACAGGTGTAGGCCTAAATGAGCCTGGACCCTTACCCCCATGCAGAGGTTAACTTATCTAGCCCCAGGTCCAGGGTTTAACTTTTATTAATTGCGGCCCCTATGGTGCTTTTTGGGGCTCTGGCCCAGTTCCATTACGTTACTGGGCCGATTGGGGCCCACAGGCCCGTCACCAGTTTTCTCCCTCAGGGAGGGGCGAGCTCAGGGCCACCTGGGGCCTTCCGCCCTCCTCCCTACGGGTTTGCTGACTCTGCGCTGTAAATTAGGGCCAACGGGGCCAGCAACAGTTTCCCCAGGGGAGGGGCGAACTCGGGGCCTTCTCCAGGCTTCCGCCCCCTCCCCGGGGGTTTACCTTTGTACTTCGGGCATCCTCCGGGTCCCTTGTGAAGGTGTCCGACGTAGGGGAGGGCTCCTATACTCCTCGGAGCCCTCCGGCAGTGTTTCCTCCTGTTCCCGGGCCTCCGGTGACGTCTGAGGCCCGGGATTCAATCCAGAGGCGCAGGCACGGTGATGAAGGCGGGGAGTGGCTCGGGACTCCTCTGAGCCCACCCCGCATGCTAAGGCAGCCCCCTGCGTAGGGCCGGTAATAGCAGGGGCTGACACGGGGCCTCCGGTGCAGCAGTGGAAGCCCCGCTCTGGCGAGGGACGGTCCCCGGGCCTCCTGAAGGCTCCTGGAACCGGGGACCAATCAGCGGGCGGTGATGGGGGAGGCACAACCTCTGCCTCCAATCGCGGTGCAGGCACGGTGGGCGGGCCGCAGCAGCCAATCGCTGCATGGTGCTGGACGGGTGCGGGGCCGGTGACCCGGCCGGCGCCCCCGACACGTGGGGCTGGTAGGCGGCTTCATCGGCCCTCTCTGAAGTAGCGGCGGCCCTCTCCTGGTACCGGGGGCCGCCAAGGGGGATTATGAGCACGGCGCCGGCGCCATCGAGGGAGCGCCGGGCCGCAACGGCGGAAGCAGGGTCCCAAGACCCCTTCGGGCTGCGGCGGTGATCTCGTCCTTCAGCGAAGCGGTGGCGGCCCTCTCCTGGCACCGAGGGCTGCCGAGGGGGGCACAAAAAGGCGCTGAGGCTCCCGCGCTGGTGTGGTAAGTCGGGCAGCCACTTCCAGGGCGGAACGGCGCAGGACAATAATAGCACCTCGGGGCAATTTCACAGCAGTTAGCGCTCAGCAGAGTTAGCGCTCGGGGGCAATTTCACAGCGCTTAGAGGCACAACAATTCGGCAGTCCACAGCGCCTCTCAAGGCCAGTTGGCGCTTGGCAATGATAGCGCTAGGAATGCCACAGCACCCCTGACAGTCCAGCGCTTCAGGGGAAAACCCAGCGCTCTTCTGGCAGATCAGTAGGAGAAAGCTGGAAAGGCAGCTAAGACCAGTGAGGCAGTTCAGGGGGCTAGCTCTTAGCAAGCAGTTTAGTCAGCAGTTCACACAGCACAGGCCACACGACAGTGGCAGGATTGCACGGGGACCCAGGTCAGGACAAAGGGGCAGAAGGAGCACAGCCCAATACCTGGTGGATCCCCAGTGGTCCTAGTTAGCGCAGTTAGACTTCTTCTTCTTGGCGCTTGATGGTTTTTTGCGCCCTTGTACATAGCAGTTTCTTGTTTCTTGAAGGGGGGTTGAGTTGAGGGCTGCAGGCAGGATTCCTCTGCAGGTCACTGTAGATTGTCCCTGGGTTCCCTCCCGCCGGGCCAGATCAGTGGGCTAGCTCAGGGTACCTCACTCAACTTAAGAGGCAGCACCTACGTCCTGTCACTCCCAGTGGCATAAGTCTCTGACTAGGCCCTACCGCCTAAATCTCCTGCGTGGGTTCCCCAGGTCAGTGATGCCCCAACTGACTGGAAATTTTCCCTCCCTTTCTTTTTATAGGCCCAGGTCAAGTGACCATCCTCTAAGGCGGCAAAACTAAGCTCCGCCCCTATTCTAGAAGGTGCCAGGAGCTTCCCTACTCTAACTGTGGACAGGAAAGGCAGGCTGGAATGGCAACAATGTTTGGGGTCCCTGCCAGCTCCTGGCAACTAGAATGTGCCTTAACAAGACCACACGGCAGTAACAGGGGTCAGTGGCAGCCATGTTGAGGGTAGAGAGCACCTGCACCTAGCATTGATTTTAATAATACACAGGGCATCTCAACTACACAGGGCCTATACAAATTTAATACAATGGGGGGACATCCAGAATTAGGGGAGCAAAAAGCAGAACATTTCCGGGAAAAGGGCCAAGTCCAACAAAGGGCACCCCTAAGCGAGGGGGGTAGACTCAGACTTTCGAATGCTGCCCAATATAGATTCTCAAAACATGGAAGAAGCACATTAGAGTATTAATTATAAAACTCTATTGGTCGCCACTGGGGTATGGAGTTTTTCCTGATGTGAGTGAGCCAAAGTAGTTAAATGCTCATCCAGTTTATGGCATTTTTCATCCCTGATTTGTGGGAATTGTATATTTGATGAAAACATTCTAAAATAATAGGAAGGCAGGTGAATGCGGAAGTGTACAATATGGTATAATACTTAACAAAAGCATTGTGGATTTCCATTTCAGTACTGAGTGTAGTGTTCATGCCTTTAAAGATGTATGCCACACGCGAGTATACCTGATCTTGCCTTATCAGCCAAGCGAAGAGAGCACATGACTTATTGACCTTGCCACAAATTCAGCAAAATGCATCTATTGTAGGTACTCAAGGAGTGCTCCATTTTTGGTATATGATTCTACTACTATTTTTGCATGCTGTGTGTCTGGGTAACAAAGTCTTCCAGTGTTTTTATCTTCAAATCCAATGTTTTCATAGCCCCAAAACTATATGTATGCAATGTCCTCTAATGGCAAGTAAAAGGCTTCCTACACTTTGGACCTGTAAGATGCAGAATTATGATTATGTTCGAAGTGTGTCTCTACATTTTCATGGAGAGTACCTTGAAAAGTCTAGTCTTCCAGTAACGTAGATCCTAAAATTCGAAATGGACCAGAAATTCTTTATTTTATTCTGTTCTTTAAGATTACCATCTAAGAATACAGTCAATACTTCTGCAAAGACAGGGTTGAGTGTGTGTCATATTGTGTGTGTGGGGGTGGTGACCATTTGCTTCAGTCCTATGTTGTCGAGGTTCTCTAGGAAGGTGATGGTGTTTGGGTCGTCGTGGTCATTGTGGTGGAAATTTAGGTCTCCGATTAGGATGTAGTCAGTGGAGCGAGAGCGTGGGGTGCGATGAGGTCAGCGATGGTGTCGGTGAAAGGAGCACATCCGCCTGGCGGCCCGTAGTTGAGGGTTCTGTGAAGAGTCATTCTAGGGTTGGTCTGGATCTGGAAATGGAGATGTTCCATGAAGGTCGAAGTGTCACCCGCGCTGGTGGTTGTCAACTGCTGCTCACTTCTCTGCTCCACGGTCCCCATGTTCAGTCATGACACACAAATAAATGGAGGGTGACCCTCTCCTAGTCTGTGAGTATATAAGACACTGCAACACTGCTCATCCAGCAGTAAGTTCAGGCATACCAGAAAGAGGCTGTACCAGTAAGCAGTTAGTACAGCGCTGTGCTAGGGGCTCGTAATCGAGCCACAACCCGGGGCACTACCAAGGTCGGTAAAAATCCAGCAGACATCCCGGCACCATAGAGGAGCAGGTCATGGACATGGTTCTTACTCGTACGCTCAGGGAGATCCATGTTGATCGGTGACAGGAGAGGCCAACTCCGCCCCTCAGTGCCACAGAGCCATACCAGGAGAAACAGCTATCAGGGTCAGACACTCCTCAGAAACCCTCTCAAGCCAGAAAATTGTTGAGTGGGTTTAGCACACTGCACGACGCTGTCTGTCAAAGTACTGTAGGCGGATGTCACCCATGTGCAAGGATTTTGGTGAATTTACAGGCTGCAGAGGCAGAGCCGTGGCCACGGAGGCCTAGTACTTTTTGGGAGTTGTACATGATTTTGACAAGTTGTGGTCACTGAGCAGTTGCATCACCTCTGCTGAACACCATTTTGAAATGGACAAGAAATTCTTGATTTTATTCTTTTCTTTAAGATTACCATCTAAGAATACAGTTGTGAAATGTTCAGCACATGGTGTGTAAGTAATGATGTCACTAGAGAAAATAATTATGCAGAATAAAAAAAGATATCTTAATACATTTTTCATTTTGTTGAAACACATTTTAAGCATAAATAAACCAGTCAGGGTCAGTAGTTCAACTCCAAACTATGATTGGAATGGCCTGGCCTAATGCCAGTGAAATACAGATGACCAGAGTCAGTATTTATAAGTAAGTAAGTAATACTGACAGTTACAAAATTAAACCCCCCATTGCCCCTAAAATAATTATTCAGATGCAGGTGCATTGTGCACTACATTTCCAATGCAGGTAGATAATCGCCCAACACCTGTCCTTACTTGTTGATCAATACAAGCTTACGATGAGTTGAGGGACGTATAAGATATAATGACAGCAAAAGAAAAGAAATTAAGGGAAAAAGTAGGATGTAAACAAAGCCAGTATGGTTTCTGGAAAAGCAATGATGAGAGATCTAGCTTACCAAACTCATTTTAACGAAGATGATTAGGCTATTTCATGGTCCTACACATTTGGGAAGAGATGGGACGATCAAATTAGTTAATTATTACATGATCAACCCCCACTTTAAGAATAAGGCAGAAGGCTACTGTCAGAAGTGCATAATGTGTCAGCAAAATGATGGTGGAAAGATAACTGGAATTAGTTAATGAATATAAGTATCTTGGAGTTTGGTTTGAGTGGTCACTGGAATAGAATGTCACCTAGAGGGACTAAAGACTAGGGCTATTGCCTCAGTGAGTGGGCTGACATTTTTTTATAAGGCCTTATGAGATATGTCATGTAGACCGGTGCTAAAAGCCTATGAAGCAGTGATCCCCCGCAACTTCAATATGGAGCTGAATTGCTTTATAATAGTGGAAAAAACAGGTGGGATGCTGAGGAGGGAAAATGTCTGAAGTATTTACTGTCACTCCCCAGTTCAGCAATGATCCAAGCAATAAGATTGGAAATCGGCACAATTTCATGAAATATGTCGGCTGGAAAAGCCCTAAAAGGATTCTGGGGAAAACTGAATGGGGAGGATGGACAAAAATATACTCAGTGGTGCAAAAATGAAATTGTGCAAAGAGAATTTAACTGAGCAAACATGTTAGGACTAACCTGGCTGCCATCTGCACTGCTATGAAAGTATAACAGCTTCCTCAATCTTTACAAATTGATATCTCCAAGAGTGAGCTAAAAGCGCTAGGTAAATAATTGGCCAATGAAAATGACTACCAATACATAAGAGAGAAAAAATCTGTACATTTTATGTTAAATGCGTTGCGGAATAAAGTGAGTTATCCATATGTGGACACACTACCAAGCCCGTTGTTAAGAAACGAAGGGGCATATTACCAACAACTAGCGATAATTATCGCTATGTTGGTTTAGCGGCGATATTTTTAGCGCCTAGCTGCGGCGATTTTTATCGCTTAGGAACCTTGCTATTATCAAGGTTTATCTCCCAAGCGATAAAAATCGGCCGAAATGCATGAATATCGCTGAAAAGTCAGAGATATTCATGCATTACCGAGCTAATGCTCTTAGCCATGTTATCCACCTACCATTGGATAACATGGCTAAGAACTGTTCAGGGGCAGGTGTTAGCTATTGGAGATATTCGCGCTTAGCGCGAATATCTCCAAAAGTTGGTAATTGGAGATAGCGATGTTAGCGACTGTTTCCAGTCGCTAACATCTTGGCACGCCCACTTTGCATGTCATTAGTGATAAATATCACTGACATGCAAAGCGGGGTCCAAGATGGTTTCTATCTCCTACTAGCTGTCGCTAACTGGTGTTAGCGACAGCTAGGTAATAGGGAGATAATTTTATCTCCGCTTTCTTGGCTTTTAAAGCCAAAAAAGCGGAGATAAACCCCCTTGATAATATGCCCCAAAGTGCTGAGAGTAAGGATTGGTCTCAACCCCTCTGAGATAAGTGATACTTTAAAAACAAAAATGATTGTTATAGGAGGGAATTGTGTTTGTGGGTTGTCATGAAATGTGATATGCTGCATATTCTGTTGGATTGCTTAAAACTCAGACAACAGCAGAGACAATGGTTACGCCCAATATTTTTGAAATCCAAAATTATAACGCAAGAGCATGCTGCAGAATTCTTAAATTAGATGCATTTTTAAGATATAGCATGCGTTATTGGTAGATTGATGAGGGCAGTTAGTGCAGTGTTCACTGGAAAAAAGTAGTAGGATTGATGTATTTTACAAAATTGTTTGCAGATTTTATTGAAATATATATTTTAACTGAATAATTTATTCATGGTTTTATTAGATGGAAATAATTTTTATATATGTATTTGTTACCACATTTTAATGCTTTACTGTTTAAATGCATTGATCTAAATAAACATATCTTTGATTGATTGGGAAGAGAATTCATGTAGTCATGAGTCATTTGGCACAGAGGCCTGTTCATTTTATTAGGTTGCAGATTAAAATTTGTGGAAAAGCTGCCATGTGATAATTTAAGGTGCATCTTAGTAGTAGTGTTGGTTATTCAAAGGGGATTGAGGCAAAGCCGAAAGAGATATTTTATGCAATGACAGAGAAAATGTCCACAAGGAGAAAGAATATGTGATGGATTCCACAGTAGCTTCTGTAGTTTTAATATCAGCTGTTGTTATTGGGCTATTAGTGCAAACATTTCCTCCAGTAGGGTTTCTCTCAAAGACTAATAACTAGAACAAATACTACAAGAGATTAATTTTAAGTAACTGCTTCAAATAATAATGAGAATGATTATTTAGAAAAACCTGTATACTATTGTTAAAGAATGATAGTGAAATCATGGATGTAACTATTTGCTACATTTGTTCACATCTCCCTACTTCTGTTTCTGAAGGTGTAAATTATATCCAATTACCTCTGAAATATGCTTTGTCTTGTTCAACATACTATTCAATAATAATGCAGCAGAATCATTTAGAGGATGTTGATATAAATTGTGATGTTCCAATGGATGAATTGTTTAGTGCTACAAATAATTTCATGTCAGCTCCTATAAAGGTCGTTTTTTGAAAACAATGGTTCCTATGTGGCTAAAAACGGTCCGAGAAGGACACAGGATTTGCGTCAGAAATGGAAACACTAAGCTTGAGTCTGGATAGGCAATTAATAGCTCCTATAAAGGTGCACAGTCCAACAATAGAAAGTGCTAACATGAAGAATATTTGTTTTCCATAGTTAGGTGTGTGCAAACTGACTCAAGCAGAGTTCAATTTCAATAGAGAATATAATAATCAAATACAGAATGCTAAACCCGAAAGTTCTGGAGTGATACCGTTTCACTCTAGAGAAGAAGCTGTGATTAAGAAGTCACAAATACATCTTCATCTTATAATTTGGAAAGAAAGGGAAGGATACATGTTAATAACGTGTTGTGTTCTAGAGTTAGCACCTCCTGCCTTCTCACCCCTTTCTCCCTCTCCCTTGCTGGACCCCTCCTTTACATGATGTCACCGTCTGGAATGTTGACAGCTGGAAGTTCCACAGTGACAGTTGAGTAGCCACCCAACTGTCACATGTCATTCGCTCTTACGCTTCCACACTGTCTATGGTGTGTTGTCCATATGACTTAAATAAAAGATATATGTTAAATGTATGTGCTTCCGGATGATATTACTTTGTAACAATGGCGACGAGGTAGCGGGGCAACACACCGGGAACACACAGCAAAAAGGGAAAAAAAGAAGAAGAAATCTATGTTGGAAGCAGTTCCACAAGGAAAAAGGAAAAGCGACATCATCGGAACACAGGCAAGATACTAGGGAACACAAAAAGAAAGGCTAGTCAGTTGCTTGTGGAGATGAAAGGAAATGGAAATGAGAAACGAATTTAGAGAAGGAGTAATAAATGATAAAAGATAAATCTGACAGGAGAAAGGAAAGCAAATTGAAAGATTTAAGAATTTCGAAGGTTCAAAGAGGCAACGTAGTTGAAGATAATAATTGTTTCACCTCTAAGAATTAAGCGCGTGGAAGCGATTAAAAGATATAAAGGGGAATGGTGTTGAAAACGCAATTAACTGCCAGTAAAGAAACAACAGAGAACTGCGTATTTATTTAAGAATAAGCAGAGCCTGTCTCGGACGTGAATACTGTGGAGTTAGTCATGAGCTGTGGCAAATGGAAAAGGAAGAGAAACAGTGAAGTTTTGATAAAACAAAAGTGCTACGGAAACCGGTCTAGATTGAACACAGAGTGAAATTTCGGTGACTGTACCCGTAAAAACTGGCGGAATGCACTTCAGTGCAGGGCGACACTCGCAGAGCATAATTTACTGGAAATCACTTCAATATTGAGGCGCAGTGAAAGTACGCATAATTGACTGGACGTGACTCGAAATCCCTTCAGGATTGTGGCGCAGTGTAAATCGACGGAGTGACGTCACACGCATCTGCGCCATATTGTGGGAGGAAATCTAGTAGTTTAGTGTTTACGCACAGGAAGCTTGCGTGTGACCATTTCAAGAGCAAGGAAACTGGACTGATTAGTGTTGATTGGGAAACGACCTTTACAACGACTTATTTACCTCGAAGGGCCTGCACCACGACTCCTTAACAACGACTGAACCTGAATTAAAAATGTGCTAACATTCGTGCCAAGAATTTTCAATTCTATTAAGGACAGGAGGCGAGGATTATGCTTACTCAATTTCTTTACTGAAAAAACAGCAGCCAATCAGTACGCAGTAAAGAAAAACCAAACTACATTACCCATAAACCCAGGGTAACCATAGAGTATGAGATAGTATAAATAAGGTCATAGAGGTGAACACTTCCTCTTTGTCCATAGTCAATTAGAAAAGGATAAACGAAAATTCAAACAATCCATCAAAGGCGTCCCCCAGAGAGGTCATGACCCGGCTGAAGTGGGGAAGGAACCTCCCAGAGCCACAGGAACAGTAACAGACCAATCAGGAGAAGAAAATCGCGGCACACTTCATTTAAGGTCGGAACCTGAAAAATATGACAGAAGCCGTAAAAACTGTTCCCCAAAGAGTTGAACATAGTAATCAGGACAGGGAGGGAACATTTAATAAACAGTAAATAGTATGGTACAGCATCAATACAGTAAGTATAATAAGACAAAAATGAAATAAGGGTGGGATAATCCTCGCCTCCTGTCCTTAATAGAATTGAAATTTCTTGGCACGAATGTTAGCAAATTTTTAATTCTATGGCAGGACGGAGGCTCCGATTATGCTTGTTTAAAGCTTCTCCACCACAACAGATGCCACATCTACAATTGGTTTAAAATAAAAGGATTCGAAGACGGACTCAGATGACCAATCCGCAGCTCATATTGCCCTCTGCCTTTTCTTGAAGGGTAAAAAGAAGATTTGTTGGAGGAATTGCCTTGACCTCCTCTGTTGGACTTATTTCCCCGTTGAGCGGGCTGGTCTGACCCACGGCCGGACGATTGTCCCCTTCGTCCGGCCCTGCCGAAAACCGGGCGGAAGGCCCGTCTAAGGTTCGCTTGAGCTTTATCGAGCCCGCTGAAGGTCAAAACAAACTTGGTAAGCTCCTTGAGAAATGGAGCTCCGAAGAGCAAACCTTGAGCCTGGGGGCCAGATTCAGAAGTCGCTAAATCAGTGAGACGTGGATCAAGTTTCATCAAAATGGAACTACGACATTCCGCCGACAAGGCAAAATTAACATTACCCAGAAAACAAACTGCCCGCTGGGACCAACCAATTAGCTCATCTGGGTCAATCAGAGCGCCAGACTCCTTTGCCCTGTAACCCAAATTCAGAATCTTAGTCAGTGGGCCCAACACATCTAGAAGTTTGTCCTGGCACGAACGCCAGGACCTATCCAAACCCTTAGTAGGATCTTTAGAGTACTTGCGCATATATGTGACCATGGTAGGGTCTACATCTGGCGGGGAAGCTAGCTTGTCAGAAAGGTCAGGGCGAGGGCATTCTGAGCGTAAACGAGCTCGAACATCCTTCTCAAAAGGGGAACGGATGTGGGATTGGACATATTCTGCCACCTCGGGAGATGGCAACCAAGCAGAGGAATTGGGATGAATGATGTCCGCAGGATTAAATGTCAATACCTTAGGCGAAGATGGCGCATCCACATAGTGCTCCTTCCGAGATTTCTTGGATGGGGGGAGGTCTAGCAGACTCAGAGGACGAGGATGAAGAAGAAGATGACCCATCATCTGTGTCAGACGGAGGGTCCAAACGGGCCAGCGCAGCGCACTTCTTTGAGGAAGGAGCAGAGAGGGTCTTGGCCAATTTAGCAAATTTAGACTTGTGAGGGTTCAATGGCGATTTCTTGCTACGCTTAGAGGTAGGAGGCACCCAACCCTGTTGGGCTGCATAATCTGAAAGATGCTTTTTCAATGGCGCAATCGCCTGAAATAAGGCCTGGCCCATGTAATCATCAAAGGATGCAGAAGGCTCATTCTCCTCATAATAATCTTCACCTTCCTCATCAAAATATTCCGCCATATTGACAAAACCACCAAATAATGCCCACAGGAAGGAATAATAAGTATTTGAACTTTTTACTTCAAACCCAATTTGGGGGAGTGGTACCCCTAGTGCAAATCATTAAATACTCAGGAGAACCTGACCAGCAAAGAAAATAAATTTTGGAGGGAGGACTTGCACTGAATGCCAACCAGAGTCAGCCACTCTAGGCAGAGCCTATGCCAAAATTTATACAACCCTCAAAATATTGACAGAGGGCGTCAGGGAGCTCAAGCGGCAGCAGTAACAGGGCAGGCGTCAAAACGAGCACCAGAAAATTCCTCCGTGTGAGGCAGAAGCCGACAGCTGAGGTAAACACACACGCCTTCGACGGGCATGTAAATAAAGGCTTCGCGCATGCGCAAAAGCCGCTGCCATATAGGGAGAGACGCGCGAGGAAGCGCGTCTCAGCCAGCTCCAACTCCCACTCCACACCGCACACAGACAACGCGAAAACACGTCGAGTTGATAAAGGAGGTGAACTCACGCTCCAGAATGCACAATTAAACAACACAGCAAAACGAGGTCAACGACAAATGAGATAACACGCCGAGCGGCGAGAGAAGAGCGCACACAGCGCGAAATATGAAATACAAGTAAGCGGTGCAAATATACAATAGCACAATGCATAAACAATGCATAAACAGTAATGTAAAGATAAAGGCACTTAACTGGCTGCGAAGCAGCAAAGAAAGAGGAAGTGTTCACCTCTATGACCTTATTTATACTATCTCATACTCTATGGTTACCCTGGGTTTATGGGTAATGTAGTTTGTTATTTCTTTACTGCGTACTGATTGGCTGCTGTTTTTTCAGTAAAGAAATTGAGAAAGCATATTTGGAGCCTCCGTCCTGCCATAGAATCACAAGTCTTTTAACCACTAATGCATTTACAACTACCTCTGGCCAGTAGATGGCACTCTTGGATTGTATATGAAAGATGTATTACTATTGCTAAAATGATGGTTGGCTGTATTTATATGGTTTTGTAGAGTGGATTTTTTTAACAGAAGAAGTTTAGGAAACCGTTTTCTAAAATAAGCTAAATTTTAGGATTTAGGGTGAGTATGGGTTTTTGAGATTGCAAGGGTATTTTTAGGGTTTAGGGTAGGGATGGGTTTTTGGGTGGAAAGGGATTTTTTAGGGATTATGGTGGGTGTGGGTTTTTGGGTGACAAGGGTAATTTTAGTGTTTTGGGTGGGTATGGGTTTTTGGGTGGTAAGGGAAATTTTAGAGTGGGTATGGGTTTTTGGGTAGTAACTATGGGGCATATTACCAACAACTAGCGATAATTTTTGTCTCTAACTTGTTTAGAGACAAAAATTATCGCCGCACATCGGCGATTTTTATCGCAGATAAACCTTGCTATTAGCAAGGTTTATCGCAAATGCGATAAAAATCACTGCAATGCATGAATATCGCTGAAAAGTCCGCGATATTCATGCATTATCGAGCAAATGCTCTTAGCCATGTTATCCACCTCCCATTGGATAACATGGCTAAGAACTGCTCAGGGCAGGTGTTAGCTTTTGGAGATATTCGCGCTTAGCGCGAATATCTCCAAAAGTTGGTAATAGGAGATAGCGATGTTAGGGACTGTTTCCAGTCGCTAACATCTTGGCACGCCCACTTTGCATGTCATTAGTGATAAATATCACTGACATGCAAAGCGGGGCCCAAGATGGTCGCTATCTCCTTTTGGCTGTCACTAACTGGTGTTAGCGACAGCTTGGTAATAGGGAGATAATTTTATCTCCGCTTTCTTGGCTTTTAAAGCCAAAAAAGCGGAGATAAACCCCCTTGATAATATGCCCCTATATTTTTAGGTTTAAGGGTGGGTATGGGTCTTTTGGTGACAAGGGTCATTTTAGGATGGGTATGGATTTTTGGGTAGCAAAGGTCGTTTTAGGGTTTGGGGTTGGTATGGGTTTTTGAGATTGCAAGGGTATTTTAGGGTTTATGGTGGATGTGGGTTTTTGGGTGGAAAGGGAATTTGTAGGGTATAGGTTTTGGGTGGAAAGGAAATTTTAAAGGTGTGGTGTGGGTGTAGTTTTTTTGGGTGGAAAGGGATTTTATAACATTAATAGTGAGTATAGGTGTGTTGTGTTTATATATATATATATATATATATATATATATATTTAGAGAGAGAGAGAGAGAGAGAGAGAGAGAGAGAGGTGTTTTACATGTACATACAAACCCATTACCTATACATAAATGTGGATATATGTGTATATATATTTAGACTGTAGTTGTTCAAGTGGTAGTTGTTCCATCATACAACCGTGTTGAACAAGTTGGAAAGGCGATCTTCGTTCCGACAGCATAAAGAGGAGACAATAAACAATCATTAAGCATAAAAAGGAGAAGTGGAATTTATTTTGGAAACCGATGTGTAAAAGTAAGCACAGTCCCACAGGTGAGAGAAATAATAAGCAATATTCCTTTACAGGTTTTACTCGAAGCAAACCATTTAAGTAGAAGGACATAAAAAGAAAAAATATATGTATATAAGTATGGCATCAGGCAATATATACAATCTACAGCCACCAGAAGCATTTTTGAAGGGGGCTGGACCACCATTAGTAAAATGGGAGGAATGGAAGGAGTACTTTTGTAATTACATTTCGACATTTGGAAAAAATGATGAACCACTGAAACCGGAGGAGAAAAAAAAGATTTGATTACATTGTTTGGGTACTAGAGGATTAAATGTGTATAATAATATCACGAAAAAGCTAAGGGTAGGAGAAGAAAGAAATGTTTTCAATGAAGCCGTAGAAGACTTGGATAATTATTATAAGAACACAGTGTGTGTTGCAGTGCACAGATATACATTTTACAGAAGAAAACAAGGTAAGGAGAAAAGTATAGAGGACTATGTATCAGCATTAAAGAATTTAGCGCTATCATGCAAATTCGAAAACATGCACGATGATCTCATTAGGGACCAGATTGTAATCTGTGTTGCTAATCCTAATATTCAAGACGCTCTATGGGCAAAGGGTGAGAGACCACTTCAACAAGTTATTGAAATTGTAAAGAAAGCAGAATTGACAGGGCGATGTGCAAAGGAAGTCATCAGGGAAAGTAAAAGGAAAACGGATGACGCAAGGCTAGTAGCTAAAATTTGTAGAAAGAAAAAAAAGGTAATGGATTATAAGTACAAAGATGAAGAAGGTGTAAAATACAAAGGGAAAACAAAAACAACAGAACAATTAAAATGTTACCGTTGTGATAGCAACAAGCATTTGGCAAGTGACTGGAAGTGTCCGGCAAGGAATAACAAATGTACTGAATGTGGTCTAATAAGGCATTTTCAAAAGGCTTGTAAAAGGAAACAAAGGTCGAATGTAAAATATGTAGAGGACGAAGAAGAGGAAGAACAAGAATCGTCGGAGGACTCGGAGTACAACCTATGTGTATTAAAAGTGGCTGAAGAAAGAGAAGGTGAGGAAATAGAGAAGGGTAAAAAGAAAAAACCCACGTGCTATAAGTTTGTCCATTTTGACCGCCCTGAGAAAACAGGTGGTGGCCTAGTCATTATGTATAAAGAACACCTGAAGATTACAATACTAGAACAAAAGTACTGCCCGCTTTTTGAAATTATGATTTTTAAAATGCACTATTCCACAAACAGATTCTGGAAAGGAGCCTTAGTTTATCACCCTCAGGGACCCAGTACGGGCTTCTCCCTTGCACTACTAGAACTCCTAGCCCCACATTTTAAAGCAAAGGAAGACTTTCTCCTTCTTGGTGATTTTAATATTCACGCTGATATTTCTGCACATCCAAAAACTATCTCTTTGGTTTCTGATCTATCTTGCCTTGGTCTAGATCTGCAGAACCATGGACCACCCATACAGGAGGCCACCTCCTAGATCTGCTATTTACCAATTGCCCCAAAGTACGATGTCTTCCCACAGCTCAAATTAACTGGTCCGACCACTTTATTGTGGAATTCTCTCTATCCGAGGTAGATAAGATCTCTCATAAAAACACCCTCCCACCTGTCTGGCGTCAACAGTGGCACAAAGTCACCGTAGAGGAATTGCAAAGGGTATGGAAGCAGCCCATCCCCACAGAGTGTGGAGACCGCACTGACCAAATTTAACAACTCTCTTACAGAAGCAATTGACAAAATAGCCCCTCTAAAGCTACATAAACAATACCCTGCTACCAAACAGGAAACATGGTACACTAAGGGAACTTAGAATAGAGAAACAGAAACCCATTGAGTGGAAAAAAGCAGTGGTGAACCCCATCTGAAAGAAGGCGGCACTTCCATGGACTGACCTTTCGAACCTCCGACCCATCTCCCTCCTGCCTTACCTCAGCAAAATGACCGAGAGACACGTGAACACTCACTTGTCCAAGTACATCGAGGCAACGGAGGGCCTAGATTTTTCTCAATCTGGATTTAGGCCCAATCACAGCACAGAATCTGCCCTCCTCTCAGTGACCGATAACATCAGGATGTCACTGGATGGAGGGGGCTCCATGATTCTGGTGCTGTTAGATTTATCCGCTGCCTTCGACACAGTGTCTCATGAGATACTTCTCGGTCGTTTGAGGGAGGTGGGCATAGAAGGTGTGGCTCTGTCCTGGTTGGAAAGCTTCTTTTCGGATCGACAACAAGGGGTCAGACTGGGCTCCCATCATTCCATTCTCATGCCTAAGCCCCACACTTTTCAACGTGTATGTGGCCCCCTTGGCGGACATTGTAAGAACTTATGGGTTCACCCCTGTGTTGTTCGCTGACGACACTCAGCTTTTGTTCCCCTTTAAAAACCTAACGCCCGCAATACAAAAATCTTTTGCGGATGGAATGAGGGCAATATCAGACTGGATGGCCATAAACTGCCTCCAGTGTAATGTAGGCAAGACAGAGGTCATGCTGTTCGGGGAGGCCACACTTTTGTTGTCCCCTGAATGGTGGCCCCCGGATTTGGGACCAACACCAAACCCCAAACAGACCGTAAAAAACCTTGGTGTGCGGTTAGACAAAACACTTCTGCTTAAAGAGCACACAAATCAAGTAGCAGGATCTTGCTTCCGGGTCATTGGACTGCTACAACGCGTCTTCCCGTTCCTATCAGACTCTTACAGGAAAACTCTCGTCCTGGCCTTGGTAGTTAGTAGACTGGACTACTGTAATGGCCTGTTAACCTCGGCCAATGAGGAACAACTACAGAGACTACAGGTGGTCCAGAACACCGCTGCGAGACTAGTTCTCAACGCCTAGCCAAGGTCTGCCTCACTCCCCCTCTTGGTCAAACTTCACTGGTTGCCAATTAGGCAGCGTGTAAAATTCAAAATTCAAAATTTGCTGCACTATTCACAGGTGTCTGTTTGGCAATGGAGCTAAATACTTAGAAGAAAAATTCTCTCTCTATAAACCAATTCGCACCCTGCGCTCTAGCAGTCAGCAACAGCTCCAGGTTCCAAGGATAAAAAAGGCTAGGCAGGGAGGGCGAGCACTGTCCTACAAAGGCCTCATTCTTTGGAACTCATTGCCCCCAACCCTTAAAAATACCACTAACTTCCAATCTTTCAAGAAGACCTTAAAAACTTTTCTATTTATTGCCTGCTAAGAATTTCTCCCAATCTTTCTCACAGCTCAGAACTAGGTCTTAGCTCCTTTGGTAAAGCGGAAGCGCGGAGATACCCCTTCGGGGGTCGAATTCTGGCGCTATATAAGAATATAAATAAATAAATAAATACATAAATAGTGGAGATAGGAGGTGTGAATATTGAAATAGCAGCAGACTCCGGTTCACCCTGCACCATAATTAACCATGATGTGTGGAAAAAAAATTAAAAAACAAGTTAGGAGGGTGCATGGAAGAACCGGATATAACTCTAAAAACCTTCACAGAAGAACCAATTGATCTTATGGTTTTTAGATAACTAAATTTTACATTCAAGGAAAAGTAACAAGTAGTAAATTATATGTAGTTGCCACAGGCCCATCAGTGCTTGGGTGGAAAGACCAGGGTAAACTTGGCATCACCCTTAACCCCAATAGATCAGAACCTGTACTTGCATCACAACTGGACAAGATCAAAACACAGGTAACTCTCAAATCGCCACTACAACCATTAAGAAAAACAAAACATGCCATGGGAGAGAGTAGGAATAGAGATAATGGGCCCCATGCTATTTAATGAAGAACAAGTAAACATATTGGTCCTAATAGATTACTTCTCGAGGTGGCCAGAAATAAAGGTATGCAGGAGGGTGGATGCGAGTGATGTGGTCAGCTTCATGGACGGTGTATTCACGAGAGAAGGTGTACCGAAAACAATAGTTAGTGATAACGCATGGCAATTCTCTACTGACATTTTTAAAAAGTACATTGAGAGAAACGGAATAACCCACAAAACTACATCTGTTTATCACCCGGCTGGAAATGGAGCCGTGGAACAATTTAAAAGGGTGATAAAAGGGACCATTCAATTAGCTAACAAAAATGGAGTGTGTTGGAGGAAGGAAGCAAACAAAATGATATGGGAATACAGGATAACACCTGGAAAGAACATTCTGGTAAGCCCATTCCAAAGGATGAGAGGAAGGACTCCTATTTCCAAGAACAACATGGGTTGGCTAAAGACGACAAGGAGAACAGAATGGTCAGATGAAATGATCAGAAAAAGAATGCAGAAGGCACACAGTATGCACAAGGAGAAATTTGACGGTAAACATAAGAGCAAGGAAAGAAAAGTAAAAGAAGGAGACAGAGTGAGAGTCAAAAAAAAAAGGACAAATGGTAAAGGAACAGAAAAAGTTCACCGATCCGCTAATAGTGGAAAAAGTAATTTGAAACTCTGCACTCCTTAGCGATGGTAACATCTGGCATGCCTCCTCCATTGCAGTTTGTAATAGTACAGATATGATTCCTAACAAAGATGAGAGAAAACACAAGGAGGAGAAGGAAAATTACATTGAATTAGGCAACCACGGCTGGTTGTACGAAGAAACGGAGAAATCTGGCGAAGTAGAAGAAATCATATCAAGACCAATTAATAGCAATGCTAGCAGAGAGGAAAATAACAATGAACTTATTGAGTCCACTGGAGAGTATAGAGAGCTTAGCTCTTCTGACTTGGAGATGTCACCTGCCTCTAGTGTAACTACATCTACAAGAGAAAAACAGGACGGAGAGGAAGGTATGAGTGAAAATAGTGATTACATCACTAAAAGAGTAGGTAGCCCTGTACTCTCAGAAGATTGTCAAGTGGCAGAAGAGGAATATGTGTCCGTAAAAAAAATTACGGAAGAAGGAGCATGCACCAGCAAAGGCGGGCGCAAGTGGGCCAAGCCTAGCAAGTATAAAGACTTTATGTGCGACTAGTAATTCTGGCGTTTTTTTCTTACTGTGCCAACTTTATTCTTAGGGAAGGAGATGTGTTGTGCTCTAGAGTTAGCACCTCCTGCCTTCTCACCCCTTTCTCCCTCTCCCTTGCTGGAACCCTCCTTTACATGATGTCACCAGCTGGAATGTTGACAGCTGGAAGTTCCACAGTGACAGTTGAGTAGCCACCCAACTGTCACATGTCATTCGCTCCTACGCTTCCACACTGTCTACTCCTGTTAATGGTGTGTTGTCCATATGACTTAAATAAAAGATATATGTTGAATGTATATGCTTCCGGATGATAATACTTTGTAACATAACGTGATGAGAAATATGGTGTAGTCAAAGTAGAAAGAAGTAGATATGCATATACTTAATATAAATAGTGTTCCTTTTTTAGGTGCAGGTTTAGAACATTTACCATACATGTTTCCTAAAATTAATCACATGAATAGTTTGAAAGATGTGCATTATAGTAGAATCAAGTGTGCTGATATAGGGCAAACGTTTCAGGTATGATTCTTTAATGATTATTCCTCTAGGGATTGCTTTACATGACTGAAACATTAAGAAGCTGTCTACCTTAATAGAATGTTTAGCGAATATTATAGCAGATGTAATAGCAGATATTAATGAAGAGGTGCTTGCTATAAGAAGTATGTTTATTCAAAATTGAATGGTTTTAGATATGCTTTAGGCAAAGGAAGTGGCTATTTATAAGGCAATTACAACTCAGTTCTACACATATGTGCAGGATAATTATTTGAAAATGAATAGGCATACTACAAATTAGACCAACAGGGCGCGTGGACAGCACAACATGATGTAGATGCACATGAGGGAACGCTCCTGATCAAGAGACCAAATAAAGTTATACAATGCTGGTTCCCCACTGATAGCTTCACTTAAGAGTAATTGGTAGAGTTCACATGGAAATGTGAGGGTCCTGATTAGATAATATCAGAATTAGAAGATTTGGAAGAAAGCCACATGATGTATTTCTGCATTAAACTAGTCTGCCTCATAATGGGATATGAATTGCAACCAACAATCTGTATCATGCAAATGCATAGTGTGGGCCATCCCAGTAAGGATCTAGGCATTTGACCATGAGAATGGGCCAGATGACTAGAAACTATTGAATTTGATGAGTGTGCATTGCAGCTTTACCAAGACGTCTCTCAGGCAATCCTGACGAGGGGAAGAACAATGTTGGAAGTCACAATGGAACTACAGAACAAGCAAATATAGTACAGGTGGCACTACCATTTTGATCTAGCTTGTACATCAAATGGGAAAACAGGAAAAATTAGAATGGTGTATGAAGGCAAAGAACTTCTAGAGGTACTGTCAGGCAATGGAACTCCTCACAATGACAATGTGACCTCGATGGACAGGACTGATTGCTGGTAGACAAAATGAAGACAGGCAAGGAGAGGATATATAACATAAGAGTTAAGCAGAACTTAAGTAGCCATCTAAACACCCACTTAAAATCCATGGAGTCATTAAAATACTGAAGCACGAGGCAAGATGGCGCTGCTTAGGACGGCCATTTGCAATGAAGCAGTGGGGATGCTGGTAGAGTCCTGATCACGGACAGAAACGCCGCTGCAAGGAACCCTACACCGCCACACATAATCACTTGGAAAGGATGAACTAACCGGCATATTGTAAAAATAGAAATCAAGAAATTAAGAGGCTAAAAACGGCAAAAGAGCGGCGCGGAGTGACCCATGTTTCTGCCCCTTACCTGCCGCGGACCCATTGGACGGCTGCTGCGGGAGCTGACGCTTGCGGTGAGAGTGCTCGCGTCCGGAAGCAAAGCTTGCACAGGGAGGCGGAGACTAAAGCTGCGGAGTTCGCGGAGTTCGAGGCGCGAGTCAGAGTTTGCAGCTGAAGTGGCTGAGACACCTGAATCAGCGGGAGCCGTACGAGGTGATCAGAGGATACGAAATCGGATGCGCAGCGGCATGGCCCCCAAATTGAACTCAGGATCCAAGGCTGCTCTAAAAAGGAAAGCGGTGGCTGAGGCGGCAACTGAACCCGAGGAGGAGGAAAGCCGGCAGAAGAAACAGTCACCCCCGGTAAGGAAACAGCACCAGGTGTCGGCCAAAACTAAGCAGACTGGCACTCCTATCGCAGATATCTTTGCTAAATTAGGCAAAGAAAAGGGTCTAAAAACGAAAGACATTTCAGAGGATGGGGGCCAGGAAAAGTATCAGAAAATGCCGTTGTGGTAGCTGAGGCCGTAGGGGAGGGGCTTGTGGGAGTACCCCCTCCCTCACAGGGCTCAGCTTATGACCCCCCTCCAGAAACTCAGAAGACACCGATGAGCAACTCAAAGACTTAGAAAAAATGCTGCAAGGAGTTGAAATAACTCAAGAAGTAGCTGTAACGACAAAAATGTTACATTCAGGAAATCTTGGGGATTCCGTAACAAAAGGCACAGAGGAATTACCCAAGTTACAGCTGGAATCAGCAGCAACACAGGAGCCTGTGTTAACAAATAATGCTGTAAGCTCTGACTCGGATAGACTGAGGGAGAAAGAAAAGGTCCCAAGCGAGTGCTTTTTCTCTGTATCAGAAGGAGGCGAGTGGTCAGACGATGATAGCTCTGTACGGGACGGAAGTAATTCAGACTCGGAAAGCGAACCAGAGCATGTGCATGAGCCACGAATAACTGCGGCAAAACCGCCCGCTGGTATTAAAACGCAGGAGCTCTGCTGGGATCACTCCTCAGCCATGCCTTTAATCAGGAGCCCACACAGAGAAGCCATGCAGATGTCACTCTTAGAGGTGATCCACCAGGGGATCATTGCGCATAGAGAAGAAACTAGACAGGACAATCGCAAGGCACAGGCTGCTGTTAAAAAGATGCAGGGGGCTTTTAGGAAAATGTCCAAAGTGTGTGTCAACTTAGGTGATCGAGTATCCAACCTGTAGTGTAGTTCCTAGTTTCCCACTAGGCCCTGCGCATTGGAATAACATAAACAGTAGTATCGACGTGGAACTGCAGATATTCCAGGCCTCCACTGACTATGCTAAACTTAATTGGGTTGTGTTACCAACTAGCTCAGAGGTCACTGGAAACTTTCTTCTCTGCATAGGAAGTGATCAGCTTCCTTGGCACAGACAAGAAGGGATTCAGCTTTCCAACAACCGTGCAACATGACAACTTTGCTCCTCAGATCAAGAGTCAATCTCTAGGGTCGTGTGAAACAATAGACATGTATTTCACTCAGTCAGTCTAGTGCAGTTTACTTTCACGAGATGTAGAGAATAGAGAGACGGGCGTTTGTCAATAAAGGTTAACATTTATTGAACAGTCTTTCTTCTCGTACAAGAGAAATGTATTGCCACAATTGCAAGACTTGTTATGATAAAAAGTACGTACAGTAAGATAAGTATTGCGAAATAGAACTGTAAAAGCATTGATATGGTTTCTTAGCCATACAATGGTTTAAAAGTAATAAAACATATATACAGTCACATATACATTAGGCTAACATACTCAACTGGTGCTTCTAACTAAGCCTACCCCAGTGTGCCTGACCTAAGCCTAACACGTGGAAGGGGAGTAAGTAAGTAGCTTTAAGTTAAGTTGGTTTTGCCAAGGTTTGTTTCAAGAATTCTCGTCTAAGGGTTTAGTCAACACCATACCTCTGAATAGAATGATGGAGGATTGGTATCTCCTTCAGGGGTCACTCTCGATATCCCAGTCACCCGCGAGGGTAGACCGGAAACGCCGGAGCTGGATTTCTCTGCAGGAGAAAGGCAGCGGCTCTCTTCAGCGCGTCGAGGAAGGAGGGGGGACAGCGTCCGTGGGCAGCTGGAATCTGCTGGATGTCTTCGCAGAGGGACGGCTGTTCAGCTCCTAAGCGTACTGCACCATAGTTCGCGCTTTAGCAGCGATAATGGTATCAGTAGCTTCACCACCACAGGGACAGCAGGCTGCAGCGACGGAGTGCTAGATTTACCAACACGGGGTCTTGCAGGCAGCTAGCATCAGCAACAGTAGCTCATTGCTTAAGGCAACGTTGGTAATATTTATACCTGACAGGTGCCGGGTGTGACGCAAGTTTGCTGGACATAAGACGTCAATTAAAGATGTCACTAGGAAGTGATAGTTATCAGTTGCTCATTAGAGTTCCATTACTAATCAAAACACAGCAAGCGGGGATTTCCAGGTTTGCTGAGTTTTTATCTTGTTGAAGAACTCGTAGTGTTAATCTAGGAATATCAGATAGTGACTTCTGCTCTGTCATTGCACTAATTGGTCGCAAAGGAAGTGGCAGAGAGTTATGCTGGAATGTGGCTCTGTTCGTGTGAGGCCAGAGATGACTTTTCAGAAATCGCACTTGAACGGTTATGCCAATATAGGGAATAATTGGATTTATAGCCGAATAGGGGCATAAGGTCACAGTATCGATCAGGAACCTAGATAAACACGCAACACCCACTCCACGTTTTCATGTCCATCAAATTACTAAAACTAAAGCAATTAGATGCATGTGTAACATTGCCCACCCCAAAATGCATAAATGCATTCGAAATAGGCGTACTTGAAATACATGAAATATAGGTACTGTACGTTTTTTAAAGCATAATAATCATTCAAAAGATTATTGCATATGAAATCAATGAACGATTATGCAAAAAGAATTACACATGAAGTATCTCTGACAGAAGAAAGGCGAGATAAATCATCACATATAAATGCAATGTAATAACATGTGCTAGAGGCTGGTGTAATATTGCTAGATGTGTTTAGAAATAGAAGTGTGAAGCTTCTGTTCTTTAAGAATAGTTTTTACGTTAAGCAAAGAATTGTTCGTGCCAAAAAAAGGTCAATATTAAAAATGTCCAATTCAAAAGAATTATGGCTTGAACGGGGAAATAGAGTTCCAAAGCTTTTAGCAGTTTTTGTTGATCAAAACTGAAGGCCGAATTCAGAGTTCATGGGAACGCTGTGTGTCGAAAAGCTTCTTCAAAAGTTATTGTTTCTGTACGGGTGAGAACATCGTATCAGACAGGCTCTCAAAGAATTGGTCTACAAATTCAGGTGATAGTTCAACCAAATTAGATAGCGCTGTAACTTGGCAGGTGTGAGAATGATTGCTGTCATCATAGTCGGGAGCAGCAATGCTCACAGAACGTTGTACCTGGATGATGTTGCTTTTGTCACTCGCTCCACTGTCACCACTTGATTGTAGCACAGGAGTCTCCACGAATGCCGTCATCAGGATTGGTAGCCGCTGGGGACAACACAATGCGTGAGCCGTTATTGGACTGAGCAAAGTATCGACGTCCATTGGTACTGCTGATGGAAGTGAAAGACAGATGTCCAACACGCATTCATCGCCGCAAAGCATACACCGTAGCACAGGTAAAATGCAATTTTGCCATATCGGTCTGAATGAAAGGAACCAGGTCATGTTTAGATCTCTCAGCCTGGCCAATCCAAGGACGTTAGTTATCCTGTCCCGGTAGCGCATTGCTAGGATTGTCTCTTCCATTCCCATGGGAGCTATGTCTGAGCCGAGGCTTGCCATAACGAAGCAGGAGGGTCAAAAATAAAATCCCTGCTACAAGTCCCAAAAATAATGGTATGCCGCCAAAAACAGAGTGCACAAAATTAGGAACGATTCCCAAAATTGCCTGGAAGGGTGTTAGCAGTCCCGTAAAGACTGTCTTAAATATGCCTGGGATGCTTGTTGCACTAGACATGTTAAGGAGTTGGCTCAACATTTCTACGAAATGCACGGGGCAATTTGTTGATAAAAGGTCATGAACTTCAGTAGCTGTCCTTGCAACTAGAGGATCATACGTCTCTTTTGATGACGTTATAGGCACTGTTGTCTGTAAAAGTACAGATTTCATTTTGCTTAATGTATCAATTCGTATAGAATAGAGATTCAGACGAGGCCAGATGGGAGTCACTGTGTCTGCAGGCCCACTCGGAAACAATGCTTGCATACAGCATTTGACCATTGATGTTACTTTTACTAGATAACTTTTCCCTGGCACGAGGCCACAACATCTGTGATCCGTTCTAAGAATGTAACTCCTGTTTGCGAGTTGCATAAAGAAGGGCTCTATCTGAGTTGCAGGTGTGACTAGCTGGTGGCATGAAAGGTTGTTAGAATTTCCATCACATGCTCCGTGTAAATTAATACCCTGACACAAAAGTATACCGCTTAGTGAATGTTTACAGTTCTCACCACTAAGAAATACATTTTTGTCACTGTCACTATAGCAAGAATGAGTGTATGGTAATTTCCATTCAGATTTTACATATCCTTTTCCCAATTGTTCATATTGGCCAGCAGGTATGTACTCAAGGCACTTTTTAAATCGGAAAGTTGTTATCGGAATTGTGATAATTCCGTGTATTATCCATTCAATGACAGGACTCTCTGACATTGTCAATGGTAATCTCTCGAGTTTTTCGATGCTCAGGATTGTATAGTCTGCTCCTTTCTGTGCCAAACTGATCTGTTTATCAGTAAGGTTAAAACTGGAAAATAATGACGTTGTGTTGATTAAACGCCAAGGCACATAGCCTGAAAAAAGATTTTGCAGCGTCCAGCCTAATTCTATAATAGAACGTAATTGCGACTGGCCATGTTGTAACATTAGCAAGTCTCTGTCTATCACATCAAAGGCAGATGATACAATATTGTCCAACGAATATATTCTGGAAGACAGAGTCATTAACCCATTGTCTACTGCAGAAAGTGATTTCTCCAAATTAATACGATCAATTTCTCGTATTTTTTCAGCAGTTTCAATTTGTTTGACTTTCCAAGCCTCGTTGTAAGCAGCATAGATACTGGTCGCTATGAAACGCTTTTGACGCTGTTTGCGTGGTCCAAGAATGAAATCGCGCAAATCAGCACCATCTTTTAATAAAGACAAGTGTTGCTTAATTTCAGCCAGTGTGGACGAAGTTAGCCATTCAAGGCAGAGTTTCCCTACACTGTATGTTGTTATTATCCCTGGATGTTGTCTCTGGGAGTATCTCGAGTCTAATCTGGTCATTTTTAACCCCTGTGTTTTATTCAGGAATCTATCTTGACAGCTATTTGTGTCTGTAGGCCAGATTAACCATTTTTTCCAATCAGGATGTGTTCTGTTGAAATGTAAAATTTTCGACACGTCTAACTCAATATCTGCAGTTATATTTTCAGGTATTGGCTTTGGTATAGACAGTGTTTTAAGGTCTTTGATCTTAGCTAGGCCAAGACAAGATGTTTGGTGTATTGTGTCATTTAAAAATAACATTTGTTCTGGTATCATGCAGGTTCTAAATAGTGCTTCAATGCCTTGCACCTGCCAATCTTTTGTACCCCAAATTGTTTTCGTTTCAATATTATTTTTCCAATAATCAAAACCAAATGTCATCATTTTATCATAAAATGCTTCCGAATATATCAATTTAGAATTTGTCAGCATTGTTTTCATTCCTGTTTTATCTAACAGTTTGCAATAAAACGTTTCTGCATCACTGGTGTTAAACCCTGAAAAATATTTGAATTTCTCAAAAAATGCTTTAGAACTGCTTTTAGGTGGTGTAGAACAATGTTCCCATTGATTATACATAAAAACATTTCTAGGCTGTGCAGATTCATGCAAGTAGTGATCCCCATAGTGGGTGTAACAGAATAACTGCTCATAACTAGATGAACCTTGTAAATAATCATGATCTGTGAATCTAGCTGACATTACTAAATCAGACATCATGTCAATTATACTGTTAAAGTCCCAATCATCAGAGAATGTACTAGGCGTTACAAAGTCACTTAAGGAAACCTTTAGTTGATGAGGATACTTCAGGATTTCGACCGGACCATATATCTCATAGTTTGTTTTCTCCCATACTACCCCACCAGGTATTGGAATTGCTGTGACATTTACTGTTGACAGTTCTCTTTTCTTCACGTGGGATGATCTGTGTGGTTTCAGGACTAGGTTGATGTTCTGACTTGCTGTGTCCATTGTAATATATTTTCCTTCAATGAATTTTCCCAAACACAGTACCATGATGAGCCAAAGCAGGAGGAAAAATACACCTAGACCGAACCAGAACTCTAGCCAAGGGGAAATAAGGTAGATTTCCTTCAGTTGATGAAAGAGTTCAGTTGCTTTTTCTTTAAAAGTCTTTTTTGTTTCTGGCATCACTTCGGGGTCGTTTTGATCTTCAGAGAAGTTGTCGAAGTTGATGAAATAACCAGAGGCAGTTCTGTCAATTGATGGGATTGTTCTTTCAATCTGTGTTTCAAGAGGCACGAGTTCCATGGCATTATTGCATAGTCCTTCATTGTGCACTGCAGGCTGATCGAATGTGATTAGTCTTTCAGTTTGAACCTCTTGGATTGTTGCAAGTTTGGGTATTCTGTTGTTTCTTGGGAGTCCACTGGGCCTACTGTTGATTATAGGCCACATGCTTGTGGTTTTACCAGATCGATAGACACGACTCTGTTCTCCTTTTTACCAGCAAGGGGCGGTAGTACAACTGATCTTGTTCCGGTGACTGCTAAGACAGGTACTGCTTTTCTGTAAGAAGGCCCAAATTCCTTCTTAACCGCGATCTTTTCTCTGACTAGATCCCCAATCTTTGGAATCCAGGCAGGCCTTGCTGGGGCTGTTGCTGGTGGTGCCTCGTCAGTGGTACTTGGCTGTTGCTTTAACTTTATGTTGCTTAAAGATTTTCTTGTTTCATTCAGTTCCTGTAAAACAGCCAAACGATCCTTTACATCAAAGTGCGTTGTTTCTTCTTGTACCACTGACATCTGACTATCGAGGTCCTGAACACGCATTCTAATTCCGAACAATAGTTCATATGGGCTGAAACCTTTTAGAGAATTTCTTGGCATGTTGTTAAGACTAGTCTGGACACTTATTAAATGTTTGACACACCCAGCGCCTGAACCTAATACCTTCGCAGTTATAGATTGCTTTATGTCACGGTTTTTTCTTTCTACCACACTGTTCCCTTCGGGGTGCGACGGACAAGAATACCGCAACCCAATTCCCATGCTAGCCATGGCCTCCTTATAGGCTCGAGAGCTGAAAGCAGGACCCTGGTCAGAATGGAACGTGGTAATTGCGTATGTGCCGATATAGACTCGCAAATCTTTTATAACCGTTCTAGCGTCAGCCGAGCGCTGGGGCCACATCCATATGAACCTCGTACAGGAATCCACTGCTACCATGATATATCTATAGTTTCCGTCCCTTTGTAAGGGACCACAGTGGTCCAGGTAAACGCATGCAAATGGTTTATCCGAGATGAGAATGGGTGTCTGCGCTGGTCGTTTTACTGTTGATACTTTTATCCTTTGGCATATGTCGCATTCTAATACATACTTTTTAGTTTGTATTCTCAAGCGAGGCCACCAATATCTCTGTTTTAATAGTGATATTGTTGCGGAAACGCCAGCGTGTGCAGAAGCAAGCCCTACGTGTGCCGCTTTGATTAGTCCTAATCTGTGTTCCCTGTTTGGAATTACTCTATCCCCCACTCCAGGGATTCGAGCAAAAGGAACGGAGTTTGCATCGATTATGTATGCATAATTGAGTGGATAGTTCACGGGTAGTGCTGCACAGTCGCCTTTTACGGTCGTTTTTACTGCCAGCATGGTTTCCCCGTCTATGTATTTATCTCTACGCTTTTTTGTGGCTACGGAAGCCAGTTTAGTTGCTTCCGCTGTGGCTGTATTAGCCAATGAATTCCCTGCAACGTGAACGCCATCACGTTGAAGACTCTGTGCGTGAATCACGTGAGTCTTTTGTAGTTCTTTGTGTAAAAGAGCTACCTGTTTCCAGAGCAATTTATGCTTTATTGTGGCACCTGTGTCATCTTTGTAGTCGTTTTCGATCCAACTCTGCAGTTTGTTATTGAAAGAATTGACGCAAAAATGAGAATCGCACACAATAAGTGTCGGGAATTTACGTTCTGCATTTTCAAGCGCCATCTTTAAAGATCTGATTTCAGTTCTCTGAACCGAACAGTTTCTTACAGATTCAGTTTTTGTTACTTTCGGTGTAATTTTACTGCACAGCCAACGACATTTAATAATCGCACACGCTGCATCGTAGGATTTTCTCTCTACGTTGAAATGCTGTACAAAGCTATCTGTATAGATTATACAGGCGTATTGTGGGAGAGGTAGAATTTCGATTGGCAGAGGATATTCTTCTTCATATTCTAAATCATTCAGTTCTTCGTATTGCGGGGCGAAATAGTATTTCACATCTTCCGCTCCTAGAGAATCTATGCACTGTATCCATTTCGGATCCAGTGACACTGTCGGCAGGTTTACTGGGCTGAATAGCGCCTCGAAGGCAGATTCCGCTGTAAGGATATTAATCCGTTTGCCGTGTGCTAGTTCTCGTTCATTTGCTAATGCAATTTGCATTGCTTTCACAGTTCTTTCTGTGAGACTGAATGCTTTTTCTGCTTGTGTGTACAAGTGAGATTTAATTGAAATTGGTACCTTTTCACCCTCATTAGAGGTTAGGTATGTGAATCCGCATCTTCCTGGGATGACTCGGATTACAAGATCACGTGTGATGTAACGTGTATCTAATTTTGTTTTTGCTAACATGTCTGTTTGCAGTGATCTCAAAATTTCTGTGTGTTTTTGAGTCCAATTGATTTGTTTAAAATCAGGTTTAATTAGTTCGTAGAGAGGTTTAACCCTCTCTGCGTAATTTAGAATGTATGTTCTTCCGAAATTCAGAAAACCTAGAATGGATTGTAAATTCTTCAGCGTTTTTGGAGCTTGGGGTACAGCGCACTTCTCTAAGAAGTTGTCCACTAGGCTTTTCCCTTCACTTGATAATTCGTACCCTAAAAACAGTACTGTCAGATGGGCAATTCGAGACTTTTTAAAGTTGAATTTGTAACCCTCTGCTGCGAACCCAAGTATATTGGTGTTCACTCTTTTCAAGTGAGTATCCAAGTCGTCGTCTGTGAGATAGATATCATCTACGTAAGATAATGCCTCATCATCATAGATTTGTAGTAACTCTGTTACTCTAGCTGAGAATAGTCCTGGGCTGTTCTTGAACCCCTGTGGGAGTCGACAGAATTTTTTCTGCGACCCAAATGCAGAGAAAGCGGTCAAATATCTGCTTTCCGGTGCAATGTTTTGACAAAAGAAGCCATTAGATATGTCTAATGTTGTTTTATATTTTTTCCTAACTATGTTATTCATTAGGGCTGCACTATGCGAGTTTTGTACTGCAAAAGTTTTGCAACATGTATTAAGGTGTCTGTAGTCCAAAACTAGACGATATGAATTGTCTGGTTTGGAGACAGGAAACAAAGGATTGTTCATTTGAGAGGTGCATGTTTCAATCACCCCCTGATATTCAAGTTGATCTAAGATCTCCCTGACTTGTTTTTTAGCTTCTTGCTTTATGGGATACTGCCGTTGGGCAGTTGGTTCATTTTTTAGTTGGATTTTGTGAGGAGGTGAATCCTCATCCCATCCTACATGATTTTTATATCATGCAGGTGCCTGGGCTACTGCCCATTTCCTTGCATATGTATATTTTTTGTGAATCGGAATGTGATTCGAGAAGGCAGGCATAATCACTTCTTCGCCACGAGGGCACTCCCTGACAAACTCTGGGGGCCAATCTTTTTCAGCTAACAGAATATCATAGCCTTTTGAGAGCTTATCCCAAAATAGACCCTTTATTTTCCTAGTCTTATCACCCTCCATACGCAATGTTATTTCGTATATTTTATGGGGCTCGCTAAGTCTGGCGTCGGCAGTTTCAACCTGAATGTATTCATTCGTGTCCACTGTCTCCAGATGACTCATCAAGATCTTGCGCGCTATACTGATTTCTGCTGCACTGTCCAACATTGTCAATGCCCACTCCCCGTTTTTCAACTGTGTCCTCAGTATTCTCGGCATGGTTGATTACTCTAATACTGGCTACCTTCTTTTTCTGAAATTGAGATTTCTTATTTTGAGCAGGTTCCTTGTCTTTGGACTTGGTGTGCTCTCCTGGGTCTGACCGTCCTCTTCTTTCCGAATTCTGTGGAAGAGATCGAGAGGGACGTGTATCAATACTTTGATATCTATCAGGTTTTTTCAGATTATCCCTATTTCTAAGGTTATATCTTTTCTCAGAGGGCTCCCTCTGGGGAGACTGGCGTTCTCGAGTCGGAGTCCTTTCCCTCCGTCGAGGAGACCTTCCTCTAGACTGGAAAACTTTTTCCTTGGGAGTGGATTGTTTATTTCCATCCCAGCTCTTTTTAGGAGTGTTTAAATTATTTTTAATAAATAATTTTTCAGGATTTTCGAGCAGCTGGGGCTTAACTGGTTTTCCACCCAAGCTGTCTCTACCTAATTCTTCATAGCATTTTTCTATGATTTTTGCAAGCTCAACAGGATCTTTTATATCTGTTTCCTTCAACTTCTGGCGGATCGCCACAGATGCTTCTTCTCCTTTAATGTTGGCTAATAATATAGCCGAGACCTGCTTGAAGTCTTTCAGTAATTTCATACCTAGATTTAAAGCGGGCTCTGGACCGAATTCATTTTGAATCTGTTTTAGCACTTCTGGTACTAACGCCATAGACGGAACACCGTGTGTTTTTGTGTAAATGGAAGCAAAGACTGTACCCCAAGTGTCACAGTCCTCCACGTGTGGTGCGATTCCCATAGGAAGGCAGATGGTCAAGATTCTGTGTTTCTCAATAGGGGTAGTATCAGGAAATACTGCCTCTATTTGAGTGATTTTCTGTGCTAACCAGAAAGGAATTTGTTCCCGTTTTACGGGTGTTTTACCAAGACATGACTGTATGTTCTGTGGTGTAATTTTATTTGTGTTCCCCTGATGAGGGGTCAGCTGTGGTACATTAACAGCTGGCTGGACTGTTGTAGTCCGCATTACATATTGGACTAATTGCCTATGTATTTTAATTAGTGTTTTGAGCTGTACTAACAGCTCTTCTCTAGACATTTTTACAATGTCAGGATGTGGTGTGTAGCTGGCTAGAACCGGCCACGGGGCTCCTGGTCTACCTAGTGGACTGAGCCTGGTTATGTGATCATTGTGTTTTAGGGTGCCATTAAACCAGAGCAGGTGCTCTTGAAATTTTAGTGGAATTTCAATCTCCTCGAAAGGAGCGTACTCTTCCGGAGGTTTCTCTATTTTGTAATAGTGAAACTCTTTTGTTCTAGCGTTTACCGCTGGAAAGTTTATCCATGAATAGAATACCTCTGTCTGCCGATATTCGTGAGCCTCTATCACGAAAATTACTGTACCACCGTGAGGTGTCAGTCCGTTTTCTATAAGTTTTAAAGTTATAGATCTTCTTAAGTGGACCGGGATGATAATAGCATCCGGGTCTGTGTATTCGGGACCTTGCTGAGTCGCATCTACTGCGGCCCCAGTGGTTCCGTTATTTTCTGGCATTGTAAAAAATGCAAGGTTTGCAGAGTAGGTCTCCAAGGAGACAAAGATTAGGTGCACAATATTTTGGAACACTGTATCCTTCAACGTTGAATAAACCAGAGCTTTACATAGGAATCTCTTCCTACTAAGGTCAGGCGGATTTTAACCTTTCACCCACTCCAGACGTCTATTGGAGTATTTACGGGAGAAAGGGGTCTGTGTGAAATATGCACGACTGAGTTACTCTAACGTCTTGCGTTAGTTTATCGCCTTACCAAACGTTGGGCGCCATGTAGTGTAGTTCCTAGTTTCCCACTAGGCCCTGCGCATTGGAATAACATAAACAGTAGTATCGACGTGGAACTGCAGATATTCCAGGCCTCCACTGACTATGCTAAACTTAATTGGGTTGTGTTACCAACTAGCTCAGAGGTCACTGGAAACTTTCTTCTCTGCATAGGAAGTGATCAGCTTCCTTGGCACAGACAAGAAGGGATTCAGCTTTCCAACAACCGTGCAACATGACAACTTTGCTCCTCAGATCAAGAGTCAATCTCTAGGGTCGTGTGAAACAATAGACATGTATTTCACTCAGTCAGTCTAGTGCAGTTTACTTTCACGAGATGTAGAGAATAGAGAGACGGGCGTTTGTCAATAAAGGTTAACATTTATTGAACAGTCTTTCTTCTCGTACAAGAGAAATGTATTGCCACAATTGCAAGACTTGTTATGATAAAAAGTACGTACAGTAAGATAAGTATTGCGAAATAGAACTGTAAAAGCATTGATATGGTTTCTTAGCCATACAATGGTTTAAAAGTAATAAAACATATATACAGTCATATATACATTAGGCTAACATACTCAACTGGTGCTTCTAACTAAGCCTACCCCAGTGTGCCTGACCTAAGCCTAACACGTGGAAGGGGAGTAAGTAAGTAGCTTTAAGTTAAGTTGGTTTTGCCAAGGTTTGTTTCAAGAATTCTCGTCTAAGGGTTTAGTCAACACCATACCTCTGAATAGAATGATGGAGGATTGGTATCTCCTTCAGGGGTCACTCTCGATATCCCAGTCACCCGCGAGGGTAGACCGGAAACGCCGGAGCTGGATTTCTCTGCAGGAGAAAGGCAGCGGCTCTCTTCAGCGCGTCGAGGAAGGAGGGGGGACAGCGTCCGCGGGCAGCTGGAATCTGCTGGATGTCTTCGCAGAGGGACGGCTGTTCAGCTCCTAAGCGTACTGCACCATAGTTTGCGCTTTAGCAGCGATAATGGTATCAGTAGCTTCACCACCACAGGGACAGCAGGCTGCAGCGACGGAGTGCTAGATTTACCAACACGGGGTCTTGCAGGCAGCTAGCATCAGCAACAGTAGCTCATTGCTTAAGGCAACGTTGGTAATATTTATACCTGACAGGTGCCGGGTTTGACGCAAGTTTGCTGGACATAAGACGTCAATTAAAGATGTCACTAGGAAGTGATAGTTATCAGTTGCTCATTAGAGTTCCATTACTAATCAAAACACAGCAAGCAGGGATTTCCAGGTTTGCTGAGTTTTTATCTTGTTGAAGAACTCGGAGTGTTAATCTAGGAATATCAGATAGTGACTTCTGCTCTGTCATTGCACTAATTGGTCGCAAAGGAAGTGGCAGAGAGTTATGCTGGAATGTGGCTCTGTTCGTGTGAGGCCAGAGATGACTTTTCAGAAAATCGCACTTGAACGGTTATGCCAATATAGGGAATAAATGGATTTATAGCCGAATAGGGGCATAAGGTCACAGTATCGATCAGGAACCTAGATAAACACGCAACAAACCTTGAGGAAAGAGTAGTCTCAACAGAGACGGAGGCGGCTGCCGCCACTAGCAAGGCAGATGCCCAAAATGCTCAAATAACGGATATCCAATGGAAGTTGGAGGATTTGGAGAACAGACAGAGGCGTAATAACCTCCGGATCTTGGGTGTGCCAGAGGGGGCCGAAGGGGCCGACGCGAGAGTGTTTATCATCAAGCTTTTTGAAAAAGCATTTTCAGATCTGCTAGGCTGGAACTGGTCAGATGAAATTCAGCGGGCTCACCGCACCCTGTTTAGATTGCGCAAGCACTCAACGGAAGGTGACAAACCAAGAGCTATATTAATCTTCCTAGGTAACTTTGTGTTGAGACAGGCGATATCAGAGAGGGCAAGACCGGACTCAAAAAGGGCTGTTGAAGGGATATCATTCTTTGTTCGTCCCGACTTCTGCCATATAACTGTGGAGAGGCGATGGAGACTGAGACAGCTGATAAAACCTTTTCAAGATAAGAGGATGCACGCATATCTGATTAACCCGGCTCAATTGAAAATTATAAATGGTGGAAAGACCCTGGTTTTTCCATCTGAAATCAAGGCCAAAGAATATTTAGACTCTTTCGGGGTCTGATATCGCTCAAACTGTACTTTCTAATCTCCGGGATGTTTAATAGAAGTTGATTTACTTGATAAGTAGTCTATTTAATATTGCGAATCATGGCTGTCAGGGGTGTGGTTCTTATTATTTAATAGTTGTTTTCATATTCAGGGTTTGGTATACACTTATGGTTTAGTTTGTTCATCTCCACTGCTTCAATTGCGTTCCATCATGCGCACAGATCAGATCTGAGCTCCTCACCAGTGTGGGTGTGTGGGTGGGGGAGGGGAGCCGGGTGGGAAGGTTGGGCTGGGGAGGGTGGGGGAGCGAGCGGTGGGAAAGGTTGAAGGGGGGAAACAAATTTAAAATGAGATTTTATGGTGCAACAAGGTATTTGGTTTCAATCGGAGGCTTTCATTGACAACAATGGATACGTTTTGGACAGCTGTTCTCTCGTGCTGGAGAAGTTTTATTCAAGATTATGTCATGAATTAAAATTTGCACCCTCAATATTGGGGGGCTTAATGACTGGAGAAAGCGCCAAAGACTGGGTCATTTTGTTAAAGTCAATAATATCGATATCCTGTGTCAACAAGAGACCCATCTCCTCTGGGAAAAAATAAATCTATTGAACTTAGGGGGATATGAGTTATTGGCCTGCTCCTCACAGACTTCATCAGTTAGGGGGGTCGCCATTCTGACTAAACAAACTCTAGGAGGGGCCAAGAGATTCAAGGTTGATAGTTCAGGGAGATGGTTATTAGCTGAGCTGACTCTGGGATATACGATTTGCACAGTATACGGCTCAAATCATGATGAACCGGATGTGTTCGATCTATTAGAGGGGGATCTGGCAAATTGGCCAACACCGGTTATCATGTGTGGGGACCTGAATATTTCAGTTGACTGGAATAAGAAAGGCAGCTATTCAGGGCGCAAACCCAGGGTGCTCAGGACCTTGGTCTCACTTACAGGGTCACATGGGTTGAAGGATGTCTGGAATGCTAAGGAACCTACTGACCCGGGCTTTACTTATTTTTCTTACCCATGTCAGAAATATTCTAAGCTGGATTATTTTTTGCTATCAGCAGAGAAACTTAGCAAAGTAAATATATGTAAGCTACCTAAATGGATATCAGATCATAAACCGCTGATTTTAACCTGCGAAGTAGATAGGGTCGAGAGAAAACAAACAAGCTGGTCATTTGAGAAAAAACTTCTTTCGGATGACAGGTTTGTTCGGCATCTCAGACAATGAGCAAAGGAGTTTTATGAGGCAAACCGCTACAGTACGTCCCGCAATAGAGTTTGGGAAGCCTTCAAGGCCTCTTTAAGGGGTGAAACAATAAGCTGCTCAGCCCGACTGAGGAAAGAAGACAAGAGGAGGATTGAGACTTTGATAAGGGAGCTGGCAGTGGCAGAAGAACAGCATATTAGGGAAATTGGGCAGGGGATAGATGGCCAGGCAAGTTTAAATAGAATGGCCACTATAAAAGCAGATCTTCAGGAAGTAGTGTCACAGAAGGAGACCAGAGAATATCAGTCCTCTAGGGCAAAACGCTATGAGACGGGTGAGCAGGCAGGAAGGGCATTGGCACTCCGGATCAGGCAGGAGAGGTCCAAAAATTCGATTGCTAACATACAGGAAGATGGTATCGAATATACTGAGCCAAAGGATATTTTAAGAGTTTTTCAAACTTTTTATCAAAAACTGTATGATGTGGAGGGTGGGACGCATGCTCAAACCCCAGAATTTGAGGATGATGGTCCTGCGCTTGATAGTTGTAGTACGGAGACTCTGGAACGGGACCTGACCCTGTCTGAGATTAGAATGGCGTTGCGGGATCTTGCAGCTGGTAAAGCTGCAGGTCCCGACGGAATCCCCCTAGAGGTATATAAATTCTTAAAGGAAGAGATTGCCCCAATCCTCCTGCATCTATTTAATGGCATAATATGCACAGGCATGATCCCAGATTCCTGGAAGGAGACAAATATTGTTATATTCCATAAAAAGGGTAAAATTAAAACCAACCCAGGCTCATATCGCCCAATTTCGCTTATAAACGCAGATACGAAATTATATTCCAAGATCTGGGCAAAAAGATTGGGGGGATCATTGGCCGACTCGTCTCCCCATGGCAGCATGGGTTTGTGCCAGGTAGAGGCACTACGGATCATATAAGATGCGCTATCACCTTGTTTGATGCCCATGCTGCCAGGGGCGGAGAGATGGCCATGATCCTCCTCGACGAGGAGAAAGCTTTTGACCGCGTGGTCTGGTAGTTTCTGTGCAGCATTCTGGCAGGAAGAGGTTTTGGGAACAAGAGTATGAGAGCTATCAAGGTGATGTACAGAGACCCAATGGCAAGGGTTACGGTCATGGGTCAACGATCGGAGGAAATATTAATCAAAAGGGGTACTCGACAAGGCTGCCCCTGCTCTCCGATCTTGTTCTCACTGTACATCGATCCGCTCATTCAAAAAGTCTTGGCTTCGGAACAGATCACTCCAGTAGTACTTAATGGATATACTACTAAACTATTGGAATACGCCGACGATCTGGCAATTATAACCACAGATCCTTAACAAGCAATGGTTAAGCTTTCTCAATTGGCCAAGGCCTTTGGTGGTCATTCAGGCTATCGCCTGAATGAGGAAAAAACACAGATAATCTGTACGAATAACATTACCAAAGTTGACCAAAGATATATGGAATCAGCAGTATATTTGGGTGTTAAGGTGAACGCTAATGTGGATAAGATCATCGCCGATAACTACTTAACCCTGATAGACCTGATTGAAAAGGATCTGAAAAGGATTGATGTCCTGCATTTATCATTGATAGGCAGGGTATATGTGCTTAAAATTACTATGTTTCCTAAGATCCTCTATCTATTTCGCGCTATCCCTTTGCTACTAGAAGAGGGGATGATCAGGAAAATAGAAACAGTATTTATTCGATTCATCTGGCAATATGGGAAAATTAGACGATCGATTGCTCATATGTCACTACCACTGGCGAGGGGTGGTTTGGCGATACCCAACCTCAGGCTGTATCACTGGATGTGTTTATTGGTGCAAATGAACATATTGTTTCAGCATGACCCTGTAATATCAGAATCCCAGCCCGCTAACACTGTACTTCCCTTTATCTTCGAGCTCTTATTGGGAAGAAAGGCTGTGGGTATATTAATGTGTGAAGTTGATCGCAGGTATTACAAGAGAGCCAGATTTAAGACACTGATGGGGGCTTGGGGGACATGGAAGTCTGTTATGAAATATTTGAACATCCCATAAATCAACTGCGATATTGATCTTTGGAACTGTATCCTCTTCCCTAATATAGGCCAAAATAGAAATAGTCTACTTTGGAAGGAGCAGGGTGTAAAGTGCCTGGGGGTTGTTATGGAATGGAATGATATTCTGGATTTTGATAGACTACAACAGAAATTTGGTATCCCAGCAAGCCAATGGCAATTATATTGCCAAATTTTCCAAACACTTCGTTCAATTAGGCCCAGAATTTCTCTCTCTTTGTTGAATCCTATAGTTGATTACCTGGGAAAGGGGGGCAGGAAAATTAGAATAGGGTATAATTTCCTACTACAAGAGCTTGAGGACGATATGGAAAAAACTGAAACTACTTTGGCTCAGAAAATTGGCGATCCAGATGTGGACTTAGATCTGGCCTTAGTTCTGAACAAAAAAATCTTTAGTTCCTCAAATCTGAGGGCCCAACATTATAAAACCCTTTTTAATATATACTATACCCCTGCCAAATTGTTTAGTTGGGGAGTAAGAGACAACAACAGCTGCCCTAGGTGTAATATGAGTCCAGCAGATCTACTTCATATGTTTTTCCACAGCCCGAAGTTGGCTCCAGTCCTTAGGGAGATACAGCTGTTTCTGGAGGGGCTGCTAGAACAAAACATTGTTCTATCCCCTACTGTGTTTTTTTAGGTACTGACGGCAAGCTGAGGACAGACGGGGGCCCGGATGCCCTGGTTTTTATCTCTGTAGCTGTACTGCGAATACTAATTTCTGCTGGTTGGAAGATGTGGCTAATTAGGCTTTTAGGAATGCATAATATAGAAGAGTGCTTGTATGATTTTAAGGGAAAGAAAAGCCGGGAAATGGGCAGAAAGATCTGGGGCCCCGTCAGGAAATGGAGGGAATCTAGACGATGATGTAGGAAAAAGTTAAGAGGAAACGCGCATATGAATCAGCCATTTCAGTGCACATTTTTATTGATTTTGTCTTGCTATGAATTTTTTAACACTTTGTGTCTTTTAATATTTGCTATTTATTGTTGTTAATGTATTTATTCTGATTATGCAACTGTGAAATATTTGTTTTGATTTTTGTTGCATACCTCACTCATCGTAACATCTCAATAAAGATATTTATGAAATACTGAAGCACACACATGCACTAATGAAACAATCAGGCTGTACTCATGCACTCATGTAATTATGTAGAAAATACCATTGTAGTAAACCTATCACCCATATTGTCTAAAGACCACATATTCCTCAGTAAACTTGTAAACACATGGGTTTGTGGTTGATACATCAGTACTCCCTGGATGATTGAATGAGTGCATAGGTAGTGCCTAGGTTGTTTGCGAGGATACAAGTAGTGCCTTGATATTTCCTTGACTATGTCGTAACTCCATGAGACATTCCATATCTGCACACTTACTGTCTGCGTGTTTGCATGAGTATACCTTAAGTATCTGGGTGTTTGGATGAGTGTATAATTAGAGTCTGAATGACTCAACAGGTGTGTGACTAATGATTCAATAAATGCATACATACTGGTAGAATGATTAAGTGAGTGCAACGCTAGTACCTGGATAATTGCAAGGGTGCATAGATAGAATACAGATGATTTATGCAATGCATGGATAGTGCATACATGATCCGTTTAAGCCCATGCATTGCTCCTAGCTTATTGGATGAGTGGATGAATAGTGTTTCAGTGATTTGATACAGCCTATTTCTTTTTCATTGACTGGCAAGGTAGTGCCTGGATGCTTGCCTAACCACATGGGAGGTACCTGGAGAATTGGATAAGTGCATCAGTAGTGCCTACCTAATTAGATGAGTGTATGACTATTGTCTGAGTGACTGCATGATTCCATTGTTAAAGCTTGAGAGATTGGATGAAAGAAAGTATACTGTTGGGGTAATTGTTTTAGTGCAAGACTATTGGCTCAATACCTAAATGACTGCATAGGTACTGGTTGAGTGATAGGTTCACTACAATTGTACTGTACATATTTACATCAGTGCATGAGTAGAGCCTGAGCATTTTAATCAGTGTACATGTGTACCTCCATATTTCAATGACTCCATGGGTTGTACGTGGGTCTTTAGATGTCTGCATATGTTCTGTACAAATATTATAATGATTTTATAGTTACAGCCTTGCTAATTGCATAAGTTACATTAGCTTCGTACCTATGGGCCTGTATGAAAAAAAGAAAAAAGCCAGCATTAGAAGTAGATACTGGATGTAAATTACTTAACAAGAGATTAAACCATGGAAATTGACAATTTTTCTTGCTTTAATTTTCAAATTGTTATTATGGATACAATGAACTATTGTATTTTTAACCTTAAAATGAAATTGTATATTGGAAATCGGTTTTATATATGTAGTTTTATGATCATTTCTTATCTGATCGAATAAAGGATTTGACTATGACTATGCTATTAGATGCAACAGTTGTCACTATATCTTTGAGTCATTGGTTATCTCCTTCTGTCAGTATCAAACTACCTGTTTTACTGTATACATGTTTTTTTTCTGAGCTATGTGTCAGTGAAATCTAGGGATCACACCTGATATATAATTGCATACATGGCCCTCTAGAAAAATACATTGATTTGTTACTGAGCATGCACATGCATCAGTAAGTTTCTAAAATTTAAAACAACATTTAAAAAATGTTCAAAGCACAAAACCTTTTGCGAGTTGCATACCTCCATAATTTCTTAAATACTTCTTCAACTATAAGCAGATATTCAGCATATCTCAAACAAAAGTTACACTCGGTATCGAGCTAGCACAAGAATTCTCAAGGCATTCTCCGCTATCAATCCTTCTCAATTTCAAACATATCATGTTTAAAGAAGAAAATACTACCCTCATCATATACATGAAATGTTCATCAGCCTCACTGAACATAGATCCCTATGTAAACATATATGCAATTTCTTAATAGAAGTACACCATCAAGCCTTTGTTCCCAAAATATATAGCTCTCTGCATCTTTAACCAAACTCAAAAGTCCCACTGTATTTTTAACTATGTGCAAGCACAAACACAATATCTCGCCATCTAAGCATGTGCAAAGTGGTCATATAAGTTAAAAACCACATTGAAAAACACTTCCCAATACATACCTAACAAGTATTACTTCTTTGTAATTCATATATAGACGAACAACGTGTTCTCATCTTTTATTTATCACAACACTATTCCTGTTTAATAATGTTACTAAAAGTACTACAACTCCCAGAATGCAAATGACAGATGTATCTATTATGCACATGATTTTTAGACATTTAAAACATTTTTAGTTAATCTTTGCAACTTTCCACAAGACTATACTGTTCTTTCTCAATAAAATACACAATGTGATAAACAAGCACTAATTCATTTCACAAAATATTCACCTCTAACCTCTTAAATACATACCCTCTAATACATACAGTTTATCTGATATTTTTTCTCAGCACTGTGATACTCCTTTGAATTAAACTCCCATATACATTTCTAATGCACATTTTAAAAAATATTTACAAAGTTACATACATACCACTAAACTCAGCTTGTAAATCTTACTGTTGTTTTAACTCTTTCTGCACAGTTTTGACACAGTTAAGGTTTGTAAAAACAAAGCAGAAAAATTGTACACCACTCTCACACAAAGCAACTCTAAAATGACAAGCTCTTTTCCTATCTACTCTATCATCATGAGAAAAGTAGCAAATTAAATCATGTCTTTAATTTCAGACTACTGCATCTCAACTTGTGAATGGTTAGCATCTATTAACACTTTCCCTCTCTTTCAAAACGAGGTTACTGTTGGCTCATTTTAGTGATGGTTTTGAGATCATCCCAGAGCAATCGCAAAAGAAAATGGGAGTTCAAACCTATATCTAACTTAATTTTTCTGAAATTCAAGTACTATACAACAGTTTATTACATTATCCCGAGTTAAAATTAAAACTTGCCATTACGTATATTGTGTCATCACTCCTCAACTTAAAAAAAAAAATTCTGTCTCTTTAACACTCTTCCCCCCAATACAGTCTTAGCTCCGTATACCTAGCAATCCAGTGGAACCAGTAGGTCACAAGTTCACAGCACATTCTAGAGGGAACATGCTGCTTCCAAATAGGATACAGCAGGTGTTCTTTACTCCACAGATTCAAAAACATATCCACGTCTGTATTTTATTTATTTTCTTAAACAACAGCCGATAATAAGACTTCTTGCTACATTAATTGCTGCAGTGTGTGAATAAAACATAAGTTTTCATCACTAAAAGTGCCAGGGCTGTCATTTCTGACCTGGAATTGCAGTTCCTGAGCGAGGTTGCATATTCTGTTGTTGTTATATATATATATTGTGAACAAGCTCCTTTACAGAATGAAACGCGTCATGGAAGACATCAGTCTCTAAATCTTTTTAAATAAAAGAACAATTCTGCTTCCTCGAACCTTTGGTGCTATGGCTCGTCATTGAACGGAGAACGTCGGGGAAGTGGTCTGTGCCTGTAGTAATCCGCCTTGCCATTGGCGGTCAGAAACTGGACTTAGATTGTATGCAGAGAAACTTGAAGTTTACTGTGATAAGTCCTTTTATGATTTTTAGGGACTGAGGTTTACATTTTGCGAATTTGCACATTATTCCTCTTTTTACAAACTATTGCATAATTTGCACATTTCATACTTGCACTTTACTGCGAAATTTGCACCAGTACCTACAATGCTTGTTTTGCACATGCAACATTAGTATTAACTCGCACATTACTCTGGTTGGTCATTGCATTTATGCTTTTATAAAATATTTATTTATCAGCACATTATGAATTGTACATATTCATGCTCAGGAGACTGTAAATAATATGGATTCAACATGAATTTTTTTTTTTATCCATCTTATTTTAACACACTAATGTGGGTTTTAATGTTAGGAGGACAGACTATGTATGTCCATAGCTTGTAGTGTGTCCTTGCCTTCTATTATCACATGGTATGGTTTTAAAAAACGTAATGAAAGAAAAAAACGGTGAAAAAAACGTATTTAAATGGTGTATGGTTCATTACCTGACGATCTGTGAGCAAGAGCGGATGCCCGAAACGCATCAGATTTGGTGACTCTACTTTAAATACATTTTTGCCAAAGAAAATACGTGGGATTTGCGTGGTCTCTGCTATCGCGGTGGGGGTGTGGTGTGAGACTGCTGCTGTTGCTTCCAATTTCGGAAGGTGATTGCTTCAGAGGCAAATTCACTCCCTACAAGCTGGCTGTAGCGTTCAATCAACTTATCTTCGCTTTTTACTAAGAACATTTTCCAGCGACAGTCCCCGCATGCATACGGATCGAGTAACTCACAGTGAGAGGAACAAGCAGTGACGCCGTTGTGACATTGGATGGCGTTTACTGCAAATGGCTTTCGGCGGTAAGTGATCCAGATACGATTGCGATGGGGAGGAGTATACGGCACGAGCGGTAAGACTCTGGAAGCAAATTCAGTTTGAGTCTCAACCACGTTTGTATATACTTTGCAATTTAGAGTTCACTATTGACATGTCAGCTGAAATTCTACGAGGTAGAGAGGCGGCGGCGGATGCACTGTACTCTAATCTCCCAAAAGTGGTCTCCAATTCGGGAGCTAATAATAAAAATACACCAAGCGAACAGGACAATACTAATGAGGGCCCGATATTTCAAAAGTTATCGCCGAAAAACACGTACCTCCTGCAGCAGTGACGGCGGGGATCCCCCTGCAGCCTCGGCGGAACTTATGACGGCTGGACCTGAGCCTAGTGGAGAACCCGACCCGCCTGGAGATCGGCAGTGACGGCTGGACCCCTGCAGCCCCGGCGGAACCCAGGACGGCTGGGCTTGTACCGAGTTTTGGAAACCCGACCCGCCTGAAGATCAGCGGTGACGGCTGGGACCCCTGCAGCCCCGGCGGAACTCGGAGCGGCTGGACTCGAGCCGAGCTGGGAGTCCGATCCCCGTCGCTTATGCCCGACCCGCCTGGGGAACACCTCGCACCGGGTGGTGCTGAACCTGAGTCCGATCCTCGTCGCTTGTGCCCGACCCGCCTGGGGAACACCTCGCACCGGGTGGTGCTGAACCTGGGTCCGGAGCGCCTGGGAGGCACTGGACGGACGGCTGCGTCCCGGTGCCCTCTGGAGTGTGGAGGTGCCATGCTTGCCTGCAATCACCGTGATTGGCAAGTAATCAGTATCACTGAATCACGGTGACAAGCGGTCGGGATCAAACGCGGGGGATGGAGGGTGTGCCGGCACCTAGAACGGCTCCGGTTTGCCCTGTCTGTGTGCGCTTTGGGCAGCGTTCAGGCGGGAGGTTGTAGAGCATCGAGAACGGAGCTATGGGCATCTAGAACGGCTCCGGGGTGCCCTGTCTGTGTGTCTTGTGCAGCGTTCCGGCGGGAGGCTTCCCCTCCCTCCTCCCCCCTCCCAGTGGAGAAACGAGATCGGGTTAATGGGCAGCTAGAGCACAAGAGGAAGCTGGTGCGTTTTTGGTGTCATGTGTGCCAATTAAAATACACAAGATTTGAGGCGGCCCCCATCGGCTCGGAGGTGAGCTTGGCAATCAGGGCGCCTCCGCCACTGCGACCCTGGGAGCAGACCTGCAAACGCTGGCAGAGATCGGCGCTGCCCACGAGGCAGGGACTACAGAGCACAGGCTGAGTAGAATGCTGGAAAAGGTATTTACCTTGCCCTACTCGTGTTATGTTCTTCATTCCCTAAACCTTCTTTGTTCAAAATGGCGGGGGCCATAAAATAACCGCCTTAGCCCACGAGGCCCCTCCACAGTTCCACCTAAGATGACAAAAATCGAGATAAGACTCTCCACAGCAAGCAAGATTCTGAGCCAGTCGGAATAGAATCTGAAACTGCTCGTCCTTGCTTTCAAAACAGCAACAACTGAAAGAGGACTAATGACACTATCCCCCTACTTGGCAGCCATGTTAGACTATTCTTTCTCTTTGGCAGCCATCATGGACTAGTCTTTCTGACTATTATGGACTATTTTTAAGGCACAGATTGCTAGAATGTCTGCCTATTATTGCAGGATTTTACCTCTACCTGTATTTTTAATATTTTTATTGCACAGATTGCTACCTCATATACCTGGGTGGCTAATTATTGTCACTCTTGATTTTTGATTTTTAATTCAGGTACATCATTGGTTGCATCTGTATTCTGCTCTTTTATTCGTTCAGTAGTATACCTATACTTGCATTCTGCGCTATTCTGCATATTTCCGCAACCGGCACCCAATCCCACCTTCTCTCCTGCTGTGTACCGACTACCACCTCACATATCATACACGTCTTCAGTATTCTGCACTATTCTGCACAGTTCTGCAACCGGCATCCATTCTCAATCTTCTCTCCTGCTCTGCACACTTCCACAACATGCACCCATTCCCCTTTTCTCCCCTGTGATGCACCGACTGCTACCTAATATAGCATCATACACCTCCTCCGTATTCTGTACTATTTTTACACAGTTCTGCAATCCGCATCCATTCTCACTCTTCTCTCCTATAACACACCGACTGCGACCTCATATATTTCTGGTTGTTCACTAGTGTCACCTCTAACTGTATTTTGATCACTAGTAATGCAAAGAGTGCTACCTCATATACTGTGGCGGCTAACTAATGTCACTTTTGATTTTTGATTTTTGATTCACGTAAATTGTTGTTTGCACCTGTATACTGTCCTTATATGCTGATGCTGGTTGATCACTAGTACCACTTGTGTACTGTGTAACTCACTGTATGTAGTTGTATTTGTATGTTTCTGTTTTTCCGCACACGTGTACCACTATAGTGCAGTCACCCATACCCACCTAAACCACCATCCCAACATGGATCCTATCGGCAATCACACATATAAAATCAACTACCCACCAACACTCACCAAAAAAGCAGCTAAACGCTTTAAACACAACTTCCTTAGATCGCACCCTGAAACGCCCTTTGCTGACACCTACTTCTCATCGGTCAATGGACCCTTGAACACCGATATCATCTTCCACACCACACGCAGAGCTCAGTGGAAAAAAGCGTTCCTCTCCCTACTCAACGTCTCCACCACCAGGAAATCCACTCATGACCTAACACTCTCCATCACACCATCCCAACTCTTCCCAGACAGAACCACCATCACTATTTACAATAACGGAATTGTCCTAATTCAATCGACAGACAGAAACCTGGTACTTCTTGACAACCTGTTTCCCACTTTCAAAGAGCACCTATCCAATCCCCGGGCTTACACTCATATCACCCCCAGTCCTACCACCCCTGATGGCACAGCACCCACCCTTAACACAGTTCTGCACCAGAACGACACTCGCCTCACCTCCACACCCAGCACCATAGTCAATTACCCACCTGCTGCAGCTACCCCTCCCCACCCCGCAATCTCAGACAGAGATCTCGCCCCCTCATACACCACCCGCTCCCCCATCCCCCCTACAAACCCTCGTACCTCCGCTCATCTTCCCTTATCCCCCCCACACCTTGCACTCCCATCCCGTCCTCCACACCAATCCTCTCAGAACATCCTTCCCCCACACCAATCGCCTCAGAACACCCTTCCTCCCCCAACGGCACCCCACACAATATGACTCTCTCTCCGCCTATCTCCCCCCCCACACTTAGCACTCCCGTCCCGACCTCCACACCAATCTTCTCAGAACACTCCTCCTCCCCCAACTGCACCCCACACATGACTCTCTCTCCGTCTATCTCCCCCCCCACTCCTAGCACTCCCGTCACGCCTAGCCTTCACCCCTCCTTCAACCTCTCACCCCCCACTCTCACTCCCCACTATCCCACCTCCTCCCCCGCAACCGCCAGCCACCACACCGCCCTCTTCTGCCCTTCCCCCCCTAGCACTGGTGCCCTTCCCAATAACGCCATCACCACCCCTAACACCTATCCTCTCTCTAACACTCCCAACCCCTTCACCAGCTCCTCCTCCTCACCCCGATCCCCCCACGTCTCCAGCAACCTATTCGCCTGCTCACCGCCTGTACCCCTCCTCAACTCCGCGCCCAACACCACGCTGGACATGATTATGCCCACCCTCCTCCAATTGAAAGAAGAACTACACTCCATCAAAGAGTTGCTCATCGCACACCCCAGACATCCCCCTCCCACCACCACCTTTATACCTAATAACACTTCCCCCGCGCCTCCTACTCGCCTTACCACACAACACTTCCCACACCGGACCTCTATCCCCTCTCGCAATACCAACAATCACAATACCAATCGCATTCGCATTACCACCAACCGGAATACTCCCTCTACACCTAACACTTCCTCCTCACCTCCTTCCCGCCTCATCACACAACTCCCCCCACACTGGACCTCTATCCCCTCTCGCAACACCACCAATCGCCCCAGACGCACTACCAATACGTTCTCAGACCATGACACACTCGCCCTTCTCCACTCCTACGCCTCGGCTCCCCAAAATCGCCTAGCCACCAACCACCTGTCCATCCCGACGATTATCCCTAACCCTCTCAGGCACCAAAAGGATAACTACAGGGGCGCCGTCCCCAACAACCTCACTAATGTGCCCATCACTATAGAACCCTCCTCCACCCTCTGCGCCCCTAGCCTCAAATGCATACTTCTCAATTGCAGATCGGCCCAAAGACATTCTGCGGAGGTCGCCAACCTCATCATGTCTCATGAACCGGATCTAGCCATTCTGACTGAAACATGGTTGTCTGATTCTTCTACACCTATCTTGGATATCCTAATCCCCCCCAACTACTGTATCACTAGACTTGACAGGACCAAAAAGACAGGCGGTGGAATTGCCTGTATTTACAGAAGCAACCTCTCAGTCTCTAAAGCGCCCGCCCCTTCTCTTACTTCCTGTGAATACCTCTGCCTTGATGTCATCAGCGAAAGCAAACCGGTTTGCTCACTACACATCATATACCACCCACCTAGGGACAAGCTCTCCTTCTGCCAACAACTCATGGACACAATATCAACCAATTCAGGACGGCAAAACACCCAAATTTTCCTTGGCGACTACAATCTCCATTGGAATGACAGCAGTGACACGGTGGTAAATAGCCTCAAAAGCTTCCTCAACGCCCTTGATCTCACCCAAATATGCAATAGCCCGACCCATGAGAAAGGTTCTATTCTCGACCTTATCATCTCCAAAGAGGACGCTATTCAACTTGAGTCAATCCAACCTTGTGACTGGTCAGATCATCTTATTGTCTCCTTCCTTATAAATGAAAAAATCTAATTTAACACAGTACAACTCTCTAAGCCCAAAGTCTGGAAAAGGGACATGAAGAAACTCAACCCAAACTCCTTACCGCCTAACAGCTGCAATCTCCTACTACCCCTGTCCGGCGCTACGGACGTTCAACTCCTGACTGATCACTATCTAAATGCTATGTCCACAATAATCAATGAGGCTGCACCCATGCAACTGAAAAGAGTCTTGTCCAAGATCTCCAACCCTTGGTATGACGGGAGCCTCAATGAGGATAGACGGGCCATGCGAATGGCAGAGCGCACTTGGAGGTCAGCCCCCTCTGCACTGCACCTAAAAAACCTGAAGAAACAGAGAAACGCCTACTTCAGGAAAATAAAACGCTCAAAAAGAGATTTCTTCAGCCTCCAGCTCGCCCAAGCAAAAAACCGCCCACGGAAATTGTTTGAGTTAATCAGAACACAATCCAAAGAACAACCACAGACACTCAGCACCATGGGCGTTACACCTTCCTGTGAAGACTTCTCTGCTTTCTTTAACCAAAAAACCGACAACATAAGAAGCGATCTCCTCAATGACGCAATCCTTTACTCCAACCCCCAACACACAGCAGCGCCTGAACCAAAGAACAAGGCTACATGGTCATCCTTTGGCACCTACTCCGAAGAAGAAATTGGCAGATTGCTCAGCACCCTGAAACCATCCAATCACCTCACTGACCCCCTTCCTGCAAACGCAGTAAAAGACTTTACCCCTTTGCTCCTCCCACTTTGGACTAAAATTATCAATAGCTCTCTTCAACAAGGATCCATCCCTGACGCCCTCAAAGTTGGACAAGTCACACCTCTACTAAAAAAACCAACAGCAGACCCCACTGATCTAAATAATTACCGCCCAATTACAAATATTCCCACCCTCGCTAAACTGTTGGAAAAATGCATACAGCTACAACTGACTAAACACATAGACAAGTTTGATCTCCTCAACGCTCATCAATCAGGCTTCCGTGCAGGGCACAGTACCGAAACTGCCATGACTCACATAGTGGACGACGCCCTCCAAATACTAGACCAAAACGATACCTGCCTACTCATCCTTCTGGATCTCTCCTCAGCATTCGCCACAGTTAAACATGAGAACTTACTCGAACTGTTAAACACAAGAATGGGCATATCAGGGACTGTTCTCAAGTGGTTCATCTCCTTTCTACACAACCGGTCACAAAGATTCAAAAGCAACAACGCAATGTCCTCTCCGGTACCTGTATCGCTAGGCGTCCCTCAAGGATCCTCCCTCTCCCCAACCCTGTTCAACCTAGTTATGGAACCTCTCACTACTTTGCTACAGACATCCAATGTTCACTTTCACATGTATGCCGACGACACCCAACTTTATCTCAAAATACAATCCCCCAAGGACATCATGGTTCTGAACACCACGATCAGAAACACCCAATCCTGGCTTGCCGAGAATCACCTCAAACTCAATGCCCTGAAAACTGAGTTCCTCCTGATCTCACCTCCCGCAAAAATCTCTACGGCTCAAACATGGCTTAAGCACTTAACGGCTCTAAATGTACAACCTACCGTCGTAGACTCAACAAAATCTTTAGGCATAACACTTGACGCCAATCTCAACATGCAGCAGCACATCAGCAAGGCAACCAAAGGAGCGAACTTTCAAATCAACACCTTGAGAAAACTTAAACCCTTCCTCCCAGCCAAAGACTTCCAAACTGCAGTACAATCTATAGTCATCCCGCACATAGAGTACGGAAGCACCGCCCTCTGCGGGCTCCCCCTAACTACAACGGCTCCCCGAAGAGCGTCCCTTAACGCTGCAGCAAGACTCATCACTGGCTCAAAAAAGCACTCGCACATTTCCCCTGACTTTAAATCACTGAACTGGCTACCTTTTGAAGCCAGAATACATCTGAAAATCGCCTGCATGACTCACAAGGCTGTACACATGAACTCACCCGCCTACCTCACTCAAAAGCTGACAATCTCGGGTGGCTCTAGAATTACTAGAAGCACAAATAATCTTCTGCTGAAATCTCGAAGATTCCGGAAGGAAAAAACCTATAAACGCTCCTTTTCAGGAATGGCACCTAGGATCTGGAACTCACTCCCTCCTGAAACCAGGCTCATCTCCTCCAACAAACTGTTTAAGAAAGAAGTAAAAGCGATCCTCATGGCTGAATACACATGATCTATTACTCGGTATTTTCTCATGAATCCGCTCCGTAATTACCTACTTGTATTATGACTTATTTGATTGTATACGTTCCCTCTTTGTATATTGTTATGTTGTTGACGCACCTGTCTGACTTTGCACACTGTACCTACACCACCTCAACTATCCCTACTTTTGTACTACTGATGCACCTGTGCGACTATACATCCTGCATTCACCTACCTCAACTATGCACACCTTTATGTTATCTCCTAAAACACGTTAAGCAGGCTTAAACGAGTATATGCTTACTTTTGTACTTCTATATTATTGGCACAACTGTTTGACTATGCACCTTGTACAGACACTACCTCACCTGTGACCTACCTCCTGTTTGTTTTTTGACCTACCTATGTAACTATGCACCTTGTACCTATCTACCTCAACTATGTAACTATGCACCTGTACCTTGACTATCACCCCCGTGCCCTTGTAAAGCGCTCTGATATCTGCAAAGATCTTGTTCGCGCTATATAAAACTTTCAAAATAAAATAAAATAAATAATGAGGGCCCGATACGGTCTGCACTAAAGCGCCTTGAGAAGTGCATGCGCCAGGAAATGACTAAATGGTGGTAACATAAATCGCTCACCAAATACATTGAGGAGGGGTGTGTTCCGCGGGGTCTCCGCATATTACTAGCTCCTAGCTATGACAATCTGAATCCTGATATGTTGAGGGAATGGGGCCATAGCAACCTGGAAGCATCTGCTAAATTGGTTCAAATCCTAGTTAAGTATGCGTCCATCGATAGGTATCTATTGATGAAGGAGATCGACAAGATTAATGATGAATTACTGGCTAAATTTGAACCCAATGACACTATCACCAAAACACGCAAGGAGATCCAAGAAAGACTGTCTAAACAAGAAGAGAAAATAAAAGCGCGAAAAATATATAAATTCGCCCGTGACAAGGAGGACTATGCACAGGGGCGGATTTATACTTTCGCTCGCAAATTTGAAATCGCAAAAAAAATCCAAATTTGCACAGCAGACGAAACAGGCAAAACCTATAAATCAACCTGGAGCCTCAACATCGGCTGCGTTGGAACCGAACGTGGAAACCAGTGATGATGAATCACTAACGAGTGGCCCATCGTCGGATGATGGTGGCTTTGCAGTAATGGACCCAAATTCCAGGATTCTCGACTTGGGAGAAGAAGTGTATTTTTTAGTGTCGGACCGGCTACAGACACTCAGACCCTGGACTCAGCAGCAGAAAAAAGGTCAAAATGTAACAAAAGGAGGGGCAAGCGCCAGAAAAAGCAAAAAATTGCCCAAAAAATCAAAAAGGCAATACTGGCGCAAAAAACGATAGAAGACAATGCCATTATCAATCTGTCAACAACGACCCTCACCGAGGCTGAAAAACAACTGCTTAGCCTCGGCTTGACCTATTGCCCAGTCTCAGATTTCAACTATACCAAGACCCGAGTTGACATTTATTGTTATATTAGAAAACTGAAACTGAAGAAGTTTTTCAGCTTAGGAGGATATAGCGGCATGGATTAGCAAATTTAGCGGCACAAATATGGAAATTTAGCGGCACAAATATGGAAATTTAACGGCATTTTTGCGGCACTTTATTTTACTCCTAATCATTCATTTTCAGCATTAACATTAAAACAATGGAAACTGTTTTAGCAGAGTATTCCACTTTGAAATAGGCCCTGATTAGTATTTACATTTAAGTAACATTGCTTGCAGGCATATGTTTGTCTGTGTATCTTGGATAGTGAATACATAAAAGTATACGGCCTGATTATAACACACCCATTAAATTGCGATCCCCCTTCAAACACCTGTTTGCCCAGAGACCGAGATTGTAAGTGTTGTGATGCCTATCAGACTCAATATTACCCTTTGTTCGATTTCAGCAAAGCAACCCTGCAGGAATTTAGCCAGAGGAAAAGGCATGGTATGTACAGGACTGGCACATTTTTGTGCATTAAGGAATACAATTAACATGTTATTGCCCCACAAAATCAGAATTGCCGCAAAGTATCAAGTAGATAAATAATTGAAATAAAGACTCAGCCAGCCTGTCAGGGCTCTTAGGGGCATTTTAGTCTAACAGAGTCTGAGTTTCTCATGAATTAGGAGCATTGAACCTTGGGTTACTTCTCTTCTCCCCACGTCTCGCCCTCTAGCTTTCCCTCTACCCCTTTTATTCCTCCTCCCAGGCATCCCTCCTCTTCCTCTCACTTTCATCCTTCTATACACCGTTCACTCTTTCTCAAGTCCTCTTCGTTCTCTTCTCCTCTCCTCTTTATCTTCTGGCTCCTATACCCTCTGCATCTTTCGCTCCCTTCCTATCTTTCACTTATTCCTTCTCTCCTCTCTTGCGCATTCACTTCCAGTACTTCTCCTGTGTCTTCCCATCTCTTCTATCTTTGTCTCTCGTTTATATTCCATCTCCCCACCTCTCCCCCTCTTCTCTTCTATCCTCTTTGCCCTCCTCCCCACTTCAGCTCTCAAGCTCTCCCTCCCCCTCTCTATTTCCGCTAGGGGAACCTTTTACTCATTCTCCTTGCATCTCTATTCTCCTGACCCACCGCTCTCTACATCTTACACTCTTTCTCCCTTCTTCTCATATCTCTTCTGCTCCTCTTTTCCCCATCTCAACCTCGTTCTGCCCCCCTCAAGGCCTCTCTCTCCCCTCCCATCTTTAGCCTTGGCCTCTTTTTGCACACCTAATTCTTCTATCCCATCTCTCTCTTCCTTCCCTTTGTGAAATCACATACAGTTGAACGTAAACACGTTGTGCTTTCATTCCATGACGTCACAGGCTATGAAATGTAAGAATGTGTTCACATTTCACCGCAAACAGTGGAATGTAAACAGCGCTCTCTATTACATCACAATCAGAGAGACAAATGTGAACAGTTCTCATTTATGACGTCATAAACAATCAATGAAATGCAAACATGACATGTTCGCCTTCTATGACATCACAAGCAGTTCAATGTAAACAGATAATGCTCCTTATCTGTTGTACAAAACTCAACAGTATCTCAAATCTGTGAAATCACAAACAGCCGCAGAAATTGAAATAACCACTTTTATACGCCAGAATGCATTTTGAGTTAGCAAAATATTAGTAGGTTCAAGACTGGCTGCACCCTTCTTTCATTTTAACGTATTTCGGGAAAATGGTCTCATATCTGGAGATCGGCTGGCCTTGGCATGGGAACTGGAGGAGTCAGGCTCCGGAAGTGATGTCACAGTCTGGGATCTCTCGCCAGACCAGTCTGTGACGTCTCTCCAGGAATCGAAAGAAAGCATGCACGGAATTCAAACATTTCTCCAGGATGGGATGTTAACTAAATAATAAAACGCAAAGTCATAAGAGAATAAAATAAAACAAAAAGTAATCAGAACAACCAAAGAGGGGCCCTTTAAAAGCTCCTTTCAGTGCCACCTAAACCCATGGCCCTTTCTGACCTGCCACCGAGATCAGTGGTGCGCCGCTAATTCTTCTATCCCATCTCTCTCTTCCTTCCCACCCTCACCAACTCACACCTTCCATTTCTTTCCAACCTTCCCCTTTCTAGCTTCTTCACTCTTCCTTCAGATCTCACCCTTTTCTCCGTTTCTTGTCTCTTCACCTTTCCCCCTCCTCCAATCTCTCTTCTCCTTGCCTCTGCATCCTCCTGCCCTCCCTGTTTCGTCCCCTCATTCTTTCTCCATCTCCCTCCCTTCCCCCTCAAATCCTTGTTCTCAGTTCTCATTCGCAGCTCTTTCAAATCTTACTTTTCAGCCCCACACCCCCTCCCCCCTCTCCAGGGCGCACATCTTTCCCTCCCTTGCAGTTTTTTCTAGGAGTGAAGCTGCCCCCTGTTCCCCACGAGGGCGACATGCAGGAATAGACACGTGGGGGCCGACATTCCAGCAGGTTGAGCGAGTTCTTTTAAACCCCCCTCACCCCCTTGCCCCCAGCTCCTGAAACATTAGCAAGACACATCTGATACCGAAGCATGCACTTCTCAGCCACTAGGGCAGAGCTGTACACCTAAAAGGGGCATCCTTCTATGAGCTCACCAATCATCCAAAATTTCGCAGGCATTTTTGTAAAAATCACGGCATTTTTACAAAACTGCCGATTTTGGTATTTTTTTGCAAATCGCGAAATCGCGAAATCCTGGACGGTCTGATTAAGGATGGTCTTAGTGAGAATGAACCGTCTGAGAACATCACAGTTGTCTAAAGGAATCCAGTTTTACCAGCCAGAGACACTAACATTTTTCTAGCGCTACATCAACTAGCGACAAATGACACACATGATGCTAACTTAGTTTCAACCCAGGATGAACTTAGAGTAGCATCTATTGAACAAATGGCGCCAATATTAGTCCTTTCAAACCCAAATCGAGGTTTATTCCAACTATGCCCAAAGACTCTATTGATATTTTTCAGGATGTAGTGGTGGAAGATCTGAAACAACTACATCATAAGATCAAACACAGGAAAAGATATAAAAGCAAACATGAACAAGAATACTCATCTCTAATTACCAAATTGAGCAAAGACCATAAAATCATTGTTACTGCCGCTGATAAAGGAGGCAATGTGGTATTTTGGCCTCAGGATGCTTACATTGAGGAGGCAATGAAACAACTAAATGACCCCTCATGCTACATCAAAACGACTGTGAGACATTACAATGAGGCCAAAGAGTTTTTAAAGAAACTATTGCACAAATGGAGAAGAGGGGATGATCTCCAAACAAGAGTTTGATTTCTTATATGTTGAGTTTCCTGTGTTACCTAAACTATATCTCCTTCCTAAAGTCCACAAAAAGGTTGTCCCAGTTCCCGGCCGACCTATTATCTCAGCAATTGCTGGAGTGGCAGAACATGTCACTGAGTATATTGACTATTTTTTGAAAGATCTAGTCAAAGATTTGCCAACTTATATCAAAGACACCGGAGACTTTATCAGAAAGATTAAGGGTGTTCCATGGAGTGATGGTTTGTTGTTTATTACTTTAGACATTGAATCGCTCTATACGAGTATTGTACATACAACTGGTCTAGAGGCTTTGAAACACTTTCTTGGAAAAAGACCCATTAATTGTTATAATCATAACAAAATGATTATTGAACTCACAACATGGTGTCTGAATAATAACTTCTTTTTATTTGGCAACCATATTTATATTGAGAAACGTGGTGTTGCTATGGGGGCCTGCTTCTCCCCCAGCTACGCGTGTCTTCACGTGGGCTGGTGGGAGGAGCAGGTCCTCAGGCGTACACATGGGGCCATCTTTGACAAATATGTGGTACAGTGGATGCGTTATATAGACAATGTTTTTGTTTTATGGAGGGGAGATAATGAAAGTGCCAATACCTTTCTTTTGTCTATTAATGCCAATCAGGAGAATCTCAAAGTCACGTCAACCATTAGTAATTTTGAAGCTGAATTCCTTGATGTTAAAATATTTATTCATGAGGGTTATCTAGCGACAAAACTTCATAGAAATAGCACTGCTGGCAATAACATCTTGCATGCCAGCAGTGCCCACCCACAACATGTAATTGACAACATTCCTTTTGGAGAGCTTCTCAGGCTAAAAAGAATCTGCAGTACAGACACGGATCTGGCTATCTGCACCAATGAGGCCTTGGATAGGTTTAGACGTAGGGGCTATAGGGAATCCATTTTGAAACTAGCAGTTGAAAAAACTAACGCTAGAACTCGTGAGTCATTGCTATCTTCCACTCAGAGTACTCCTCTGGAAGCTGACTCTAATATGGATGACCAAGCCCCCAGACTAATTACCACCTACAGCAAACAGGCTAGGCAGATCAGGTCTATCGTTAAACAAAGATAGCCTATCTTAAAAACTGATCAAGTACTGGCACCCAGACTACCAGATGGCCCCACTATCACTTATCGGAAGGGACCTTCCTTAAGAACTCAAATTAGCCATGAATTCCCTGAGCTTGGTAAAAAGGAAGAATGGTTGAAATCCCGGCCGGGATTTAATTGCTGCTCTACTTGTAGGGCGTGTAAATTTGGGAAAAATACTACCCAATACTCTACACCATTCAGCCCAGTTATGACGAACATTAAGGGGTCTTTTAATTGCAAAACTGAATTTACTGTCTATGTCCTGACATGCACCTGTGGCCTCAGATATGTTGGCAGCACAAGGTTACAGGTGCATGTCAGGAATCTCCAGCATTTGCGTGCCATCGTCAATAATGATGGAACATATCCGGTGGCCAGGCACTTTAAAGCCATACACAATAATAATTTACAGTGCCCTAATTATTATGTCATTGCCTCAGTCCCCAAGCCACGCAGAGGCGGTGATAGAGACATAATGCTAAGGAGACTTGAGTCACAGATTATTTTAGAACTAGACAGCAGGTTCCCCAACGGGTTCAACACTACAGAGGATTTATATGTATTTCTATAACAACTGTATTAATTTTTGGGATCAATTCAAGTAGAGAGCTCCACCTTTCCTTCTTTTTGCTAGTCAATTTTTTGAATTTCGCCTTTATATTACACTTTTCTTTTTTTACATTTTCACGGTTTACTTGTATGTAAGTTTTCTTTTTGTACACTAGGATTTATCCTTCTTGCACTCTTTTTTTACGGACATAGACAATTTGGCATGCATATTTCGTTGTTATCTTCCTTGTTTGAAATTCTCCATTATGTTGTGGTTCTTTACTTATTAATATCCTGAGTTTTTCTGAAATATTTGGATATTTAAATGTTGCTGCTATTATATTTATGACCTCCAGTGCATTTATGCAGAGAAACCTGAAGTTTATTGTGATAAGTCCTTTTATGATTTTTAGGGACTGAGGTTTACATTTTGCGAATTTGCACATTATTCCTCTGTTTACAAACTATTGCGTAATTTGCACATTTCATACTTGCACTTTACTGCGAATTTTGCACCAGTACCTACAATGCTTGTTTTGCACATGCGACATTAGTATTAACTCGCACAGTACTCTGGTTGGTCATTGCATTTATGATTTTATAAAATATTTATTTATCAGCACATTATGAATTGTACATATTCATGCTCAGGAGACTCTAAATATTATGGATTCAACATGAATTGTTTTTTTTATCCATCTGATTTTAACACACTGATGTGGGTTTTAATGTTTGGAAGACAGACTATGTATGTCCATAGCTTGTATTGTGTCCTTGCTTTCTACTATCACATTATATGGTTTTAAAAAACGTAATGAAAGAAAAAACTGTGAAAAAAACGTATTTAAATGGTGTATGGTTCATTACCTGACGATCTGTGAGCAAGGGCGAACGCCCGAAATGCGTCAGATTTGGTGACTCTACTTTAAATACATTTTTGCTGAAGAAAATACATGGGATTTGCGTGGTCTCTGCTATCGCGGTGGCGGTGTGATGTGAGACTGCTGCTGTTGCATAAATATATATATATATTAGAGCAAATTGCGCAAGCGCTTCGGGAGGGCTCACCGCTTCATCCGACCCTCCGGTCTGTAATTGGCTCCTCTGCAATGTTCACAGGTACCCCTGAATTAAAATTAGGTCCGACGCGTTTCGGGGCCACAAACGCCCCTTCCTCATGGACTGTGCGCAGTTCAACACCATGTTCTCTTCACGCTGGTCAAACGTGTTTTAGTTTGAACAGCTGGCGTCGTCCTCCCTGAGTGGGTGGAGTCTGGCAACACCAGGACTCATGGTCAACGTAGTCCTGTGAAGTGAGACAAAATAGTAACCTTGAGTAGGCTGGCGTGTCTGCACTTTCATTACTGTCAGTAAGATCCTTAAGTAGGATGGGAGGGAAGCTTCGGGCATCACGTTTTATTCAAATGGATGTTGCGCTGACAGGCGAGTCAAGAGACTGAGGCGAGATCAAACACAGCCGGTGTTGCCAGACTCCACCCACTAAAACGTGATGCCCGCAGCTTCCCTCCCATCCTACTTAAGAATCTTAATGACAGTAATGAAAGTGCAGACACGCCAGCCTACTCAAGGTTACTATTTTGTTTCACTTCACAGGACTACGTTGACCATGAGTCCCGGTGTTGCCATACTCCACCCACTCAGGAAGGACGACGCCAGCTGTTCAAACTAAAACGCGTTTGACCAGCTTGAAGAGAACATGGTGTTGAACTGCGCACAGTCCATAAGGAAGGGGCGTTTTTGGCCCCGAAACGCGGCGGACCCAATTTTTATTCAGGGGAACCTGTGAACATTGCAGAGGAGCCAAATACAGACCGGAGGGTCGGATGAAGCGGTGAGCCCTCCCGAAGCGCTTGCGCAATTTGCTCTAATATATATATATATATATGTATCCAAATCGCCACTCCCGCCACTTCCAAACCTTGACATCGGCGAAGAAGGAGACTCAGACCCCGTAGTTCTTCAGGCAAGATGGTTCTTTATTTTCTTACACCACAACCCACATACGACGCGTTTCGGGCTTCTAGAGCCCTTGATCACATGATATATATATTAGTTTTTTAAAAACACCTCCATTTTAACTGCATTTCCTTTGGAAAACTATCTTATTCAGCTCCGGCCTTCTCCTGACTACTATTGCTCCTTTACTTCGGAATGATTAGAGTATGAATTGGGGCCACAGCTATATCTATTGGGCTAAAGAGGCTGCAAAAAAGAGAGGTATTGAGTGGGACTTGGGTTTTCCAAATGTGAAGATTACTTGGTTTGGACAAAGAGGGTTAACCCCTTCGCTGTTTCTGATGGCCAACGGCCATCGCGCGTACTACCTCCGTAGTGCTGCACACGTCCGTTGGCCGTCACGGCCCCGCCCACTGTGCTAAACCGCTAAACTGCGGTGGAATTGCTGCAGCAGATAAAGTCTCATCAGTTGCTGGATGTGGTTAAATCCATTGTGGATTCTCAAGCTCCTCACCTCATGAATTGTGCACCGTGGTGGCAATGACCTAGTCACATTGACAGGGGTAGAGCTGGAAATCCTAATGAAAGAAACCTTTGCAGAACTGATGTCGCTTTTCCCAAAAACTTTCTTGGTGTACTCTAATATATGCCAAAGACAGAAATGAAAGTGGTCAAATCAATTCTGTCCACATAAGGCAGAGTCAGGAAACATGTTAATAAAACTGGTTCTGCATTCCTCAGAGACCATCAAATGGGCTGTATCTATTTCAGCAATCTGCGTTTTGACATGCTTTGCATTTATAGAAATAATGGAGTACACTTTACAGATGAAGGCAACAGGGTGTTTCTAAGAAACCTGAAACTCTGCATCCGGTCTTATGTGTAGCAGCCATACACATACAACCAACACAACAGCTCTTGTCAGAGCCACCGTAGTATCTGAAATATTGTGAAGTTTTTTCTAAAGGTTTTTTTGTTCTTTAATTTGTGGGAATCGTCGCAATCTGCGTGGACATGTTGCGAACACAGAAATCAAAAGCAGACATTCAATGGCTACCAATTCTTTTAAAAAATAATATGTAAAAAAATTAATTCTAAACATTGCCCTACACTAAGTATGGGCAAAATTTGCGAATTCGCGGTCCGTGAAATCGCCCAAAAGCGAATTCGCGATCCGCAGAATCCGTGAATTCGTGCAAATTTAAAGATTTCTTTTTTTGCGTGTTCGTGCGGTTTTTGCTTGTTCGCGGACCGCCTGCAGCGCACCGACCGCGAGGTTGCCCATGCGGTCGTACATGGGCGCGGCCATCTTGTGCGCATTGCGTATTTCCGTTTCCGGGCACTATTGGCAATGTCGCGTTGTGTGCGGCATGCTATTACGAGTTCGCACGTGTTTTTGCGTACTTGCGGGGAAAAATCGTGCAAACTTACCCACGCGGTCCTCAATGGGCGCGGCCATCTTGTTTTTCATTCATTGCTATGGTTCTGTGCATGCTTTCTAATCCTCCTTTCGCCTGTGCAATCCTTTGTTTCTTTGGACTTTTTTTAATCTTTTCTACTCTATATCTATCCCTCTTTTTTTCTAGATCTATATTTTGTGTTTTTGTTTACTTTTCGTTACTTTGAAAGCTACTTTTTTAAACTTTATTTTTTCTTTACTTTTTCCCTATTTCCTTTTTTTTCTCTTTCTGCTGTACCGGACAATGGCAAAGGGAGCCGGGAAGGAGAAGGGGAAGGGGAAGGGTCCCGCACCCCGTACCCGGCTCCCTTGCGAGCCATTACGAAGGGAGGAAGTGATGGCCAGGGAGACATTCTGCGCGGTTGAGGTGGCCGCAGTGATCTTTTATGTGCAGCGCCACCTCCCCAAGACCGTGGCAGCAGGGGGCAGGATCGCTGCAGGGTATGGCCTCCGGGAGCATCGCCAGCTGTGGGAAAAGGTGTGCCGGGTCATGTGGAGGGAGTCAGGGGCCCAGGGCACCTACCAGCAAGCGACGCACCGGTGGTCGGACATCCTTGACCGCGAGCAGGACCTGCTCCACCTGCTCGGTGTGCAGATCCCTGGCCTTGGTGAGTAGTTATTTAATAACTACTTTGTTTTCTTCTGCTCTGTTGTATATTGCTAATATATGTTTTTCCCGAAGAGCAAGAATGCTACCAATACAATTACATTGCAGGTAAATTAACGTTTAAATAGCTTCTGTGATTGTAGGTGCTTGCCTGCTCAGTGACGTTGCTACTATGCTTAATTGTTTGCAACTTTGTGCTTATTTGGCCTGAATATGTATGAGTGTAGCACTTTACAGAACTGCGTAATGCTAGAGAGACTAGAGACTCAAGTCTCGTCCTTCCTTTGTACTCCTGCTGCCACTAAGAAGAAGAGATAGTGATGGATTGATAGGTTCAGGTTGAGTATATTATGACTTGTTATTAGTAGTAGTTGTAGGACATTTTTTAGTGCTCTGCAATCATGATGACGGACTGTGTCTGTCACGTCGTGTGCTGCTGAGTGCTGGCAGTCGTAGTAGAACCTTTTTGTTGTTGGTTTAGTTAGTGATTTACATAATTTTCCAAGTAGACGGCCTGCGAATCCAGCAATACTGTACTAGCATCCTCCTAGTTGACTAGATCAAATAGGTCAATACATGTAGTGCAATTCTTGCTAATTTGTTTCCCAGAGATAATTTAGGATTGTGGTCAAAGAAATCAAATATTTCCAAAATACAATCATCCATGTTTGTGTTTATTTCATGATCATCAGCATCTCCCAGGAGCAAGAGGACAGCACCACCCCAGACTCCGGCGGGACAGAGTGGGCAAGAGGAACGGTCCACTGCAGGCTCTTCTGCTGGCCCCAGTAAGTAGTTCTGTTGTTAATATAATTATACTTCCCTAACTCTATTTTTTACAAAATAGTCTTTGATCTCCTTCTACACTGTTTCTACATTCTTATCCTGCCTCTCTACCATCACTCTCTGTGCTACTACTATTTACTATTATTTCTGAGTCGGTCTGTGTAGGTAGCTAAGCTTGCCTAGTCGGCAAACGGTGTTAAACAAAACTCTGATCCAGCAATAGCTCTAGGGGCACTCAGTGCAGTCCTCTGGGTTGCCCTTGCTGTCTATTCCAGTCTTGTTAATGTTAGTGCTTTGACAATTTCCAACAACAAAATGTCAATGTCCACCAAGAATAAGCTAGTAGTTGTCTTTTTGATTTGGTAGTAGCACATACCATACCGCTAGTGTTTCAGGGACTATTCTGCACATACAGAAGTATGGACAAGTTTTCTTTCTCCTCCAACCATCCTTGCTTCAAGCAGCCATGCATCGAGAACTACCACCGCTAATGCTATTGCGAAGTCATTAGCGGTGGTAGTTCTTGAGTAAGCAATGGCCCCCTCTATTTGACTTCAAATCAGCTGGGAAACTGTTATCGTGAAGCCAATTCATATCACATGAACTTGAGGGATGTGATGAACAAAAAGGGAAAGAACTTAGGGTCAATGGAAGGACGAGCGAGTCGTAACATTTATGACTAAAGAATGATACGTGTTTTTGAATGCAGGCAGAGGTGGCTGATAGGAAGGAATCAGATGCATGGCTGCTTGAAGCAAGGATGGTTGGAGGAGAAAGAAAAAATGACTGCCTGTGTGGGTCAATCAGAAAATTCATGTGTGGTGTGCATTGCAGTATATCATTTGGGTGAAACTCAAATGCAAGTCAAGAAGACGGTGGTTTACCAAATAAAATGAAAACTGTGTTATTTGGTTGTTGAGAAAAAGTAAAGTTGTTACAGTTGAGACATTAACCTCATCGCTGCTGCACATATTCCCCACCGGTGCTGAGGGATAATAGCAATGGGTGTGGTCATGACGGAACGGTTCCGTCATCAGCACAGCTCCACTGTGCCTCATGACAGAACCGTTCCGTCATGAGCATCGAAGGGGTTAATAAGAATGATAGACGTTTACTTTGGAAGCCTGGATGGTACATGTTCTTCCTTATACATAGCAGAGGTTTATGAAGAGCAGATGCTCAGTGCATGAAGAGTGTTGCTTTGTTCGAACAGCATGTCTGTGCCAGAGTAGCAAAGCAGAGGAAATCCAAATTCTACAAGTTGTGATTGTTCTGAAACTCTCCCTTGCCTAAAGTAACAGTACAGTAGTTTGCAAGCACAACATATATTGTGTATGTATTGTATAGTTGACAATTATATCAAGTCAAGTCCCTTCCTCCGGCAATTATGGTTACTACACTCACTCACTATGTTCATAATTTTCTTTCTGCTGTGGTAATCATGGGTCGACTATCGCTGTTGTTCACTCAATCTATCAGAATAAAGCACCTAAAGTCATGCATCACATAATCAAAGAGATCATGTGATCGGCTGGAGACATGATCAGAAATGAATAATCTTCGTTTTCCTTTTGTAGTACTGAAGGCCCAGGGGGGGCAGTGCGAAATATAAATTACATTGAGCAGTAGCCCTTGATGTAACCGAGTATGGCCAGTGCCACCCCTATACAAAAGTAAGAGCTTCCCTATCCCCAACTGCATATACTGCTTACAGTAATGCTTGCAAGTCTGCGTCTACATGGCTTGTGTCTCTTTTTCTTTTTGCTTGTGTCTCTTTTAAGCTGACTGAGCTGGCATTATGCCGGCTACTACAAGTTCACGTACAAGTAATTTCTTTCGAAAAACTAGAGAAAAAAGAAGAATACTGGTGTACACTCTGCTTATGTATTGAGTCCATAGTGCTGCCTGGTAGTAGAATTCCTGAAACTCTCACTGTTACAGACGGCGGAAAGATACATGCCAAAATGTTATACTGTGCTTGCAAATTGCTAGTGTTACTGTGAGACAACTTTCTGTTGAATTATTTTGTGTTATTGTGAAAGAGTATTGGTTACATTATTTTTCTTTTTTTCTTCATATAGATGCTCCCAAAAAGCTCACCAGAGGGGAGATGGCTGTCCGGGCCAGGGCCCGGAAGATGGAGGCCATTCGAGTTGAATATTGCCGGCTGTGGGCTCGGGGGAACGAGGAGGGAACCTCACCAACCTCCTCCAGCACTGCCACCGTGTCCAGCAGCCAGCAGCCTCTATCCCACCACCGTGCTCGTACAGCCCTCCGCCGCTGCTCAGCCGCAAGACCATCAGCAGCTGGCCCCCTCAGATGCTGGAAGGCACGCATGCGCCGCCTAAGCCTAAGGGTGGACTACCTGGAGCGCAAGGTGGACGACCTTGAAAAGCAGCTCCGCGACCTCCGCAAGGACCGCCTGCCCAAACACCGCTGGAAGTGACTGTGTCCCTTGCCCCTTTTTTAAAGACTGTTGGGGGGGTGGGAATCAGGAGTTGGGGATTATTTATTTTTGGACTACTTCAAATGGACAATTGTTTGGGTTAGGGAGGGGTGGGACTAGTTTATTTTTGTTAGGGGAAATACATTATTCATTTTACATACTTCAACATAGTGTACGCTTTGATCTTCTTTTGTGGGGTGGTGGGCGGGAGTTAAGGCACGTTTGGTTTTCCTCAAACTTACCAGCATGAATTATCTAAAACGTCTAAAAATGCCACTAACAGAGTTAGTGAATTCAATTGGCCTACTAGTACTTTGCATGTACTACTATCAGTCTCTCCTCCGCATCCTAGCCCATCTTTCTACCTCCCCAATAATGCTTATCTTACCTGTGATTTGTGTTTGAGAATAGAGCTAGCACAGCGCTGGGTGCATAGCAAATGGTGTTTACACCATTCCGGACCGAAAGTCTGTTGTTGTGGTGTTAGTAGTAGGAGTGGTACCACACTAGCAGTAGAAGCATATGAAAAACAAAGTAAAAAAATGAGACATTGAGTGGCCTGAGAGGAGTATTAGAAGGAACAGTAGCCTAAGCAATGCTGAAGATAAGTATTGGGAAAAAAGAATTGCATGGATGATTATTATGGCTACAACAAGAACAGTGACACAGCAGCGTAACACAACAAGTCTTCTTGACATGTAGGAGAATGATGTTGACGATGGATCCAATCGATGGTGGGCATGAAATTCAGAACTTATTTTTAAATACTCATTGTTGTTTTTTTACCCAGAATTACAATATCCTAGTATTCATCTAGCTGCCTTAAAATTGAGTTGAGGAGGTTGCTTGCACCTTATCCTCCCCAGCAAGTGTGTGGAATTATTGTTGTAATTTGCTCACACCTCAATGAAAACCACACAGCCCGGGGAAGAGGGTTAGGGTTTGAAACTTGGATGGGAATGGGGTCTGTGGGTAAAGTTTTGTGGAGAGAGGGAAAAAAAACACAGCATGGACAAACAACAAATGAAGATAAACAAGTCTTTGGATACGAAGCTATTCATAAATCTTTTAAGGGACATAAAGGAAGTGCATGCACTACTGCATGCATGAAGTTGTTTGCTAAATGGATAGGTTTAGTAAGTAGTACTTTCTGCAATGTACTATGAAGAAACAACAACGTGACAGTACAGGGCTGCAGTAATTACGCAATTTCACTTGCCTATCTGCCCTCAGAGAGAAGAACCACTTCGTACATTAAATTAGTTTACAAAATAGCAAAGAAAAAAGTGTACAATGGCTGGAGGGATGAATTGAAGCAGAGAGCAAACAAATGCGCAGTGTCACACTCACAGTAGTTCACAGCAATAACATTACTTAAAAGATAAGTCGAAATAAAGATGGATACTGTAACTGTATGTTGTTGTAGTTGTCCTGTTGAATTTGGGAAGTTGCATGCATCCAGCCATCCCTCTTTTGCGGTACTCCTCCATTCCATCTGAAGCTCTGCCGATCAATGTTGGGGACCAGAAGACACCTTGTCCACTGCCTGCCTGGCGGATGCTGAATTGCGGATCGCTAAGCCTGAGGTCATCCTTTTTGTCATTGCACAGGGTAAAAGCCGGCCTGTAATTGTTGATGGGAAAACAGGAAGTGATATTAAAACACCATGGAGATAAAATTATAAGGTACGCTGTGTAGTGCAAAAATAACACTTTCAGTTTCAGAGTCGACAGTATTACAAAACATACAAGCATCATTTCAAAAGTATGTACTCTGAGACTCCTTTTCAAGGATAAATAAGTGTGGGTGAAATTTGCAGATCTTTCCCCTCAAGCTATGTGTAAAGTGTAAACAGCTATTTCAGAACCCTAACACTAACCCTAACCCCAACTCTAACCCTAGGCCCTAACCCCCCTTTTTCACCATGGATTTAGTCCAAACCACTTGATTCTGATATTAGACCTTCCCAGCAATGCCCCAAGACCCGCCAACCCACCCGCAAAAAAGTAGAAGACCCCCAAACAGGCAAAAAGCAAAAATACAACAAGCCTTTACAATGCAACGGTCTCGCCTTTGCAAAAATTAGAGCTATTGGCATTGTAAATGTCAAACTTTTTATTTATGTGTTGGTTTTGAAAACAGATAAATAAATGGCATTGTCATTTACCATGGCAATAGCTGAATCTCTCGCAAATGCGAGACCTATTGCATTGCATTTCGCACACTGATGTCGCTCTCACACTGATGTCTCTCTCACACTGCTGTCTCTCTCACACTGCTGTCTCTCTCACACTGCTGTCTCTCTCACACCATGCTCTCCCTAGAACAGACAAACTGCTGTCTCTCACACTGCTGTCTCTCTCACACACACTGCTGTCTCTCTCACACACATACTGCTGTTTCTCACACACTGCTGTCTTTCTTACACGCAATGCTGTCTCTCACAGTGCTGTCTCTCATACACACTGCTGTCTCTCACACTGCAGGTATGGGTTGTGGGTTTCCAGCGGGTACAAATTATTTTACTGCACACCCACTTTTCCCACCCAGAAAAAAAGGTGTACTCCTGTCAACATATCCAACCTTTTCCAGTGTGGAAAGAGAACACTGTGGAGCTATCAAATACCATTAAACATGCTTCTGTAGATATTTACAGATTCACAGTGCATTCCAACCCTTGAAATATTGCTTTCCAACCTCTGTACGTAGATTTCTGAAAAGGTTGCGAAACTAGCTAACATCTAACCCCTGATACAATGAGGCCTAGTGTAATCCGGGAGGTATTGTCAGAGCTCCGATACAATATGAACGCAGCCGTAATATGTCACCTCAGTAGATTGACTGAAAGGTATAATTGGATTTCTTTTATAAGGACACAGAGTTCTGAAGCATTGTGACCCTTTAACTAGCAGATATTTTATCAAATTCCACACCATTGGATGGGATACCGTTTGCTCGCCATGCAGTGCTGATGGAGGTTTTACCGGGCTCGATTGGCTAGCGGGGGCTGTTTGTGGAGAGTTGGGAGGGAAGCGGAGGTTTCAGCGAGCGGGTTTGGGGCTTCAATGTGGATGAGTGAGGGAAGTGGGGAGGGTCGCATGGCTCGGGGGCAGGTGGAGGTACATGTAAGGGGGAATTGTGTCCCGGACGGCCGGAGTTTCAATGGCAGTATAGGAATGTTAGCGGGGGAAGAGGGGGGTGAGTCGGGAGCACGTAGGGGAGGGGTGGGTGGTGGAACTATTGAGGTAGTAAATAAAGAGGTACATGCCAACAGATCTATCAAGTCTGAGGCCCGTGCTCTGTAAGGTATTTCACGGACTCGAGTTAAAAATGAAGTTTTACTTCACTCTGTCATCATTCATAGGGCTAGATAGACCCAAATGTTTCGGAGCACTTTACAAGACAGGAGTGTTTGAAACTCTCCAGTCTGACCTCGAACAGCCGTGAGCTTTTACCGTGCCTCCTCAAATGAAACAAGAGGACTTGGCACACAAGGATTTAAAGCGGGAGCGCCTGATTTGTTATCCCAGAGACTCCAGCACTCGTATGCCTCCTACAGTGTTTCACAGCCTCCCCTGGGGCGGGACTTCCGCCTCCTGCTGGAAGCCCGTGCCCACAAAGTGACTGGACGAGAAGGGCAGAAGGCGGAAGTCCTGCCCCAGGGGAGGCTGTGAAACGCAGTAGGCACGTAGGAGGAGCAGGGGCCACCGATGCAAGTGAGGGAAGCCCCGCGTGATGGAGCCTATAGCCCGGTGAGAGGGGCGGGTGGGGCTTAGTTGTAAGGGTGTGTGTGTGTGTGTGTGCCTGCGTGTGTGTTTGCCTGCATGTGTGCCTGCGTGTGTGTGTGCATGCGTGTGTGCCCCTGCGTGTGTTTGCCTGCGTATGCATGTGTGCATGCGTGAGTATAGCTGTGTGTGTGCGCGCGCGATTGAGAGAGGCGAGAGGCTGACTTGCTGTTCACAGTTTCTGGGAAGCGCGTTCACAGACCAGAATCTGCTCGTGCACCGGTCTGTACCACTTGGAAGACAACACAACCACAATAAGTCTCGCTGGCGACAGCGCTTCACGCTGCAACGCCAGGCGAGACCTAAAAATGGTGCACAGTTAATACTTTTGCTAATATCGAATTGCTTAGGGAATATTTATTAGATATGCAGAGGGTGTACCCCACATAGCTATATACTGTAGGGCAGTGATTCCCAAACTTTTGGCTCCTGAGGACCCCCATTGAGTCAGCACAGGAAGCCGGGGACCCCCAAGCAATCTGTATGATTTAAATTTCAAACAGTAAAACAGTAATTCGAAAATAATAAACACAGGTGTGCACACAAAACAAATAGTCGAATTATTAAGGATTTTAGTATTTTATATTGAAAGAATCTGCAAAAAACTAAAAACTTTATTGGGAAGGTTGATTCTTCATCTCTGTGACTAACTTTTAAATGGTTGGTTTTATTAAATGGTTCGTTTTATTTCACAGTACGAGGCTCCTTCTCCTGCCAGGGCCAGACTGGAAACCCAAAGCAGCCCTGGCAAATGTTTTCAGACCAGTCCCCATACGGTACACACCAAGTGTAGTGAATGAGTCAAACCACGACAAAGGAGGCTTTGGGAGGCTCTTCCCCAAGACAATTTTGGAAACCATAGTTCATTCTACAACACATTTATCATTACATATTGAATTGTATTAGCTTTTAAAGAAAAGTAAATGATGACCTTACTATGCACCAGGATACGACAATCTTTGTTGGGGTTCTTCAATGATTCCCTTGTTATCACCCTCCAACAGTGCCGCTCATCTCTCCATAGTCCCTCTGTCACATGTATTTAATTTGTTTTATAGCATCTCTCCTACCATTGTAGGATGTCAGAGCACTTTACAACACACACACATATAGGGCCGATTTACAAGCCCCTTGCGCAACCGGTGCGTCACAAAAAGTGACGCTCCGGTGGCGCATTTTAGTGCCCCATATTTATAAGGACAGGAAAAGCCACCCTGCGTGATTTTTCCTGTTCTTGTAAATATGGCCCCTTTGCACACAGCACTTTGCGTGAAAGGTGTGTTCCATGGGTTTTGCTGTGAGGGTTCCCACGCAACACCCATGAAAGCAGACACATTTCCAGATTTACGTGAAATGGTGAATCTGGAAATGCGTCTAAATGCTACACCTCCTCAAGGGAGGCATAGGGAGGCGCAACAAGAAGAAATGTATTCATTTCTCCTCGTTGTTTAGGGAGATGAAATCCCCTCCAGTGATTGTTTATATGCAGAAAGCGAATCCTACCTGCACATAAACAATCTCCCCACAATGGTGCAAGGGTGCCTGTGCCGGCGCATGGCAGCAGTTTGTGCACCAGCGCAGGGAGAGCACTGAAATGCAACATACTGTGGTAAATATGTTGCATCCCTGTGCTTTGAAAGTGACTAAGTGCGGCGCAGCCAAATGGCTTGCAGCACTCACTGAGTCACTTTTCTTGTAAATCTGCCCCATAGAGACAACAAATCATACATGTAAAGCAGTGTATAGAAAATGTAACATAAGGCAAAGGCGCCTACAAGTTGTAGGATTCACATGTCATTCATACTGGTAGGCATAACACAGTGTTCAGCATTGACTTTAACAATGAAACTTTATTTCCATTCAAATAAACCTTTTTAGCAGCATCAGGATAATGAAAGACGGGGAAAAACATAAGTTACTATCTAATACCATGCAGTTTGCAAACATCTTTTTGATGCCAGTTTATATGTCACTGTGCTAGATCACGATTGTCACTTATAAACTGCAAAGTAACTAAAGAATCTCTATGCCAAAAGCAGTAACCCACTAACGTATGCAAATAAAACACAGTTAAAAAAATTGCAACTACATTTTCTTTGCAAGAGGCATATTAAGCCTCTGTGCTACTTTAAATAAGTCAAACTGTCACTGGACAAAACTCATCTCTCTCCAGCAGGAACATTAATCACTGGTGTTATCCTAACACTTTTATTGTTGCTCGAAAACCTCTAATTACACTTTGAACTTTGCAGTGCTTTTAAAACTGCTCCTGAGGACCCCCTAGGAATGTGTCACGGATCCCTAGGGGTCCGCGGACCACAGTTTGGGAAACACTGCTGTAGGGTATATGACCACCAAAGGCCCTGATTTTGTATTAAAAGCAGAGCTTTGGACTATACCATTTCAGCTGAAAGGCAATATTTCTCTCCATGTGCTCCCATACCTGGCATGTCACGCAGTTTGGTGCTTACTTTTCCTCCATGTTAAAGAACAGTAGATGTTTCAGCACCCAGGCTAATGTGCTGCATAGCTAAATACATATAGGGTCCCAAAGGCAAGACCAATGCATTGCAAATGCTTGTTTTAATTGAGACCAGTGGGCTCGGAAAATACGGCGCCACTGCACCTCATTTTAGCCTTCCATACACCAGCTCACTGTGCACATTTCACACACCTACACCACGAGGCCCCATACCCACACCTCACCAACCGACTTGGGAAAAGATCGCCAAAGAGCCCCTCATAAGGTGCCCATCAGGCATTGCAGCCCGGCCTGATGAGGAGCAAGCCCTATGATGAAACATGACACCCAACCAGGTTATTTGAGGCCCCTACTTCCCAATGTGGGAGACATTTTGTCTCCACTTTAGGGTAGAGATGTTGACCAACCCAGCCTCCTCCTCCCTTCCCCCACAGGAACTGCATACACCATCTTTACATCACATATTTAGACCAGAGCATCGTCGGCATTGAAGGACACTAAATACCAATCATCATACGCCTGCAGGGTAGTGAATCTAGGCAAGTGAGAAGTATCTAGCATAGAAAGCCTGCAATTAGATCTGCAGCTGCTTCGTCTTGGACAGCATATAAGGCTCAGTAGTAATCCACAAAGATAGAGTTGATATCAGTTTGGGTATTGCACATTGCCCCATCAGTGGTGAAGAGGACACCTACCTATGCTGCCACTCCCCACATAGTAGCCACACAAGCAGGTGTCAGCCTGTTCCCCCTCCCCAAGCTGGTGCGCCAGGTGCTCCCTATCATCAAGGTGTAAAAAGCGGGATGTCAGGTTACCTCTGGAGCACATAAGTGCCTATTGTCTTCCTCAGCTTTTGGGGCGGAGCAGCATTTCAACTTTGCTGTCACACACCTCATGTTCCACCACTAGTAATTCACGTTGTAGGGCCTGTGTGACTACCCCAGTTGGTACAAATGCAGTTGGACAGCATTTCCACTTTATGGGCTTCCCATTCAACGTGCCTAGCAGAAGTGGAGGCCTCACTTTTGTCAAAATATTGCATGATGTGTGAAGCTATAGCATCTTGGTAGGGTACCACCTGGAGCGCTTCTGTATGCAGCTGTCAGGTTGGTATCTTTGCTTGTTCCTGCCCCCATTTGCAAGCTCAGTAGCAGCGGGTAATATGGTAATATGGTGTGTGCAAGGTAAGCGATTCGCAACACGCGGTGGAATACCACATCACACAGAGGAACAAGTCAAGTTCTGTGTGTATATAATGCAATGGGGAATAGAACAAGTATCCCCACACGGTTGGGTGCATCAGCCTCCACACATCATGAAATCTAATATTTTACGTCAACTGGCAGAAGTGTTGAGTCAACCTGCGGCTCGCCGCACCTTCCAGAGGGGGAATGGACCGGTCCACTTCTATGTCCAATACACATTTGTAGTCTCTTACCCAGATAGTTAATATCTGAGGGTTGTGAAGGATAGCGGGGGTCAAGTGGTCTAAAAATCAGAATGGTGTACATTGGACCTATAGATCATGATTAGTGTGAGTAGATCACAGAAAGCACTGAGGCCTCCTGGGTCTAAGTGGAAAGTTAATTAACGTAAGAGTATAGGATATCTCTTTTACAGGACAATTCCCCTCACCCAGCAGTAGGTGGCATGCTTCATCATAGGGAAACCTCCCCCACAAGCCGAGTTGCAATGTGGTCTACAAACCCCTGTCTTAGAGGGAGGAGCTCAGGGATGTTTTCATTGTTTCTGCTGGAGGTTTCCAAAAACCAATGATGTAGGCAGAGTGTGTTGAGAGAGGACTAGGAAGTGGTATGTGAGCTCAAACTAACTCTGTATTAGGCCATAGAGTTTCATTAGGGCCTCCATAGGCCAAGACTAAAAAACTATTAAAGGAGGGAATTCAACCTGACATATATATGTGTTGGTCAACATGTTTCTGCCTAGTGCCCTCTGTAAAGGTGCAGCGGTTTTCATCATAATCAAAAAGGAAAACGGGTGAATAACATGAAGAACAAAAGGGAGAACAATAGTGATGCGAACGGTGCAACACAATTCCACGTCTTCACCCAGACAGGGTTTCATTGGTGGGTGTGATTAACCTGCAAAGGAATGTTAAAAGAACACATGTAACAAGATATAAACTCTATGTCAACTCTACCTTGGCACAAACTCAAGGGAGCCAAAATGTCCAAAAAATGAAGAGACATATGAGTAGATGAAACGGTAACCATTAGTAAAGTGTCAGACTGAAAATGTAGTCATCATTTAAAGTTGACACTCAAAAATAATGGACAAACATGCAAGGTGCAAGGCAAGTAGAATACATAATGGTGAAAGGTGGGGATGATCAATGTGACAGAATTCAATTTAATAGTGCCTCAATACCGGACATGGTCATGAAGGTTAAAAGATGTCCCAATACATTGTTTTCACAGTGACTAAAGTGTGGAGCATGCATTAATAGAGACCATGGTGTAAGTCAAACAGAGCATGAGGACACTTTTGTGTTGTGTCAAAATAGTCTAACGCCATAGCTCCCAAGACAGAGCTAAATCAAAGGTTGCGTACGTGTGTATCTGTGAATATGTGGGGTCATAAGTGAGGCCTGGTTCATGACTCGATTTTCCAACTGCCCATAAGAAAAATTCTCAAATGTAGACATTTACAAGTGGATAGGTCCCTCATAAAGGAGGCTGCCTCGGGCGCATACTCGCGCCACTATAGTGATAAATGCACCAGTGCGTGCTCTGGGAATTTTAATCTATTTGGATCACCGAGATGTAATCACATGATTCCTGACAAAGCCAAAATGGAATTTAATGCCAAAGGAGAGAATGTGGTTGTAAAGACGGTTGTTCCTAAGCAAGCCCTATAGGTGGCTGGATCTCCCCCTTCCCGGAAGGTATAGTTCTCACAGCGTATACAATAGCATTTCACAGCCGACACGTACCTCGTAAGTGAAGCTGCCTCAGGTGCCTACTTGTGCCGGGGTATGGACAGAGCACAGAGGCAATAAAGTGTGCTCCAGGAGTTTGAAACTTGTTGGGTCATGGAGAAAGTTTCATGTGACGTATAATGTAACCAATCACAGTCAAGAGCTTGGGGGTCAAGGCCAGCACGCTGGCTTCGGTACTGAAAATAAAGGAGTCACGGTGTGTAGCTCACGTGACCCACTATGTGGCCAATCACAGTATAGGATGTTGATGAGACTGTGGTTGATCATGAACCTAATAGTTTAAAACCTGTCAAACACAAGCTGAGGATCGCCGGGCGCTAAACAGCGCAGTGGGAGCGCACAAGACGAGACGCAGTCGCCGTGAGCGTGCACATCAGCTGTAGCTGCGCAAGCTGAAAATCACCGGAAAAGACACCCCGACCTCCGAGTCTGCTTGCTTCCGAGACTGACCCGCTGCGGAGGGAGAGGGACAAGCAGAAAGAGCCCGGTGAGGGGGGTGGGAGGGTTGGGGAGGTGAGTGGGGGGGCAGAGAGGGAGGGGATGTGTGTGTGTTTGTGTAGGTGTACGTGTGTGCCTGTGTGTGTCTGTGCGCACGCGTCTGTGTGTGTGTGTGAACAGCATGCCATCTCTTGTCTCACTGTAAGCAGTGAAACTGAATGCTGGTTTGCCTGCCGGACAGGAGATGTGCGCGCGTGCCCCGGTCTGTCTTCCTTGAGAGGCACCTCGACAACAATAGGTCTCGAGGGCGAGACCTAAAAACGGGGACTTAGAAATATTTAGCCCTAGTTCCAAAATCACTCCATGCGCGCTCTGCAGCTAGGCCCTAACTCCCCTTTGCCACCATGGATTTTCTTCAAACCAGTTGCAATCAAAACTATCCATACCCAGCATTGCTCCAAGACCCCCCAAACCCCCCAAACACCAAGGAACCCCCCCCAAGCAGGCCCCCGAAAACACGAAAGTGAGCGAAAACTCTGGAAAGTGAAAAACTTTTTCACTATGGATTTTCTGTAAAACACTTTTATCCGGTATTAGACCTTCCCAGCAATGCCCCCAAACCCGTCAACCCAGGCGGAAACAAGTTTACCACCCCCAAACAGGCAAAAAGCAAAAATACAAAAACGGTGACTTAGAAATATTTAGCTCTGGTTCCAAAATCATTCCATGCACGCTCTTCAGCTAGGCCCTAACTCCCCTTTGCCACCATGGATTTTCTTCAAACCACTTGCAATCAAAACTATCCATACCCAGCGTTGCTCCAAGACCCCCCAACCCCTCCAAACACTAGTAACCCCCCGAAGCTGGCCCCCAAAAACACGAAAGTGAGCGAAAACTCCAGAAAGTGAAAATCTTTTTCACCATGGATTTTCTCCAAAACACTTTTATCCGGTATTAGACCTTCCCAGCAATGCCCCCAGACCTGTCAACCCAGGCGGAAACAAGTTTAACACCCCCAAACAGGCAAAAAGCAAAAATACAAAAACGGGGACTTAGAAATATTTAGCCCTAGTTCCAAAATCACTCCATGCGCGCTCTGCAGCTAGGCCCTAACTCCCCTTTGCCACCATGGATTTTCTCCAAACCACTTGCAATCAAAACTATCCATACCCAGCATTGCTCCAAGACCCCCAACTCCCCCCAAACACCAGGAACCCCCCCAAGCAGGCCCCAGAAAACACGAAAGTGAGGAAAAACTCTGAAAAGTGAAAAACTTTTTCACCATGGATTTTCTCCAAAACACTTTTATCCGGTATTAGACCTTCCCAGCAATGACCCCGGACCCCTGCAGCCACCCGCAAAAAAGCAGAAGACCCCCAAACAGGCAAAAAGCAAAAATGGGCCTACCTTCAATTCAGTCCAAATGCGCTCTGCAGCTAGGCCCTAACTCCCCTTTTCCACCATGGATTTTTTGAAAAACAAATGCAATCAAAATTAGACTGTGCCAGCAGTGCTCCCAGACCCCCAAACCCACCCCCAACAACGTAGAAGCCCCCCAAACAGCACCCCAAAAACAGGCAAGTGAGCAAAAACGGAAAAACTTTTTCACCATGGATTTGGTCCAAAACACTTGATTCCGAAATTAGACCTTTTGAGCTATGCCCCCAGACCCCTGCAGCCACCCACAAAAAAAGCAGAACACCCCTAAACAGGCAAAAAGCAAGAATGCAAAAACTCATACCAAATTTTTAGCCAACCAGTCAACATCGGTCCAAACGCGCTCTGCAGCTAGGCCCTAACTCCTCTTTCCCACCATGGATTTTCTTCAAATCACTTGCAATCAAAATGATGCTATCCCAGCAGTGCTCCCAGACCCTCCCCCACAAATCTAGATCACCCCCAAACATCCCCCCAAAGCATGTAATACTGGTATATTCAAAACATGGCAAATTGGGGGGCGTGGCTTGGCGCCCGGCGAGGACGGCGGCTCTGATGTGAGCGCTCCGGGTCGGCAGGGGTCTTCGCTGCCTTTCTTTATTTACCGGCGCCTGCAAAGTTCATTTTCCTCAACCGGATATCAAGGACACCAACGTGCTCCTGAATGCGGCAGCACCCGAGTGGCCGAATGTCCATTTTCATCAGTTTTGTGGCGGACGCGGCTCTCTGACAGTCGCGACCGCCATTTTGGGTCCATTCAGCGCGATTCACGGTGCACCCGCTCGCAGGTCATGAATGCCTGCCACGGAGCTCCACATTACACCAACTGTTCCTGGTGAGCTGTTTTCTTCAGTTTTGCATTACCGCCGCATGCATTTGAGACACGCCGCTTTTAAGCGAGTTTCACTCGCGTTTTTATAAATTTATAAAATTGGCGGCCATTTTGTGTTACTGGACTTTCCTCAAATAACCTGCCTGTACACGCAGTTTCAGCCTACTCTCTGTTAACTTCCGCATTCCAATACGCGAATCCATGTGGGAAGCTGGGCGCCACTAAGCGGTGAGACAGGGAGAAGAGAGATTCAATACCCTTCGTCCCTACAGAAGACACAGGTACTGGGTGTCTGTATCGCTTGACACTTAATTACACCAGTGAACAAATGCATTGACATTCGGTGTCGGATTGGTTTGAAAAACATTTTTGAATAACAGCAGTGAACGAATATATTGGTATAACTTTGGATACTATCACATTGTGGGTGCGGACCAATCGACGCACTTTGTTTTGCAAAGGCACCACGGAAGGGTGCCCAATGTTTTTTACTTGACGTGCACTCTGAGAGACATTCCCCTAATTACTCCGTCCTGATGAAGACCCGTTGTTGAGGACTTGAACCACCCACTACATGGTTGGGTCGAAACGTCGACGACATTACCCCCTGGGAGCCTGTACCTACTAATCCCTGTCCCTTGTCCCCCCCTTTTCTTCCTGGCCGCCCCATTGCCAATGATGCAATTGAAGGACCAAGGAATTGTATATAGCATTTAGCTAGTAAAAAAGAAGTATTTTTTACAAGCATTACCTAGGACAGGCTCATTATCTCTTTGTATATAAATCATCTACACTGTTTTCTGATCTTCTTGATCATTCACTTGAGCACTTACTTTATCTTTCTCTGTGCACGTTCTCTCTTTTTATAAAAGTGTATTTTGCTCTATGATTTGTGTAAATACATGTACATAGATACATTGATTTTCAAACATTGTTATATGGTATATTAAATTAATCGTCCCAATTGGACTTTTTTTGGATTCATTGACTCTTTGGCACTTACTGTAACAATAATATTCTTTTTGAGGTTGTGGGCTAGTATCCTTTATGCTATTAAGACTACAGATTTAGTCTGGATGTGGAGTTAATTAACTTGACCGAATGTTATGATTATTCTTATTGGTAAAATTATGTCGAGGACCAATTGTTGTCTATACTGCTAAATACCCAGGTCCTTGGACTATATTGGGTCAACCCCTGTTCTATAACAGTACTCTCTGTTAACAGCGCTGCAACTCCTTACGCTTTCCTACATATATTTATTTACAATTTGTGGCAGCTTCTCGCATTGTGTTTGCGCATTCACCTTTATTTGCTCTTCTTGCATACACAATGCGCTCTCCCTGATGGACTTCCTTTGCTCCATATTGCGCCACTTCTCTGCATTTCATCGTCATGGTGATTCTTTGCTTTATTCATCAATGTGTTACCTCCTTCAATTAACCATATGAACGCTGCTCCACACATTTTTCTAACTCCCTGGCATTCTTGAATTCTAAGCGGATAGCCTTCTTTTCCTTCTTCTTTTTTGGGAGTCTGTGTGCCTTTCTTCAAACAAGAGTTCCTGCGCACACTTTTAGATGTCTGCGGGCACGCAGTGAATACTACTGGACTTCATTCCTCCCTAACAATAACTCTTTTTTTTATGGAAAGAAGGGCAATCCCTCGCACTCCCAAGACTCCACGTCGTGTTTTCATTAAAAACTCGAAAGTCTTCTCTGCATTGGCGCACCTCGAGGCCTCTCAGGCGCTCGTCACTCAGATGTCGTAGTCTAACACGGAGCGGCCTGTCCAGCCTCCAGGGAAAGTCACGACGAAACGCCTTAAAAAAGATCCTCCATCACCAACAGGATCCACATCGGCTGTCTCCATGGAGATGTTACTGGAAGAGATCCGTGCCCTCAGACCCTTCATGGAAGAAACTAATTCTAAGCTGCAGGTTCTTACTGACAACTGGTCTCAGATGGATACCAGAGTGACTACAGTGGAACATTCTCTGACATCTCTCCAAGAGTCGTCCTCCAAGGTGTCACACATGCAGTCTCAGATTTCCTCTCTTCAAAAGCAAGTTGCAGAATTGGAGAACCGAAACAGACGCAATAACCTTCGACTCTACGGCCTGGCGGAGAATTGTGAGGGAACTGATCCCATCGCCTTTTTCAAATCATTTTTACCCAAGCTTCTTCATCTGCCTGAAGGTACTACGCTTAACATCCAGCGTGCACATAGGCTAGGCCGCCTCTCTTCTACTTCTTCACCTTCTTCACGGCCAAGAGGTGTCATCATGTACTTCTTAGAATATACTGACCTTCTCAAAGTCATCTCAGCGGCTCGTGCCTCGCCTCGCCTTCAATGGTCAGGTTCCAATCTCTTCTTTGCGCAGGATTACGCCAAAACCACAGCCAACCGTCGCAAAGCCTTTTTGGATATGCGACCAGAGCTTCGCGCTATTGGAGCCAGATATGGCCTTTTTCATCCCTGCCTATTCAGAGTTACTCACAACAACAAGACAACGACCTACGAGGAACCTGTTCGTCTCCGAAGTTTTTTGAACGCTGCACAGGCGTCTGATATGGACTTATCTGGTTCTTCATCAGCTTTCCCTCCATGACTCTTGCATGATGTGGTTTTGTTGTTCTAATCAATCTGCATGTTTAATATTTGCTGCTGGCTGTATTACTGTTTGCCTTTGCTCAGTTTCTATGTTCCTTTTTTGATTCTTCCCCATTTCTCTTACATCCCTGTTAGATGGATATGTAATGTTCACTAGTGTCTTTTGTGTACTTTTTCATCACTCACCATTGTTCTGTTTCCTCCTTTTCTTATTCATGTTACTCCTTTTTGTTTTTCTTTCCTCTTCCTTGCAGGTTTCACAATTTGTATTGCGTTCTCCCCTCGACTTGCTGGTTCGCTTACATTGGATGCTCTGCCTCCTCTAGTTGGCGCTCCCCCCTCACTCCTCTCTCCTCGTCTCCTCTCCCCGGTGATCATCCCTCCTCATCTCTGCCCTCCGTAAGTATGTTCTCCCTTTTCTCCCTGATGTTCGCTTCCCTTATTGTATCTTTTTTTCTCTCATCTTCACTAGTTTCCCTTGTTCCACAGGTGTCTTCCTCTCTTCTTTTTCGACAATTCTTCTGTTATAAATTCCTTCCCATCACTCTCTCTATTCCCTGGACTACCTTCTTATGTTTTTTAAGTCAACAGATCTTAACTATTACTTTTTTATTCTTTTTCCCCATTCCTTATCCTCCTTTTCAATCTTATATTGTATTGCCTTTTATAGACTTTCTTATTCTTTTTGGTTTTTCTCCCCCTCTGGGTTCTTCTCACATCTTTTTTCTTCATGTTGATATTTTCCTCCTTTCTTATATGATATGTTTTTGAAAGTAATTATATGGAATGTTAAGGGCATTAATTCTCCCATCAAACGACAGAGAATTTTATCTCACCTTGCACGTTTAAATGTGGATATTGCTTTTTTACAAGAAACCCATTTATCTGCTGCAGAATCTGTTAAACTGAAGAGGAGTTGGGTGGGTGATGTTTACTACTCTCCTGGGGATGGTAAACGTAATGGTGTGGCCATTCTATGTCATAAAGCTCTTTCTCACTCCTTGCTCGCTCAGGAATCGGATGCTGATAGCCGTTGGACGTATGCTAAGCTCTCTATCAAGAATGTTCCAATTTCTCTTCTAAATGTTTATGCCCCTACTACTGGTGATCCTACTTTTTGGCATTCATTTTCCCAGCACATTACCAGATTTATTGATGATAATTTTATTTTAGCAGGAGACTGCAACCAGCCCCTAGACCCCTTTCTGGATAGAAATTCCAAGGCACACTTCATTCCTAATAAGTCACATAAATCCTTTTCTCAAACTGTCTCCCAGCATAAACTTACTGACGCTTGGCGTTTATGTAACCCAGAACTTCAGGAATTTACTTTTTATTCTCCATGCCATCACTCCCAATCCCGGATTGACTACATTTTTGTTACCCACAACATTGTTCAAACTCTCACCCATGCTGAAATTGGCCCGATTTTACTTTCCGACCATGCCCCCACTTTAGTTCAATTGGACATTTTACCCAAATCAGTTGGTCCTAAACGTTGGCGTTTTAACAATTCTCTTCTTTTAGACCCTATATTTACCACCTCCTTCACTGCCTTCTCAGATGAATTTTTCTCCTTGAATGACACTTCCCCCATCCCCAAGCACACCATTTGGGACGCCTTTAAGGCGGCAGCAAGAGACTTCATAATTGGCTTTGTTGCAAAAAAACGGAAAGCTGCTCGCAACTTTACAAAGGCTATCCTTCTGGATATTAAGAAATTGGAGCATTCTTATTTTACTTCCCATTCACAGGAAAGTCTAACCGCCTTGATTAACGCTAAAATGAAATTCAACAAAAAATCCACGGACGATGCATCCTTGTATCTATTGAAATCAAGTGCCAAGTTCTATGGGGGCAAAAATAAGGCTGGTAAGATATTAGCTAATTATCTAAAAGTTAAGCAAAATAAGTTGAATATTGAATCAGTCTACGACGCTAACTCCACTCTCAAACACACAGACGCAGATATCCTCACTGAATTTTCTACCTTTTACAAAACCCTATACTCTTCTGAAACCCAGCCCTCTTCTCAATCCCTAGAAATTTTTTTCTCTACTATTCAAAAACCAGCCCACTTCCCACTTGACCTCTCTCACTTAGAGCTTGACATATCCCAACAAGAATTGCTCAAGCACTTCAAACTCTCCAAAAAGATAAGGCTCCTGGGCGAGACGGCTTTACTGTAGAATTTTTTCTTCACTTTTCAAAGCTTCTCATCCCAAAACTTCATTCCCTCATTGGTGCTTTCCTCACCTTAGGTTCCTCCTCAGGCTCTTTTTCAGATGCGCATATCTGCCTCATACCCAAGGAGGGGAAGGATCCTCAACATTGTAAAAACTATAGACCAATCTCTTTGGTTAATATTGATTATAAAATATTTGCGAAGTCTCTCGCGGCACGTCTCGATCTTCTTCTCCCAGATCTTTTGGGTGAGGAACAGTCGGGCTTTGTTAAAAGTCGCTTTATTACTGATAACACTAGACTTCTCTTTAATATTCTCTCTAAATCTCGCCTTTTACCCCATCCCCTTGCGGCCATTGCCCTGGATGCTGAAAAAGCGTTTGATAGTGTTGAATGGACCTATCTCTTTCATACCCTCCGTTGGTTTGGTTTTGGTCCTGTTTTCATATCTCTAATTTCATTACTTTATTCCAACCCGCGTGCGGCGGTTTGTGCCAATGACCAAATATCCTCTTTTTTTAATTTGAACAGAGGTGTTCGTCAAGGATGTCCCATGTCTCCCTTTCTCTTTAATTTGGCCTTAGAACCTTTCCTTTCTAAACTTCGTCAAAACCCCTCCATACAAGGTTTCCAATTATCAGACTCCCACATCAAATTAGCCGCATACGCGGATGACATCCTTCTCTTTGTTTCCAATCCCACTGTTTCGATTCCCGCCTTCCTCACTGAAGTCCACGCCTATTCCCAAATATCTGGATATAAGCTTAACAATGATAAATGTGAGATCCTCCCCTTAACAAAATTTACGTTTAAACCTGATTTTGCCGCTTCTAACTTTACATGGAAGCCCTCTAATATTAAATACCTTGGGTTGCACATCACTCCCACCATTCCAGATACTGTTTCCCTTTGTATGTCCAAATGCATCCAAAAATTAGCGGATCACACATCCAAATAGCACCCTCTTTATCTATCCTGGTGGGGTCGCCTTGACACCATTAAAATGATGCTGTCTCCCATTGTCCTTTATACCCTCTCTAATATTCCAGTCCCCATCCCATTTTTCAAAAAGATTAATTCTACTCTAACGTCCTTTCTTTGGAATAAAAAGAAGCCTCGAATGTCTTTAGCCCGTTTGATCCGTCCTAAGTCAGAGGGTGGGGTTAACTTCCCCGACTTTCCTGCTTACCATAAAGCGTTCCAACTGCGACAAGCCTCTTTTTGGTTACAGGACCCTAGCACTCCCTGTCCTCTATGGACTAAATTTGAACGTCTTCTTCTTTCTCCCTTTTCCTTTGCCGAATATCTTTCCTTCTCTCGTAAACCCGTTTCTATTTCTACTCCTATTCATAAATTCACTACTAAATTGCTCCTATCTTCTACTCATTCTCCTCCCACAACCATTGCTGATTTCCTTTCCTCCCCCATCTGGCATAACACTTCCTTACTCATTCGTAACAGACCCTTCTTTTGGAAAACATGGCATAGCAGGGGTTTGCTGTGGATTTCCCAACTCTTTTCTCACTCCTCTTTCTTACCTTTCACTACCCTTTGCTCCCTTTATAACTTACCTACCTCCTTTGCTCGCAACTATCAATTGCTTAAGGACACAGTCCTAACAAACTATAATCGCCTCTCTCAGCTTTGTCCTCCTCCTGCTTCACCCACTCTCCCTTCCTCACTTCACTCCTTTTTACGCACTACACCAAAAGCTGCTGCTATCTACAAATACCTCCACACTGGTGAGTCTGTCAGACCTAAATCCAAGGTGGAGGAATGTTGGGAGCACGACTTGTCTGTGTCCTGGTCAGTTTCATTTTCGGACAAAATCTGGACCAAGATCCGTAAATCCTCGAGAGCGGCAACCCTTACACAGACTTTGTTTTTTATTTACAGCAGACTTCTTTTTACACCCTTTGACCTTCACAAACGCTTTCCAAACACTCCCCACACATGTTGGTCTTGTTCATCACCACAAGCTACTTTATTTCACATGTTATTTTTATGCACTCCTGTTCGTAGTTTTTGGTTACAGGTTTGGGCTCAAATTAATTTGATTTTTCATACTTGTGTCCCTTTTTCTCACACACACGTCTTCATGGGCAGCCTTTCCCCTTGCTGGGACAATGTTGATTTAAAGCCTCAGATTGTTGACTTACTATTGGCCGCTGCCTTCCAACAAATAACGGTCAATTGGAAAGACTTCTCCAATATTTCCTTCAAGGCGTGGTGGTTTAATGTCTGCCATAATCATAGACTTGACACAGCTTATGTTTTTCCGGCATGTATGGCTACAAAACGCATGGACTTATGGATTCCTGTCACGCTTTATTTGGACTCATGTACTAAACGTTTGTTTCACCCACCACCTTCGCAACAGGAGGTCCTCAAACCCCCTTAATTGCTCGATGCATTCCACTTTTTCTCCATTGTACCACTTTCTTATTCCTTTCGAATGTTTCCATGCTTACTATGTTTGCTGTTTAACATACCTTTCCTTTACCTTTTCCTTTTTCTTTTCTCTAGTACCCAGATTTACCTTCTCATAATATTTGCATTTGTATGATTGTTTTATTCTGCTCATAGTCTTTAAGTTAATATTCCAATGTACTTTGTTTTGGCACCTGGTTTTTCTCTTGTCATTATCAAATAAAATTTTCTTGAACTTAAAAAACATGGCAAATTGCGCTGTTCACAAAACATTGCTGTTTTCACCACTTCCACTACTTCGATCCTCTTGAAACTTCCCTGGACAGTCACTTGTTCCAGCGATTCACAAGAATCTCAGCAAGGCAGAATAAAATCGAACCACTGCGTTCTTTGAAGAAGAAGAATAAGAAGAAGGTCTACGACTAGTTTTCACTTAGTTTTCACCCAAACACACGCGCCCGCAAAACACCCAAAAAGGCCAAAATTCCGCCAATTCTGGACCAAAGAACACCAAACCCCCCTAAACCCTTGCCAACATCATTATGAACGAACCTGCATCGGGCCCGAGCCCTAGAATCAGTGTGAACCATAACAACTTAAACCCAAAAACCCTAGTAAATCGCCCTGAACCCTAAACACTAGATATGCTTTGTCTGTCTGTGTCAAAGAGCCCAGTATGCTACATCAGGAGGATGCTTCACTCAGTGGTGCCTGCCTTGACCGTCTGGATGGCCCTGCAGCAAGCATGGGCCATAAATCCGTTCCACTCAAGAATTTGCGATTTTTTGGTTATTTCGCGAGATTTGCGAAATACCGAAAAACAGCAAATTTTGTAAACATAACGGATGTTTGGTCCAAGCTTGAGGCAGTGCCATGCAGAGGGTCAAGGCAGGCACCACTTAGTAAAGCAACCTGATGCAGCATACCTAGGCTCTTTGTCAGACAGACAAAGCATATCTAATTGTATGCAGCAAGCCACATAGCCCCAATTTTACATAAACTGCTGTCTGGAGTGGACTCTGCCGGGCATAACAACAACAGTACACTGCCTCGCCCTCGACCACTACATACCACGAATAGACAGACATGTAGTTCTGCTGTAGTAGTTGTTGTAGACTGGTTTACCTGTTTGCCACTCACGAATTGGCCATAGTTCTTCCGTAAACCGATGCTGATGATCCATCCATCCCAATCAGTGACTGTAAAGAAAAAAGATATATTATTTAATCAATCATCATGGTATATTTAAGCATGGGCGGAAAATCCGTTCCGCTCGCGGATTTTGCGGATTATCAGTAAATTCGCAATCCGCGAATGCTCGCGAATTTACTGAAAATCCGCAAATTCGAACACAGCAGATTTTTTTTTCTTGTTGATACAATTTTGCGGCACGCGGCGTTCACTTACCGTCATGCAGCGTTTGCCGAGCTGTTTTTCTCGATATTTTGCGAGTGCTGCGCCATTTTGGATCTTGCTGCAGCTTGCCACCTTGCACAGCGAGAGTTTGTCAACGCGAGTACGCCGTGATCACCTATCGTGGAAGTTCGCAATTACGAACACGTAGATGCGGCGGGCAGCAACAATCTTGCACTCGCAAAAATACAAAATGTGCAATTCTGCACAAGAAATCCACCAGAAAGCAGCATAAACCTTCTGGAAATGATGATTTTTATCAGAATAACTTCTCAGGTTGACATTTGCCTGCACTTTTTTTGCAAGGAGTCTATTTTTTGGGGGGGGGAGGAAGGAAGTGCCCCACAGTCTCCAAATTCCTGTTCCTGTCCAGCAGGCTACTCCCAGTGCTTTCTTCATGTGCTGGTCACTTTCATTCGGATTCTTCACCTGGAAGGATTACTTTTTGTGGATGCTGCTGGATATTTGGATTTGAGGCCTTTTTGACTTTCTTTGGATCACTTTTGGATTAGAAATTTCACAAGTAAGTTTGTTTGGGGCATTACAGTTGCTGCAACTACAATTTTGGAATTTTCGATTTTTGGGCTGTTGTTGGGGCCTTTTGCCCAGGGGTACTCAGTGGTGGGTGGACTGAGTCTTTCTGTGGGGTCTCTTTAATAAAAACATCATGGAGGGCCTGGATGGCTTGGGATTGTGCTGATTTTTCTGTGATTTTCGTTTTTTAGGGCTGTTGTTGTGGCCTTTTCACCAGGGGTAGTGAGTGGTGCATGGTCCTAGTCTTTCTGTGGGGTGTCATGAGTTTAAACATCATGGAGGGCATGGATGGCATGGGATTGTGCTGATTTTTCTGTGTTTTTCGATTTTTTTGGGGTGTTCATGGGGACAGGCCATGTGGGTGGGGGCCATTTTGAGTGCTGCTACAGGCAGGCCCTGGCCATGTGCTGGGAGGCAGGGGGCCATTTTGAATGCAGGCAGTGTTCTTAGGTCTGCAACCATTTTGCCTAGCTTTCATCCTTTATGCCCAGGGGTAGTGAGTGATGCATGGGCCTAGTCTTTCTGTGGGGTGCCTTGAATTTAAACATCATGGAGGGCCTGGATGGCTTGGGATTGTGCTGATTTTTCTGTGATTTTCGTTTTTTTGGGCTGTTGTTGTGGCCTTTTCACCAGGGGTAGTGAGTGGTGCATGGGCCTAGTCTTTCTGTGGGGTGTCTTGAATTTAAACATCATGGAGGGTATGGATGGCATGGGATTGTGCTGATTTCTTTGTGTTTTTCGATTTTTTGGGGTGTTCATGGGGCCAGGCCATGTGGGTGGGGGCCATTTTGAGTGCTGCTACAGGCAGGCCCTGGCCATGTGCTGGGAGGCAGGGGGCCATTTTGAATGCAGGCAGTGTTCTTAGGTCTGCAACCGTTTTGCCTAGCTTTTAACCTTTATGCCCAGGGGTAGTGAGTGGTGCATGGGCCTAGTCTTTCTGTGGGGTGTCTTGAATTTAAACATCATGGAGGGCCTGGATGGCTTGGGATTGTGCTGATTTTTCTGTGATTTTCGTTTTTTTGGGGTGTATAACTGAACTGATGTTCCTCTGTCTTCCATTGCTTTTAGGTGCACAAGACTCAAGAGAACCACCAGTGCCAGGAAGACGTCGTGCAGTGGTGTGTGTGTGCAGCATAACGTCACGCGACGTCACGTCTGGCCACAGACAACTCTGCAACTCGTACAAGTCCGGCCTGCTGTTCTGACCTGCTCTGAAGAAGATGGCCCCCAAAAAAGTTCCCCGTAGCTCCTCTAGCAAGAAAGTTGCCAGTAAGGAGCAGAAGAAGCAAGTTACCAAGGAGACTGGTGTGCCGCCCACCACATTATTTGGGAGTAAAAAAAAAGTACGCCTGCAGCAGCAGCGGGATCTGCTGGGGACCAAGCTGGGAGCAGCACCCCCGCTCCATTGGGCTCAGTGCCACTACCACCACCACGCCAACTTAAGTCCAAGCCCTTGAGTACTGCAGAGGCAGCCAATCTACTTGTTCAATCACCATCGACCAGTGATGTTGGCTCATCGCAAGAAAGTAGCAGCAATGTCCCTCAATCCACACAGGTTGTTGTAACTCATCTGACCAGTGTTGAACAACCACAGCCGCAACAAAAACCACATGTACAAGTACAAGCCCAAGTACAAGTGGAAGTAGAGGCAGCGCAAGGAGATGTGCAAGCAGAGGTGCATGTAGGGTCACAAGTGCCCACAATAGTTGTTCCTCCTGAAGTAGGGGCACATCAGGAAATCGACAATCAAGGCGAGGTATCATTTGAGGAAGCCACTCCTCCTGATGATCATTCATTGTCTTCCACACCCCTAGCAAGGAAGAGGTCAAGGGTGGTGTCTACATCTTCTTCAAGCACACCTCCTTCTGATGATATGGATCAAAATTGGGAACCAGCACCACTGCCGTCTGAGAGTGAGGCACTCTACAAAGGTAGTTAAGCGTAAAAGGAAGCTCGTCCAAAGTCTCATACTTATGGAGTGTGATGAGGCTCAACAAGAAGTGGCGGATACTGCTGCTGATGAAGACTCTCACGACGACGACGCAGTCATCATAGGCTGCACTCCAGCCTCAGCGGGCATGCAGCAAACAGACATTTTGACCCTAGCCCGAGAAGCTGCTGAGCGTGATGATGATGTTGTCGACAAGGAGGCAATCGAAACACCACAATCATTGGAGTTAACTAGTACACCAGCACCTACCGCTTCCATATTTCTTCCTCGCCAGAAGGGACCTCCATCCACTTCGACCTCAATTAGTGGTGGTGAAAGTGCACAACGTAGTAAAGTTCGGCAATCCACATCCTCCACTTCATCTGGCATTAGCAGCATGACCACCAGTATCGCCGCCTCCTCCGGCCCCCACAGACAATTCAAGTCCCCAGCTTGGGACTTCTTTAGTGTTTGCCCAAAAAGGAAAAACGTCGCCATTTGTAAGCTTGCAGTTAGTCGTGGTAAGTTTGGTACCAACTATGGTACCGGAGGCCAGAGAGGTCATCTTAAGAGACAGCACGCTGTCCAATGGTTTGCGCACCTAAAGGCGATCAAGGAAGCCCGAATTGCACGTCAAGAAAACATTGATGTTTCATCTGATGATGACGAGGAGGAAGAAGATGTGTTAAAAACTTCACTTACACCCAGTACCCCTGTCAGCAGGACACCCCATGTGAGCGTGGGAGAGAGTGAGACACCAATGCGAAAAAGTTCATCAGCGAGCGTAACTGGGTCGAAGAAGTCATCATCATCATCCCGTAAATGCTTGGTCCAGGGTAACATTAGAACCATGTTGTTTACAGAAGCGCCATATGAACGCAACCACCCACTGACGCGTCTGTATAACACTAAGCTGGCTAAAATGCTAGCTCTGGACCTTCTCCCTTTTTCTTTTGTAGAAGGGGTTGGTTTTCTAGAATGTGTGGCAGCGCTCTGCCCTAAATGGAAGGTTCCTAGCAGGTTCTATTTTGCCAGAGTTGCGGTTCCTGCACTACATAAAGATGTGCTGGAGGTGATTGGGGCAGCTTTGCAGAAGAGTGCTGTTCACACTATACATCTGACAACAGACATGTGGACCAGTGGCGCAGGCGCTGATTACATGTGCATCACTGCACACTGGGTCTCTTTTACAGGGGTTAAAGCAAAGCTAAACGCAGGTGTTGACCTGGACCAAGTTTTTATAGCTGCTCGGAAACATGCAACACTAGCCATGTTTGGCTTGGAGAAACGTCACACAGCAGAAAACATTTTGAATGAGTTTAATACAAAGGTCTTTCACTGACTGTCCCCCAAAAAACGCCAGATTGGTTATGTTTCCACGGATAATGGCGCCAATGTAGTTAAGGCCATGGAGCTGGGTGACTATTTCAGAGTGCTGTGTTTGGCGCACTGTATAAACCTGGTTGTTAAAAAATTCTTGAATGATGAAGACAGTCCAGCGTGCGAGTTAGTGGCCATCTGCTGAAGAATGTGCAACCATTTTAGCCATTCTTTTAAGGCCCGGAAGCATCTGAGGAGCCTGCTACATGAACGTCGAATGCCAGTAAAAGGACTCATCCAGGAGGTGGTAACACGTTGGAACTCAACCTTCTACATGCTTGAGCGTCTGTATGAGCAGTATACGGTACTCGATCACTATTTCTTAACAGTGGGTACAGCTCAGAAGGACCTGAGGCTAGATGCGGCGCAATGGAACCCAGTTAAAAGCCTGACAGACATTCTTCGTCCTTTTGAGGTCTTCATGCGTTCAGTCAGCAAGGAGGACTGTAATTTGGGAAAAGCTATCCATTGTTGCGCATGCTGGAGCACCAACTGAAGGCGGTGTCTTCTATGTTTGAAAAAGATGAAGAAAAGAAAGACGCTTTTCTTTTGGCGGAGAAATTATTAGAGCGCCTACTTGGTGATAAACGTCTTAAAATGATCCACTCAGAACAGCATTACATTTGTGCTACTATTCTGGATCCACGCTACAATAAGGAGCTGGCAGGCCGAGCATTCTTTCCTTTTGGTGATCAAGATGTTACAAAGTACAAACGTTGGCTAGCCTTGTCAGCCAAGAGGTTTGAAAGAGAACGGCAGAAAATTGAAGGAAAAGGCAGTACATCAGCATCAGCAGGCCATCCCAAGTCAAAAGAATCCACTTCTGCACCTGTGGCTGTGGCACAAGTGACCTCTCAGCCGTTAAAGACACCGGCAACCGGATCATCTGCACCAGACACCACAGTAACATTGGATGCAGAAGAGGATTGGCTAACTCGGCTTGGGTTTGGTTCTCAAAAGGTCACAGCAAAAAGTAAGCAAAGTGGAGGAACCTTGGAGGACCTTGAGTCGATGGTGCAGGACTATCTGAATGACTCAACAGAGGTCTATGTTAATGCTGACCCATTGGCGTGTTGGCATGGGAAAAAAGAATTGTGGGCACAGCTCTCCAACCTGGCTATAAACTACTTGTCTTGCCCACTCGCAAGCGTGTCTTCTGAATGTGTTTTCAGTGCTGCTGGTGGCATTGTAACTTCCAAACGGAGCCGCCTCTCGCCCAAAAATGTGGAGAGGTTAACAATGATCGAGATGAATCAGCACCTCATACCACCAGATTACAAAGTACGAGAAAGCACGCCGGATGGAGACGAGGTGGACAGCAACGTAGATGAGGGAATTTCTTATCTGTTAGGTGACACTGACCTCACCCTGCCTGAATTCGCAGAGTATGATGACGAAGCCTTATTCTTATTCACTGACACCGAGCCCTGAAAATGAGACCATGAATCAATAACTTTCTTTTTCGTCCTTATTCACTTTTATTCCTGTGTGTCTGTCTTTCTTTGTTGTGCACAGTTAATATAATTCAAACTTTAATCACCTAATCACAAAAACAAGCCCATCAGCAGAACTGTCTTCACTTGTTTGCTTATTGATTTGAAGGTGCCGCAGTCTGCATTCCTCAGGTTCACAAGTTCACAAGAACATGCTCCTCTATCCTCCTCCTCCAGACTCCTATTTCCCTCAAAGCAGTGGGCTGGATTACGCCCAATGAAGAAAGACTCTGCACTTGTGGGGGTGTTCTACTTCTTTGCGGGTGAGTTGACGGCTCTGGGGCCATTGCTGGGAAGCTCTAATACCGGATAAAAGTGGTTTGGACCAAATCGGAGGCGAAATTTTTTTTGCGTTTTTGCTGACTTGCTTGCCTTTCAGGTGCTGTTTCGGGGGGTTCCCGGTGTTTGTGGGTGAGTTTTGGGGTCTGGGAGCACTGCTGGGACAGTCTAATTTTGATTGCATTTGCTTTTTAGGAAATCCGTGGTGGAAAACGGGAGTTATGACCTAGCTGCACAGCGCGTTTGGACCGAAGGCCGAGAAATATTGTAAGTATGAGATTTTCCTTTTTGGCTGTTTGGGGGTGTTGTGCTTTTTTGTGGGTGGGTTGGCGGGTCTTGGGGCATTGCTGGGAAGGTCTAATACTGGATAGAAGCGGTTTGGACAAAATCCATGCAGATTTTTTTTTTGCTATTTCTGTCATTTTGCTCAATGTAACGTTTTCGGGGGCCTGTTTGGGGGGCTTCCTGGTGTTTGCGGGTGGGTTTCGGGGTCTGGGAGCACTGCTGGCTATGGATGCTTTAGATTGCAAGAGGTTTGAAGCAAATCCATGGTGGCAGAGGGGAGTTAGGGCCTAGCTGCAGAGCACGCGCGGAGTGATTTTGGAAATTGCCAAAAAAATGACTAAGTCCCCATTTTTGCACTTTTGCTTTTTGGCTATTTGGGGGTCTTCTACTAATTTTCGCCTGGGTTGACGGCTCTGGGGCCATTGCTGGGAAGCTCTAATACCGGATAAGAGTGGTTTGGACCAAATCGGAGGCGAATTTATTTTTGCGTTTTTGCTGACTTGCTTGCCTTTCAGGTGCTGTTTGGGGGGTTCCGGGTGTTTGTGGGTGAGTTTTGGGGTCTGGGAGCACTGCTGGGACAGTCTAATTTTGATTGCATTTGCTTTTCAGGAAATCCGTGGTGGAAAACGGGAGTTATGACCTAGCTGCACAGCGCGTTTGGACCGAAGGCCGAGAAATATTGTAAGTATGAGATTTTCCTTTTTGGCTGTTTGGGGGTGTTGTGCTTTTTTGTGGGTGGGTTGGCGGGTCTTGGGGCATTGCTGGGAAGGTCTAATACCAGATAGAAGTGGTTTGGACAAAATCCATGCAGAATTGTTTTTTGCTATTTCTGACATTTTGCTCAATGTAGCGTTTTCGGGGGCCTGTTTGGGGGGCTTCCTGGTGTTTGTGGGTGGGTTTCGGGGTCTGGGAGCACTGCTGGCTATGGATACTTTAGATTGCAAGAGGTTTGAAGCAAATCCATGGTGGCAGAGGGGAGTTAGGGCCTAGCTGCAGAGCACGCGCGGAGTGATTTTGGAAATTGCCAAAAAAATGACTAAGTCCCCATTTTTGTACTTTTGCTTTTTGGCTGTTTGGGGGTCTTCTACTAGTTTTCGCCCGGGTTGACGGCTCTGGGGCCATTGCTGGGAAGGTCTAATACTGGATAGAAGTGGTTTGGACAAAATCCATAAGGAAAAGCCTTTTGGCACTTTTTGTATCTTAGGGTTTGTTAGGGTTAGCCCTAGCAGCAGGATTGCATGTGTTTCGGGGTGTTCTAGATTTTTGCAACTGAGTTCTGGGGTCTTAGATCACTCGTGGGAATGTGTAATTGTGGTTGCAAGTCATTTGAAGAAAATCCATGGTGGGAAAGGGGGGATTTGGCATAGTTAAAGAAAGCCTTTGCCACTATTCTTAACTTAGGGCTCGTTAGGGTTAGCAGTATTTCTATTGCATGTGTTTGGGTGGGGGGGTTTTCGAGTCTTGGAGCGATGCTGGCTATGGATACTTTTGCTTGCTTGCAAGTGGTTTGAATACAATCCACGGTGGGTAAGAGGGTATTTGGGCCTACTTTTACTTTCAAAGTACGTTTTGTCACCAGTTTTCTGCTAGGCCTCGTTTTTTGAGATCTGATTGGGGGTCTTCTACATTTTTGCAACTGGCTTTAGTAAGGGTCTGGGTGGGAACACTGCTGGGAAGGTCTAATTTTGTTCTAAAACACAGTTTACAGTACACCTAGCTTGAGGGGAAAGATCCGCTAAATTAATTTGCCCATACTTATTTATCCTTCAAAAGGAGACTCAGACAGAGTACGCACTTTCAAAAATATTGTACTGTCTATTAGGAAACTCAAAGTGTGACTTTTTGCACTACACAGCGTACATACCTTATATTTATTTATCAGTGGTGTTGTAATATCACTTCCTGTTTTTCGTTCAATAATTCAGTCTGTGCAATGGGGAAAAAAGGATGGAGTCAGGCTTCACATTAGCGAGCCGCAATTCAGCATCCGCCAGGCAGGCAGTGGACAGGGTGTCTTCTGGTCACCAACATTGATGGATGAAACGTCAGCTGGAATGGAGGAGTGCCGCTAATAAGAGGAATGGTTTGCTGCATGCAACTTACTTACCAAATTCAACAGGACAACTACAACAACATACAGATACAGTATCCATTGTTTTCTTCTATGAGTGTGACAGCATTTCTTGGATCTCTCTCTGCTTCCAAATTGATCCCTATAGCCATTCTATAGGTTTTACTTCGGCTATTTTTTAAACCTAATTTAATGTAACCCTGTACTGTCGCATTCTGTCATTCACGGTTGTCGAAAGTACTACTTACTTTTCAGTAACAATGCATTCAGTAGTGCATGCACTTGCTTTATGTCACGTAAAAGATTTATGGTTAGCTTTGTACCCAAAGATTTCTTTATGTTCAATTATTGATTGTCCACGCTGTGCTTTTTATTTTCTCAAAACCTACCCAAAAAGAAACCCCCATTCCCATCCATTTTCCAAACCCTAACCCTCTTCACCCCGGGCTGTGTGGTTTTGATTGATGTGTGACTAAATGACATCAATAATTCCACACACTTGCTGGGGAGGATAAGGTCATAGCAAAAGGCTGGTGAAGGAATCCGAGGATATATTCTAGACTTACTCAGCTTCAGTACTATTTCTTGTAGTAGTAGCCAATGTCAAAGAAATTCAACGCAAGTACTAGTTATACTTTCAATACTTTACCATTTGTTAGGCTACATTGTGGCACTGTTCTAGTGTACTGTCACCTGCTATATTCTCTATGGTACCGTTGTAATGCTACAGTAAGGACAAACCAGGTTTCATTTTCTTTTTTTCCATAGGTATGCAACTGCCACTGTGTCACACCACTAGTACCACCGCAATGAGGACATGTCATCCGCCCAGGATTGCCAACCTTAATCGCCATTTCCCGTGGAGCCAGCCCTGGGCCTAGCCCTACTTTCAAACACAAATTACAGGTAAGATAAGCGTTTGGTGGGAGGTAGTATAATGGAGTATTAGGAGAGACGAGAGATTGACGGTAGTAGTACTAAAGTCCTAGCACTCTTAAATTCACTTACTCTGTAGAAGGCACTTAGTTTTGAAAACATTTGGGCAATTAATTACACAACTTGAATCAAGATGCCACTTAAGTGTCACCAAAACAAAGTTACTGTTAAACCCCCACCCACCAGCCTCAAAAGCAGTAAAAAAGAACATGTATGCTAAGATAGAGTTTAAAGTATATTTATATCCCTGACAAAAATAATCTCCCACAAGACCCAACCCACCCCCACTCCCTAACCCCAACGAATGTCCGTGAAAAGTCCAAAAAAGTGAAAAAACCCAACTCCCAATTCCCACCCCCCAGAAGTCTTTAAAAAAGGGGCAAGGGACAATCTCCTCCTACTGCTGGCTGCTGCAGTTGAATTTCTGGGCCAGGTCAGAATGCTCCTTGCGGAGGGTCTCGAGCAGGGTTTTGGTGTTGAGCAGCTCCTGCTCGAGGTAGGAAACCCTCAGGGGAAGGCGGTGCATACGTTTCTTCCAAATTCTGAGGGGGGCAGCTGATTTCTTCGCTCGCGGTGGTGGGTGGCTGCGGTACCCCGGCTCCGTACCGCTGGAGACCTGCGCCGTCTGGGTGGCCCAGGGAGCATGGAGGAGGATGCAGCAGTCCCTGTAGATGTAGTGGTAGACTGCGTGTCCCCCTCCTCCTGGGCCACCAGCCGCCGATATTCAGCGACAGTGGCCTCCAGCCTCCGTTGCCGGGCCTGTGTAGCCAGCTCCTTCCCGGTTGGTTTGGAAGGAGCATCTATATGAAGAAAGAAAGACATAGTCTGTAACCAATGCTCTTTAAGATTAAAAAAAATGATTCAGCAGAAAGTTGTGTCACAGTAGAACTAGCAATTTGCAAGTGCAGTACATAACTATTGTGGCCAGTATCTATCTAACCTCCCACTTCTTCACCCTTGCTCTAACATTAGTGGGAGTTTAAGGAATCAATTCTACGAGCACTATGGACTCACTCCATTAGAGTCGACTATGACAGTACACCAGTCTTATTCTTCTTCTTCTCTCTTGTTTAGCAAAATTGGTACGTTAACTTCTGCAAGCCGGCATCATGCCAGCGCAGTCAACTTGCACCCAAGGAAAACAGACGCCCGCCATGATGAGTGAGACAGATTTGCGTTACTGTACCAGTCCAGTACATACAGGTGGTGATGCTGTTACTTTTCTATTACGGGTGGCACTGAGAATACACTGTTACAAGGGCTACTGCTTAATTAATTTTAGTTTCACCCTACAGTGCCAATGAATACTAGATAAGGAAAATGAAGAAGATAAATAATCTGATTATCTATCACTGCACATGGTATGTATTTACTTACATATGGGATGACTTTGGGTGCTTTGCTTTTTATTGAGTGAACAGTGATACATCCACACATGAATGACCGAGTTCTACTAAACTTATCAACAGAGGTAGTGAGTGGCCATCGTAATAGCCGGATATATGCTGTGCTTGCAATACAAACTACTGCTAATATGCATGGTAGTATTCGGACAAAATTACAACTTCATTTCCTTGCCTTTCCTACACTGGGACGGACGTACGGGTGCGGTGTTACATGCTCTTCAAAGTAACACTTAGTTCATCCAGTGACCGTCTACTCTCTCTAGATACACATATGCTATCTAAGACTCAGATAGTACCATGATCCAGGCATCCATCCATTCAAACTATGGGGCAGATTAGGATTGCGGATTTCCCGCATCCTCCGGGCCGGCGGAATCCACCGCCGGCCCGGAGGATGCGGGAAATCCGCAGTGGACTGAAAAAGACCCCCCGCCAGATTAGGATGGCTAGGGGATCGTTTTTCAGTCCACAGCTTTTCCACCGCGGTCACCTCCCGTCCGCGGCGGAAAAGCACTAACATGGCTGGCGGTGTCTATCAGACACAGCCAGCCATATTAGGATGTCTAGAGGAAACACATGCCTTTACACGGCGGCATTTCCGACGTGCAAAGGCATACGGATTTTTGTTTGGGGACCCGTTGCAGGCCCCCAGAGGTGAAGGGGGTGGGGGGTGCACATGGGGGGTACCTATGGTACCCCCCTGCATTTGCCTGCACAAAGCAGCAGGCACCACGCGGTGCCTGCCGCTTTGTGCATGCAAATGCACAACTTACATTTTTATCATTGCAGCGGGTGCTGCTTCAAGCAGCACCCACCGCAATGATAAAAATACAGTATATGACCGCCAGGGTGGTGGTCACATCCTAATTACCACAGAGGGACCGCCACTGCACCTGCGGACGGTCCCTCCTACTCTATGGTGGTGGACAGACTCAGGGCCGTCCGCCATCATAATAGGCCCCTAAATGTCAATCATTCTTCTTCATGTCTCTCATCTGGACAAACCTGACGTTTTCTCACGGGGAGCAGCACACTATGCAGTCTGCAATCTCAATAAGTAAGGAATATAAGAGCTTACCACTGCCCGCCACTACCGTGGCAACCCACACAGCAGTTTGGTCCGGCTCCGGCACTTGCACCGCCTCCTCCCCAGAGCTTCTCTCCTCCACCTCCGCCCTGGGCCCAGCACCAGATGTTCCACCTACAAAGTACATTTAAGAATGTTAGATGTCATAGACATACACCACTCACTAGCATATTGTCTAGGAATGAAGAAATGTGAATACAGAAGCCAATCTAATAATTTGTGACTGTCTACTCTAAAGTAACATTTTCCAGTGAAGGGTCTTGTCTTGCTGCACTTTTTGGCACAACTGATGAATGCTTGCTTTTTAACATGCACCATTTTTCTAATAACAGACAGAAGCTTCACTTCTAGGAAAAAATCATCATCATCACCACTAGGACAGAGGGACCAACGATTCATCACCAAAAAGAAAAATTCAAGTTCAAACCAGGTGAGGGCTTGGCTCGCCCACAATAAATGTGTGAAATAAATCACTATTAGCACTTTTCCATTTTTAATCAACAGTTTCTGTTTAATGACAAGCATTATTTTAATAAATATTTTTACTTTTAATAAAGCTTTAAAACTTAAATAGACTCTGTGGTTTTTGGTCATGAGTGAATGAGCAAAAGGTTTTGCAATTTGCAAGCATGAGCCCGTGCCTCTGACACCTCTGGACTCTGACTCCGTACTCTTGTCCTGCGTTGGATATTCCTTCATCATTGGGGATCAATCATCGATGAATTTGGGAGCTAAATGACTCTGCCACACTATTTAGTCAGTAAGGAGATTGGGGGTTCTTCAAAGTCTGATATCACTGAGGTATGTGGAAAGTCTACCTGCGCCTATTATAATTGATAAACAATGCACTATTTAGTGTCCATAGTTCTGTTTGTGCAGATTTGTCCCTGCAACAGTAGTAGAATGGATTGTCCTCCTATCCAAACCAAAAGTAAAGTAGTATCTTATTCATTCTTGGTGGTCATTCACCTTTTTATTGTTGGCAATTGTCAAAGCATAAACATTTAGAAGACTTGAAAAGACATTATGGACAATCCCAGAGGACTGCACTCAGAGCATAGAGCTATTGCTGACTAGAATGGAAGTCCAATAGAATTGCCAAATGTGCAATCTTACTTAGCTACACAAACAGACTAATAAGAATAATCTAGTAATACCACAGGGAGTCATAGTCGAGGCAGGATAAGAATTTAGATACAGTCTACAAGAAGATCAAAGACGATTTAGAAAAAATCTAATGAGGAACGCTAGGAAAAAATAGGTACTCTATATTAAAATTAAAACTTACCGGGGCCAGCAAAGGAGCCCTCGCCTGACCGATCCTGTTCAGCAGCAGCAGCAGCCTCCTCCAATGCCCTCTTGCCCCTGGGGATTTTTCAACTAAATCAAACATTTCAAAAGAACAATAACAAAATATTTTGGCGAAATAGCAAATAGACAACTATTCCACGGGATATATTGACCGATCTCATGTGGTCTACTACGTTATTAGTATTGCTTGATTTGCGGACCGTCGACTTGGAAAGTTCTTATGCAACCCACTAAACAAGTACTAAAAAGTTTTGCCTAGGACTGGCAGGCAGCAGTCCGCAGCACGCGAAGTGACAGACAAAGTCCATCGTGATTGCAGATCAGCGACAACACTAAAGTTTCCTACTACATTAACCAGTCATTAAAATACTCAAACTATCAATCCACCACCACCATTTCTTCTTATCGCCATGTGTACAAAGGAAGGACTGGACTTGAGTCTGTAGGGGCTGATTTAGAAGCCCCTTGAGGCTCTTTTGCTCCATTGTTGCGTGACTTTTGTGACGCAGCGGCAGAACAAAAGAGGCGCCATGGTGCGGCGTATATTAACAACGTGACGCATATGGGAGATGCATCACGTTGTAAAGCCCTGCGCCACCAGGGGGCGTTCCGGCGCAAGGGATGGCGTTCCTGCGCAGGAACGCATTGTAAAAAGTGGCTGAGGGAAATCTACAAGGTTTCAATCAGTCACTTTGAGGACAATGATGCGTGACTTAAACCCTGCGCCTGCTTGAAGCAGACGTACGGCTTGACGCAGCATTGGGGAGATAGGGCACCCCAGAGGATTGCTGGAAATGCGCCATCGTTGCGACGCAACTCCCGCAATGCGCCGCCTTTACGGCACAGATGCGTAACGCTTTGATGATGTTTTGGGCCCATGGTGGGCCGCATTGTAAATACGGCGCACCATGGGTGGTGGTGGCGTGGCGCACAATTACTGGCGCATCCCTGCTATTTGCAGGGATGCGCCGGTAATTAAAAATCTGACCCTTAGTGTCTAGCAATAGGCAGTTCTTTAAACTACACTCATGCATAATTTCACAGGCCAATGAAATGAGCACAAAATCGAAAACAAATAAGCATAGTAGCAGCGCTACTGAGAAGGAGAGCAGTGCACCTGAAATGCACAGAAGATTTTGAAATATAATTTACCTACAATGTAATCAGTAGCATTATTGCTCTTGGTAAAAAACAAAAATTTGCAAGATAATAACACACAGAGCAGGAGAAAACATAGTAAAGAAATAGCTACTACTACTCACCAAGCCCGGGGATCTCAAGGCCGAGCAGGTCGAGCAGATCGTGTTCGCGGTTCAGGCCTGGTTGTAGCAGCGCCGGACCCGAGTGTGGTGGTACATGGCCCGGCACACCTTCTCCCACCGCTTCCGGCGCTCCTGAATCCTGTACCTGCTAGCGATCTTGCCGCCTGCCATGATGGTCCTGGGCAGGCAGCGCTGAACATAAATAATTAGTGTGGCCACCTCCCCCGGGCTGAAGATCTCCCGGGGTGCGACCTGCTCCCACCTCAAACGCCCGCACGGGAGCCGGGCACGGGGTGCGGGACCCTTCCCCTTCTCGGGATGCTTCCCGGCTCCCTTTACCATGGTCTGGGCAGAAAGGAAGCTAAATAATAAAGAAAATAGAATAGGGAAGAGAAGAAAAGAAAAGAGTTTAAAAAAGTAGTTTAAAATTAACCAAAAGTAGCAGAAAACACAAAAATATAGAGCTAGAAAAATAGAGGGATAGATAATAAGTAAAATAGATCAAAAAAAACTTCAAACAAGCAAAGGATGGCAGAGATTCAGAGAGGATAGAAGAAGCATGCCCAACACCATAGCAATGAATGAGAAACAAGATGGCCGCGCCCGTTCACGACCGAGTGGGTAAGTTCGCGCGAGAATTTCCTCGCAAACACACGCAAAATTGTACTAGCGAGCCGCACACTTTGCGAGATTACACATCGCGCCCGGAAACGGAAATACGTCATGCAAACAAGATGGCTGCGCCCGTGAACTACCGCGAGGGTAACTTCGCGCCGTTGCGCTACAAGCGGCTCTCTAAAACGCACAAAACCTTGCGAACTAACACGCCGCAAAAAAACAAATCGCATATTCGCACGAATTTGCGGCTTCCGAATTCGATCTCGCGCAAGTTCGAGCCCCGCGAATCCCGCGAAATTGCAGAAAAACGAGTTTTGCAAAAGTGAAAGCACTCAGCAGGTGCAAATGTTCAAACTCATCATTAATAACCATTCCCTGTAGTGCTTCCTGACTGGGGCCCCTCCAGAGTTCAGTTGCTAGTTGCAACAATTGTATGACTCTGCTCTGACCCTCACAGCAGGCTCATAGAATAGCTACAAGTAGGCCACAAAGGTCCTGGGAAAAAAATGCACTGCAACAGAAAGCAAATTACTGATAAGTAAGCAGGTGCCAGACTGGAATTTTAAAACAGTGACACATTAATAAACCAACCCCAAATTAATTCATGTCAGTTGAAGCAGGGCAGCTGTGCTTGCTTTTCCCCCCCATAATCTACAGTGATGATGAACCAGAGGGTGGCATTGATGTACCAGAGGGTGGCATGGGAGAAACAGAGGGTGGCAGGGGTGAAACAGAGGGTGCTGGGAACCTGTGATGATGAACCAGACGTAGAAACAACATAGTCGCGACCGTTGCGAGCCGACAAGTAAGTTTGCAATTGCGAACTGGTACCAAACCCTCGCGAACTGGCAGAAACCCTTGCGAACACACAAAAAAAAAATCCGCAAATTCACGAGAATTCGCGGATTTTGCGTATTGAGAGTTCGCAAATACGCAAATTCGCGAATGCCAGATTCGCAAAATTCGCCCATCCTTACTGTGCTCCAAAGATCACCCCTCCACACTCACCGAGTGCTGCGTGGGGCCCTTTTGCACTTTTCCTACTTGACGCGTTGTCCGGTCGCTTGCCCGTTGGCTAGTGGCCTCTGTGACAACGATCCATCATAACTACACTGCTGGTCTGGTTGCTCCAGACTGGCCCTAGCTCCCCTGAAAAGGAGCCATCGATCTGACCTTCCCGGTCCGATCCAGAAGACATCTTTGAGTCCTACTTGGGTTGCATTTGCCAAGGTTTGGTGACTCCAATTCAAGAACCGACACAGCCAACAGCAAGAGCCTTTGTGGTACAGCTCGTGTCCACCAGCTGGTCATCTTTGATCCTTCCTGGTCCACGTGGCAGTGGAGACAAACTACTCGACAGCACCTGATCGCAACCCAACACTGCCTGGTTCCGTCCTGATTCCATCCTGGTCACTGGCTAGTGACCTAGACTCTGTCCCCTCTGCTTTCAGGTACTCTACATCTTCGATCCACCCTTGGATCCAACCAGACTCTTCTCTCCTGGCCGCCTGCAGCATCTTTACCTCCAGGCTCCATAGAACTCCACGAAGAAACCCGACACACTTTGGCACCTATGCACCCGCTTCCTGTGGCTGAGGTAACGAGATTACACTGGTGCTCCTATAGTGGTTTACACCTCTAGTGTCCTACTTTTTAGTGGCTAAGTTCTAGTCCAGTCGGAAGACTCCTAAACCTATAACTTTCTGATTTTTACGCACCATTGACTTGTACGGTAAACGCGGTTGCCTATAGACACTGCACCCTCATCCTGTGGGCCTCCTATGTCCTAACCTTCGTTAGTCCAGTGTAGGCCCAGCGATTCCCTAGGCCCTAGGCCTGTTTATTGTTCGTGACTTGGTACTTATACCACTTTCTTAATATATGGTTTGAGTGGCCACCCTGCCTATCCATAATTGTGCATCTTATTGTATGTTTTACTGTGATCTTTGTTTAACGCTTGTGCTCCTGTGCTCATAAAGAGTCAAGGGGATTATTCTAGAAATAAATACATATATTTTATAATATATAATTTGTGTGGTGTCCTTTCATTTGGTATTTAAAGGATTGCATATGGTAAAACAGCTGGCTTCACATGCCCTCTTGAGTTTAGCCTAAGACTGCTTTTGTCCATGCTACCACTAGGATAGCTGGTCTATAAGGTTGACTTACAACCAATCACCACAAGGGTTGTTTGGACTGGTGCAAGGTGCTTACTAGAATAGTGATCATCATATACCAGGCCAACTTCTCACACACAGCACCCTCTGGTTTGCCACTGACACCCTCTGGATCATCACTGTCCCCCTCTGGTTTATCAAAGCACCCTCTGGTTCATCACTGCCACCCTCTGGTTGATCACTGCCACCCTCTGGTTCAAGGCTGCCACCCTCTGGTTCATCACTGCCATCCTCTGGTTCATCCCTGCCACCCTCTGGTTCATCACTGCCACCCTCTGGTTGATCACTGCCATCCTCTGGTTCATCCCTGCCACCCTCTGGTTCATCACTGCCACCCTCTGGTTCATCACTGCCATCCTCTGGTTCATCCCTGCCACCCTCTGGTTCATCACTGCCACCCTCTGGTTCATCACTACCACCCTCTTGTTCACCACTGTAGATTATGGGGGGAAAGCAAAGCACACCTTCCCAGCCTCAACTGAAATGAATTAATTTGGGGCTTGTTAATGTGTCACTGAATTTGTGCTTCAAGTCTGGCACCTGCTTCCTTAGCTGTAAGACGTTCCTGTTGCAGTTATTTTTTTTTACAGGAGCATTGTGCCATACTTGTAACTATTCTCTGACCCTGCTTTGAGGGTCAGAGCAGGGTCAGAGAATAGTTGAAAGTAGGCAACTGAACTGTGGAGGGGCCCCTCAGGAAGCACTACTGGGAATGGTTACAAATTAGCTTAAACTTTTGCACCTGCTAAGTGCTTTCAGTTTTCCAAAGTTAGTTTTTCTGCCATTTCACAAGATTTGCGGGACGCGAAATGGAACTTGCAATTCGCAAATTCGTGCGAATTTGCTTATTTCTCTTTTTTATTGCGTGTTCGGGCAGTTTTTCTTTTTTTTGCGTGTTCGGGCGTTTTTTTGCTTATTCGCGGACCGCTTGCAGTGCACCGACCCCGAGGTTGCCCATGCGGTCGTGTACGGGCGCGGCCATCTTGTTTGCGTGACGTGTTTCCGTTTCCGGGCGCTCGTTGCATGCTCGCGTCGTATGCGGCGCTTGATTACGTATTCGTTGGCGTTTTTGCGTGCTCGCGGGGGAAATATCGTGCAAACTTACGCACGCGGTTCTCTATGGGTGCGGCCATCTTGTTTTTCATTCACTGCTATGGTTTTGGGCATGCTACCTTTCTATCCACCTTACATCTTTGTAATCCTATGTTTTTCTGAACTTTTTTGTTTTTTTTTGCTTATTATCTCTCTCTTCAATTTCCTACATCTATATTTTGTGTTTTTTTCAAACTTTTTGTTACTTTATTACCTACTTTATTTCTTTGGCTCTCTCTCTTATTTTTATCACACCTATTCTTCTTTCCTTCTTCTTGTGCCTAGGACCATGGCTAAGGGAAGCGACAAGGGCAAGGGGAAGGGCCCAGCGCCACGTACCCGGCTCCCTTGCGGGCGTTGGAGGGGGGAGGAAGTGCAGCCCAGGGAGATCTTCTCTGCATTGGAGGTGGCCGCCTTGATGTTTTTTGTCCAGGTCCACCTCCCTAAGACCGTGGCAGCAGGTGGGCGGATTGCTTCCGGTTACATCCTCCGGGAGCTTCGCAAGCAGTGGGAGAAGGTGTGCTGGCGCATGTGTAAGGAGTCTGGGGTCCGGCGCACCTACCACCAAGTGACGCACCGTTGGAGTGACATCTTGTACCGGGAGCATGACATGCTCGACCTGCTCGGTGTGGAGATCCCTGGGCTTGGTAAGTAGCTATTTATTAACTACTTTTTTTCCTTCTGCTCTGTTATATTGCTAATCTATTTTTTTCCTGAAGAGTACGAATGCTGCTGATTAGATTACATTGCAGGTAAATTAATGTTTAAATAGCTTCTGTCATTGCAGGTGCTCGCCTGATTATTGGCGTTGCTACTATGCTTACTTGTTTGCAACTTTTTAGTCATTTGAGAGCATTACTACGTAATGCTAGAGACCGTAGACTCAAGTCTAGTCCTTCTTTGTACTCCTGCTGCTGCCACTTTGAAGAGATAGTGGTGGATTGATACGTTGAGTATATTATTTATTACTTGTTCTAGGACATTTGTTAGTGGTCTGCAATCATGATGACGGACTGTGTCTGTCACGCAACGTCTCGTGCTGCTGAGTGATGGTAGTCGTAGTAGAACCTTTTTGTTGTTGATGTAGTTAGTGAATTACATAACTTTCCAATTAGACGGTCTGCAAATCCTGCAATACTGTACTACTATCCTCTTAGTTGACCAGATCAGATGCAATTGATGTTAATTTGTTTCCCCAACATAATTTTAGATTGAGTAAAAAGAAATCAAATATTTCCTAAAAAACAATCATCCAGGTTGTGTTTCTTTATTTCATGATCACCAGCAACTCCCAGGGCAAGGCGACGGCGGCGACAGAGACTCCGGTGGCAGAAGTTGGACAGGAGCCGTCCCTTGCAGGCTCTTCTGCTGGCCCCAGTAAGTTGTTTTATTGTTATATTAATACTTATACTTCCCTAACTTTTACAGCTCCTATTCATTATAAACTGGTTCCTAATAATTCTATGTTTTACAAAATAGTCTTTGATCTTCTTCTAATGTAGACTACTTTCTACATTCTTATCCTGCCTCTACCATCACTCTCTGTGCTACTACTATTTACAATTATGAGTCAGTCTGTGTAGGTAGCTAAGCTTGCCCATTCGGCAAACGGTGTGAAACACAACTCTGATACAGCAATAGCTCTAGGCACTGAGTGCAGTCCTCTGGGTTGCCCTTGCTGTCTATTCCAGTCTTCTTAATGTAAGTGCTTTGACAATTTCCAACAACAAAATGTAATTGTTTACACCAAGTAAAAGGTAGCAGTGTCCTTTTTGATTTGAGAGGAGCACATCCCATACCGCTAGTGTTTCAGGGACTATTCTGCACACAAAGAAGTATGGACAAGATGATAGATGCAGTTTGACTTTCGACATACCTCAGTCCGAACCGAAGTTGAACCCCCAATCCCCTGACCGACTATCTAGAATGTATGACCAATGATTTTACGACCCAGAAGAACAGAGGAAGACTACCTCCGAGTCCCGGCCTATCTGAGTCACTGAAACATGACTGTCAAGTGCAGTAGTTCAAACCTTTCCGCTCACTCACTCGTAAACAAAAACCACACAGTGTTTGTTAGTTTCAAAGTTTTATTTTCATTTAAGAAATGAAAACACAATTTCTTTATTGTTAATAGCGTAGTATTCTGAGGGATGAAGATGACGTTAAAGTTGCAACAACATTCCCATGAATGAAATTAGTATGACTCAAAATTAATAATAGTTAACAGACACATGAAATTATTAGAATAACTGTGCGGGAGCCCCCACCTTCTTTAAAGTACTTAAGGTACTGCTGGTGATGACTTAGTAGTAGTTGGGGAATTGTCTGGCAAAAGGGCAATGGAATCTTCTTTCTGTAATGAGAAAAATAGTGCCCGTTAAGCAAGCATTCATCAGTTGTCATAAGAAGAAGTGTAGCATTTAATGGAATAAGCATATAAAAGGTTAACACCCTCCACAAAACCGTTACTTTTTTCAATCCCAGTAATAAACAAATGTGTTATGTATCATTTTCTTCCGTTACGAGACAAAATAGGGGGTTGTGTATTGCATCTGAAAATATGACATGTTTTTCCTAGACGTCACAACATCTGATGCAACACAGATGACCACCAGTGCTGGGGCCAGCAGTGCGGAGTGGTCCACTCAGGATGTGGCGGCACCAACAGGAGGAGCTGGGGGGGAAGACTCAGCGGTGGCGGACGGTGGTAAGTTATTATACTCCTTACTTATTGAAATATTTTTGAGTAGCCTCGCAAAGGAGTGTATGATGTACTGTACAGTAGTACACAGTACACTAGTATAAGTACACTGTACTGTCAAGAACATTTACTAATTTAGAACTACTTTTTGGCCTATAACGGAGAAGACAGTCAACCTTGACTTTTAATGACATTAGCGGCTGTACTTCTCTGGTAACCAATGGCCCCCTCTATTCCACTTCAACTCAGCTGGCAAATATTTATTGTGAAGCCAAGTCATATCAGATGAAGTTTAGGGATGTGAAGAACGAAAAGTTAAAGAAGGGTGAAACAAAGGACGAGCGAGTCTTAATATTTATGACTGTAAAGAATGGTTTTGTTGAATGCAATTCAACATAAGAAGACAGCGGTTTCCAAAATATAATGAAAAGGGTGTTAGTTAGTTGGTTTTTGACAAAAAGGCATTTTGGTACATTTGAGACATTAAGAAGAATCATAGACGTACTTTCGAAGCCTGGATGTTATCTTCTTTATCCTCCTCTTCGATAGCAGAGGTGTATGATGTAGTAGAGCAGACACTGAGTGGAAGAAGTATGGCCAGTGGCAGTGCCACCCCTATAGAAAAGTAATACATTCAGATCCCCACTTGCATGTACTGCTTAAAGTACTGTGAGTCTGCATCATCATGGCCTGTGTCTGTATTTCTTGGGTGAAAGCTGAGTGAGCTGCCATTATGGCGGCTATCACAAGTTTGCGTACCAGTGATTTCTTTTGCAACCCAAGAGAAAAAAAATAAAAAAAGGCCTTTTTTTAGGACTCTCTGACTATGTATGTAGTAGTGAGCCCATTCATAGTGCTGCTAGTGGAATTCCTGAAACTCCCGGTAAGGTCACAGGCTTACAAAGACGGCGGAAAGATACATGCCAAAATGTTATACTGTTACAACAGGTGTCTGTGCACACGTCGCCTTTTACAGAGTAAATGCTGTAGGTAATCAAACAAAACAACCAATAGACAAACAATGTGGAAGTAGTCTTGATAGAAGTTTTTCTTCAATTCAGATTTTATCCACCACGCCCAGCCAATACTTGTTTCGTCAGGGCTAGTAGCCCACGACTTCATCAGGGCTCCCGCGGGCAGCGGTTCCAAAGCTATTGCCACAATGTCTATGTGCTCTCAACCAGTTCTAATTCGGACCCGGCTACCGAGTACTGTCGTGTCGAGGTTCTAGCTGATTTGTCTCAGCTGTCCGTGTGATGGTTAATACCAAAGATGCAAAACACCATAGGAGTATCCATGTGAGCGGCAGGTTAAGCCGTACTGCTTTCCAGCGTCTCCGCGTGTTAATGCGGAAGTCATTTACAGTTTACACGCGGAGACGCTGTAAAGCTGAGACGGCTGAGACGAATCAGCGAAAACCTCCACAGTACCCGGTAGCAGGGTCGGAATTGGAAGCGGCTGAGAGCACCTGGCCATTGTGGCAATAGCTTTGGAAACGCTGCCCGCGGGAGCCCTGATGAAGTCGTGGGCTACTAGCCCTGACAAAACACATGTTGGCTGGGTATGGTGGTTAAAAATAAAATCTGAATTGAAGAAAAACTTCTATCAAGACTACTTCCACATTGTTTGTCTATTGGTTGTGCTGGTTGATTACCTACAGCATTTACTCTGTAAAAGATGACGTGTGCACAGATACCTGTTGTATCAATTATGTTTGGATCTTGGTCCTAATTGGAGGTTTAGGTTCTTCCTCCTATCTGGGGCACCCTCAAAATAGTGGTTAGAAATTATAAATAACGTAACACACGGGAGGCGCAAGTTGTGAATCGACAATCAAAAAAAACCTGGTCCATTATCTTCAAAATGTTACACTGTGTTTGCAACTTGCTGGTGTTACTGATGCTGGTGTTACTGAGTGTCAACTTTCTGTTGAATTATTTTGACTTTATGTTAAAGACTATTGGCTACAGTATTTTTCTTTCTTTTTTCATAGATGCTACTCCAAAAAAGCTCACCCGTAAGGAGATGGCTGTCCGGGCCAGGGCCCGTAAGCTGGAGGCTATTTGTGTCGAGTATCGACGGTTGTGGGCTTGGGAATAGAAGAGGACACTACAACAACCACCAGTACATCCTCCTCCACTGCCCCCGGGTCCACCAGCCACAAGCCTCCAGCCAAGCGGAGCCGTCGCCCGACAGCCTCCAGCCGCCGCCGCACAGCAGCAACAACAACAGCTGCCCCCCCCAGAACCTGGATGGTACGTCAGCGCCACCTCCGAAAGCGAGTGGACTACCTGGAGGGGTTGGCCGAAAAATATCAGCGCCAGCTCCGGGACCTCCGCAAAGAGCTGCAGGACATGCAGCACCAGCTGTCCACACTACGCCACCGGAGGAAGTGACTGTCCCTTGCCCCTTTTTTAAAGACTGTTGGGGGGGGTGGGAATTGGCTTTTGGGAAAGGGTACTTTTTGGATTTTTGGACATTGGTTTGGTTAGGGAGGGGGTGAGTTGGGGTAATTTATTTTATTTTTGTGACAATGACATCCATAATTTATATTTCTTAATAATTATATTTTTCATTCCAAAACACAGTGTACGTGCTCATATTATTTTGTGTGGGGTTGGCGGTGGTTACTGGACATTTGGTTTTTCAAACTTTCCAGCATGAATGAAATTTTCAGGCAAATTTCCAAAATCACTCCGCGCGCGCTCTGCAGCTAGGCCCTAACACCCCTTTGCCACCATGGATTTGCTTCAAACCTCATGCAATCAAAAGTATCCATACCCAGCAGTGCTCCCAGACCCCAAAACCCACCCTCAAACACCAGGAACCCCCCCCAAACATGATAGTGAGCAAAAAGGCAAAAACGTTTTCAACTCTGATTTTCTCCAAAACACTTTTATCAGGTATTAGACCTTTCCAGCAATGCCCCCAGACCCGTCAACCCAGGCGGAAACAAGTAGAAGACCCCCAAACAGCCAGAAAGCAAAACCTTTAAAGTGAGACTTAGCAAATTTTGGGCCAACCTGGAATTAAGTCCAAATGCGCTGTGCAGCTAGGCACTAACTCCCCTTTTCTACTATGAATTTCCTGAAAAACAAATGCAATCAACATTAGACTGTGCCAGCAGTACTCCCAGACCCCCCGACACAGCACCGCAAATCTAGAACACACCCAAATAAACACAAAAACCTGCAATACTGGTATATTGAAAACATGGCAAATTGCGCTGTTCACAAAAAACAAACAGCAATTGGTTTCAACAGAGACAGACAGACAGCCATTGCTGTCCACTGCATACCATCTTCTCATTATTCATTACCTGTTCTACTTTATGTCCGCATCTTCTTCGGAAAGTGAGGGCCCACAGGGCAGCCTCTCCTGTAAATTTCAGAAGTAGGTCTGTCAACAATCAGCAAGCATGTAGTCAGTCAGTTATTTCAGTCCCACTTGAGGGGACTCGTCTACGAAGGCAAAATTTGTTTTTTCTCCATAATCCATCCATCTGCCTTGAGGGAAATGGATAGGAGGATTCTGGAGGAGGAGGATAGAGGAGCATGATTGAGTTGTGAACTTGTGAACATCTGAATGCAGACTGCGGCACCTTCAAATCAATACAGAAAATAAAATGAAGACAGTGCTGATGATGGACTTATTGTGTTTAGTTGATTAGAGTTTTGTTGTGGTAAAAGTAGCAAAACAAAGAAAGACACACAGGAATAAAAGCGAATAAGTACGGAAAAAACGGAAGTAATTTTCAGTGCTCGTAGTCAGGGAAGCAGAGCTCGTCCTCCAAGTCTATGAATTGAGACGGGAGTAGGTCTGGTGACCGAGAAAAACTTCTGTCGTCGTGGTCACCTAAGTCGGTGTCCTCTTCTTTCTGCGCGCATTCACGTATTTTGTAATCGGTGGTATGAAGTGCTGATTCATCTTGATTATTGTTAACCTCTCCACATTTTTGGGCAAAAGGCGGGTCCTTTTTGAAGTAACAATGGCACCAGCAGCACTGAAAACACGTTCAGGAGACACGCTTGTGAGTGGGCAAGACAAATCATTTAGAGCCAGGTTCGTGATCAGTTGCCATTTTGAGCTTTTCGTATACCAATATCCCAATGGGTTCTCATTATGACAGACCTCTGTTTGGTCATCCAGATAGGCCTGCACCACCGACTCAAGGTTCTCCAGGGTTGATCCACTTTGTGTACCATCTGCGACCTTTTCATCAGTGGACCGAGCTAACCCTTGCTGAGTTAGCCAATCCCCTTCCGACAATATTGGTTTGCTGCCTGGTGCAGGTGAGGATGATGATATGGTTGCTGGTGTCGTTAACAGCTGAGAGGGAAAGTGACTCCCTTCGGCCACGGATTGAGAAGTGGAACTTAACGCCGGATGGCCTGCTGATTCAGTTGAACTTGTGCTGCCTCCTTGAATTTTCTGCCGATCTTTTTCGAACCGCCTGGCTGACACAGCTAGCCAACGTTTGTACTTTGAAACATCTGCTTCATCAAAAGGAATGTATTATTTGCTGGCGACTGCCTTTTTGTACCGTGGATCAAGAATAGTGGCACAAATGTAATGTTGTTCTGTATGTATCTTTTTAAGCCTTTCATTGTCAAGGAGGCGGCATAATAACTTCTGCGCCAAACCATACGCTTCTCGCTTTTCATCATCACCGTTGAAGACACCTCCATCAGTTGGTGCTCTAGCATGCGCAACAATGGGATAGCTTTGCTCAAAGAACAGTCCTCCCTGCTGACTTCACGCGTGAAGAGCTCAAAAGGACGAAGCATGTCTGTCAGGCTTGCAATTAGCTTCCATTCCTCCAACTCTAGCATCAAGTCTTTGTGAGCAGCACCCAGTTTAAAGACAAACTCATGTATTACCTCCCACTGCTCAGTCAGACGCTCAAGCATGTAAAAGGTTGAGTTTCAACGTGTTGCCACCTCCTGGATTAGTCCTATGACTGGCAGTTTACGTTCATATTGAAGGCTCCTCAGCTGCTTCCAGGCCTTAAAAGAATGGTTGAAATGGGTGCAGATTTTTCGGCAGGTGGTCAGTACTTTGACGACTGGCTCTTCTGCTTTCAAGAAGGCTTGCACCACAATGTTAATACTGTGCGCCAAAAACGGCACTCTGAAATAGCCACCGTCGTCCATGGCCTTAACTGTATTACTGCCATTATCCGTGGAAACATAACCAACTGTGCGGTTTCTTGGATGCAGCCATTCTTTGACCTTCCTGTTAAACTCAAAAGGTTAGGTGCAGTGTAAGATTTCTCCATGGCAAACATGCCTACTGTTGCATGTTTGCGAGTAGCTTGAAAAACTTCCTCCGTGTTAACATCTTTGTGTTTTAACTGTTTTTCGACCCCTGCAAAAGAGACCCAGTGTGCAGTGATGCACATGTAATCAAGGGCTTGGCAACTGGTCCACATGTATATTGTCATGTGGATAGTGTGAACAGCACTCTTCAGAATAGCTGCGCCAATCACCTCCAGCACATCTTGATGTAGTGCTGGAACAGCAACCCTTGCAAAATAGAACCTGCTAGGAACCTTCCATTTAGGGCAGACTGTTGCCACCAATTCACGAAAACCCACCCCTTCCACGAAAGAGAAAGGGGGAAGGTCCAGCGCTAGCATTTTAGCCAGCTTGGCGTTATACAGACGCACGGTTGGGTGATTGCGTTCAAATGGCGGTTCCGACCAAAACATGCTGGTAATGGTGGGCTGGACCGTTTTACGTGATGATGATGATGATGATGATGATGCAGACTGTAGGAAGGTGGATATCTGACTATGGTTACCCCCAAACTTTTTGCCTGGTGTTTAGCTGGTTTTTGACATAGTTGGCCTGGGATCCTGCTATCCAGGGCCCCAGGCTGATTGCTCTCTCCTTAAAATGGACTCCATGTACCCTAGGTGCATAACACAATTGGAATTGGTTCACCTTATAGGCCCCTGTAACAGTGTACCATAGGTACCCAGGGCATAGGTGTAGCCAAGGCCTACCAGGGGCTGCAGCATGTATTATGCCACCCCTGGCCTGGCCTCCATATTTGACACAACTGGCTGATCACTCAGCTGGGGTAAGTTGGTGTAATCACCTCTTACTTAGGTACAGTATGGCTGTGCCTAACCCTAAACTGGACACATATGTTCCTATCAGCCACTCCTATGGAAGGCCTCATCAATCCTGGAGGCAGAGTGCTTGGAAATATGTGAGATGGTGCTCTAGCATGAGCTGAGCCTGTCTGCGGCTGTCGGGAACCACTCCCTAAGCTGTTCCGGGATATTGCCATACCATATACTCTTAAGTGCATTATAATCCTCGCGGTTATTTGCTATCTTTGGTTTGGCTTTATCAAAACATGTCGAGTAAGGTGTCATACGAATTGGAATACTATCCCCTCGCCAATTCTGGCGACGGGGATAGCATTCCACCCTTCTAGAGGGACACGACATGTGTGTAGCCTTAACCCCGGTTAAAGTTAAACAGAGCCTCAGCTTCACAAAATGGACGCTGCCACCACAGACACAAGTCTGGCCTCCTGCTGCTGACCGAAACTCGGCAGATGGTGGCCTGGACAAAGGGTTTCCTGCCTTGGGAGGTGCGAGCACCACCCCAGACAGTATTTTGTGTATTGGGTAGGACAGGGCTGAATAGAATCAGACATGCCCGGGGCACACAAGGTGTCCCCGTGCATAGGCCAGTCCAAACCGGTTCTGGGGCCTTCCAGCCCCAGTCCTGGCGCGGAGCTGGACAAAGGAAAGGGGGTGTAACCGCCCCCCTTCCTGGTTCCTCCCAGAGGAGGGACCTAGTAGGTGATCCACCCCCAGTTTGGGAATAAGAGGGGGAGCAGTGCCATTGCACAGAGATCATCCTGAAATCAACTTTAAACAAGAAGAAGACTGGACTTCGACATTCTGCTGCACAGAAGACTGAAGAGAATCTCCCTTGTGGCCTAGGAGTGGCCACCCTGTGAACACAGGCACCAACCAGCAACTCGACGTCTGCTTTGCCGCCGCCTCCCGCCGGAGACCGAGCCCAGAGCCCGACAAGAACCAGACTCCCAGACCTCTCAGAGCCCGATCCACAGTCCCTGCAAAGAAGGGACCCGTGGAGGCACCGAGTGACGTGGGACCGGACCTCTTGAAAGACACCCGAAAAGCTGACTGCGCAGCTTCTGAGGCATCCTCGACGTTGTGCTTTGGGGAATGAGAACCCCCACCACCGAGCAGCCCTTGCACCGAAGATCAGCCCTCCAGCATCTCCACGATCTGCGTGGGGCCCTTTTGCATTGTGCCACTTGACGCGCCATCCTGGCCACTAGCCACGTGGTCAGCGGCCATCTTGGCGATGAACCCGAAGATTTAAACAGCAGGTCTGGTTGCTCCAGACTTACCCAAGCTCCTGTGAAAAGGAGCACCCGCTCTGACCTTGCTGGTCCGAGTGAACAGCATCTTTCAACTTCTGCGTGGCTTGCATTTGCCAAGGCCTGTTTGCTCCGATCAGGTCGCCGACACCGCCAACAGCGAGAAGCCTACGTGGGACAGCTCGTGACCGACTCCTGGACGTCCTCGACCCCGGGTATCCACGTGGCTGCAGAAAGAAGCTACCCAACAACGCCTGTTTGCACCCGACATCGCCTGGTTCCAATCTGGTTCCACGGTAGTCACTGGCTAGTGACTTTGAACATTGTCCCCTCTGCTTTCAGGTCTTCACATCTTCAGATCCACCCTTGGATCCACCGGAACTCTTCTCATCGAGCCGCCTGCAGCATCTTCAGCTCCAAGCACCATCGACCAGCGTGACGAAACCCGACACAACTTCGACCCTGTGCACCCGCTTCCTGTGGGTGAGGTAACTCAGCTCCGCCGGTGCTCCTGCACTGGTACACATCCCAAGGGCCTGTGTTTTAAGTTTCAGCTCCGTAGGTCACTCGGAAGGTTCCTAACTTTCTAACTTTGTGCTTTTTACGCACCATAGACTTTGTATTGCGAAGTGCGTGCACTTTGAACACTGCACCCGAGTCCCGTGGGCCTTTCCCGACTTAGTCATTGCCAGTCTCGAATAGCTCCAGCGATTCCCAAGGCCCTAGGCCTCTTCCCTTTCCTCCTGGTATCTCTTATACCACTTTCTTAGTATATGGTTTAGGTGGCCCCTGGGGCTCATCCATATTGTGCAACTTTTGTGTATTTTAAACTGTCTTGTGATTTAACGCTTGTGCTTCTGTGCTCATAAAGAGTCCAGGGGATTTTAATAGTTAATAAATCAATATATATTTTCAATATATATCTGTGTGGTGTCCCTTTCATTTGGTATTCAAGGGGGTTGTGTATGGTATAACAGCTGGCTTCACATGCCTTTCAGAGTTTAGCCTAAGACTGCTTTGTCCACGTTACCACTAGGATAACTGGTCTACAAGGTTGAATTACAACCATCATCATAAGGGTTGCTTGGCATGATACAAAGTGATCACTAAGAGTTAGTGAGCATTATATATCAGGCCAACTTCTCACATTGGTGAGCAGCGGATTGGGATCTGAGCTTGCTGTTGTTTTACCATTACAATCTTTGAGATTATCATTTGAAAGATCATACAGGTACCTGCTAGGTACATATAAAACAAGACTAGTATACTTAAGTTCTACTGAACTTAGTTGTTGTAGAGCAAAGGGAGTAGCACACCCTAGCTACAACTACTAGATAGGTTTAGTAGGTAAACACCAGTGTAGGTAGATTGCAACACATCCACCCACACTAGAGCAATGTCTGGAGCAGAGGGGTCCAGTGGACTTACTCCTGTTGAGAGTGACCCTCCAAGGGCACCATCCAAATTTGCTATTTTTCCCTTTAAGGAATTAAGACAGCTTTGTGTCTTAAGGGGTCTGAAGACAGGGCCTTCCCCTACTACAGACCACCTAAGAGAGCTCTTGGATCAGTCTGAGGCTCTAAAGACCTCTAAAGCAAACCCCACAGGGGATGCTGAAGGAGGCCATCCTTCAGAGGATGATACTGTAGACACCCCTGCCCCTATCATCCTGGTAGATGAGGAAGCCTCCACCACTGGAGCTCCTCAGGTAGATGTAGAGGAAGAAGAAGAGGAGGAGGAGGTGGAAAGCAGTGAGTCAGATGATGACAGAGATAGTCAGGTGCTGGTCAGTAGACTGAACCAGGATAACTTAAGTCAACTTGGGAATGAATCAGGTAACAACCCATTCAGACCCCCAGGTGGACTTAACCAGGAGCCTAGGAGGAGAAGGACTCACTCAGGTGACTCTGACAACTCCCATGCTTCTAGAGGCTCTCATGGTCACTCCAGAAGGGGGATGACTAGCCCTCAGAGAAGGGAACATGAGGCCAAATTGAGAGAATCTCAAATTAGAGAGGCTGAATTGAGAGTCCAGAGACAAGAGTTAGAGATTGCCCTGGCCCAAGAGAAACTTGCTAGAGCAAGACAGCCTAGAGAGAGTGGATTAGGATCCACTGGTGGCAGCAATATCCACAAGGATAAAGACAGGTCTTTTGATACAAGAAACCTGAGTAAGATTGTGCCCCCCTACAAAGCTGGGGATGATATCCACAAATGGATGACTGCACTTGAGAGAGCCTGCATGGTACAGCAGATCCCTCAGGAGCAGTGGGCAGCAATCTTGTGGCTCTCCTTTGAAGGTAGAGGCCGAGACAGACTCCTCACAGTTAGTGATGGGGATTCTAGAAACTACATGGTCCTGAAGAGTGCTCTGATTGATGGGTTAGGCTTAACCACTGAACAGTACAGGTTAATGTTCAGAGATACCCAGAAGACACAGACTCAGGACTGGTCTGAATTTGTTGAGTGTGCCACTAAGGCTCTGGAGGGCTGGTTGCTGGGAAGTAAGGTTACTGACTATACAGGATTGTATAATTTAATTATGAGAGAGCAAATCTTAAGTAATTGTCAAAATCAGCTTCTACATCAGCACCTGGTTGACTCTGATCTGACCTCCCCACAAGAATTGGGTAGGAGGGCAGACAAATGGGTCAGAACCAGGATCAGGCCTAAGAACCAGGGTGGTGACCAAAAGAAAGAGACTACCAAGCCTCAAGAGAAGGGTGGGGATAAAAGTAAGGAAAAGACTTCCCCAGGGCCCCAAAACTCCAAGAATGGGGGTGGGTCCCAAGACACTTCTACAACCCAGAAAAAGCCTTATTGTCATACCTGTAAACAGGTGGGGCATTACAAAACAGATAGCTGTTGTCCCAAGAATGGCAATAAGGAGAATATACCTCCAGGTAAGGCTCCAACACCTCCTGTCACTGTTAGCAGTGGTCCCCCAGGTGGTGGGAGCACCCCCAAGAATTTGGGTGGGTTTACTTTTGGAGGACAGGTGGACTCTGGCCTATCCAGGTCCCCTAACTCAGATACTCTTGTCTATGAGACTGGCATGGGGTTTGCCAATTTCACTGCTTGCCCAAACACTTTGAGCAAGTATAGACAGGAACCCCTCATCAATGGCTTGAAAGTTGAGGCCTTCAGAGACACAGGGGCTAGCATCACCATGGTGGCTGAATGTCTAGTCCCCTCAAGGCAACTTTTACCTGATGCCAGATATCAGGTGACAAACATTGATGGCATAGAAACCAATCATCCCATGGCAGTAGTTAATCTTAGCTGGGGAGGTGTCACTGGCCCAAAGAGAGTGGCAGTGTCAGCAAACTTGCCTGTAGATTGCCTACTGGGTAATGATTTGGAAATCTCAGCCTGGGCTGAGGTTGAACAGCAAACCCATTCTAGAATGGTAAATCTCCATGGAAAGGTTAGTGGGGCTGTAATGACTACAGCCCCAATTCAAGATGTCCTTCCTGAAAAGGTTGGGAGGGCTGAGCAAACCTCAGCCCCATCTTTAGATAACTTCCCTCCTGGAAAGAGTAGCAGGGCTGTACTAGTAACAGCCCATATCCAAACTGAGTCTCCTCCTGAAAAGGTTGGTGGGGCTGTGATGGCCACAGCCCAAACTCAAACTGATACATGGGTAGTGAAGCCTGAAATGATGGATCACTCCACCCAAACAGAGAGCATTGAGGAGGAAGAGAAATCTCCCTCCCACCAGACTTTAGGAAAGGATCAGCCTCCTCAGGGAACTGATCTTACCCCTGATGAAGGAACTGTCCCAGAGGTTGTTAGGCCTGGCCTAACAGAGCCTCTGATGGCAGTGGACCCTTCTCAGGTGGGACCCAGTCTGGAGCAGGTAACCTGCCCCTCTCTACCTTGCCTTACTCAGCCCAGGGCTGCAGAGGACAAGAAGGACAGTGAGACCCAAAGGGCCCCCTGTCAAATAAAGCACCCCCATCAGCAGATTAGGGGCACCGAAACTAGTAGCCCTAGTGAGGTGCAAGCTTTAAAAACTCCTGAGGGATCCCCCTTAAAAGTAGTTAGGGACCTCCCCCAGATGGATATTGTTGGGCACAGCCAAACCTGGGACCCTAAGGGCCCAAACCTGAACTGTCCCTTCAGTAAGCCAAACAGAGGGACTCAGCCTCCAGCTTTAGGTAGCCAGAGGTTGACCCTGAGAGCACAGTGCAACTCAGTCAGAGAAAGAAAGGCACACATGGTGGAGAGTGATTGGAGGAAGCTGAGCCCTACAGAGGAAACTCACTTCAGTACTCCATCTCAACACCAGCCTTTGACTTTGCAAAGACACACCACAGGTAGAGATTCCCTATGGTGGAGACCCTCAGATACCCTTAGGGTGAGGGATTGCTTAGTGGACCATGAGACAGGGGGTTACCAAGCCAGAGCTGGTACTTCCCTATATGGCCACTTAGGCAATATAGGCTTACCTGGTCAAGGATAGCCTTATCTCCTTTCGTTTGGGGGGGGGGGGTTATGTAGGAAGGTGGATATCTGACTATGGTTACCCCCAAACTTTTTGCCTGGTGTTTAGCTGGTTTTTGACATAGTTGGCCTGGGATCCTGCTATCCAGGGCCCCAGGCTGATTGCTCTCTCCTTAAAATGGACTCCATGTACCCTAGGTGCATAACACAATTGGAATTGGTTCACCTTATAGGCCCCTGTAACAGTGTACCATAGGTACCCAGGGCATAGGTGTAGCCAAGGCCTACCAGGGGCTGCAGCATGTATTATGCCACCCCTGGCCTGGCCTCCATATTTGACACAACTGGCTGATCACTCAGCTGGGGTAAGTTGGTGTAATCACCTCTTACTTAGGTACAGTATGGCTGTGCCTAACCCTAAACTGGACACATATGTTCCTATCAGCCACTCCTATGGAAGGCCTCATCAATCCTGGAGGCAGAGTGCTTGGAAATATGTGAGATGGTGCTCTAGCATGAGCTGAGCCTGTCTGCGGCTGCCGGGAACCATTCCCTAAGCTGTTCCGGGATATTGCCATACCATATACTCTTAAGTGCATTATAATCCTCGCGGTTATTTGCTATCTTTGGTTTGGCTTTATCAAAACATGTCGAGTAAGGTGTCATACGAATTGGAATACTATCCCCTCGCCAATTCTGGCGACGGGGATAGCATTCCACCCTTCTAGAGGGACACGACATGTGTGTAGCCTTAACCCCGGTTAAAGTTAAACAGAGCCTCAGCTTCACAAAATGGACGCTGCCACCACAGACACAAGTCTGGCCTCCTGCTGCTGACCGAAACTCGGCAGATGGTGGCCTGGACAAAGGGTTTCCTGCCTTGGGAGGTGCGAGCACCACCCCAGACAGGATTTTGTGTATTGGGTAGGACAGGGCTGAATAGAATCAGACATGCCCGGGGCACACAAGGTGTCCCCGTGCATAGGCCAGTCCAAACCGGTTCTGGGGCCTTCCAGCCCCAGTCCTGGCGCGGAGCTGGACAAAGGAAAGGGGGTGTAACCGCCCCCCTTCCTGGTTCCTTCCAGAGGAGGGACCTAGTAGGTGATCCACCCCCAGTTTGGGAATAAGAGGGGAGCAGTGCCATTGCACAGAGATCATCCTGAAATCAACTTTAAACAAGAAGAAGACTGGACTTCGACATTCTGCTGCACAGAAGACTGAAGAGAATCTCCCTTGTGGCCTAGGAGTGGCCACCCTGTGAACACAGGTACCAACCAGCAACTCGATGTCTGCTTTGCCGCCGCCTCCCGCCGGAGACCGAGCCCAGAGCCCGACAAGAACCAGACTCCCAGACCTCTCAGAGCCCGATCCACAGTCCCTGCAAAGAAGGGACCCGTGGAGGCACCGAGTGACGTGGGACCGGACCTCTTGAAAGACACCCGAAAAGCTGACTGCGCAGCTTCTGAGGCATCCTCGACGTTGTGCTTTGGGGATTGAGAACCCCCACCACCGAGCAGCCCTTGCACCGAAGATCAGCCCTCCAGCATCTCCACGATCTGCGTGGGGCCCTTTTGCATTGTGCCACTCGACGCGCCATCCCGGCCACTAACCACGTGGTCAGCGGCCATCTTGGCGACGAACCCGAAGATTTAAACAGCATGTCTGGTTGCTCCAGACCTACCCAAGCTCCTGTGAAAAGGAGCATCCGCTCTGACCTTGCTGGTCCGAGTGAACAGCATCTTTCAACTTCTGCGTGGCTTGCATTTGCCAAGGCCTGTTTGCTCCGATCAGGTCGCCGACACCGCCAACAGCGAGAAGCTTACGTGGGACAGCTCGTGACCGACTCCTGGACGTCCTCGACCCCGGGTATCCACGTGGCTGCAGAAAGAAGCTACCCAACAACGCCTGTTTGCACCCGACATCGCCTGGTTCCAATCTGGTTCCACGGTAGTCACTGGCTAGTGACTTTGAACATTGTCCCCTCTGCTTTCAGGTCTTCACATCTTCAGATCCACCCTTGGATCCACCGGAACTCTTCTCATCGAGCCGCCTGCAGCATCTTCAGCTCCAAGCACCATCGACCAGCGTGACGAAACCCGACACAACTTCGACCCTGTGCACCCGCTTCCTGTGGGTGAGGTAACTCAGCTCCGCCGGTGCTCCTGCACTGGTACACATCCCAAGGGCCTGTGTTTTAAGTTTCAGCTCCGTAAGTCACTCGGAAGGTTCCTAACTTTCTAACTTTGTGCTTTTTACGCACCATAGACTTTGTATTGCGAAGTGCGTGCACTTTGAACACTGCACCCGAGTCCCGTGGGCCTTTCCCGACTTAGTCATTGCCAGTCTCGAATAGCTCCAGCGATTCCCAAGGCCCTAGGCCTCTTCCCTTTCCTCCTGGTATCTCTTATACCACTTTCTTAGTATATGGTTTAGGTGGCCCCTAGGGCTCATCCATATTGTGCAACTTTTGGGTATTTTAAACTGTCTTGTGATTTAACGCTTGTGCTTCTGTGCTCATAAAGAGTCCATGGGATTTTAATAGTTAATAAATCAATATATATTTTCAATATATATCTGTGTGGTGTCCCTTTCATTTGGTATTCAAGGGGGTTGTGTATGGTATAACAGCTGGCTTCACATGCCTTTCAGAGTTTAGCCTAAGACTGCTTTGTCCACGTTACCACTAGGATAACTGGTCTACAAGGTTGAATTACAACCATCATCATAAGGGTTGCTTGGCATGATACAAAGTGATCACTAAGAGTTAGTGAGCATTATATATCAGGCCAACTTCTCACACAGACTTCAAACCAGTTAGGCTCAGTGATTTAGTTTTTTGCATTGGTGTCTGTCCCAGACTCTTAGTGGGCCTCATACATGTTGCAGGGGTTGAGGGTGTGGGCGCTACCACTGCAATGCTGCTGCCAGGGGTACTGGGTGTACCAGAAAAAATGGCTGTCGCTTCTTCACTTCCTCCCTGCACGATCAGCTTCTCATCATCCTCAGATGCAATATGAAGGGATGCATTTGGATTTGTTTTGGCTTCCTCAATGTCACTTAGGTGCTGATACCACTGGATAGGGTGGTGTAGTTTGAGATGACCTCTCTGGCCTCCAGTACTATAGTTGGAACCAAGCTTACCCTCACTAACTAATACTTTACAAATCGAACAAACGACCATGTTTTCCGCCTTTTTGCTAACAGTAAAGAAGTCCCAAACTGGGGACTGGAGATGTCTGCTGGTGGTGGAGGAGCTAAATTGACTTTCAATGCCAGATGAAGTGGAGGATGGGCGTGGCTGAATTTGTTTCTGTAGTTGACTTACAGCTCCACTACTTGAGGTAATGGAGGTCGAGCTGGATGGAGGTCCATGCCGGCCCTTCTGATGAGAAAATATGGAAGCTGTAGGTCGCTTTGGTGTTGTAGTTAACTGCGTTGGTGGTGGTACCAGTGCCACGCCGCCCACATGATCATCCCGCTCAGCAGCCATTCGGGATAGGGTTAAAATGTATGTCTGCTCCATGCCCACTGGGGCTTCTGTGACGTCTGTGATGACTGGGTCGTCATCAGACTGTTCATCAGCAGCACAAGACACCACTTCTTGTTCGTCGTCATCACCCATAAGTCGAAGCCTTGCAGGAACCTTCCTTTGAGGCTTAGCTACCTTTGTCGGCTCATGGCGTGCCTCACTGTCAGACTGCATTGCTGGGTTCCAATCAAGATCAAGGTCATCAGAATGAAGGGGGCTTGAAGAAGAACTTATAGTAGTAGCAGCACTCCTTAACTTTTTTCTTGTTGGGGATCTGGAAAGCAATGGATCATCCTCAAGAGGAGTGGATTCCTGGGATGATTCTTCCACTTGAATATCAATTTCCTCATGTGCCCCTACTTCTGGAGGAACAACCGTTGTAGGCAGTTGTGCCGCTCCATGAACCTCTAGTGGCACCTCTCCAAGCACCTCTACTTGCGCCTCTTCTTGTGCATGTACTTGCGCCTCTCCTTGCCCATGTACTTGTGCCTCTCTTTGCCCATGTACTTGCGCTTGTACTAGTTGCACTTGTGGTTGTCATTGCGGCTGTGATTGTTGAACACTCGCCAGCTGAGTTACACCCGGCATTGATTGGATAGTACTTTCTTGTGAAGAGCCAACATCACTGGTCGATGGTGATTAAACAATGCCTTTGTGGCACTCATGGGCTTGGGCCTACCTTGGCGTGGTGGCACTGACCCCAATGAGGCGGAGGTGCTGCTTCCGGCTTGGTCCACGGCGGACACCGCTGCTGCTGCAGGCGTAATTTATTTTCCCCAAAATGGTGTTGGTGGGCACATCCGTCTCCTTGGTAGGTGGTGCCACTTGCTTCTTCTGCTCCTTCTTACTGGCAGTGGCACTGGCAACTTTCTTCACTGAGGCGCTACGGCCACCTTTCTTTGGGTCCATCTTCTTCAGATGTCAGAACAGCAGGCCGCAGTTGCACGAGTTGCAGAGTTGTCTTGTCTGTTGCCACACGTGACGTCGTGTGACGTTATGCTGCACACACCGCTGCAGGACTTCTTCCTGGCACTAGTGGTTGTCTTGTGCACCTAAAAGCAATGGAAGACAGAGGAACATCAGTTATACACCCCAAAAAGTCGAAAAACACATAAATATCACCACAATCCCATGCCATCCATGCCCTCAATGATGTTTAAATTCAAGACACCCCACAGAAAGACTAGGCCCATGCACCACTGAGTACCCCCGGGCATAATGGATGAAAGTAATGCAAAATGAGTGCAGGCCTGAGAACACTGCCTGCCTTCAAAATGGCCCCTTGCCCCCCAGAACATGGCCAGGCCCTGCCTGTACCAGCACTCAAAATGGCCCCCACCCACATGGCCAGTCCCAACAACACCCCAAAAAAAGTAAAAAAACACATAAAAATCACCACAATCCCATGCCATCCATGCCCTCAATGATGTTTAAATTCAAGACACCCCACAGAAAGACTAGGCCCATGCACCACTGAGTACCCCTGGGCATAATGGATGAAAGCTAGGCAAAATGGGTGCAGGCCTGAGAACACTGCCTGCCTTCAAAATGGCCCCTTTCCCCCCAGCACATGGCCAGGCCCTGCCTGTATCAGCACTCAAAATGGCCCCCACCCACATGGCCAGTCCCAACAACAGCACCAAAAAGTCGAAAAACACATAAAAAGCACCACAATCCCATGCCATCCATGCCCTCAATGATGTTTAAATTCAAGACACCCCACAGAAAGACTAGGCCCATGCACCACTGAGTACCCCTGGGCATAATAGATGAAAGCTAGGCAAAATGGGTGCAGGCCTGAGAACACGGCCTGCCTTCAAAAGGGCCCCTTGCCCCCCAGCACATGGCCAGGCCCTGCCTGTACCAGCACTCAAAATGGCCCCCACCCACAAGGCCAGTCCGAACAACACCCCCAAAAAGTCGAAAAGCACATAAAAATCACCACAATCCCATGCCATCCATGCCGTCAATGATGTTTAAATTCAAGACACCTCACAGAAAGGCTAGGCCATTGCACCACTGAGTACCCCTGGGCATAATGGATGAAAGCTAGGCAAAATGGGTGCAGGCCTGAGAACACTGCCTGCCTTCAAAATGGCCCCTTGCCCTCCAGCACATGGCCAGGCCCTGCCTGTACCAGCACTCAAAATGGCCCCCACCAACATGGCCAGTCCCAAAAACACCCCCAAAAAGTCAAAAAACACATAAAAATCCCCACAATCCCATGCCATCCATGCCGTCAATGATGTTTAAATTCAAGACACCCCACAGAAAGACTAGGCCCATGCACCACTAAGTACCCCTGGGCACAGTGGATGAAAGCTAGGCAAAATTGGGTGCAGGCCTGAGAATACTGCCTGCCTTCAAAATGGCCCCTTGCCCCCCAGCACATTGCCAGGCCCTGCCTGTACCACCACTCAAAATGGCCCCCACCCACATGGCCAGTCCCAACAACACCCCCAAAAAGTCGTAAAACACATAAAAATCACAACAATCCCATGCCATCAATGCCCTCAATGATGTTTACATTCAAGACACCCCACAAAAAGACTAGGCCCATGCAACACTGAGTACCCCTGGGCATAGTAGATGAAAGCTAGGCAAAATGGGTGCAGGCCTGAGAACACTGCCTGCCTTCAAAATGGCCCCTTGCCCCCCAGCACATGGCCAGGCCCTGCCTGTACCAGCACTCAAAATAGCCCCCACCCACATGGCCAGTCCCAACAACACCCCCAAAAATCAAAAAACACATATAAATCACAACAATCCCATGCCATCCATGCCCTCAATGATGTTTAAATTCAAGACACCCCACAGAAAGACTAGGCCCATGCACCACTGAGTACCCCTGGGCATAATGGATGAAAGCTAGGCAAAATGGGTGCAGGCCTGAGAACACTGCCTGCCTTCAAAATGTCCCCTTGCCTCCCAGCACATGGCCAGGCCCTGCCTGTACCAGCACTCAAAATGGCCCCCACCCACATGGCCAGTCCAAACAACACCCCCAAAAAGTCGAAAAACACATAAAAATCAAAACAATCCCATGCCATCAATGGCCTCAATGATGTTTAAATTCAAGACACCCCACAGAAAGACTAGGCCCATGCACCACTGAGTACCCCTGGGCATAATGGATGAAAGCTAGGCAAAATGGGTGCAGGCCTGAGAACACTGCCTGCCTTCAAAATGGCCCCTTGCCCCCCAGCACATGGCCAGGCCCTGACTGTATCAGCACTCAAAATGGCCCCCACCACATGGCCAGTCCCAACAACAGCCCCAAAAAGTCGAAAAACACATAAAAAGCACCACAATCCCATGCCATCCATGCCCTCAATGATGTTTAAATTCAAGACACCCCACATAAAGACTAGGCCCATGCACCACTGAGTACCCCTGGGCATAGTGGATGAAAGCTAGGAAAAATGGGTGCAGGCCTGAGAACACTGCCTGCCTTCAAAATGGCCCCTTGTCCCCCAGCACATGGCCAGGCCCTGCCTGTACCAGCACTCAAAATGGCCCCCACAAACATGGCCAGTCCCAACAAAACCCCCAAAAATCGAAAAAAACATACAAATCACCACAATCCCATGCCATCCATGCCCTCAATGATGTTTAAATTCAAGACACCCCACAGAAAGACTAGGCCCATGGAATACTGAGTACCCCTGGGCATAATGTATGAAAGCTAGTCAAAATGGGTACAGGCCTGAGAACACTGCCTGCCTTCAAAATGGCCCCTTGCCCCCCAGCACATGGCCAGGCCCTGCCTGTACCAGGACTCAAAATGGCCCCCACCCGCATGGCCAGACCCAACAACACCCCCACAAAGTTGAAAAACACATTACAATCACCACAATCCCATGCCATCCATGCCCTCAATGATGTTTAAATTCAAGACACCTCACAGAAAGACTAGGCCCATGCACCACTGAGTACCCCTGGGCATAATGGATGAAAGCTATGCAAAATGGGTGCAGGCCTGAGAACACTGCCTGCCTTCAAAATGGCCCCTTTCCCCCCAGCACATGGCCAGGCCCTGCCTGTATCAGCACTCAAAATGGCCCGCACCCACATGGCCAGTCCCAACAACAGCCCCAAAATGTCGAAAAACACATAAAAAGCACCACAATCCCATGCCATCCATGCCCTCAATGATGTTTAAATTCAAGACACCCCACAGAAAGACTAGGCCCATGCACCACTGAGTACCCCTGGGCATAATAGATGAAAGCTAGGCAAAATGGGTGCAGGCCTGAGAACACGGCCTGCCTTCAAAATGGCCGTTTGCCCCCCAACACATGGACAGGCCCTGCCTGTACCAGCACTCAAAATGGCCCCCACCCACAAGGCCAGTCCAAACAACACCCCCAAAAAGTCGAAAAACACATAAAAATCACCACAATCCCATGCCATCCATGCCGTCAATGATGTTTAAATTCAAGACACCTCACAGAAAGCCTAGGCCATTGCACCACTGAGTACCCCTGGGCACAGTGGATAAAAGCTAGGCAAAATTGGGTGCAGGCCTGAGAACACTGCCTGCCTTCAAAATGGCCCCTTGCCCCCCAGCACATTGCCAGGGCCTGCCTGTACCACCACTCAAAATGGCCCCCACCCACATGGCCAGTCCCAACAACACCCCCAAAAAGTCGTAAAACACATAAAAATCACAACAATCCCATGCCATCAATGCCCTCAATGATGTTTACATTCAAGACACCCCACAGAAAGACTAGGCCCATGCAACACTGAGTACCCCTGGGCATAGTAGATGAAAGCTAGGCAAAATGGGTGCAGGCCTGAGAACACTGCCTGCCTTCAAAATGGCCCCTTGCCCCCCAGCACATGGCCAGGCCCTGCCTGTACCAGCACTCAAAATAGCCCTCACCCACATGGCCAGTCCCAACAACACCCCCAAAAATCAAAAAACACATAAAAATCACCACAATCCCATGCCATCCATGCCGTCAATGATGTTTAAATTCAAGACACCTCACAGAAAGCCTAGGCCATTGCACCACTGAGTACCCCTGGGCACAGTGGATAAAAGCTAGGCAAAATTGGGTGCAGGCCTGAGAACACTGCCTGCCTTCAAAATGGCCCCTTGCCCCCCAGCACATTGCCAGGGCCTGCCTGTACCACCACTCAAAATGGCCCCCACCCACATGGCCAGTCCCAACAACACCCCCAAAAAGTCGTAAAACACATAAAAATCACAACAATCCCATGCCATCAATGCCCTCAATGATGTTTACATTCAAGACACCCCACAGAAAGACTAGGCCCATGCAACACTGAGTACCCCTGGGCATAGTAGATGAAAGCTAGGCAAAATGGGTGCAGGCCTGAGAACACTGCCTGCCTTCAAAATGGCCCCTTGCCCCCCAGCACATGGCCAGGCCCTGCCTGTACCAGCACTCAAAATAGCCCTCACCCACATGGCCAGTCCCAACAACACCCCCAAAAATCAAAAAACACATAAAAATCACAACAATCCAATGCCATCCATGCCCTCAATGATGTTTAAATTCAAGACACCCCACAGAAAGACTAGGCCCATGCACCACTGAGTACCCCTGGGCATAATGGATGAAAGCTAGTCAAAATGGGTGCAGGCCTGAGAACACTGCCTGCCTTCAAAATGGCCCCTTGCCTCCCAGCACATGGCCAGGCCCTGCCTGTACCAGCACTCAAAATGGCCCCCACCCAAATGGCCAGTCCCAACAACACCCCCAAAAAGTCGAAAAACACATAAAAATCAAAACAATCCCATGCCATCAATGCCCTCAATGTTGTTTAAATTCAAGACACCCCACAGAAAGACTAGGCCCATGCACCACTGAGTACCCCTGGGCATAATGGATGAAAGCTAGGCAAAATGGGTGCAGGCCTGAGAACACTGCCTGCCTTCAAAATGGCCCCTTGCCCTCCAGCACATGGCCAGGCCCTGCCTGTACCAGCACTCAAAATGGCCCCCACCAATATGGCCAGTCCCAACAACACCCCCAAAAAGTCAAAAAACACATAAAAAGCACCACAAACCCATGCCATCCATGCCCTCAATGATGTTTAAATTCAAGACACCCCACAGAAAGACTAGGCCCATGCACCACTGAGTATCCCTGGGCATAATGGATGAAAGCTAGGCAAAATGGGTGCAGGCCTGAGAACACTGCCTGCCTTCAAAATGGCCCCTTGCCCCCAGCACATGGCCAGGCCCTGCCTGTATCAGCACTCAAAATGGCCCCCACCCACATGGCCAGTCCCAACAACAGCCCCAAAAAGTCGAAAAACACATCAAAAGCACCACAATCCCATGCCATCCATGCCCTTAATGATGTTTAAATTCAAGACACCCCACATAAAGACTAGGCCCATGCACCACTGAGTACCCCTGGGCATAGTGGATGAAAGCTAGGAAAAATGGGTGCAGGCCTGAGATGATGTTTAAATTCGCGAACGCGAGATCCGCAAAATTCGCCCATGCTTAATAATGAGGACATAATCCTGCCACTTGCTTGACCTGAGCAGGTATGTTTCTTTGTGGTTTTATTCAACTTTGCTAGTAACGTGAGTCTCCCCTTGCCTCTCTCACTCGATACTTGCTAGGCCTGACCTAACTATGCTTAAACGTTACTTCTGACATAGCACCCCAAACAGGATGGGCTGTGTGACCCCAAGAGGTCACTATTTCACATTGGACTAATTGGTCTCCCCTGGCCGAGTCAGGAAGTTGTGTTTTTGTGTGTTATCATGCATACGCCAGATAATTATTTTTAAAAACTAGACACCCATTTGGGGTTGTACAGAATTTTTAGAAATGTGTATTTCATGTTTTGATTTTTTCTTGTGCGTGTTATTCAAAAGACATTGATCACAGTATTTGCAATCTTTTGCCCGCAAATGCCCATGGTAACAGTTTTAGTAATGTGTTTACCGCTCACTACGGTAACTTTGACATTGATTGTCGGCGCTTTACACCTTATTGTTTTATATTTCTAGATACTGTAGTGCTCCTCTGTTGACTACCCTGTCCTGATGAAGACCCCGATGTAAGGCTAGACAAACGCCTACAAGTGTAGCGTGGGGTCGAAACGTCGACGGCTACTTCTATGTCCTGTTCTGTTGACACTCCCCCATTATTCTGAACTCTTCGGTATCAACAGAAATAGTTCTAACCTTTGGGATATGTTATAATCCCCCAATTTCTTCGGCTCAGGGATCTGAAGCCATGAAACTGTATTGCATTCTAAATTAATATTGCAATATATAAGTTGTCACGAACTTTATTCCCTCACTGTCCTTTTCCTCCACAGCATCACGCTATCCCACTCCCCTTTCCTTTCTTGGGGCACTTTTCATTGACCGAAGGATATGGATCATGCTTTGTGATTAATTGACATTGTATGTTATTATATCTGATTTTTCTATAATAAATGCAATCAAATGTATAAAAGCTCTACTGGGACCCTTCTTACCTACATCATACAGCACCCAGGTCCCATGTGGATTCCTTGGGTAGAACCCCCCTCTTAGATCAACTATCCGAGCAGGTGCATACCTGCGAGGTTCTTTTCGTTTTTCAATTTATTCTTTAGAATTCCTTTCTCGAGACCATGGTAGAGAGTGAACTATTTTCGTATACGGAAGACTACATCAACACACTCCTGCAAGACCAGAACAACCAATTCTTGTCCAACCCTAACTTGCAAGTAGATGTCACTTTGAATGACAAAATCACCAGATTGGAGAGACTTGAAAAGAAGCTTATCAGAACAAAACTTCATGGATATCTGTTTACAAAATATTTGCAGGAAAATATCATCCCGCTAGGCCTCCAAATTAAAATAGAGCCAGCTATTTTTGTCGACGTGCCTAAATTCAAAGAGGGATTTAGCTACGTCGCCAACAATTGCTCCCGACACTGGATGGTGTTGGGAGTTGAGACCGCAGCCGAACAAGTACAGACACTCACCAAAGAGATTGCGGCCCTAAGAGCCGAGATATTAGGAGACAGCACTTTAACAAATGCCAAATCTGCCCTAGAGTCCTTGGATGCCACACTAAAAGAGTTTGACGTCACCACTCAAACCAAAAAACTAGAAAAACTAGCCAAGGACATAAGAGCATTTGATAAAAAGAGCGTCTACCCATACCTCCAACCGGACTACTATAAACAAGACACCCAAGGCCGTTTTGCCAACCGAGGGAGAGGTGGATACAGAGGCAGGAGAACATATACTACGTTCTCCGACTCCTCTTATAGCTCCGGAAGTGAATCCGAACCTGCTACACCTGGACCCTCTTACAATTACTCTTATTCAGACTACAATTACCCACCATACCCACCTCCACCGCCTTATCATTTTTTAGGCAGAGGCCAGATGCAATGGAGACCCCCCCGAGGTCGGGGCAATTGGTCCGGAGGACTGCAACGTGGACAACAATCCAACAAGGGCAATCAAAATACGGGTCGAGGGAGTGCCCAGAAACAAGTCACCTTCCGCCCCGAGAATCATGGCGAAATATCAACCAGGAGAAACACCTATCGGTGGTGACCAACAAACCTGCACACACCTCCTCCAACCCTATAGTGAACATCTCTAAATATAACCTATCTGATGAAGAAGCAAAAGTACTGAGCAAAGGTCTCTCTTACGTCCCAACCACACTTCCGAATAGATTCCAACTGAAAACAGAACTTTACAACTTCTTCAGAAAAATCCGTCTCAGGTACTTCTTCAGACATACGATGGGGCCTCTAAGATCATCGATAACTGGTTTGAGGGAACCATCAACCTTTTTTCCTCCTGCACATGCAGTTAGTAACAAAATTCTTGCATTTGAAGAAGTGGTTATCCAAGAAGTGGAGGATACTGTCAATAAGCCGAAATACATCAGATTCAATCTAAGTGTCAATCAAAAACAGGCACTTAAAACTTTGAAAGACAATGCTGGTATAGTCATCAAGCCCGCCGACAAAGGCGGGGCAATCGTGATTCAGGATACTGTTGCTTACAAAAAAGAAATTTATGGGCAACTGAATGACGGAGTCAGCTATAAGCTCATCCACAGTGACCCTTCAAAAGATCTAGCCTCATTGATACTCGAAATTACACAAAAAGGCCTGGACGAAGGTTTTCTGTCCCAACAGGAATTCAAATTTCTAAACCAAAGTCATCCACGGCTAGCGACTATATATACCCTGCCAAAGGTGCATAAAGGCCTCGATAACCCTCCTGGACGCCCAATAGTGTCCGGATGTGGATCAATGCTGGAACCACTTAATCATTACATCGACTTTTTTCTAAAGCCTTTAGCAACAAGAACCAAGACATACCTTAGGGACACAACCCAAGTTATCAACCTGGTCGATCAGAGACCTTTCGACCCAGACACTCAACTGTTAGTAACTTGTGACATAGTGTCATTGTACCCCAGTATCCCTCAGCTTGATGCCATCGCTGTTATGGAGAAGGCTCTCGAAACAAGGAAAGCTCCAGTTCCAGTACCCACGTACTTCATCATAGAACTCCTGAGAATAGCCATGATGAAAAACTTTTTCATGTTTCAAGGAGAATTCTTTTTACAAACTAAGGGAGTAGCGATGGGGGCTACATTTGCCCCCAATCTGGCCATACTATATATGGACGATTATGAGAACCGGGTCATCCTCAGTGACACTAACCCATTCGGACACCATATCACCATGTGGGTCCGCTATATAGACGATGTCCTCTGCATATGGAATGGCACGCGAGAAGCTCCTATGTCATTCCATGTTTGGCTCAACTTGCAGAGCACGGACATACAATTCACCCTGGATGCTAATCAGGAGAGAATTGCTTTTCTGGACATAACCATCTTTCTTAATTCAGAGACCAAATTACTTGAAACTACACTGTTCCGTAAACCCACCGAGCGGAACTCATTACTTGAATACAATAGCCACCACCCCAGGGGGCTAAGAGACAATCTCCCTGTCGGACAGTTCCTCAGAATCCGACGGAATTGCTCCTCTAAAGAAAATTATATTTCGGAGTCCCAAGACCTCACAGACCGACTGACAGCACGGGGCTACCCTACACGTTTAGTCAAACGTGCACGAAAAAGAGCCTGGTACAGCCCCCGTGAACATTTGCTGAACTGCGAAACCAAAGAGGACTCAGCAGCTGAACGCATCATTTGTATAACCACGTTTTCCACCCGCAGCAATGACATTAAGAAAATTATCAATAAAAACTGGGGTTTGGTAGCAGATGACGTTGGACAACGAGCACCACCATTACACGCCTTTAAGAGAGCTCGGAACATCAGAGACCAGGTTGTACAATCATTCCTTCCTACACCCCCGAATCCTACTATTCATTCACTATGGCATCTTCCTCCAGTTGTGGGACACACTAGATGTGGATCATGCACGGCATGCGCAACAACTATCCAAACCAAAGATTTGACCTACAGAGGTAAAACTTACCCATTAAAATCACACACCAACTGCAACTCCTCAAATGTCATCTACTGGATTAAGTGTCCCTGCGATTTAGCTTATGTAGGCCAGACCCAGCAAAAGGTTAAAGCCCGCATTCTACAACACGGCAGTAGAATCAGATGTCAAGTACAGGGTGCCCCCCTAGTAGACCATTGCACTCTGAAGGGTCATACCCCAGAGACATTACAATGGCTAGTTCTAGAGAAAATCAATCTGGGCCCTAGGGGTGGGGACATCGCACGAATTCTAACCATGAGAGAATCCAAATGGATGACCATTTTGGACACCATTCGAAATGGCCTAAATGAATCAGAAAGTAGCTATGCCCAATTAGCCAGCTTTGGCCGTTAACGTACGAATAGGTCTGTTATCTAAATATGTCTGCTATTTGCATCCCAGACACATGCTGTTACCCTGTATATGGTATATTCATGGACTATTACAGGCAATCCCTTTTGACCCTCCTGTGTGAGAGGTCCTAAGCATGGATTAACTGAACTATGTAACTGCTGTGCATATTGGCTAGGGATATGTCTCCCAAGATAGACTGTGTAAGACAGACAGTGTTGCACCCAATGGAATGCTATGCTAGATATATAGTAAGAGATCTTCACCCTCTTGATTGAGAGGTGCATCTCTCCGCGAATTTGTAATCTACTAAACTTATGCTGGTTATAATGACACTCGCACACGTATTCATTGCATAGTAATGAATGTAGAATTGGTACCTTTCAGGTTATCACTATATTATTTTACTATATGCAATCCAATATAGGATGAGATGTGTACCCTATAAATCAAACAGTGCTGCACCAAATTGAATCCTTTGCTAGATATATAGTAAGAGATCTTCACCCTCGTGTCTGAGAGGTGCATCTCTCCACGAGCATGAAACCTGTACTCTACTGAACTAATACTGGTTCCAATGACATTTGAACATGCATTCATTGTACGGGAATGAATGCAGAATGAGTAATTCTTAAAAAGTCTACCTTTTACATTAACCACTTCACTATATGCAACCCAATATAGCAAGAGATCTTACCCTCGTGCATGAGGGGCGCACCTATTCCATTACCAGAGGAACAGCACAATTTACAATGATGCCTCTGGCATCCGTAGACTTAGTGCACTGTGAACTCTCGTAATAATGTAAACACCTCTAGCTATTCTTTACTCCTAACATAGTGTACCCATCTCGGCCACTCGTAAATTATATGGACAAATTGCGGCTGTTGCCTTAACCCCAATGTGTGTCAGTTTGCCTATCGCAACGCTCAGTTTTCACGAACAGCCCCGGGAGCTTCATGTTGCTATTAGCAACGTCAGGTGCCTTTCACAACGTTCAGGACTCAGTGTCCATCTTCTGTTTTCACGAACAGTTCCTATCCCAGTCATTGTCCTCCGTTTATCTTTAAACTCTCCTCACAGGCCACGCCCACTCGCTTGCATTCAGCAACCGCGGTAAGGCTGTAACTGAGAGCTCCGTGACCGTTTCATTAAGGTAAGATTAATCCCCCTCTCCCTATACGTTTTCTAGCCTACCAACTCTAATGAGAAGGTTGTAACTTACCCCCCTTTCCCCCGATTGCTTCATAGATGCGGCAATTTTGAAGCGATCGTTTTGACGCCCCGCCGAGTTTTGAGATAAGGACTCTCCGACCCTCATGGGCTATATAGGTAAGCCCAATTCCTATATGATGTCGTGATTTTACGTCTATATTGACGATCGATTCACTGATACTCACTTACCCGCCCATAGATCCAGTGGGTTCATGCTACGTGAATTAAATCCCTCTACAAGCCACGCTCAGCTACTGCCAAACTGCGAAAGGCTTCAAATTCATACTCCGTGAATTGCAACACAAGGTGAGATCTAATTCTCTCTCTTTGGCTTCAGCCAAAATACTAGTGAGTTGGTCTCTTACTTCCCTCTCCTGGTTTATTGTCTAGAGACACGGCACACCGGCGCTGATCCGTAGTAACGCACAGCCGTCACGGAGAGATGGTATAGGAGCTGGATACTCCTAACCATGGGTGACTATATAGGTAAGCCCCATTCCTTACATAATGGCGAAATTCATCAGAGTAAGGTTGCTTAGTTTACTAATACTTGCTGCCTTGCCCACAGATTCTGCCTAATTACCCAACGTGAATAATGAGGACATAATCCTGCCACTTGCTCGACCTGAGCAGGTATGTTTCTTTGTGGTTTTATTCAACTTTGCTAGTAACGTGAGTCTCCCCTTGCCTCTCTCACTCGATACTTGCTAGGCCTGACCTAACTATGCTTAAACGTTACTTCTGACATAGCACCCCAAACAGGATGGGCTGTGTGACCCCAAGAGGTCACTATTTCACATTGGACTAATTGGTCTCCCCTGGCCGAGTCAGGAAGTTGTGTTTTTGTGTGTTATCATGCATACGCCAGATAATTATTTTTAAAAACTAGACACCCAATTGGGGTTGTACAGAATTTTTAGAAATGTGTATTTCATGTTTTGATTTTTTCTTGTGCGTGTTATTCAAAAGACATTGATCACAGTATTTGCAATCTTTTGCCCGCAAATGCCCATGGTAACAGTGTTAGTAATGTGTTTACCGCTCACTACGGTAACTTTGACATTGATTGTCGGCGCTTTACACCTTATTGTTTTATATTTCTAGATACTGTAGTGCTCCTCTGTTGACTACCCTGTCCTGATGAAGACCCCGATGTAAGGCTAGACAAACGCCTACAAGTGTAGCATGGGGTCGAAACGTCGACGGCTACTTCTATGTCCTGTTCTGTTGACACTCCCCCATTATTCTGAACTCTTCGGTATCAACAGAAATAGTTCTAACCTTTGGGATATGTTATAATCCCCCAATTTCTTCGGCTCAGGGATCTGAAGCCATGAAACTGTATTGCATTCTAAATTAATATTGCAATATATAAGTTGTCACGAACTTTATTCCCTCACTGTCCTTTTCCTCCACAGCATCACGCTATCCCACTCCCCTTTCCTTTCTTGGGGCACTTTTCATTGACCGAAGGATATGGATCATGCTTTGTGATTAATTGACATTGTATGTTATTATATCTGATTTTTCTATAATAAATGCAAGCAAATGTATAAAAGCTCTACTGGGACCCTTCTTACCTACATCATACAGCACCCAGGTCCCATGTGGATTCCTTGGGTAGAACCCCCCTCTTAGATCAACTATCCGAGCAGGTGCATACCTGCGAGGTTCTTTTCGTTTTTCAATTTATTCTTTAGAATTCCTTTCTCGAGACCATGGTAGAGAGTGAACTATTTTCGTATACGGAAGACTACATCAACACACTCCTGCAAGACCAGAACAACCAATTCTTGTCCAACCCTAACTTGCAAGTAGATGTCACTTTGAATGACAAAATCACCAGATTGGAGAGACTTGAAAAGAAGCTTATCAGAACAAAACTTCATGGATATCTGTTTACAAAATATTTGCAGGAAAATATCATCCCGCTAGGCCTCCAAATTAAAATAGAGCCAGCTATTTTTGTCGACGTGCCTAAATTCAAAGAGGGATTTAGCTACGTCGCCAACAATTGCTCCCGACACTGGATGGTGTTGGGAGTTGAGACCGCAGCCGAACAAGTACAGACACTCACCAAAGAGATTGCGGCCCTAAGAGCCGAGATATTAGGAGACAGCACTTTAACAAATGCCAAATCTGCCCTAGAGTCCTTGGATGCCACACTAAAAGAGTTTGACATCACCACTCAAACCAAAAAACTAGAAAAACTAGCCAAGGACATAAGAGCATTTGATAAAAAGAGCGTCTACCCATACCTCCAACCGGACTACTATAAACAAGACACCCAAGGCCGTTTTGCCAACCGAGGGAGAGGTGGATACAGAGGCAGGAGAACATATACTACGTTCTCCGACTCCTCTTATAGCTCCGGAAGTGAATCCGAACCTGCTACACCTGGACCCTCTTACAATTACTCTTATTCAGACTACAATTACCCACCATACCCACCTCCACCGCCTCATCATTTTTTAGGCAGAGGCCAGATGCAATGGAGACCCCCCCGAGGTCGGGGCAATTGGTCCGGAGGACTGCAACGTGGACAACAATCCAACAAGGGCAATCAAAATACGGGTCGAGGGAGTGCCCAGAAACAAGTCACCTTCCGCCCCGAGAATCATGGCGAAATATCAACCAGGAGAAACACCTATCGGTGGTGACCAACAATCCTGTACACACCTCCTCCAACCCTATAGTGAACATCTCTAAATATAACCTATCTGATGAAGAAGCAAAAGTACTGAGCAAAGGTCTCTCTTACGTCCCAACCACACTTCCGAATAGATTCCAACTGAAAACAGAACTTTACAACTTCTTCAGAAAAATCCGTCTCAGGTACTTCTTCAGACATACGATGGGGCCTCTAAGATCATCGATAACTGGTTTGAGGGAACCATCAACCTTTTTTCCTCCTGCACATGCAGTTAGTAACAAAATTCTTGCATTTGAAGAAGTGGTTATCCAAGAAGTGGAGGATACTGTCAATAAGCCGAAATACATCAGATTCAATCTAAGTGTCAATCAAAAACAGGCACTTAAAACTTTGAAAGACAATGCTGATATAGTCATCAAGCCCGCCGACAAAGGCGGGGCAATCGTGATTCAGGATACTGTTGCTTACAAAAAAGAAATTTATAGGCAACTGAATGACGGAGTCAGCTATAAGCTCATCCACAGTGACCCTTCAAAAGATCTAGCCTCATTGATACTCGAAATTACACAAAAAGGCCTGGACGAAGGTTTTCTGTCCCAACAGGAATTCAAATTTCTAAACCAAAGTCATTCACGGCTAGCGACTATATATACCCTGCCAAAGGTGCATAAAGGCCTCGATAACCCTCCTGGACGCCCAATAGTGTCCGGATGTGGATCAATGCTGGAACCACTTAATCAATACATCGACTTTTTTCTAAAGCCTTTAGCAACAAGAACCAAGACATACCTTAGGGACACAACCCAAGTTATCAACCTGGTCGATCAGAGACCTTTCGACCCAGACACTCAACTGTTAGTAACTTGTGACATAGTGTCATTGTACACCAGTATCCCTCAGCTTGATGCCATCGCTGTTATGGAGAAGGCTCTCGAAACAAGGACAGCTCCAGTTCCAGTACCCACGTACTTCATCATAGAACTCCTGAGAATAGCCATGATGAAAAACTTTTTCATGTTTCAAGGAGAATTCTTTTTACAAACTAAGGGAGTAGCGATGGGGGCTACATTTGCCCCCAATCTGGCCATACTATATATGGACGATTATGAGAACCGGGTCATCCTCAGTGACACTAACCCATTCGGACACCATATCACCATGTGGGTCCGCTATATAGACGATGTCCTCTGCATATGGAATGGCACGCGAGAAGCTCTTATGTCATTCCATGTTTGGCTCAACTTGCAGAGCACGGACATACAATTCACCCTGGATGCTAATCAGGAGAGAATTGCTTTTCTGGACATAACCATCTTTCTTAATTCAGAGACCAAATTACTTGAAACTACACTGTTCCGTAAACCCACCGAGCGGAACTCATTACTTGAATACAATAGCCACCACCCCAGGGGGCTAAGAGACAATCTCCCTGTCGGACAGTTCCTCAGAATCCGACGGAATTGCTCCTCTAAAGAGAATTATATTTCGGAGTCCCAAGACCTCACAGACCGACTGACAGCACGGGGCTACCCTACACGTTTAGTCAAACGTGCACGAAAAAGAGCCTGGTACAGCCCCCGTGAACATTTGCTGAACTGCGAAACCAAAGAGGACTCAGCAGCTGAACGAATCATTTGTGTAACCACGTTTTCCACCCGCAGCAATGACATTAAGAAAATTATCAATAAAAACTGGGGTTTGGTAGCAAATGACGTTGGACAACGAGCACCACCATTACACGCCTTTAAGAGAGCTCGGAACATCAGAGACCAGGTTGTACAATCATTCCTTCCTACACCCCCGAATCCTACTATTCATTCACTATGGCATCTTCCTCCAGTTGTGGGACACACTAGATGTGGATCATGCACGGCATGCGCAACAACTATCCAAACCAAAGATTTGACCTACAGAGGTAAAACTTACCCATTAAAATCACACACCAACTGCAACTCCTCAAATGTCATCTACTGGATTAAGTGTCCCTGCGATTTAGCTTATGTAGGCCAGACCCAGCAAAAGGTTAAAGCCCGCATTCTACAACACGGCAGTAGAATCAGATGTCAAGTACAGGGTGCCCCCCTAGTAGACCATTGCACTCTGAAGGGTCATACCCCAGAGACATTACAATGGCTAGTTCTAGAGAAAATCAATCTGGGCCCTAGGGGTGGGGACATCGCACGAATTCTAACCATGAGAGAATCCAAATGGATGACCATTTTGGACACCATTCGAAATGGCCTAAATGAATCAGAAAGTAGCTATGCCCAATTAGCCAGCTTTGGCCGTTAACGTACGAATAGGTCTGTTATCTAAATATGTCTGCTATTTGCATCCCAGACACATGCTGTTACCCTGTATATGGTATATTCATGGACTATTACAGGCAATCCCTTTTGACCCTCCTGTGTGAGAGGTCCTAAGCATGGATTAACTGAACTATGTAACTGCTGTGCATATTGGCTAGGGATATGTCTCCCGAGATAGACTGTGTAAGACAGACGCTCAGTTTTCACGAACAGCCCCGGGAGCTTCATGTTGCTATTAGCAACGTCAGGTGCCTTTCACAACGTTCAGGACTCAGTGTCCATCTTCTGTTTTCACGTACAGTTCCTATCCCAGTCATTGTCCTCCGTTTATCTTTAAACTCTCCTCACAGGCCACGCCCACTCGCTTGCATTCAGCAACTGCGGTAAGGCTGTAACTGAGAGCTCCGTGACCGTTTCATTAAGGTAAGATTAATCCCCCTCTCCCTATACGTTTTCTAGCCTACCAACTCTAATGAGAAGGTTGTAACTTACCCCCCTTTCCCCCGATTGCTTCATAGATGCGGCAATTTTGAAGCGATCGTTTTGACGCCCCGCCGAGTTTTGAGATAAGGACTCTCCGACCCTCATGGGCTATATAGGTAAGCCCAATTCCTATATGATGTCGTGATTTTACGTCTATATTGACGATCGATTCACTGATACTCACTTACCCGCCCATAGATCCAGTGGGTTCATGCTACGTGAATTAAATCCCTCTACAAGCCACGCTCAGCTACTGCCAAACTGCGAAAGGCTTCAAATTCATACTCCGTGAATTGCAACACAAGGTGAGATCTAATTCTCTCTCTTTGGCTTCAGCCAAAATACTAGTGAGTTGGTCTCTTACTTCCCTCTCCTGGTTTATTGTCTAGAGACACGGCACACCAGCGCTGATCCGTAGTAACGCACAGCCGTCACGGAGAGATGGTATAGGAGCTGGATACTCCTAACCATGGGTGACTATATAGGTAAGCCTCATTCCTTACATAATGGCGAAATTCATCGGAGTAAGGTCGCTTAGTTTACTAATACTTGCTGCCTTGCCCACAGATTCTGCCTAATTACCCAACGTGAATAATGAGTAAGCGTGGGCGGCAAATCCGTTCCGCTCGCGGATTTTGCGGATTTTCGGGAAATCCGCAATCCGCGAGATTTGCGGATTTCCCGCAAAATCCGCAAATTCGCACGCAGCGGATTTTTTTGGCGGCGCGCGGCGTTGGTGATACAATTTTTGCGGCGCGCGGCGTTTATCATCGTTTGCCGAGTTGTTTTTTTCGATAGTTTGCGAGTGCTGCGCCATTTTGGATCTTGCTGTGTGATCCCGCGGGAATTTGCGAGCGCGATTACGTCATCGCGGCTTGCCAGCGATAGTTTGTCAACGCGAGTACGGCGAGATCACGTCTCGCGGTACTTCGCAATTGCGAGATTTGAGATGCGGCGAGCGAAAATATAAATTTGCAATTCTGCACAAGAAATCCACCAGCAAGCAGCATAAACCTTCTAGAAATGATGATTTTTATGTGAATAACTCCTTAGTTTGACATTTGCCTGCACTTTTTTAGCGAGGAGTCCATTTTGGGGAGGGGGGCAGGGGGGTGGGAGGAAGGAAGTGCCCCATAGTCTTCAACTTCCTGTTCCTGTTCAGCAGGCTCCTCCCAGTGCTTTGTCCATCTCCTGGTCACTTTTCATTCGGATGTGGACCTGGAAGGATTACTTTTTGTGGATGCTGCTGGATCTTTGGATTTGAGGCCTTTTTGACTTTCTTTGGATCACTGTTGGATTAGAAATTTTACAAGTAAGTTTGTTTGGGGCATTACAGTTGCTGCAACTAAAATTTTGGGATTTTCGATTTTTGGGCTGTTTTGGGGCCTTTTCCCCAGGGGTACTCAGTGGTGGGTGGACTGATTCTTTCTGTGGGTTGTCTTGAACTTAAACATCATGGAGGCCATAGATGAATTGGGATTGTGCTGATTTTTCTGTTTTTCGATTTTTTTTTTTTGTAAAATTTTGTGTTTTTCGATTTTTGACCTGTTGTTGGGGCCTTGACCAGGGGTAGTGAGTGGTGCATGGGCCTAGTCTTTCTGTGGGCTGTCTTGAATTTAAACATCATGGAGGCCATGGATGGAATGGGATTGTGCTGATTTTGCAGTGTTTTTCGATTTTTGGGCCTGTACTTGTGGCCTTTTCACCAGGGGTATTTGAGTCTAGCATGGGCCTAGTCTTTCTGTGGGCTGTCTTGAATTTAAACATCATGGAGGCCATGGATGGAATGGGATTGTGCTGATTTTGCAGTGTTTTTCGATTTTTGGGCCTGTACTTGTGGCCTTTTCACCAGGGGTATTTGAGTCTGGCATGGGCCTAGTCTTTCTGTGGGCTGTCTTGAATTTAAACATCATGGAGGCCATGGATGGAATGGGATTGTGCTGATTTTGCAGTGTTTTTCGATTTTTGGGGGTGTTCCTGGGGAGGGACATGCCATGTGGCTGGTGGCCATTTTGAGTGCAGCTACAGGCACTGGCCATGTGCTGGCAGGCAAGTGGCCATTTTGAATGCAGGCTTTGTTGTTAGGCCTCCAACCATTTTGCCTACTTTTCAACCTTTATTTATGCCCAGGGGTAGTGAGTCTTGCATGGGCCTAGTATTTCTGTGGGTTGTCTTGAATTTAAACATCATGGAGGCCATGGATTGAATGGGATTGTGCTGATTTTGCAGTGTTTTTCGATTTTTGGGCCTGTACTTGTGGCCTTTTCACCAGGGGTATTTGAGTCTAGCATGGGCCTAGTCTTTCTGTGGGCTGTCTTGAATTTAAACATCATGGAGGCCATGGATGGAATGGGATTGTGCTGATTTTGCAGTGTTTTTCGATTTTTGGGCCTGTACTTGTGGCCTTTTCACCAGGGGTATTTGAGTCTAGCATGGGCCTAGTCTTTCTGTGGGCTGTCTTGAATTTAAACATCATGGAGGCCATGGATGGAATGGGATTGTGCTGATTTTGCAGTGTTTTTCGATTTTTGGGGGTGTTCATGGGGAGGGACATGCCATGTGGCTGGTGGCCATTTTGAGTGCAGCTACAGGCACTGGCCATGTGCTGGCAGGCAAGTGGCCATTTTGAATGCAGGCTTTGTTGTTAGGCCTCCAACCATTTTGCCTACTTTTCAACCTTTATTTATGCCCAGGGGTAGTGAGTCTTGCATGGGCCTAGTATTTCTGTGGGTTGTCTTGAATTTAAACATCATGGAGGCCATGGATTGAATGGGATTGTGCTGATTTTGCAGTGTTTTTCGATTTTTGGGCCTGTACTTGTGGCCTTTTCACCAGGGGTATTTGAGTCTAGCATGGGCCTAGTCTTTCTGTGGGCTGTCTTGAATTTAAACATCATGGAGGCCATGGATGGAATGGGATTGTGCTGATTTTGCAGTGTTTTTCGATTTTTGGGCCTGTACTTGTGGCCTTTTCACCAGGGGTATTTGAGTCTAGCATGGGCCTAGTCTTTCTGTGGGCTGTCTTGAATTTAAACATCATGGAGGCCATGGATGGAATGGGATTGTGCTGATTTTGCAGTGTTTTTCGATTTTTGGGGGTGTTCATGGGGAGGGACATGCCATGTGGCTGGTGGCCATTTTGAGTGCAGCTACAGGCACTGGCCATGTGCTGGCAGGCAAGTGGCCATTTTGAATGCAGGCTTTGTTGTTAGGCCTCCAACCATTTTGCCTACTTTTCAACCTTTATTTATGCCCAGGGGTAGTGAGTCTTGCATGGGCCTAGTATTTCTGTGGGTTGTCTTGAATTTAAACATCACGGAGGCCATGGATTGAATGGGATTGTGCTGATTTTGCAGTGTTTTTCGATTTTTGGGCCTGTACTTGTGGCCTTTTCACCAGGGGTATTTGAGTCTAGCATGGGCCTAGTCTTTCTGTGGGCTGTCTTGAATTTAAACATCATGGAGGCCATGGATGGAATGGGATTGTGCTGATTTTGCAGTGTTTTTCGATTTTTGGGGGTGTTCATGGGGAGGGACATGCCATGTGGCTGGTGGCCATTTTGAGTGCAGCTACAGGCACTGGCCATGTGCTGGCAGGCAAGTGGCCATTTTGAATGCAGGCTTTGTTGTTAGGCCTCCAACCATTTTGCCTACTTTTCAACCTTTATTTATGCCCAGGGGTAGTGAGTCTTGCATGGGCCTAGTATTTCTGTGGGTTGTCTTGAATTTAAACATCATGGAGGCCATGGATTGAATGGGATTGTGCTGATTTTGCAGTGTTTTTCGATTTTTGGGCCTGTACTTGTGGCCTTTTCACCAGGGGTATTTCAGTCTAGCATGGGCCTAGTCTTTCTGTGGGCTGTCTTGAATTTAAACATCATGGAGGCCATGGATGGAATGGGATTGTGCTGATTTTGCAGTGTTTTTCGATTTTTGGGGGTGTTCATGGGGAGGGACATGCCATGTGGCTGGTGGCCATTTTGAGTGCAGCTACAGGCACTGGCCATGTGCTGGCAGGCAAGTGGCCATTTTGAATGCAGGCTTTGTTGTTAGGCCTCCAACCATTTTGCCTACTTTTCAACCTTTATTTATGCCCAGGGGTAGTGAGTCTTGCATGGGCCTAGTATTTCTGTGGGTTGTCTTGAATTTAAACATCATGGAGGCCATGGATTGAATGGGATTGTGCTGATTTTGCAGTGTTTTTCGATTTTTGGGCCTGTACTTGTGGCCTTTTCACCAGGGGTATTTCAGTCTAGCATGGGCCTAGTCTTTCTGTGGGCTGTCTTGAATTTAAACATCATGGAGGCCATGGATGGAATAGGATTGTGCTGATTTTGCAGTGTTTTTCGATTTTTGGGCCTGTACTTGTGGCCTTTTCACCAGGGGTATTTGAGTCTAGCATGGGCCTAGTCTTTCTGTGGGCTGTCTTGAATTTAAACATCATGGAGGCCATGGATGGAATAGGATTGTGCTGATTTTGCAGTGTTTTTCGATTTTTGGGCCTGTACTTGTGGCCTTTTCACCAGGGGTATTTGAGTCTAGCATGGGCCTAGTCTTTCTGTGGGCTGTCTTGAATTTAAACATCATGGAGGCCATGGATGGAATGGGATTGTGCTGATTTTGCAGTGTTTTTCGATTTTTGGGGGTGTTCATGGGGAGGGACATGCCATGTGGCTGGTGGCCATTTTGAGTGCAGCTACAGGCACTGGCCATGTGCTGGCAGGCAAGTGGCCATTTTGAATGCAGGCTTTGTTGTTAGGCCTCCAACCATTTTGCCTACTTTTCAACCTTTATTTATGCCCAGGGGTAGTGAGTCTTGCATGGGCCTAGTATTTCTGTGGGTTGTCTTGAATTTAAACATCATGGAGGCCATGGATTGAATGGGATTGTGCTGATTTTGCAGTGTTTTTCGATTTTTGGGCCTGTACTTGTGGCCTTTTCACCAGGGGTATTTGAGTCTAGCATGGGCCTAGTCTTTCTGTGGGTTGTCTTGAATTTAAACATTATGGAGGGCATGGATGGATTGGGATTGTGCTGATTTTGCAGTGTTTTTCGATTTTTTTGTGCTCTATAACTGAACTGATGTTCCTCTGTCTTCCATTTTTTTTAGGTGCACAAGACTCAAGAGAACCACCAGTGCCAGGAAGAAGTCCTGCAGCGGTGTGTGTGTGCAGCATAACGTCACGCGACGTCACGTCTGGCCTCAGACAACTCTACAATTCGTGCAACTGCGGCCTGCTGTCTGACCTGCTCTGAAGAAGATGGCCCCGCCCCCAAAGAAAGTTCTCCGTAGCTCCTCTAGCAAGAAAGTTGCTAGTAAGGAGCAGAAGAAGCAAGTTACCAAGGAGGCTGGTGTGCCACCCGCCACTTTTTTTGGGAGCAATAAAAAAAGTACGCCTGCAGCAGCAGGATCTGCTGGGGACCAACCTGAGAGCAGCACCCCTGCTCCATTGGGTTCAGTGCCTCCACCACCACGCCAACTTAAGTCAAAGCCCTTGAGTGCTTCAGAGGCAGTCAGTGTACTTCTCCAATCACCATCGACCAGTGATGTTGGCTCATCGCAAGAAAGTAGCAGCAATGTCCCTGAATCAACACAGGTTGTTGTAACTCATCTGACAAGTGTTGAACAACCACAGCCGCAACAACAACACCATGTGCAAGTACACGCCCAAGTACATGTGGAAGGAGAGGCAGCAAAAGGAGATGCGCAAGCAAAGGTGCATGGACGTTCACAAGTGCCCACAATAGTTGTTCCTCCCGAAGTAGGGGCACATTTGGAAATCGACAATGAAGCTGAGGTATCATTGGAAGCCACTCCTCCTGATGATCATTCATTGTCTTCCACATCCCTAGCAAGGAAAAGATCAAGGGGGGTGTCTACATCTTCTTCAAGCCCACCTCGTTCTGGTGCAAGTGATCTGTCTTGGGAACCACAACTGCGGTCTGACAGTGAGGCAGAGGCACACCATGATCTGACACCGGTGGTACCTAAGCGTAAAAGGAAGGTCGTCCAAAAACTCAAACCTATGGAGTGTGATGAGGCTCAACAAGAAGTGACAGATACTGCTGGTGATGAAGCCTCTCACGATGACGACGAGCCAGTCATCACAAAGGTCACTGCAGCCCCACCGGGCATGCAGCAAAGAGACATTTTGACCCTATCCCGAGAAGCTGCTGAGCGTGATGATGATGTCGGCGAGGAGGCAATGGAAATGGAATCATTAGATTTGGAGTTAAGTAGTACACCAAAACCTACCGCTTCCATATTTCTTCGCAAGAAGGTACCCACCTCGTCCTCGACCTCAATTCGTGGTGGTGAAAGTGCAAAACGTACTGAAGTTCGGCAATCCACATCCTCCACTTCATCTGTCATTAGCAGCAGGACCACCACCACCAGTATCGCCGCCTCCTCCGGCCCCCGAAGACATTTCAAGTCTCCAGTTTGGGACTTCTTTAGTGTTTGCCCAAAAAAGGAAAACGTAGCCATTTGTAGCCTTTGTAAGCTTCGATTTAGTCGTGGTAAGCTTGGTTCTAACTATGGTACCGGAGGCCAGAGAGGTCATCTTGAGAGAAGGCACGCTGTCGAATGGTTTCCGCACCTAGAGGCGGTCAAGAAAGCCGGAATTGCACGTAATGAAAACGTTGATTTGTCATCTGCTGATGACGAGGAGGTAGAAGAAGACGATTCAAACACTTCACTTACACCCAGTTCCCATGTCAGCAGCACACCCCATGGGAGCCACACTAAGAGTGTGGGAGTGAGACATCAATGCGGAAAAGTTCATCAGCGAGCGTAACTGGGTCGAAGAGATCATCATCATCCCGTAAATCATTGGTCCAGGGCAACATTAAAAAGATGTTGTTTACAGAAGCGCAATATGAACGCAACCACCCAATGACCCGTCTGTATAACACTAAGCTGGCTAAAATGCTAGCTCTGGACCTTCTCCCTTTTTCTTTTGTAGAAGGGGTTGGTTTTCTAGAATTAGTGACAGCGCTCTGCCCTAAATGGAAGGTTCCTAGCCGGTTCTATTTTGCCCGAGTTGCGGTTCCAGCACTACATGAAGATGTTCTGAAGGTGATTGGGGCAGCTTTGCAGAAGAGTGCTGTTCACACTATACATCTGACAACAGACATGTGGACCAGTGGCGCAGGCGCTGATTACATGTGCATCACTGCACACTGGGTCTCTTTTTCAGGGGCTAAAGCAAAGCTAAACTCAGGTGTTGACACTAACATTGTTTTTAAAGGTGCTCGGAAACATGCAACACTAGCCATGTTTGGTTTGGAGAAACGTCACACAGCAGAAAACATTTTGGATGTCTTTAACACAAAGGTCCTTAACTGTCTGTCCCCACTAAAACGCAAGGTTGGTTATGTTTCCACGGACAATGGCTCCAATATAGTTAAGGCCATGAGGGACGGTTACTATTTCAGAGTGCCGTGTTTGGCGCACTGTATAAACCTGGTTGTCCAAAAATTCTTGGGTAATAAACGCAGTGCAGCGTACAGTGTATTGGAGAACTGCCGAAAAATTTGCAAGCATTTCAGGCATTCTTTTAAGGCCCGCAAGCAGCTGAGGAGCATGCTATATCAATGTCAAATGCCAGTGAAAGCACTCATCCAGGAGGTGGTAACACGTTGGAACTCAACCTTCTACATGCTTGAGCGTCTGTATGAGCAGTATACGCAACTCGATCAATATTTCTTGAAAGAGGGTATAGAGGAGCTGAGGATGGGTGGGCCGCAATGGAACATAGTTGAAAGCCTAACACGCATGCTTCGTCCTTTTGAGGTCTTCACGCGTGCAGTCAGCAAGGAGGACTCTAATTTGGGAAAAGCTATCCCATTGTTGTACATGCTGGAGGACCAACTGAAGGAGGTGTGTTCTGTGTTTCGAAAAGATGACAAAAAGAAAGACTCTTCTTTGCTTCTGGCTGAGCAATTATTAGAGCTCCTACAAGGTGATGAACGTCTTAAAAAGATCCACTCAGAACAGCATTACATTTGTGCTACTATTCTGGATCCACGCTACAAAAAGGCGCTGGCAGGCAGAGCATTCTTTCCTTTTGCTGATGAAGATGTTACAAAGTACAAACGTTGGCTAGCCTTGTCAGCCAAGAAGTTTGAAACAGAACGGCTGGAAATTGAAGGAAATGGCAGTACATCAGCAGGCCATCCCCAGTCAAAACAATCCACTTCTGCACCTGTGGCTGTGGCACAAGTGACCTCTCAGCCGTTAAAGACACCGGCAACCGGATCATCTGCACGAAAGACAACAGAAACATTGGAGGCTGAAGAGGATTGGCTAGCTCTGCGTGGGTTTGGTTCTCAAAAGGTCAGAGGCACAGCAAGAGCTACGCAAAGTGGAGGAACCTTGGAGGAGGACCTTGAGTCGATGGTGAAGGACTATCTGAATGACTCCACAGAGGTCTATGTTAATTCTGACCCATTGGCGTATTGGCATGGGAAAAAAGAATTGTGGCCACAGCTCACCAACCTGGCTTTAAACTACTTGTCTTGCCCACTCGCAAGTGTGTCTTCTGAACGGGTTTTCAGTGCGGCTGGTGGGATTGTAACTCCCAAACGGAGCCGCCTCTCGCCCAAAAATGTGGAGAGGTTAACAATGATCAAGATGAATCAGCACCTCATACCACCAGATATAAGAGTACGAGAGAGCGTGCCGGATGAAGAGGAGGTGGCCAGCACCATAGATGAGGGAATTTCTACTCTGTCAGGTGGCACTGACCTCACCCTGGCTGAATTCGCAGAGTATGATGACGAAGCCTTATTCTTATTCCTGGACCATGATACCGACTTCGAGCCCTGAAAATGAGACAACGAATCAATAACTTTCTTTTTCATCCTTATTCACTTTTATTCCTGTGTGTCTGTCTTTCTTTGTTGTGCACAGTTAATATAATTCAAACTTTAATCAGATAATCACAAAAACAAGCCCATCAGCAGAACTGTCTTCACTTGTTTGCTAATTTATTTGAAGGTGCCGCAGTCTGCATTCCTCAGGTTCACAAGTTCAGAAGAACATGCTCCTCTATCCTCCTCCTCCAGACTCCTATTTCCATCAAAGCAGAGGGCTGGTTTACGCCCAATGAAGAAAGACTCAGCACTTGTGGGGGTGTTGTTCTACCTCTTTGCAGGTGAGTTGACGGGTCTGGGGCCATTGCTGGGAAGCACTAAAAGTGGTTTGTGCCAAATCCGAGGCGGAACATTTTTTGTGTTTTTGATGACTTGCTTGCCTTTGAGGTGCTCTTAGGGGGGGTTCCGTCTGTTTGTGGGTGAGTTTCGTGGTCTGAGAGCATTGCTGGGACACTCTAATCTTGATTGCATTTGCTTTTCAGGAAATCCGTCGTGCCAACCCCGACTTATGGCCTAGCTACGCAGCGCGTTTGGACCGAAGGCCCAGAAATATTGCAAGTATGAGATTTTGCTTTTGGCCTGTTTGGGGGTGTTATGCTTCTTGGCGGGTGGGTTGCCGGGTCTTGGGGCATTCCTGGGAAGGTCTAATACCGGGTAGAAGTGGTTGGGACAAAATCCAGGCCGATTTTTTTTGGGGCTATTTCTGACATTTTGCTCTATGTAGCGTTTTCGGGGGCCTGTTTGGGGGGCTTCCTGGTGTTTGTGGGTGAGTTTCGTGGTCTGGGAGCACTGCTGGGACACTCTAATCTTGATTGCATTTGCTTTTCAGGAAATCCGTCGTGCCAACCCCGACTTATGGCCTAGCTACGCAGCGCGTTTGGACCGAAGGCCCAGAAATATTGCAAGTATGAGATTTTGCTTTTGGCCTGTTTGGGGGTGTTATGCTTCTTGGCGGGTGGGTTGCCGGGTCTTGGGGCATTCCTGGGAAGGTCTAATACCGGGTAGAAGTGGTTGGGACAAAATCCAGGCCGATTTTTTTTTGGGCTATTTCTGACATTTTGCTCTATGTAGCGTTTTCGGGGGCCTGTTTGGGGGGCTTCCTGGTGTTTGCGGGTGAGTTTCGTGGTCTGGGAGCACTGCTGGGACACTTTAATCTTGATTGCATTTGCTTTTCAGGAAATCCGTCGTGCCAACCCCGACTTATGGCCTAGCTACGCAGCGCGTTTGGACCGAAGGCCCAGAAATATTGCAAGTATGAGATTTTGCTTTTGGCCTGTTTGGGGGTGTTATGCTTCTTGGCGGGTGGGTTGCCGGGTCTTGGGGCATTCCTGGGAAGGTCTAATACCGGGTAGAAGTGGTTGGGACAAAATCCAGGCCGATTTTTTTTTGGGCTATTTCTGACATTTTGCTCTATGTAGCGTTTTCGGGGGCCTGTTTGGGGGGCTTCCTGGTGTTTGTGGGTGAGTTTCGTGGTGTGGGAGCACTGCTGGCTATATATACTTTACTTTGCAAGAGGTTTGAAGCAAATCCATGGTGGCTGAGGGGACTTAGGGCCTAGCTGCAGAGTGCGCGCGGAGTGATTTGGGAAATTTGTGAAAAAGTGACTAAGTCCCCATTTTTGTACTTTTGCTCTTTGGCTGTTTGGGGGTCTTCTACTCGTTTTCTCCTGGGTTGACGGCTCTGGGGCCATTGCTGGGAAGCTCTAATACCGGATAAAAGTGCTTTGGACCAAATCCCAGGCGGAATTTTTTTTGTGTTTTTGATGACTTGCTTGCCTTTGAGGTGCTCTTAGGGGGGGTTCCGTCTGTTTGCGGGTGAGTTTCGTGGTCTGGGAGCACTGCTGGGACACTCTAATCTTGATTGCATTTGCTTTTCAGGAAATCCGTCGTGCCAACCCCGACTTATGGCCTAGCTACGCAGCGCGTTTGGACCGAAGGCCCAGAAATATTGCAAGTATGAGATTTTGCTTTTGGCCTGTTTGGGGGTGTTATGCTTCTTGGCGGGTGGGTTGCCGGGTCTTGGGGCATTCCTGGGAAGGTCTAATACCGGGTAGAAGTGGTTGGGACAAAATCCAGGCCGATTTTTTTTTGGGCTATTTCTGACATTTTGCTCTATGTAGCGTTTTCGGGGGCCTGTTTGGGGGGCTTCCTGGTGTTTGCGGGTGAGTTTCGTGGTCTGGGAGCACTGCTGGGACACTTTAATCTTGATTGCATTTGCTTTTCAGGAAATCCGTCGTGCCAACCCCGACTTATGGCCTAGCTACGCAGCGCGTTTGGACCGAAGGCCCAGAAATATTGCAAGTATGAGATTTTGCTTTTGGCCTGTTTGGGGGTGTTACGCTTCTTGGCGGGTGGGTTGCCGGGTCTTGGGGCATTCCTGGGAAGGTCTAATACCGGGTAGAAGTGGTTGGGACAAAATCCAGGCCGATTTTTTTTTGGGCTATTTCTGACATTTTGCTCTATGTAGCGTTTTCGGGGGCCTGTTTGGGGGGCTTCCTGGTGTTTGCGTGTGAGTTTCGTGGTCTGAGAGCATTGCTGGGACACTCTAATCTTGATTGCATTTGCTTTTCAGGAAATCCGTCGTGCCAACCCCGACTTATGGCCTAGCTACGCAGCGCGTTTGGACCGAAGGCCCAGAAATATTGCAAGTATGAGATTTTGCTTTTGGCCTGTTTGGGGGTGTTATGCTTCTTGGCGGGTGGGTTGCCGGGTCTTGGGGCATTCCTGGGAAGGTCTAATACCGGGTAGAAGTGGTTGGGACAAAATCCAGGCCGATTTTTTTTGGGGCTATTTCTGACATTTTGCTCTATGTAGCGTTTTCGGGGGCCTGTTTGGGGGGCTTCCTGGTGTTTGTGGGTGAGTTTCGTGGTCTGGGAGCACTGCTGGGACACTCTAATCTTGATTGCATTTGCTTTTCAGGAAATCCGTCGTGCCAACCCCGACTTATGGCCTAGCTACGCAGCGCGTTTGGACCGAAGGCCCAGAAATATTGCAAGTATGAGATTTTGCTTTTGGCCTGTTTGGGGGTGTTATGCTTCTTGGCGGGTGGGTTGCCGGGTCTTGGGGCATTCCTGGGAAGGTCTAATACCGGGTAGAAGTGGTTGGGACAAAATCCAGGCCGATTTTTTTTTGGGCTATTTCTGACATTTTGCTCTATGTAGCGTTTTCGGGGGCCTGTTTGGGGGGCTTCCTGGTGTTTGCGGGTGAGTTTCGTGGTCTGGGAGCACTGCTGGGACACTTTAATCTTGATTGCATTTGCTTTTCAGGAAATCCGTCGTGCCAACCCCGACTTATGGCCTAGCTACGCAGCGCGTTTGGACCGAAGGCCCAGAAATATTGCAAGTATGAGATTTTGCTTTTGGCCTGTTTGGGGGTGTTATGCTTCTTGGCGGGTGGGTTGCCGGGTCTTGGGGCATTCCTGGGAAGGTCTAATACCGGGTAGAAGTGGTTGGGACAAAATCCAGGCCGATTTTTTTTTGGGCTATTTCTGACATTTTGCTCTATGTAGCGTTTTCGGGGGCCTGTTTGGGGGGCTTCCTGGTGTTTGTGGGTGAGTTTCGTGGTGTGGGAGCACTGCTGGCTATATATACTTTACTTTGCAAGAGGTTTGAAGCAAATCCATGGTGGCTGAGGGGACTTAGGGCCTAGCTGCAGAGTGCGCGCGGAGTGATTTGGGAAATTTGTGAAAAAGTGACTAAGTCCCCATTTTTGTACTTTTGCTCTTTGGCTGTTTGGGGGTCTTCTACTCGTTTTCTCCTGGGTTGACGGCTCTGGGGCCATTGCTGGGAAGCTCTAATACCGGATAAAAGTGCTTTGGACCAAATCCCAGGCGGAATTTTTTTTGTGTTTTTGATGACTTGCTTGCCTTTGAGGTGCTCTTAGGGGGGGTTCCGTCTGTTTGCGGGTGAGTTTCGTGGTCTGGGAGCACTGCTGGGACACTCTAATCTTGATTGCATTTGCTTTTCAGGAAATCCGTCGTGCCAACCCCGACTTATGGCCTAGCTACGCAGCGCGTTTGGACCGAAGGCCCAGAAATATTGCAAGTATGAGATTTTGCTTTTGGCCTGTTTGGGGGTGTTATGCTTCTTGGCGGGTGGGTTGCCGGGTCTTAGGGCATTCCTGGGAAGGTCTAATACCGGGTAGAAGTGGTTGGGACAAAATCCAGGCCGATTTTTTTTTGGGCTATTTCTGACATTTTGCTCTATGTAGCGTTTTCGGGGGCCTGTTTGGGGGGCTTCCTGGTGTTTGCGGGTGAGTTTCGTGGTCTGGGAGCACTGCTGGGACACTTTAATCTTGATTGCATTTGCTTTTCAGGAAATCCGTCGTGCCAACCCCGACTTATGGCCTAGCTACGCAGCGCGTTTGGACCGAAGGCCCAGAAATATTGCAAGTATGAGATTTTGCTTTTGGCCTGTTTGGGGGTGTTACGCTTCTTGGCGGGTGGGTTGCCGGGTCTTGGGGCATTCCTGGGAAGGTCTAATACCGGGTAGAAGTGGTTGGGACAAAATCCGCGCGGAAAAGCCTTTAGTTTTGGCACTTTTTGTAACTTAGGGTTCGTTAGGGTTAGCCCTAGCAGCAGGATTGCATGTGTTTCGGGGTGTTCTAGATTTTTCAAACTGAGTTCTGGGGTCTTAGAGCACTCGTGAGAATGTGTAATTTTGGTTGCAAGTCATTTGAAGAAAATCCATGGTGGGAAAGGGGGGATTTGGCATAGTTAAAGAAAGCCTTTGCCACTATTCTTAACTTAGGGTTCGTTAGGGTTAGCAGTATTTCTATTGCATGTGTTTGAGTGGGGGGGATTTCGAGTCTTGGAGCGATGCTGGCTATGGCTACTTTTGCTTGGTTGCTTGCAAGTGGTTTGAATGCAATCCACGGTGGGTAATGGGTAATTAGGGTACTTCGGCCTACTTTTACTTTCAAAGTAAGTTTTGTCACCAGTTTTCTGCTAGGCCTCGTTTTTTGAGATTTGATTGGGGGTCTTCTACATTTTTGCGACTGGCTTTAGTAAGGGTCTGGGTGGGAGCACTGCTAGGAAGATCTAATTTTGTTCTAAAACACAGTTTACAGTACACCTAGCTTGAGGGGCAAGATCCGATACATTAATTTGCCCATAGTTATTTATCCTTCAAAAGGTGACTCAGAGTACGCACTTTCAAAAACATTGTACTGTCTACTAGGAAAAACAAATTGTGACTTTTTGCACTCCACAGCCTACATACCTTATATTTATTTATCAGTGGTGTTGTAATATTATATCACTTCCTGTTTTTCGTTGAATAATTACAGGCCGGGTTTCAGTCTCTGCAATGGGGAAAAAAGGATGGAGTCAGGCTTCACAGTAGCGAGCCACAATTCAGCATCAGGCAGGCAGTGGACAGGGTGTCTTCTGGTGACCAACATCGATGGACGAAGCGTCGGCTGCAATGGAGGAGTGCCGCTAATAGGAGGATTTTTTTTCTGCGGGCAACTTACTTACCACTTCCAACAGGACCACTACAACCACATAGATACAGTATCCCTTGCCTTTTTCTCTGACTGTGACTGCATTTCTTGGCTCTCTCTCTGCTTCTACATTGATCCCTTAACACATCACTTAGTCCACTCCACTATCACATCTGCACCACACATAGTCATTTGTAAGTGCTCCTACGTAATTCGCAAGTCGCAGCACGCCCCAGGCCGTAGAGGACTGGGATGGCCCCAATGATGAAGCATGTCACCAAGGGGCAACCCTGGTGAGTGAGGGGACACCTAGAAAAAAAGCAATTTCTCCTTTTCTATCTACTATACCTTCTGTCAGGTTACGCAGCCCCTAAGCGCCTACCGTACTATGAAACTACATTTCCCATGAGTAGGCGGGAGACTTGCAGACTATTTAGTGAGACTATATGAGAGTACCCTTGTATGTTAGGACAGCACTTCACTGATGCCTGTCTTGTCTTCTGTTACAGGTATCCTTTCCCTGCTGACCCTACCTTTACCCATCCCACATTTTTTATTTTAGTATGTTATTTTTCTCCCCCGCCTAATGCCTCGAACACCCTGTGTTTACACTTCTGGGTGTTGGTGACATTTGGAGGTGGAACCATATTTGCATCGACTGGATCACGGGGAGTAAACCTGACACCTTCCAGACCAACCCCATTGAGTGTTGTTGTGAATGGATTTATAGTGACCAGCAAGGCTCTCAGGTATCTGGCTACAGAGACCTTATGTTGAATATAGTTATCAATATTTCCACCCACGCCCTGTACTGTCGCATTCTTTCTTCCACAGTTGTCGAAAGTACTAATTACTTTTAACTGACATGCATGCAGTTACAGTAGTGTATGCACTTTCAAAGATTGAGGGATAGGTTTGTACCCAAAGATTTGTTTATGTTCACAATTGTTCGTCCATGCTGTGCTACTTTTTCTTGTCTCCCAAAACCTTTCCCAAAAACCCCCGTACCCATCCATTTTTCAAACCCTAACCCTCTTCCCCCGGGCTGTGTGGTTTTGATTGATGTGTGACTAAATTACAGCAATAAATCCACACACTTGCTGGGGAGGATAAGGTGATAGCAACAGGCTGGTGAAGAAATCCGAGGATATATTCTTACTCTGCTTGACAAAGACCCATGGCTAATGTCAAAGAACTTCAACCGAATTAGTTATACTTTAACATTTGTTAGGCTACAACGTGGCACTGTTCTAGTGTACTTCTGTCACCTGCTATATTCTGTATTGTACCTTTGTATTGCTCAGGAGGACAAACCAGATTTCATTTTCTTTTTTTCATAGGCAAGCAACTGCCACTGTGTCACACCACTAGTACCACCGCTATGAGGAAATTTTATCCGCCCAGGATTGCCAACCTTATTTGCTGTTTCCCGTGGAGCCAGCCCTGGGCCTAGCCCTACTTGCAAACAGAAATTACAGGTAAGATAGGCGTTTGGTTGGAGGTAGTATAATGGAGTATTAGGAGAGACGAGAGATTTGATTGACGGTAGTACTACTAAAGTCCTAGGACTATTCAGGAAAACAAACTTACTGTTATGTTAAACCCCCACCCACCAGACTCAAAAGCAGTAAAAAACAGGTATGGTCAGATAAAGTTTCAAAAAGTATATTTTTATAGCCCTAACAAAAGAATCTCCCGCAAGACCCTCCCTAACCCCAACGATTGTCCTTCAAAAGTCCCCAAAAATCACAACTCCCAATTCCCACCCCCCAAAAGTCTCTAAAAAAGGGGCAAGGGACACTATGGCAGGGTGCTGTTGGAATTAGCAGCCAGGGCATCATGCTCCTTGCGGAGGGTGGCAAGTTCGAAGCGGAGGCCCTCCACCACGTTCTTATAATTATGGACCTCCTGCTCCAGGTAGGACAGTCTGAGGGATAAGCGGCGCCGGTGTGCCTTGCAAATCCTGTGAGGGGCAGCTGCTTTCTTTGCTGCTGGGCGGTGGCGTTTGGCTTTGGTAGCCCGGCTCCGTACCGCTGGAGCACTGCGCTGGCTGGCAGCCCGCACGGAGGAGGAGGCAGCTGTCCCAGTGGACGTTGTTGTTGTTCCAGACTGCGTCTCCTCCTCCTCCAGGGCCACCAGCCGCCGATATTCAGCAACAGTGGCATCCAGCCTCCGTTGCCGGGCCATTCGAGCCTGCTCCTTCCTCCTTGATGGTGTCTTGGATTTGGAAGGAGCAACTACATGAAAAAAGAAAGACATAGTCTGTAACCAATGCTCCTTAAGATTAACACAAAATGATTGAGCAGAAAGTTGTCACAGTACAAGTAGCAAATTGAAAGCACAGTGCATAACTATTGAGGACAGTATCTATGTAACCTCCGACTTCTTCATCCTTGCTCTAACATTAGTGGGAGTTTAAGGAACAAATTCTACGAGCACTATGGACTTCTATTACAGTCGACTATGACAGTACACCACTCTTATTCTTCTTCTTCTCTCTTGTTTAGGAAAATTGGTACGTTATCTTATGCAAGCCGGCATAATGCCAGCGCAGTGAACTTGCACCCGAGAAAAACAGACGCACACCATGGTGAGTGAGACAGACTTGCGTTACTGTACCGGTCCAGTACATGCAGGTGGTGAAGCTCTTACTTTTCTATTACGGGTGGCACTGAGAATACTCTGTTAAAAGGGCTACTGCTTAATTAATTTAGCTTTCACCCTACAGTGCAAATGAGTATTAGAAAAGGAAAATGAAGAAGCTAAATTATCTGATTATCTATCACTTCACATGGGATGTATTTGATGACATATGGGATGACTTTAGGTGCTTTGCTTATTGTTGAGTGAACAGTGATACCCCCACACATGAATGACGTACTACTACTAAACTAAAGTTATTAAGGGAGGTAGGGAGTGCCCACCGTAATAACTGGATATATGCTGTGCTTGCAGTTGCAATACAAACTACTGCTACTATTCATGGTAGTCTTTGGACAACGTTACAACTTCTTTTCCTTGCCTTTCCTACACTGGAACGGACGTGCGGGTGCGGTGTTACATGCTCTTCAAAGTAACACTTAGTTCATCCAGTGACCGTCTACTCTCTCTAGATTCACATATGCTATCTAAGAGTCAGATAGTACCATGAATGATCCAGGCATCCATCCATTCAAAGTATATTGCACACATACAGTTTCTGTCTCACCCACCCAGGCTGTTCTCCTTCCACCCATCCTTGCTTCATCATTCACCCAGCCATGCACCATACCATTTTCTTACCTTCCCAGCCACCTCGGGGACCAAGCAAACACATATCATTCTTCTTTGCCAGTCATCATTACATTTCTCGTGCTTCCACACTTACTTACACCCTTCTTTCGCTTTTCGTTCATCCCATCCATCAAGTTCACCTCAGATCTGATTGGGATTCTTCTCGCCAAAAACTTCACAGCTAAGTCGAAGTACATTTAGAGGAGGCTACTACCTGCTTTTTTTATAATACACCCGTGCAGAAAGCACACTCTGCAGTCTTCAATCTCAATGACTAAGGAATGTATAGCTTACCTCTGCCCGCCACCACCGTGTGAACCCTCACAGGCATGTCCTTTTCCGGCACTTGCACCGCCTCCTCCCCAGAGTTGTCCTCCTCGTCCAATGCCACCACCTCCGCGCTGGCCCCGTCTCCAGATGTTCCACCTACAAAGTACATTTAATAATGTTAGAATACACCACTCACTACTATATAATATTTGGTCTAGGAGGAAGAAAGAAATGTGAAAAAAAGTGTACAATTTAATAATTTTTGACTGTGTACTCTAGAGTAAAAATGTCCCTTTTTCCAGGGAAGGCTGTTGTCTTGCTGCACTTTTTGGCACAACTGATGAATGTTTGCTTTTTACTTTTTAACACGCACCACTTTTTCTCCTAACAGACAGAACCTTGACTTCTAAGAACACGAGCAGGATCAAGTTCAAACCAGGTGAGAGCTCGGCTCGACCACAAGAAATGTGTCCAATTAATCGTCAGCACTAAGCACTTTTCCATTTTCAGTTACACGTTCACTTTTATGACAAACTTGAATTTAATAAATGTGTTTACTTTTAATAAAGCTTTTAAACTTAAATAGACTCTGTGGTTTTTGGTCCTCCAGACTAGAGTGGATGAGCTAAAGGTTTTCGAATTTTTGCAAGCATGAGTCCGTGCCTCTGCCATCGGTGACTTTGGGAGCTAAATGACTCTGCCACACTATCTAGTCAGTAAGGAGATTGGGGGTTCAACTACAAAGTCTGTTATCACTGAGGTATGTGGAAAGTCTAACAGTTACAGCACCTATTATAATTGATAAGCTAAGCGATGCATTATTTAGTGTCCATAGTTCTGTTTGTGCAGATTTGTCCCTGCAACAGTAGTAGAATGGATTGTCCTATCCAAACCAAAAGTAAAGTAGTATCTTATTATTTCTTGGTGGTGGTCATTCACCTTTTTATTGTTGGCAATGGTCAAAGCATAAACATTTAGAATACTTGAAAAGACATTATGGACAATCCCAGAGGACTACACTCAGTGCATAGAGCTATTGCTGACTAGAATGGGAGTCCAATGGAAATGCCAAATGTGCAATCTTAGTTAGCTACACAGACAGACTAATAAGAATAATCTAGTAATACCACACGGAGTCATAGGGATAAGAATTTAGATCCTGTCTACAAGAAGATCAAAGACGATTTAGAAAAAATCGAATGAGGAACGCTAGGAAAAAATAAGTACTCTATATTAAAATTAAAACTTACTGGGGCCAGCAAAGGAGCCCTCGACTGCCCGGTCCTGGCCTGCATCGACAACAGCACCCTCCTCCTCCTCCTCCTGTGTCCTCCTCTTGCCCCTGGGGGAAGCTGATGTACAACATGAAAGAAAGAAAAACAGAAAACATGGATGATATTTATTTCTCAACCAAATCAAACATTTAAAAAAGAACTAACAAAGTAACAAAATATTTTTGCGAAATAGCAAATAGGGAACGACTCCACGGGATATATTATTGACCAATCTCATGTGGTCGACTACGTCATTACTTTAGTATTGCTTGATTTGCGGACCGTCGAATTGGAAACTACCCTATGTAACTCACTAAACAAAGTACTAAAAAGGTTTGCCTAGGATTGGCAGGCAGCAGTCCGCAGCACGCAAAGTGACAGCCAAAGTCCATCGTGATTGAAGATCAGCGACAACACTAAAGTTTCCTACTACATTCACCAGTCATTAAAATACTCAAACTATTAATCCACCACCCCTATTTCTTCTTATCGCCATGTGTACAAAGGAAGGACTGGACTTGAGTCTGTAGGGGCTGATTTATAAGGCCCTTGCGGCTCTTTTGCTCCATTGTTGCGTGACTTTTGTGACGCAGCGACAGCACAAAAGAGGCGCAATGGTGCGGCGTATATTAACAACGTGACGCATCTGGGAGATGCATCACGTTGTAAAGCCCTGCGCCAATAGGGGTGTTCCGGCGCAAGGGAGGGCGTTCCTGCGCAGGAACGCATCCTAAAAGTGGCTGAGGGAAATCTACAAGATTTCAATCAGTCACTTTGAGGACAATGATGCGTGACTCAAACCCTGCGCCTGCTTGAAGCAGACGTACGGCTTGACGCAGCATTGGGGAGATAGGGCACCCCAGAGAATTGATGGAGCTGCACCATCGTTGCGACGCAACTCCAGCAATGCGCCACCTTTACGGCACAGATGCGTAACGCTTTGGTGACGTTTTGGGCCCATGGCGCGCCGCATTGTAATACGGCGCACCATGGGTGATGGTGGCGTGACGCACAATTACTGGCGCATCCCTGCAACTTTGCAGGGATGCGCCGGTAATTAAAAATCTGAACCTTAGTGTGTAGCATTGCGCAGTTCTTTCAACTACACTCATACATAATTTCACAGGCCAATGAAATGAACACAAAATCTAAAACAAATAAGCATAGTAGCAACACTACTGAGAAGGAGAGCAGTGTACCTGAAATGCACAGAAGATTTTGAAATAAAATGTACCTACAATGTAATGAGCAGCATTATTGCTCTTGGTAAAAAACAAAAATTTGCAATATAATAACACAGCAGGAGAAAACATAGTAGTAAAGACATAGCTACTACTACTCACCAAGCCCGGGGATCTCAAGGCCAAGGAGGTCGAGCAGATCTCGCTCACGGGTCAGGACATCCGTCCAGCGGTGGGTGGCCTGGTTGTAGGTGCGCCAGACCCGAGAGTGGTGGTAAATGGCCTGGCACACCTTCTCCCACCGCTTCCGGCGCTCCCGGGCCCCGTACCCGGCACTGATCTTGCCGCCTCCCATGATGGTCCTGGGGAGGCGGCGCTGAACATAAAAAATGAGTTGGGCCACCTCCTCCGGGGTAAAGATCTCCCGTGGCATCACTAGCTCCCCCCTCAAACGCCCGCACGGGAGCCGGACACGGGGTGCGGGACCCTTCCCCTTCTCGGGATGCTTCCCGGCTCCCTTCACCATGGTCTGGGCGGAAAGGAATAAAGAAAATAGAATAGGGAAGAGAAGAAAAGAAAAGAGTTTACAAAAGTAGTTTAAAATTAACCAAAAGTAGCAGTAAACACAAAAATATAGGGCTAGAAAAATAGAGGGATAGATAATAAGTAAAATAGATAAAAAAAAACTTCAAACAAGCAAAGGATGGCAGAGATTGACAGAGGATACAAAGACCATGCCCAGAACCATAGCAATGAATGAGAAACAAGATGGCCGCGCCCGTTCACGACCGCGCGGGTAAGTTCGCGCGAGATTTTCCTTGCGAACACGCGCAAGACTGTACTGGCAAACCGCGGACTTTGCGAGATTACACTTCGCGCCCGGAAACGGAAATACGTCAGGCAAACAAGATGGCTGCGCCCTTGAACGACCGCGAGGGTAACTTCGCGTCTTGCGCTACGAGCGGCTCGCAAAAACGCACAAAACCTTGCCAACTAACACGCCGCAAAAAAAACAAATTGCATATTCGCACGAATTTGCGGCTTCCGAATCCGATCTTGCGCGTGTTCGCACCCCGCGAACCCCGCGAAATTGCAGAAAAACGAGTTTTTCAAAAGTGAAAGCACTCGGCAGGGGCAAGAGTTCAAACTCATCATTAGTAACAATTCCCGGTAGTGCTTCCTGACTGGGGCCCCTCCAGAATTCAGTTGCTAGTTGCAACAATTGTATGACCCTGCTCTGACCCTCACAGCAGGCTCATACAATAGCTACAAGTAGGCCACAAAGAAGGTCCTGGGGAAAAAAAATGCACTGCAACAGAAAGCAAAATTACAGATAAGGAAGCAGGTGCCAGACTGGAATTTTAAACCAGTGACACATTAATAAACTAACCCCAAATTAATTCATCTGAGTTGAAGCAGGGATGGTGTGCTTGCTTTTCCCCCCCATAATCTACAGTAATGATGAACCAGAGGGTGGCATTGATGTAACAGAGGGTTGCAGTGGTGAAACAGAGGGTGCTGGGAACCTGTGATGATGAACCAGACGTAGAAACAACATAATTCGCGACCGTTGCGCGACGAAATGTAAGTTCGCAATTGCGAACTGGTACGAAACCCTCGCGAACTGGCAGAAATCCTTGCGAACACAAAAAAAAAAAAAATCCGCAAATTCGCAAGAATTCGCGGATTTTGCAGATTGCGAGTTCGCAAATCCGCAAATTCGCGAACGCGAGATCCGCAAAATTCGCCCATGCTTAATAATGAGGACATAATCCTGCCACTTGCTCGACCTGAGCAGGTATGTTTCTTTGTGGTTTTATTCAACTTTGCTAGTAACGTGAGTCTCCCCTTGCCTCTCTCACTCGATACTTGCTAGGCCTGACCTAACTATGCTTAAACGTTACTTCTGACATAGCACCCCAAACAGGATGGGCTGTGTGACCCCAAGAGGTCACTATTTCACATTGGACTAATTGGTCTCCCCTGGCCGAGTCAAAAAGTTGTGTTTTTGTGTGTTATCATGCATACGCCAGATAATTATTTTTAAAAACTAGACACCCAATTGGGGTTGTACAGAATTTTTAGAAATGTGTATTTCATGTTTTGATTTTTTCTTGTGCGTGTTATTCAAAAGACATTGATCACAGTATTTGCAATCTTTTGCCCGCAAATGCCCATGGTAACAGTGTTAGTAATGTGTTTACCGCTCACTACGGTAACTTTGACATTGATTATCGGCGCTTTACACCTTATTGTTTTATATTTCTAGATACTGTAGTGCTCCTCTGTTGACTACCCTGTCCTGATGAAGACCCCGATGTAAGGCTAGACAAACGCCTACAAGTGTAGCATGGGGTCGAAACGTCGACGGCTACTTCTATGTCCTGTTCTGTTGACACTCCCCCATTATTCTGAACTCTTCGGTATCAACAGAAATAGTTCTAACCTTTGGGATATGTTATAATCCCCCAATTTCTTCGGCTCAGGGATCTGAAGCCATGAAACTGTATTGCATTCTAAATTAATATTGCAATATATAAGTTGTCACGAACTTTATTCCCTCACTGTCCTTTTCCTCCACAGCATCACGCTATCCCACTCCCCTTTCCTTTCTTGGGGCACTTTTCATTGACCGAAGGATATGGATCATGCTTTGTGATTAATTGACATTGTATGTTATTATATCTGATTTTTCTATAATAAATGCAAGCAAATGTATAAAAGCTCTACTGGGACCCTTCTTACCTACATCATACAGCACCCAGGTCCCATGTGGATTCCTTGGGTAGAACCCCCCTCTTAGATCAACTATCCGAGCAGGTGCATACCTGCGAGGTTCTTTTCGTTTTTCAATTTATTCTTTAGAATTCCTTTCTCGAGACCATGGTAGAGAGTGAACTATTTTCGTATACGGAAGACTACATCAACACACTCCTGCAAGACCAGAACAACCAATTCTTGTCCAACCCTAACTTGCAAGTAGATGTCACTTTGAATGACAAAATCACCAGATTGGAGAGACTTGAAAAGAAGCTTATCAGAACAAAACTTCATGGATATCTGTTTACAAAATATTTGCAGGAAAATATCATCCCGCTAGGCCTCCAAATTAAAATAGAGCCAGCTATTTTTGTCGACGTGCCTAAATTCAAAGAGGGATTTAGCTACGTCGCCAACAATTGCTCCCGACACTGGATGGTGTTGGGAGTTGAGACCGCAGCCGAACAAGTACAGACACTCACCAAAGAGATTGCGGCCCTAAGAGCCGAGATATTAGGAGACAGCACTTTAACAAATGCCAAATCTGCCCTAGAGTCCTTGGATGCCACACTAAAAGAGTTTGACATCACCACTCAAACCAAAAAACTAGAAAAACTAGCCAAGGACATAAGAGCATTTGATAAAAAGAGCGTCTACCCATACCTCCAACCGGACTACTATAAACAAGACACCCAAGGCCGTTTTGCCAACCGAGGGAGAGGTGGATACAGAGGCAGGAGAACATATACTACGTTCTCCGACTCCTCTTATAGCTCCGGAAGTGAATCCGAACCTGCTACACCTGGACCCTCTTACAATTACTCTTATTCAGACTACAATTACCCACCATACCCACCTCCACCGCCTCATCATTTTTTAGGCAGAGGCCAGATGCAATGGAGACCCCCCCCGAGGTCGGGGCAATTGGTCCGGAGGACTGCAACGTGGACAACAATCCAACAAGGGCAATCAAAATACGGGTCGAGGGAGTGCCCAGAAACAAGTCACCTTCCGCCCCGAGAATCATGGCGAAATATCAACCAGGAGAAACACCTATCGGTGGTGACCAACAAACCTGTACACACCTCCTCCAACCCTATAGTGAACATCTCTAAATATAACCTATCTGATGAAGAAGCAAAAGTACTGAGCAAAGGTCTCTCTTACGTCCCAACCACACTTCCGAATAGATTCCAACTGAAAACAGAACTTTACAACTTCTTCAGAAAAATCCGTCTCAGGTACTTCTTCAGACATACGATGGGGCCTCTAAGATCATCGATAACTGGTTTGAGGGAACCATCAACCTTTTTTCCTCCTGCACATGCAGTTAGTAACAAAATTCTTGCATTTGAAGAAGTGGTTATCCAAGAAGTGGAGGATACTGTCAATAAGCCGAAATACATCAGATTCAATCTAAGTGTCAATCAAAAACAGGCACTTAAAACTTTGAAAGACAATGCTGATATAGTCATCAAGCCCGCCGACAAAGGCGGGGCAATCGTGATTCAGGATACTGTTGCTTACAAAAAAGAAATTTATAGGCAACTGAATGACGGAGTCAGCTATAAGCTCATCCACAGTGACCCTTCAAAAGATCTAGCCTCATTGATACTCGAAATTACACAAAAAGGCCTGGACGAAGGTTTTCTGTCCCAACAGGAATTCAAATTTCTAAACCAAAGTCATCCACGGCTAGCGACTATATATACCCTGCCAAAGGTGCATAAAGGCCTCGATAACCCTCCTGGACGCCCAATAGTGTCCGGATGTGGATCAATGCTGGAACCACTTAATCAATACATCGACTTTTTTCTAAAGCCTTTAGCAACAAGAACCAAGACATACCTTAGGGACACAACCCAAGTTATCAACCTGGTCGATCAGAGACCTTTCGACCCAGACACTCAACTGTTAGTAACTTGTGACATAGTGTCATTGTACACCAGTATCCCTCAGCTTGATGCCATCGCTGTTATGGAGAAGGCTCTCGAAACAAGGACAGCTCCAGTTCCAGTACCCACGTACTTCATCATAGAACTCCTGAGAATAGCCATGATGAAAAACTTTTTCATGTTTCAAGGAGAATTCTTTTTACAAACTAAGGGAGTAGCGATGGGGGCTACATTTGCCCCCAATCTGGCCATACTATATATGGACGATTATGAGAACCGGGTCATCCTCAGTGACACTAACCCATTCGGACACCATATCACCATGTGGGTCCGCTATATAGACGATGTCCTCTGCATATGGAATGGCACGCGAGAAGCTCTTATGTCATTCCATGTTTGGCTCAACTTGCAGAGCACGGACATACAATTCACCCTGGATGCTAATCAGGAGAGAATTGCTTTTCTGGACATAACCATCTTTCTTAATTCAGAGACCAAATTACTTGAAACTACACTGTTCCGTAAACCCACCGAGCGGAACTCATTACTTGAATACAATAGCCACCACCCCAGGGGGCTAAGAGACAATCTCCCTGTCGGACAGTTCCTCAGAATCCGACGGAATTGCTCCTCTAAAGAGAATTATATTTCGGAGTCCCAAGACCTCACAGACCGACTGACAGCACGGGGCTACCCTACACGTTTAGTCAAACGTGCACGAAAAAGAGCCTGGTACAGCCCCCGTGAACATTTGCTGAACTGCGAAACCAAAGAGGACTCAGCAGCTGAACGAATCATTTGTGTAACCACGTTTTCCACCCGCAGCAATGACATTAAGAAAATTATCAATAAAAACTGGGGTTTGGTAGCAAATGACGTTGGACAACGAGCACCACCATTACACGCCTTTAAGAGAGTTTGGAACATCAGAGACCAGGTTGTACAATCATTCCTTCCTACACCCCCGAATCCTACTATTCATTCACTATGGCATCTTCCTCCAGTTGTGGGACACACTAGATGTGGATCATGCACGGCATGCGCAACAACTATCCAAACCAAAGATTTGACCTACAGAGGTAAAACGTACCCATTAAAATCACACACCAACTGCAACTCCTCAAATGTCATCTACTGGATTAAGTGTCCCTGCGATTTAGCTTATGTAGGCCAGACCCAGCAAAAGGTTAAAGCCCGCATTCTACAACACGGCAGTAGAATCAGATGTCAAGTACAGGGTGCCCCCCTAGTAGACCATTGCACTCTGAAGGGTCATACCCCAGAGACATTACAATGGCTAGTTCTAGAGAAAATCAATCTGGGCCCTAGGGGTGGGGACATCGCACGAATTCTAACCATGAGAGAATCCAAATGGATGACTGTAGGAAGGTGGATATCTGACTATGGTTACCCCCAAACTTTTTGCCTGGTGTTTAGCTGGTTTTTGACTTAGTTGGCCTGGGATCCTGCTATTCAGGGCCCCAGGCTGATTGCTCTCTCCTTAAAATGGACTCCATGTACCTTAGGTGCATAACACAATTGGAATTGGTTCACCTTATAGGCCCCTGTAACAGTGTACCATAGGTACCCAGGGCATAGGTGTAGCCAAGGCCTGCCAGGGGCTGCAGCATGTATTGTGCCACCCCTGGCCTGGCCTCCATATTTGACACAACTGGCTGATCACTCAGCTGGGGTAAGTTGGTGTAATCACCTCTTACTTAGGTACAGTATGCCTGTGCCTAACCCTAAACTGGACACATATGTTCCTATCAGCCACTCCTATGGAAGGCCTCATCAATCCTGGAGGCAGAGTGCTTGGAAATATGTGAGATGGTGCTCTAGCATGAGCTGAGCCTGTCTGCAGCTGTCGGGAACCACTCCCTAAGCTGTTCTGGGATATTGCCATACCATATACTCTTAAGTGCATTATAATCCTCGCGGTTATATGCTATCTTTGGTTTGGCTTTATCAAAACATGTCGAGTAAGGTGTCATACGAATTGGAATACTATCCCCTCGCCAGTTCTGGCGACGGGGATAGCATTCCACCCTTCTAGAGGGACACGACATGTGTGTAGCCTTAACCCTGGTTAAAGTTAAACAGAGCCTCAGCATCACAAAATGGATGCTGCCACCACAGACACATGTCTGACCTCCTGCTGCTGGGAGTCCTTCCAGCGAGGAGGGCCTGGACAAAGGGTTTCCTGCCTGGGGAGGTGCGAGCACCACCCCAGACAGGGTTTTGTGTATTGGGTAGGACAGGGCTGAATAGATTGAGACATGCCTGGGGCACACAAGGTGTCCCTGTGCATAAGCCAGCCCAAACTGGTTCTGGGGCTTTCCAGCCCCAGTCCTGGCGAGGAGCTGGACAAAGGAGAGGGGGTGTAACCACCCCCCTTCCTGGTCCCACCCATAGGGGAGGGACCTAGCAGGAGATCCACCCCTCAGATGGGAATAAGAGAGGGAGCAGTGCCATTGCACAGCAGATCATCCTGAAATCAACTTTAAACAAGAAGAAGACTGGACTTCGACATTCTGCTGCACAGAAGACTGAAGAGAATCTCCCTAGTGGCCTAGGAGGGGCCACCCTGTGAACACAGGCATCACCCAGCACCTCGACGTCTGCTTTGCCGCCGCCTCCCGCCGGAGCCCGAGTGCAGAGCCTGACAAGACCCAGCTTCCCAGACTTCTCCCAGCCCGATCCACAGTCCCTGCAAAGAAGGGACCCGTGGAGGCACCGAGAGACGTGGGAGCGGCCATCTTGAAAGACCCCCGAGACGCTGACTGCGCAGCACCCGAGGCACCCTCGACTCTGTGCTTTGGGGTTTGAGAAGCCCCACAACCGAGCAGCATTTGCAACAAAGATCAGCCCTCCAGCATCTCCACGATCTGCGTGGGGCCCTTTTGTTTTGTGCCACTCGACTCGCCATCCCGTCCGCTTGTCACGTGGTCAGCGGCCATCTTGGCGACGAAACCTACGATTTACACTATGGGTATGGTTGCTCCAGACCTGCCCTCGCTCCTGTAGAAAGGAGTACCCGCTCTGACCTTGCTGGTCCGAGTAATAAGCCTTTTTCACTTTCCCCGTGGCTTGCATTAGCCAAGGATTGTTTGCTTCAATCGAGTTGCCGACACCGCCATCAGCTAGAGCTTTTGAGGGACAGCTCGTGATCGACTCCTGGACGTCCTTGACCTCTTCGTGTCCACGTGGCTGCAGAGAGAAGCAACCCCTGATCACCTGTTTGCACCCGACTTTGCCTGGTTCCAATCTGGTTCCACGGTGGTCACTGGTCAGTGACTTTGAACATTGTCCCCTCTGCTTTCAGGTCTTCACCCTTGGATCCACCGGACACTTCTCCTTCACATCGCCTGCAGCATCTTCAGCTTCAAGCGCCAAGAACCTGCGTGTCAAAACCCAACGCCACTTCGACCCTGTGCACCCACTTCCTGTGGGTGAGGTAACATTGCAAAGCCGGTGTCCCTACACTGGTACACACCTCTAGGGTCTGTGTCTTAAGTTTTGTTCCTCTAGGTTCAGCGGAAGTGCCCTTTAACTAACTTTGTACTTTTTACGCACCATAGACTTTGCATTGGAAAGTGCGTGCACTTTGAACACTGCACCCGAGTCCTGTGGGCCTTTCCCGACTTAATCACTGCTAGTCTCGAATAGCTCCAGCGATTCCCAAGGCCCTAGGCCTGTTCCCTTTCCTATTGGTATCTCTTATACCACTTTCTTAGTATATGGTTTAGGTGGCCCCTAGGGCTCATCCATATTGTGCAACTTTTGTGTATTTTAAACTGTCTTGTGATTTAACGCTTGTGCTTCTGTGCTCATAAAGAGTCCAGGGGATTTTATAGTTAATAATTCAATATATATTTTCAATATATATCTGTGTGGTGTCCCTTTCATTTGGTATTCAAGGGGGTTGTGTATGGTATAACAGCTGGCTTCACATGCCTTTCAGAGTTTAGCCTAAGACTGCTTTGTCCACGTTACCACTAGGATAACTGGTCTACAAGGTTGAATTACAACCATCATCATAAGGGTTGCTTGGCATGGTACAAAGTGATCACTAAGAATTAGTGAGCATTATATACCAGGCCAACTTCTCACATTGGTGAGCAGCGGATTGGGATCTGAGCTTGCTGTTGTTTTACCATTACAATCTTTGAGATTATCATTTGAAAGATCATACAGGTACCTGCTAGGTACATATAAAACAAGACTAGTATACTTAAGTTCTACTGAACTTAGTTGTTGTAGAGCAAAGGGAGTAGCACACCCTAGCTACAACTACTAGATAGGTTTAGTAGGTAAACACCAGTGTAGGTAGATTGCAACACATCCACCCACACTAGAGCAATGTCTGGAGCAGAGGGGTCCAGTGGACTTACTCCTGTTGAGAGTGACCCTCCAAGGGCACCATCCAAATTTGCTATTTTTTCCTTTAAGGAATTAAGACAGCTTTGTGTCTTAAGGGGTCTGAAGACAGGGCCTTCCCCTACTACAGACCACCTAAGAGAGCTCTTAGACCAGTCTGAGACTCTAAAGCCCTCTAAGGCAAACCCACACAGGGGATGCTGAAGGAGGCCATCCTTCAGAGGATGACACTGTAGACCCCCCTGCCCCTATCATCCTAGTAGATGAGGAAGCCTCCACCACTGGAGCTCCTCAAGTAGATGTAGAGGAAGAGGAAGAAGAAGAGGAGGAGGAGGTGGAAAGCAGTGAGTCAGATGATGACAGAGATAGTCAGGTGCTGGTCAGTAGACTGAACCAGGCTAACTTAAGTCAACTTGGGAATGAATCAGGTAACAACCCATTCAGACCCCCAGGTGGACATAACCAGGGCCATAGGAGGAGAAGGCATCACTCAGGTGAATCCAATACCTCCCATGTCTCTAGAGGCTCTCATGGTCACTCCAGAAAGGAGATGACTAGCCCTCAGAGAAGGGAACATGAGGCAAAGATGAGAGAGGCTGAGCTTAGGATCCAGAGGCAAGAGTTAGAGGTTGCCCTGGCTAAGGAGAAACTTGCTAGAGCAAGACAGCCTAGAGAGAGTGGGATAATAGAACCCACTGGTGGCAGCACTATCCAGAAGGATAAAAACAGGTCTTTTGATACAAGAAACCTGAGTAAGATTGTGCCCCCCTACAAAGCTGGGGATGATATCCACAAATGGATGACTGCACTTGAGAGAGCCTGCATGGTACAGCAGATCCCTCAGGAGCAGTGGGCAGCAATCATGTGGCTCTCCTTTGAAGGTAGAGGCAGAGACAGACTCCTCACAGTTAGTGATGAGGATTCTAGAAACTACATGGTCCTGAAGAGTGCTCTGATTGATGGGTTGGGCTTAACCACTGAACAGTACAGGTTAATGTTCAGAGACACCCAGAAGACACAGACTCAGGACTGGTCTGAATTTGTTGAGTGTGCCACTAAGGCTCTGGAGGGCTGGTTGCTGGGAAGTAAGGTTACTGACTATACAGGATTGTATAATTTAATTATGAGAGAGCAAATCTTAAGTAATTGTCAAAATCAGCTTCTACATCAGCACCTGGTTGACTCTGATCTGACCTCCCCACAAGAATTGGGTAGGAGGGCAGACAAATGGGTCAGAACCAGGATCAGGCCTAAGAACCAGGGTGGTGACCAAAAGAAAGAGACTACCAAGCCTCAAGAGAAGGGTGGGGATAAAAGTAAGGAAAAGACTTCCCCAGGGCCCCAAAACTCCAAGAATGGGGGTGGGTCCCAAGACACTTCTACATCCCAGAAAAAGCCTTATTGTCATACCTGTAAACAGGTGGGGCATTACAAAACAGATAGCTGTTGTCCCAAGAATGGCAATAAGGAGAATATACCTCCAGGTAAGGCTCCAACACCTCCTGTCACTGTTAGCAGTGGTCCCCCAGGTGGTGGGAGCACCCCCAAGAATTTGGGTGGGTTTACTTTTGGAGGACAGGTGGACTCTGGCCTATCCAGGTCCCCTAACTCAGATACTCTTGTCTATGAGACTGGCATGGGGTTTGCCAATTTCACAGCTTGCCCAAACACTTTGAGCAAGTATAGACAGGAGCCCCTCATCAATGGCTTGAAAGTTGAGGCCTTCAGAGACACAGGGGCTAGCATCACCATGGTGGCTGAATGTCTAGTCCCCTCAAGGCAACTTTTACCTGATGCCAAATATCAGGTGACAAACATTGATGGCATAGAATCCAATCATCCCATGGCAGTAGTCAATCTTAGCTGGGGAGGTGTCACTGGCCCAAAGAGAGTGGCAGTGTCAGCAAACTTGCCTGTAGATTGCCTACTGGGTAATGATTTGGAAATCTCAGCCTGGGCTGAGGTTGAACAGCAAACCCATTCTAGAATGGTAAATCTCCATGGAAAGGTTAGTGGGGCTGTAATGGCTACAGCCCCAATTCAAGATGTCCTTCCTGAAAAGGTTGGGAGGGCTGAGCAAACCTCAGCCCCATCTTTAGATAACTTCCCTCCTGGAAAGAGTAGCAGGGCTGTACTAGTAACAGCCCATACCCAAACTGAGTCTCCTCCTGAAAAGGTTGGTGGGGCTGTGATGGCCACAGCCCAAACTCAAACTGATACCTGGGTAGTGAAGCCTGAAATGATGGATCACTCCACCCAAACAGAGAGCATTGAGGAGGAAGAGAAATCTCCCTCCCACCAGACTTTAGGAAAGGATCAGCCTCCTCAGGGAACTGATCTTACCCCTGATGAAGGAACTGTCCCAGAGGTTGTTAGGCCTGGCCTGACAGAGCCTCTGATGGCAGTGGACCCTTCTCAGGAGGGACCCAGTCTGGAGCAGGTAACCTGCCCCTCTCTACCTTGCCTTACTCAGCCCAGGGCTGCAGAGGACAAGAAGGACAGTGAGACCCAAAGGGCCCCCTGTCAAATAAAGCACCCCCATCAGCAGATTAGGGGCACCGAAACTAGTAGCCCTAGTGAGGTGCAAGCTTTAAAAACTCCTGAGGGATCCCCCTTAAAAGTAGTTAGGGACCTCCCCCAGATGGATATTGTTGGGCACAGCCAAACCTGGGACCCTAAGGGCCCAAACCTGACCTGTCCCTCCAGTAAGCCAAACAGAGGGACCCAGCCTCCAGCTTTAGGTAGCCAGAGGTTGACCCTGAGAGCACAGTGCAACTCAGTCAGAGAAAGAAAGGCACACATGGTGGAGAGTGATTGGAGGAAGCTGAGCCCTACAGAGGAAACTCACTTCAGTACTCCATCTCAACACCAGCCTTTGACTTTGCAAAGACACACCACAGGTAGAGATTCCCTATGGTGGAGACCCTCAGATACCCTTAGGGTGAGGGATTGCTTAGTGGACCATGAGACAGGGGGTTACCAAGCCAGAGCTGGTACTTCCTTATATGGCCACTTAGGCAATATAGGCTTACCTGGTCAAGGATAGCCTTATCTCCTTTCGTTTGGGGGGGGGTTATGTAGGAAGGTGGATATCTGACTATGGTTACCCCCAAACTTTTTGCCTGGTGTTTAGCTGGTTTTTGACTTAGTTGGCCTGGGATCCTGCTATTCAGGGCCCCAGGCTGATTGCTCTCTCCTTAAAATGGACTCCATGTACCTTAGGTGCATAACACAATTGGAATTGGTTCACCTTATAGGCCCCTGTAACAGTGTACCATAGGTACCCAGGGCATAGGTGTAGCCAAGGCCTGCCAGGGGCTGCAGCATGTATTGTGCCACCCCTGGCCTGGCCTCCATATTTGACACAACTGGCTGATCACTCAGCTGGGGTAAGTTGGTGTAATCACCTCTTACTTAGGTACAGTATGCCTGTGCCTAACCCTAAACTGGACACATATGTTCCTATCAGCCACTCCTATGGAAGGCCTCATCAATCCTGGAGGCAGAGTGCTTGGAAATATGTGAGATGGTGCTCTAGCATGAGCTGAGCCTGTCTGCAGCTGTCGGGAACCACTCCCTAAGCTGTTCTGGGATATTGCCATACCATATACTCTTAAGTGCATTATAATCCTCGCGGTTATATGCTATCTTTGGTTTGGCTTTATCAAAACATGTCGAGTAAGGTGTCATACGAATTGGAATACTATCCCCTCGCCAGTTCTGGCGACGGGGATAGCATTCCACCCTTCTAGAGGGACACGACATGTGTGTAGCCTTAACCCTGGTTAAAGTTAAACAGAGCCTCAGCATCACAAAATGGATGCTGCCACCACAGACACATGTCTGACCTCCTGCTGCTGGGAGTCCTTCCAGCGAGGAGGGCCTGGACAAAGGGTTTCCTGCCTGGGGAGGTGCGAGCACCACCCCAGACAGGGTTTTGTGTATTGGGTAGGACAGGGCTGAATAGATTGAGACATGCCTGGGGCACACAAGGTGTCCCTGTGCATAAGCCAGCCCAAACTGGTTCTGGGGCTTTCCAGCCCCAGTCCTGGCGAGGAGCTGGACAAAGGAGAGGGGGTGTAACCACCCCCCTTCCTGGTCCCACCCATAGGGGAGGGACCTAGCAGGAGATCCACCCCTCAGATGGGAATAAGAGAGGGAGCAGTGCCATTGCACAGCAGATCATCCTGAAATCAACTTTAAACAAGAAGAAGACTGGACTTCGACATTCTGCTGCACAGAAGACTGAAGAGAATCTCCCTAGTGGCCTAGGAGGGGCCACCCTGTGAACACAGGCATCACCCAGCACCTCGACGTCTGCTTTGCCGCCGCCTCCCGCCGGAGCCCGAGTGCAGAGCCTGACAAGACCCAGCTTCCCAGACTTCTCCCAGCCCGATCCACAGTCCCTGCAAAGAAGGGACCCGTGGAGGCACCGAGAGACGTGGGAGCGGCCATCTTGAAAGACCCCCGAGACGCTGACTGCGCAGCACCCGAGGCACCCTCGACTCTGTGCTTTGGGGTTTGAGAAGCCCCACAACCGAGCAGCATTTGCACCAAAGATCAGCCCTCCAGCATCTCCACGATCTGCGTGGGGCCCTTTTGTTTTGTGCCACTCGACTCGCCATCCCGTCCGCTTGTCACGTAGTCAGCGGCCATCTTGGCGACGAAACCTACGATTTACACTATGGGTATGGTTGCTCCAGACCTGTCCTCGCTCCTGTAGAAAGGAGTACCCGCTCTGACCTTGCTGGTCCGAGTAATAAGCCTTTTTCACTTTCCCCGTGGCTTGCATTAGCCAAGGCTTGTTTGCTTCAATCGAGTTGCCGACACCGCCATCAGCTAGAGCTTTTGAGGGACAGCTCGTGATCGACTCCTGGACGTCCTTGACCTCTTCGTGTCCACGTGGCTGCAGAGAGAAGCAACCCCTGATCACCTGTTTGCACCCGACTTTGCCTGGTTCCAATCTGGTTCCACGGTGGTCACTGGTCAGTGACTTTGAACATTGTCCCCTCTGCTTTCAGGTCTTCACCCTTGGATCCACCGGACACTTCTCCTTCACATCGCCTGCAGCATCTTCAGCTTCAAGCGCCAAGAACCTGCGTGTCAAAACCCAACGCCACTTCGACCCTGTGCACCCACTTCCTGTGGGTGAGGTAACATTGCAAAGCCGGTGTCCCTACACTGGTACACACCTCTAGGGTCTGTGTCTTAAGTTTTGTTCCTCTAGGTTCAGCGGAAGTGCCCTTTAACTAACTTTGTACTTTTTACGCACCATAGACTTTGCATTGGAAAGTGCGTGCACTTTGAACACTGCACCCGAGTCCTGTGGGCCTTTCCCGACTTAATCACTGCTAGTCTCGAATAGCTCCAGCGATTCCCAAGGCCCTAGGCCTGTTCCCTTTCCTATTGGTATCTCTTATACCACTTTCTTAGTATATGGTTTAGGTGGCCCCTAGGGCTCATCCATATTGTGCAACTTTTGTGTATTTTAAACTGTCTTGTGATTTAACGCTTGTGCTTCTGTGCTCATAAAGAGTCCAGGGGACTTTATAGTTAATAATTCAATATATATTTTCAATATATATCTGTGTGGTGTCCCTTTCATTTGGTATTCAAGGGGGTTGTGTATGGTATAACAGCTGGCTTCACATGCCTTTCAGAGTTTAGCCTAAGACTGCTTTGTCCACGTTACCACTAGGATAACTGGTCTACAAGGTTGAATTACAACCATCATCATAAGGGTTGCTTGGCATGGTACAAAGTGATCACTAAGAATTAGTGAGCATTATATACCAGGCCAACTTCTCACAATGACCATTTTGGACACCATTCGAAATGGCCTAAATGAATCAGAAAGTAGCTATGCCCAATTAGCCAGCTTTGGCCGTTAACGTACGAATAGGTCTGTTATCTAAATATGTCTGCTATTTGCATCCCAGACACATGCTGTTACCCTGTATATGGTATATTCATGGACTATTACAGGCAATCCCTTTTGACCCTCCTGTGTGAGAGGTCCTAAGCATGGATTAACTGAACTATGTAACTGCTGTGCATATTGGCTAGGGATATGTCTCCCGAGATAGACTGTGTAAGACAGACGCTCAGTTTTCACGAACAGCCCCGGGAGCTTCATGTTGCTATTAGCAACGTCAGGTGCCTTTCACAACGTTCAGGACTCAGTGTCCATCTTCTGTTTTCACGAACAGTTCCTATCCCAGTCATTGTCCTCCGTTTATCTTTAAACTCTCCTCACAGGCCACGCCCACTCGCTTGCATTCAGCAACTGCGGTAAGGCTGTAACTGAGAGCTCCGTGACCGTTTCATTAAGGTAAGATTAATCCCCCTCTCCCTATACGTTTTCTAGCCTACCAACTCTAATGAGAAGGTTGTAACTTACCCCCCTTTCCCCCGATTGCTTCATAGATGCGGCAATTTTGAAGCGATCGTTTTGACGCCCCGCCGAGTTTTGAGATAAGGACTCTCCGACCCTCATGGGCTATATAGGTAAGCCCAATTCCTATATGATGTCGTGATTTTACGTCTATATTGACGATCGATTCACTGATACTCACTTACCCGCCCATAGATCCAGTGGGTTCATGCTACGTGAATTAAATCCCTCTACAAGCCACGCTCAGCTACTGCCAAACTGCGAAAGGCTTCAAATTCATACTCCGTGAATTGCAACACAAGGTGAGATCTAATTCTCTCTCTTTGGCTTCAGCCAAAATACTAGTGAGTTGGTCTCTTACTTCCCTCTCCTGGTTTATTGTCTAGAGACACGGCACACCAGCGCTGATCCGTAGTAACGCACAGCCGTCACGGAGAGATGGTATAGGAGCTGGATACTCCTAACCATGGGTGACTATATAGGTAAGCCCCATTCCTTACATAATGGCGAAATTCATCGGAGTAAGGTCGCTTAGTTTACTAATACTTGCTGCCTTGCCCACAGATTCTGCCTAATTACCCAACGTGAATAATGAGGACATAATCTTGCCACTTGCTCGACCTGAGCAGGTATGTTTCTTTGTGGTTTTATTCAACTTTGCTAGTAACGTGAGTCTCCCCTTGCCTCTCTCACTCGATACTTGCTAGGCCTGACCTAACTATGCTTAAACGTTACTTCTGACATAGCACCCCAAACAGGATGGGCTGTGTGACCCCAAGAGGTCACTATTTCACATTGGACTAATTGGTCTCCCCTGGCCGAGTCAGGAAGTTGTGTTTTTGTGTGTTATCATGCATACGCCAGATAATTATTTTTAAAAACTAGACACCCAATTGGGGTTGTACAGAATTTTTAGAAATGTGTATTTCATGTTTTGATTTTTTCTTGTGCGTGTTATTCAAAAGACATTGATCACAGTATTTGCAATCTTTTGCCCGCAAATGCCCATGGTAACAGTGTTAGTAATGTGTTTACCGCTCACTACGGTAACTTTGACATTGATTGTCGGCGCTTTACACCTTATTGTTTTATATTTCTAGATACTGTAGTGCTCCTCTGTTGACTACCCTGTCCTGATGAAGACCCCGATGTAAGGCTAGACAAACGCCTACAAGTGTAGCGTGGGGTCGAAACGTCGACGGCTACTTCTATGTCCTGTTCTGTTGACACTCCCCCATTATTCTGAACTCTTCGGTATCAACAGAAATAGTTCTAACCTTTGGGATATGTTATAATCCCCCAATTTCTTCGGCTCAGGGATCTGAAGCCATGAAACTGTATTGCATTCTAAATTAATATTGCAATATATAAGTTGTCACGAACTTTATTCCCTCACTGTCCTTTTCCTCCACAGCATCACGCTATCCCACTCCCCTTTCCTTTCTTGGGGCACTTTTCATTGACCGAAGGATATGGATCATGCTTTGTGATTAATTGACATTGTATGTTATTATATCTGATTTTTCTATAATAAATGCAAGCAAATGTATAAAAGCTCTACTGGGACCCTTCTTACCTACATCATACAGCACCCAGGTCCCATGTGGATTCCTTGGGTAGAACCCCCCTCTTAGATCGAAAGAGCAGTTGCGACATTGTTGTCGTTTAGGAGTGAGCTTCCTTCTCAGCCGTTGCTTGAGCCTGATTCTTCTGTTAGGAGGACAGTGCGTCAATATCCGATGAGAGAGGTTCCCCCAGTTTGGAGAGCGGGAGATGCAGCCGCTAATCCACCTATTCTGCCACATTTTCAGCATGTTTGGGTACATGTTACATGGAAGCGAGTTGAAGTTTTGGCCCTTAAGCAGACTTTGCCTAATCCACGTAAAAATCCTGCAGGGTACTATAAGGAATTATCACAGACTGCAGACTCATGTGTTATGAATTTAGCCGACATAGACATGTTGTTTGGGAATGTAGTTCCACAGCCTTTATGGGGACTGATTCGTCATACGGATCATGCGCAGGAATTAGGTGATACATGGGCTAATATTGGTGCTGCAGATGGCCGACAAGTTTGTGGTGCTAAACGTGAGCCTTTAGTTGCAGAACTCCCTGGTAGGATTATTAATTACATGAAGAAGTTGATGCCTGCTATGCGTGTAAACTGGGACAAGTTGTCTGCATGTAAGCAGAAGAAAGACGAAAGTGTGTCCGATTTCTTCACTAGGTTTGAAGAGACGTTTATCGACCATAGTGGCCAGGACATGAGTACGGAAGGTGGTCAACGATTGTTTGTTGATAAGTTCGTGCATAATTTGCTTCCAGATATGTGCACTAAGTTGAAGGATTCTGAGAGTGCTTGGGCTGTTTCGTCGTCAGCACAGATTTTGGCTACTGCACAGTACTACGAGAATAGGGATAAGGACGAGAAAGATAGAGCCGACAAGAAGACTAAAGAGTTAAAGACAAAGGTTCTTTTGCAGCAAGCGTATCCGCCTCGTAATAATCAGCGCGATTATCAGCAACCTCAGCAGTATCAGAGAAACTCGCAAAGGTTCGAGTCTTCTCAGCCGCGTTTTCTTGTAGGCCCTAATCAGTGTGCGTATTGTAAAGAAGAGGGTCATTTCAAGAGTAGTTGTCCGGTTCTGTTACAGCACACGAATGGTGCTTCTGGTGTGAGAGGTTGAGGTGTTCAGCAAGCTCCTAGAGGTAGAGGACGTGGTGTGTTTTCTCAGAATGCGCGTTCCTTGCCTCCATAGAATTCTATGAATAGTTTTGATCAGCAGAATGGTGCGTCTGGTAGGACGGTTCAGTTCTATGCGGACGACTATTATGTCGAAGGTGAGAATATGGATGGTAATGATTGCTAGGACAGCCTTAGACAAAGAGAGGGAGTTGTTTCAGTTCCAGTAGATCAGAGTGGACCTTATGTCAATGTGATTACATCAGGTGTGTCAGAGCCTTTTCTGTTGGATACTGGTGCAGCGAAGAGTTCTATTATGCACTCTAAACACCCTGGTGCACCTTTGTCTGGCTTGGCGAATGTTTCAGTAGGTTTTTCTGGCGCCCAAGTTAGTAATCCGATTTCTAGTCCTTTGTCTCTTTCTGTTGGATCACGTGAATTCGAAGCACCCCTTATTCTGACGACATGTTGTGGCGAGAACTTGTTGGGATTAGACTTGTTGAAAAGATTGTATGCAAAACTACATTGCTCTCCTTTAGGAGTACAGCTTACATTGGGTAAGAGAGTGGTCTCTCCGATGTATTTGTCTAAAGATCGACTTCCAGCTGAATTGTCTTCTCTTCCTGATTCTCTTTGGGCTACTGGTCCTAATGATGTGGGTCTTTTGGAGATTCCACCATATGTTGTAACGTTGAAAGCGAATGCTAGATTGCCACGTATTCCCCAATATCGGATTTCCAGTGATGGTGAGAGAGCACTTTTAGCAATTATCTATGATCTGATTGAGAAAGGTGTGATTGAAGAAACGAGAGGCAATGTGTGCAATAGTCCGGTTTTGCCTGTTTTGAAACGTACAGATTCTTCACAACCGCCTGTATATAGGATCGTGATCGATCTTCGCGAGGTGAATAAGATCGTAGTTCCGCAATTTCCTGTTGTGCCAGATATCACTGCTTTATTGACTTTGATTCTGGCTTCTGCTACCTGGTTTTCGGTGATTGACTTGAAGAATGCTTTCTTCAGCATCCCGATTGCCGAGGAGAGTAGGGATATTTTTGGCTTCTCTTTAGGAGGCCGAAGTTTCTGGTTCAAGCGCGCTCCTCAAGGCTATTGTGAGAGTCCATCCATCTATAGTCAGGTGTTGAAAACACAGCTTGATTCAATTGTCTTACCTGATGGTGCTGCCCTTATTCAGTATGTTGACGATCTGTTAGTTGCTGCTGACAATGAAGAGATTTGTAAAGAGGCTACTTTGTCGTTGTTACGTCATTTGTCTGATTTCCATCATAAGGTGTCTCTTTCGAAGTTGCAATATTGTCGACAAGAAGTGACCTACTTAGGTCACCTCTTATCGAAGGAGGGAAGAAGATTGACCCCCGAACGAATTCAAGCGATTGTGAAAATGAGTGTGCCAACGACACAGAGAGAAGTGCATGCTTTCCTGGGTATCACATTGTACTGTAGACAGTGGATCCCTAATTAGGTCTCGCCTTTACCATTCCACAGGAATGGGAAATGGGGAGAAGTCAAGTCGGCAAAATCCTCTTCAAACCAAGGGCTTTCAGCCCCTCGGTTTTCATGCAGTTCACGTGAATCACGTGAGCAAACATGCACGCGCATTCACGGCCAGGGCTTCTCCTCCCCTAGCAGCACTCCTCCCACACCAGCAACTCCTCCCTCCCACACCAGCACCTCCCCTCTCTCTCCCCGCAAATACAGCCTTGCCGTATCAGCACTCCTCCCACACCAGCACCTCCCCCTCCCACACCAGCACCTCCCCTCTCTCTCCCCGCAAACACAGCCTTGCCCTAGCAGCACTCCTCCCACACCAGCACCTCCCCCCTCCCACACCAGCACTGCACACCCTAATCCGCCTTACAGCCCGTGCGTGAATCCCCTCCCCTACCCCTTTCCTTCTACCACTCCCTCCTCGTCGGAATCACTTTCACACGCATATGTTATTTTTTTTGTTGAAGTGAAGCGCAGCACAATGCTTGTTTTCGATTGCACTTTAAATGAAGCCTGTTCACAGTGAGTAAACGACAGCGCTTGCTTTTTTTAAAATTGCACTTTAAACGAAGCCTGCTCACAGTGAGTAAACTACAGGGTCTGAGGCCAGGTCTGGTGTCCAAACAAACACGGTTACCCATTGTGCGTTACGTCTCACCGGGATCGCTTGGTCTCTTGAATCTTTTGTCATGGCGTCATTCTCAAATCCTTCCAACGCTTACCTCACCCCAGACGCCACTCCCTCCTCGTCGGGATCACTTTCACTTTCCCACGCATATGTTATTTTTGTTGAAGTGAAGCGCAGCACAATCCTTGTTTTCGATTGCACTTTAAATGAAGCCTGTTCACAGTAAGTAAACGACAGCGCTTGCTTTTTTTAAAATTGCACTTTAAACGAAGCCTGCTCACAGTGAGTAAACTAAAGGGTCTGAGGCCAGGTCTGGTGTCCAAACAAACACGGTTACCCATTGTGCGTTACGTCTCACCGGGATCGCTTGATCTCTTTAATCTTTTGTCATGGCGTCATTCTCAAATCCTTCCAACGCTTACCTCACCCCAGACGCTCCTGACACACATTGCTGTCTATGCTTGCTGTACATTTTGGGGCCCCTGCGATGTCCAAATACCACAATGGCTTTTATTGCTTGAGAGCCTCCACTCACATCCCTCTTTTTCTGCAGTCTGCGCTATGCATGGCCCAGCTCTCCTGTGTGGTTCCTCAACAACTGAGCAACTTCGTGTCACTACAGGGGCTCTCGACGAGCAGAGGCGAGATAACGCTCACGTCTCCCAGTGCTCTGCGCTGCCGCAGCTCAGTACCCAGCCGGGTCTCGGCCCGTATTTTTTTGCCTTCTTTCCATCTTCAGCAGCTCACTAAGTAGCATCGCGTTTCGCCACAAATCGGTTCTTTATTCTAAAGCCGATGAATCACCCCGATGTGGCCTGCTCTATCTGCCGCTCTGCTCGCCAGCGTGTGGCTTTTCCTTAAACTGCGGACACCATTTAGAGAGCCTGCCATGAAGCAGTTTTAATGTTCACAAGTGCCAGCTCCCAGCTCCCAGCTTTTCACTGCACTTCTTCGACCTGTCTGGCATCGGACCAGATATGACATCATTTGAGAGCAAAATTGCTTACTAATAGGCTGATTAAAAAGCATGAACATGACGACTTTAGTAAACGGTATCGGAGATTGCTACCAGCGACACAACGTAACTGGGAGATGAGATCATGCATGAGCTCTTCTCAAATCCTTCGGGTGCTTGGACTTGTTACAGTTGAGTCTTTTAAAACCTATGAACTTCCACAAGGGGAGATAATTTACGATACTATATAACCAGACTGTAAAGTTTGAGAGAAGTTGCCACTCACTTCATTATGTTGGTCTTTTTAAATTTCCATGGGTAAGTGTGGCAGGAAGGAAGCAGGGAGTACAACACACAGTTCTGAAAAGCGCGGGTGTTTACTTTACCCTACCCTTGTCCCACAGATTAAGTGGCGACAGCTCCTTCCTGGGCAGGGCACCTCGGGAGTTGCTGCTTTCACTTTTGCATCGGAATGTGACTCTCTCTTGAACAATGTCGAAGTCGTCCTTTCGGACAGTGACCGAGGTGTCCGGACTTGTTGACTCTGTCTGGTTAAATCTTTTAAGTGTCTTGTGTTTCTACACTGCTGCTATTTGAGGGACGACCCTTTGCTGATGTTCCGATCTCAGTGGCTAGTGCTTACAAGACCATGTATTTATTCCATTGTGTACGGATTTTCCGAGGTAGATGCTCAGAAGAATTGTGAAGTGATGCTATGTCTGTAAAGGTGCTTTTGAGAAAAACAATGCATTCCTGTACCTTAACGTTCTAACCACACAACAAACATTGCTCCAGTTGGAACTATATATTTCCATCTAGTCCTTATGAAATGTGTTCTTTTTTCCCTAGTCGTCTCTATTCTAAATTAGACTTTGTTCTTGAGTTGTGATGCAGCACTTTATAAATATTATGGGATTCCAAATGTGAGATGAGCAAACTGGAACTTAAAGTCTAAGAGGTTTCCCTGGCTGCTCTCCTTGTCTACGAGAGATTCTCGGTGGGCCTAGGAGGGGGCAGTCACCCACGCAACGCCACTCACCCACGCAACGCCACTCACCCACGCAACGCCACTCACCCACGCAACGTCACTCACCCACGCAACGCCACTCACACGCAACACCACTCACACACGCAAATCCACTCACACCCACACAGCACCACTTTCAGACACACAACGCCACTCACACCCACGCAAGCCCACTCTCACACACGCAACGCCACTCTCACACACGCAACGCCACTCTCACCCACGCAACGCCACTCACCCACGCAACGCAACTCACACATGCAACGCCACTCACACATGCAACGCCACTCACCCACGCAACTCACTCAAAGCCACTCACACACACGCAGTGCCACTTTCACCCACACTGTGCAGTGCACAATAGGTCTCGCAGTAGGAAAGTTGGAGCTATTGGTTTTGTAAATGACAAAGCCCTTTATGTTTTTAAAATGAAAACAAAAATAAAAGGCATTGTTATTTGCAATTGTAATAGCTCCAACTTTCCTACTGCGAGACCTATTGGCAACGCCAGTGCTTGTTTCACTTCTTGCGAAACCTTTGATAGCTCTTACTGTTAAGGATACTCCAAATCCTATTCCTTGGACTGACGAATGTCAGAAGAGTTTTTCAGAATTGTGTGATGCGTTGTGTTCGGCTCCTGTGTTGGGTACTCCTGACTACAGTAAGCCTTTTACACTTTATGTCCACGAGAGAGAGGGATGTGCATTGTCAGTTTTGACACAACAGTTTGGCGATAAACAACGTCCATGTGCTTATTTTTCGTCGACTTTGGATCCGGTAGCTAGAGCGTTGCCGAGTTGTCTGAGAGCTACAGCGGCTTTGGCTGTCTCTATTCGACAGTCTGCTGGTTTGGTGATGGATAATACGTTGATTGTGATGGTTCCACATGCAGTGGATACTTTGTTGAACAGGACCAAGACACAGCACTTAACTAGTGCTCGGTTGTCAGGTTACGAGTTAACACTCTTAGCGAGTCATGTGCACATAAAGAGATGTAATATGTTGAATCCAGCTACGTTGTTGCCGATTTTAGTTTAGACAGATGTTATTGAACAGCATGATTGCTTCCTTAGGACAGAGGAAGAAACGAAAGGTAGAATAGACCTTAGGGACACTCGTCTTGCAGAGTGTGATGGTACCTTATGGGTTGATGGTTCGTGCTTCAAGCTTCCGAATGGTGATACGACTGCGGCATATGCTGTTACGACTTTGCATACGATTGTTGAAGCTGCACGTATCCCACATAATTCAGCACAAGCAGCAGAGTTGACTGCATTGACAAGAGCGTGTGTGTTTTCGAAAGGGAAACGAGTGACTGTGTACACTGATAGCCAGTATGCGTTTGGTGTGGCTCATAGTTTTAGACGTTTGTGGAAAGAGCGTGGGTTCCTGACTTCGCATGGAAGCAAGATTCAGCATGGTCAGTTGGTGAATGGACTTCTTGAGTCACTTACTTTGCCGTTGCAAGTTGCGATCGTGAAATGCAGTGCACATAAGAAAATTACTGATGATGTCGTTCGTGGTAATGCGTTTGCAGATGAAGTTGCGAAAGAAACGGCGGGAGATGTAATGAGTCGAATGTATGTTGCAGGTCCGGCGAGATGGGTTCCAGATAGAAGTATGTGTGAAGATACGATAGGGAGCGTGAAGTCCATTCAAGCTGAAGCTACAGAGAAAGAGTTGAATGAATGGAGAGAAAGTACGGGTAAATTGGATTCGATTGGTTGTTGGGTTGAGTTGTCAGAGCATCAGCGATGGTTGTTACCCGATGCGTATGTGCTTCCAGTGGTTACGATGGCGCATGGAATGGCTCATATCAGTGTGAAAGGGATTTGTAAGTTGTTGGCTCCAGTATGGCAAAATGCTGGAATTCCTAAGTGTGCAGAGAACCTGGTCAAGAATTGTATGGTTTGTCTGATGTACAATCCTGGTAAGGGAACTCCAACTCCAGCTGGTCATTTTGCACCTCCGACGTATCCGTTCGAGGTTTTGCAGCTAGATTTCATCCACATGGAGAGGTGCAACAACTTAAAATATGTGCTCGTGGTTGTTTGTGCCTTTTCGAGATGGGTAGAAGCATATCCCCTGAAAGATAACACTGCTTTGTCCACAGCTAAAACCCTTGTCAAGGAATTCTTCCCTAGATTTGGATTGCCGAGATTGGTCTGGAGCCACAATGGGAGTGAATTTGTGGGTCAAGTGATGAAGAGAGTGTGTGATCGTTTAGGAATCCGCCAAAAATTTCATGCTGCAAATCACCCCCAATCAGCTGGTGTGGTAGAATGCTATAATGGCACCCTTAAGCTAAAACTGGCCAAGATTCAGGCGACCTCCGGTCTACAATGGCCCAATGCCTTGCCATTAGCACTTTTGTCAACAAGAATGACTGTACATTCGCGAATGGGACTTAGTCCCTAAGAAGTCGTTTTTGGTCGCCCGGCAAATATATAGGGAGTGCCGCGGCCGACCAAATTTAGTGAAATATAGCACCCTGTATTGCTTGATTACCTTTACGAATTGACGGCTAAATTGCGTATTTTGCACCAACAGGTTCATGATACATTGCCACAAGCATCTGAAGATCCAGGACATGTTATCAAACCTGGTTCCTGGGTTTTGGTAAAGAATTTCCAGCGGACCAAGAATGATCAGCCCCGCTGGATTGGACCCTACTTTGTGCTACTGTCCACGCGATCAGCAGTGCGAGTGCGCGGTAAAAAGAACTGGATCCACGGCGTACATTGTAAGAGGGCCCCTTTGCCTCTGCCGTACAACCAGTGGGTCCAGAATGGTATTCCTGACTCTGAAACTGAAACCGTGCCTCGTTTTCTGCGAGAAAGCGACGATCTTCTGCAAGAAGCTGTGCCTCCGTCAAATCGTTTGGACACTTCCGAACCTGAACTTTTGTTTCATGATCAGACATTGGCTGGCAAAGGCCGTTATAATTTGCGACCAAGAGTCGTGGGACAAATAAAATGAAAATCTTTTTCTTTGCTATTTTTGAAATGATGTTCTCTCCTCCGAGGAACAGTTTTGATTGATTTTTCTTTTTTGAACCGCCATCCTGGTTCAGCTGTAAGGTCGCGGTGCAAAGACTTGGGAGTGCAAGCCGAAGACACAAGGTCGACGGTTCTGGTTGGTCTCAGGGCGTTCCCTGGACTGACAGATGCATTCCTTAGCACAGTAGACCCAACCGCCGCGAACAGCACGGTTAGAGGATGGAGTTTTTCGAGATGGAGAGACCTGTTGAAAGAATGAGCTTCAAGAGCAAAATATGTACAGTGATGAGCAGAAAACGTTTTTTAATATTATGTTTGTTGATGCTGTTTAGTTTAATGATGTTTCTGATGGGATATATAATATTCTCTTTCAAAGTGACGTTTGCACCCACTACACAACCTATGCCTCCTCCTACTGTTTCTTCGCATTCTTTTCACCCTCTGCCCGAACATGAATCTATTAGAAGATTGGAATTCGTCAATAATTCCTTTGTTCAGCTTCTGCACCAACACCAGCTAGTAGTGAACACGACTAATTGTTGGGTGTGTGGTCTTATACCTCATACTACTGATAAAGGTATTCCTTACCTGGTTCTGCCTTTTAGCTACAATGGTTCTGTGTGGGCATACAGAACGATGTTCATCTATGCTCGCGAAGTTTACCCCCTACGTTCTGTGAAGGATAGTCCAAAGAATAGTGCTCTAGTCAAGGGTATAGACGATATGATTAGAGGAATTAGTTCCTATGAGACTATCCCGAGAGATGAGACACTAGCGTATATTGGATGGAACGTGACTGGATATGGAGTTAGTCTGAGTGAGAACCAGCAAGCGAAAAGATCCTCTCCGATTTGGATTGTACCCCATCAGGGTCATTACTGTCTGCAAGGTAATGGCAAGAATCCGAGAGCTCAGTTAGGGAAGAGTGTTTGCACTGAGACGTATGTTTTTGCGTCCCAGACTTCCCCATCGTTTCTAGCAGCTAAGGGTACCTACTATGTTTGCTATGATAGAGCGTACACATGGTTGCCCCCTGATTTCTCGGGGACATGTTTTGTTTCGTTCCTGTTGCCTCCTACGTATACAGCTGCGGCAGATTTCCACAAGACGAGACTTGTTAGAGGTGTCTTCAGTAAGGAAGATTCTGCAGGACAAGAATTAGGAGATTTCTTGAAGCGTTTTCTGCCGTTTTGGGGACCTATGGTTAACAGCAGGAACATTCGACAACTGACGAGAGTGGTTGAGTCCACCATAGTCGAAACTGCTGGTGCCCTTAGTAACTTGACTGCTGAGCTCCAGTCGGATCGCCTTATGACTCTTCAGAACAGAGTTGTGTTAGATGTCATACTTGCAGATAGAGGAGGGGTATGCAAATTGATTCAATCGAGCTGCTGCGTTTTCATTCCAGACAACGCTCCGACAGTGTACCAAGCCATTTCCAAGCTACAGAAGATTTCTGAGTCTGTACATGTGGACGAAGGAGATTGGTCGTTAATGGGATGGTTTTGGGGATTGTTATCCACCTGGGGATGGAAGATTCTGATGGTCATTGGGATGATCTTAGCTATCCTTTTCCTGTTCTGTCTTTGCGTTCAGTGTGCTCCTGTTATATGTGGCCTTTGTGCTACTTTGTGTGCTAGGAGACCTGTCCAGAGAGAGTTGCTAAGTAATAGGATGATGCTACAGCAACATCTTGATGATCTGATGAATATAGACCTGGATTCAGACTGACATGAGTTTGGGTTTATTGCCTATGTAAGGGCAAAAGGAGGGTCTGAGGTTCCGTGATTCTGAACCCGTTCAATAAAGGTCGTCATATCAAGACGATTTTGGTATCAGTGGACCGCAAATAACGAGTGCGGTATGTACGAGTGTTTTCGTCATGTTTGATTGATGGATACACTGCATATTCAGGGATTTCGTGCGAACCTCCGGGTTCCATTTTGTGCGCGGCAGCCATTTTGTGGTTGCCCTCACATAGGCCGATGACTAGGGCCGAACGAGTCTTTGGGACACGTACACCTTTAGCTGACCTCTGTGTGACCTGAACGAACTGATTCCATTGCCCGAAGCTGACCTTGTTGAGCCAGTTCCTTGTTAGGCAGCTGGTCAGATAGAGATCAAAGAGCAGGACATTGCTGAGTTTATGGTACATGCACACACCCTTGTATCTTGTTTCTCATCTGTTTCTGTTCCTTCTTTGATGGCCTATTTATGGTTTGGGTTGAGGTCCTTTTATTATGGGTTTTGTCCGGCCTGTCCGAGCAAGAATGTTGGATTTTGCCTTGTCATTTATGGTGGGCTGGACAACTGAAAGTGGGCTTGTCGTTATGCGATATCTTTTGAAATGTCACTGTGTGATTGGACAGTTCGCAAATAATTGATGCTAGTCAGGAATGTGATTTTTGGCATAAAAGACGATGTCTCACAATACTACAATTGTACAGTCTCTGACGAACCACCCATGTTGTGCTTCGTAGACCTCTGTTCCTGGTTGCAGCCAATAAATTTGGTCTTTGACGTCACCGAGAAGTATCCCGTGTCTCTGTATTCTAAGACAGGTGAACCCGTAGACATTGGGCGTGCCCCTGGCGCCGCTGGGTTCTAAAACCTGGTTCTTCATGGGAAAAGGCCCCATCTGCAGGCTCACCCCTAAATTGTTTGCCTTCCTCCTCAGCGTTTTCTGATCTGGCTTTTGTTTGGTTTATGAGTCTGAGTACTTTAATATTGCTAACCAATGCTAAAGGGCATGTGCTCTCTCCCATAAACATGGTAACATTGGGTCATACCCAATTATATTTCATTTACTTACAAGTCCCTAAGTGCACTACATGTGCCCAGGGCCTGTGCATTAAATGTTACTAAGGGCCTGAAGCACTGATTGTGCCACCCACTTATGTTGTTCTATGACCATGGCTCTAATCATGGCTCAGGTCTGCCATTTAATGCTTGTATGTGCATTGTATGTGTATTGTCATAATGCCATGTTGGCCTGCCAAAACCAACTTTTTTCCAGGCTCACACCTTCCCATTGTATGCATATAAGTCACACCTAAGGTAGGCCCTGGACATCCAGGGTGCATTGTATTTAAAAGGAAGGAAAAGTCCTTGTATTGAAAAACTCCTAAAGCCATTGTTCACCATTGCAAGTTCTATCTTTCCCATAGGATAACATTGGGGTTACCTCATTGCATTTTATAAGTGTATTTTCCAATTGGGGTGAGATAAAACTACCAAGTCTCTTGTCTCTGGAATCACAATTTGTAATTCTGAAAATGCCACTTTTAGAAAGTTTGAAAAATACAAGAAAACAGCTGGGTTGCACTCTGAAATAACAGCAATCATACAGAGCATGTTCATGTCCTCTTTATCATGTTCAGTTTGACACATTTTTTTTCTTAACACTATATGACATACCTGTTTTTTTCTATGCAAAGTTAATCATTGTTTTCTAACCTAGAGTCACTAGCCACCACAAATGCACCATGTTGTATTGAATTTGTTGTACATATGTACTGTATCTTCCATCTAGTGCAGCAGGCTGCTACACACATTGTGAACCAATCATACCGTGCATATAGTGCTGAAGCACTCCCTACTATTTTGTATGTTCCATCTTTGCTGTTCAACACATACTATCTTCAATGAGTGGTCCTATTTATAAAAGAGGGTTTCTCACGACTCTCAGTTTGTTACTCTCTTCGTTTTTCTTTTTCCCTTTTTTTGGCACAAACTTCCACTAATAATTTTGTTTTTCTCTTGCAATTTTTTTCACTAGCTTTATTTTTTTTCACTACTTTTATTATTTGTACCTCTCTGGTAGCACAGAAGTCTCTCTGGGAGGTAGACCTTTTAGCTCGCCTCATATTTCTCTGACATTGTGGCTTCAACGCGCTGATCCGGTAGCACGCCGGTTTTTGGATCACACACGATGAGTCGTTATCTTTGTGGGATCTTGACATTTTTCTTGTTCTCTCACTCATCGATCGGTTTTGTTTGTTTTTTAGGACAGATTTTTATGTCGTGGTTATTTTGAGTACCTTCCTTTCTCTTCCATACATCAGGAATGGCTAAATACCGGTCAATAACCGTGAAATGTACCTAATTTCACAGTTACCGACCGTTATTTGGGCCACCTATATCGGGCCCTAGTGCTCAACTATCTAATTAACTCAGTTTCTTAATACCACTGTACATTTGTAATTCAGAGGACTGCATTGGCCCTTAGCTATTGTCTTATTAATATTCATGATGTCTGATCAAATGACAAAACTGTGGCAGGTTTCCCACATTACACAGGCTATTGTCAGATAATAAGCATAAAACAACATCTCTTGTCATAACAAGACATCCCATGACCTCCCAAAGATTGTTTTGGGGTTGTTTTTATTAGCCTTGTGGACATAATATTTGCAAGCTCCCATGAATTATGTGTTACCAAAAAATAAACGTAGGGTGAACTGGAGTTGTAATGTTTACTATTTGTCTTCCCTTTCAGATGCCTGAAACTACATGGTGACCCCTGAAACAGTTAGTAAGCTGGGCTAACAAGGTTATCTTACATTATTTTTGTCACTGCTGTCCCCGAACAGTCAGCAGACATGCAGTAGAGAAGGTTCAATAATACTTACTGCAATGGATTGTTCATGGGCCTACACCTGCAAGGAGCTAGATTTCATCCTTTTAGGCTACTTGACCGTACTCATTTTGTTCTATTTTTTACTTCTGCTCTGCTAGCCCTCATGACAGGGGTAGTGAATCCAGGTACTGCCTCTGTGCTGTTGTCTTTCATTATTTGACGTCTCCTGCTGTGGACATCAAGACAAAGTTCATATTTGCTGTATTAGCTGCAGGGGTCGAGTGCTGGATAGGATGGTCAGCGGGTGTGGTTGTGAGAGAGTCTAGATTATTTTGCCATTCCTGTCTCCTGATGGCAGTGTTGTTTCAACAACAGCAGAAGATGGAGGCAGAGGGCTTGTCTCCAAAGTGTGGTACTTCTTGAGGTTCAGCACTTTCCGTGTGATGGAACATTGCTTGAATTTGGTGAACATCATTGTCTGTCTGACTAGGTTAACAGCAATGTTGCATTGGCCATAGGAGGTACTGGGTAATTCCTTTAGAGCCCCCTGTTACTCCCATGCCACTGAAGACTTCAGAGAGGCTGAGAGCAATTCAGCAAGCAGCCTCTGCTTAGGTTACTCATCTGTGGTGCCTGTTTACTATCATTGTCTGTGACCTCCCCACTGCACAGCTAAAGTGAACCTACTGCACAAGAGCAGGTGCTTGCTGGGGACAATAAGACTCCAAGTGAGCTTGTTACGAGCATAGCAGTATAAAATCCAGGCTAAAGGTGGTGCACCATAAGGTGGCAATAAGATAGATAAAGGTAGTATTTGTGGAGAAATGAGTCGCTTCAGACCAATTTCTACCTGTGAAAATACATTGAAGACAATTGCAATACATATCATTCTGGAAAATCAGTAGTGAATACAAGAATAATGTCAATTCATTGTATGGATAGGATACATTTTGAGGAGGAGATGTCTAGAATAAGGCTACATATGATTGATATTAGTAGCCAAAACACCAGATTGAGACTATAGGAGAGCCAGACAAAGAACAAAGACACCTCCCTTTAAAAATCCCCTGTTTTGGACCGCAGGCATCAGTTAGACAAAAGCAGGAGAAGCCATGTACATCTCCTGGAAGCTGGAGCAATCTATATTCATAACAACAATGTTCCTTTGTGGTATTATTTTGATCACTATATAAATATGTTGTAATACCTTTAGTATTAGTACAATGAACTCATCAAAAACAATAAAAACAATGTATTCAACTAGACTACATTGTATGCATTATAGATGTTTGCAAGTCTTCTTTATCTTTTGAATCATACTCATCAGTAAGTAAGTAATGAAATCTTTATTGCTCAGTTAATTAAAACCATTGCAAATATTAGCATATAATACATTAAATACAAATATTATAAAAGATATAAAATGACAATAATTTCATATGGAAAATAGAGGTTACTACAGAAATGTATGCTTCTTTCACACTGAGCATGGATTAAAATAGAGTAAGTCCCTTATTTTGCCTGAGCTGGCTGTGTCGAAAGACTTGCACCCGGGTTTAGACCGCACTAAAGTGTGAGCTTGGAACATAAAAGAAACTTGTTATTCACCGGAGTCTGTTAGTTCGTAGTGATCCCCTACTATTTTGTTGTGTGCTAACTTGCATTCGGGAATCTGTTCCTTGCCCATATTGGATGGTTGATTTGCTGTTCGTTGCCCCTTTGGGTTTGCTTCTTAGGTTAGCATCATCCAGTGTCTGCCCTTCGTCATTCTTGTTTCTTTTCTGCTTTCTCCAAGAATTTGACAACGTGGCTTGCTAATTGAATGTTTTTTCCATTGAAGCAAGCCTTGACCGCTTGCCGGCATGTTCTTATGCCCAGCTGATTAAGGGGCAATTTCAAGTGAGAAATGCGCCTAGTGTCCAGACCTTTACAGGTGCATTTTAGGTGCAGGATTTATTCTTTTGTGTTCCCACATATTCGGCAATTGATTGTTGCTTGGGGCCTTTACCACAGGGGGAAATGATTTTGTGCTGGAAGTAGGCTCAGCCGTAAGCGTAAGAACTTCTCCTTTGTGCGCCTAGTGAACCCGATTTCTAAATAGCTCTGGCAGAGGCTGCTTGTATAGCTTTGAATGACTATCCAGCCATGGGCCCGGTTAGCTAGGCTTGCTTTGTCCTCTATTAACGAGATCGATCTTACTGATTTGTTGACTAGCTTTTTGAAGATGGTTTGAGACCTGCTGCACTTCCAGGCTTCTTTTAGGCACAAGGAGTTTATTGAATGCTTAAGATATTTTGCGGCAGCGCCATTGCTCTTACTTTCTATCTCTTTCCATAGATTGTGATTTAGACTTGCGGCTTCTCCTCTTTGGATCTTGTGCCATCTTTTGACATAGGTACCCATTTGCTCCAGCGTTTGGTTTCTCAGGCCGAATTCCAGCTTTATTTGTGCCTGCGAGGTGTAGTTGGGCAGACTGAATATCATTCTCATGGCCTTCACTTTTGTGCTGTTCAATAGCTGAGCGTCCCTCCCTCAGAGGCATTCGCTTTCATAAGTTACGGCCGGTGTTAATTTTGCCTGAAGCACTTGAAGCAGGGGGTTGAAGCTTCGGCCGACTGCTTTCGTTTTGACGCTCCTTAATGCAATCGCTATGCTGGTTGCCCTCCATTTTAATGCTTCCTTTTGCTGTTGGAATGAGCCCTTTCTGTCCACAATTACACCCCGATACTTGTACTCTTCCACTGTTTCCAGTGTGAACCGTCCCATGTGCCAGTGGAACCCTGCTGATGATATTTTAGCATTTATCCTCATTATTTTGGTCTTTGAGAGATTAATTCTTAAGCTGTTCTCTGTTGAATAATTAAATGTTGTGCTGATTAGATGTTGTAGCCCTATCAGTGTTCTGCTAATTAGCACAATGTCATCAGCATACATTAGATTGGAGAGAGTAAAGCCACCTATGCTTGGAGCATGAGAGTTGCTTTCATCCAGCTGCTGTGCAAGGTCAGACATAAAGATGCTGAATAATGTTGGGTCTAGCACACATCCTTGTTTTAAGCCTTTTGTGGTCTATATTTTCCTTGACAGGAGATCTCCTGACCCTAGCTTGACTTGGACCCATGTATCCGTATGTAGTGAAATCAGCTGTGTTAGTAGCCCAGGTGGGATGTTCCTTTCTTCCAGCTTTGACCATAATAAGTTTCTGTTGATAGTGGCAAACGCTGAGGTAAAATCGATAAAGCATACATACAGAGGAATATTGGCTGTCTTTGTGGCATCAATGAGGAGCGAGAGAGCCAAAATGTTTGATGTTGTACCCATTTGTTTACGGAATTCTGTCTGGGTGATGGGGATTACGGCGTTTTCTTCTGACCATTCCAAGAGCTCCTCTAGAAGGAGACCAGCGTAGTATTTGGCCTCATTGTTGATTAAGGTTACTAGTCTGTAATTTTTAGGGTACTTTACATTGCCCTTATTATGTATTGGTGCTTTTATTGAGCCTTTCCATGATGCTGGGATAGTTGCGGTGTCTGTTATCTGTTTGAAAAGTGGCAGTAAGGCTGCTGCCCAGTATTCCGGATTTTGTTTGAACAGTATTGGAGGGATCCCGTTGGGACCTGGCGCCCCTCCGCCTTTCCCTTCACGATCCTGCTTATAATTTGTTTTTCGGATGGCTCAAATGAAGTAATGACCAATTGTGGTGTCCAAACTCGAATTTTTCTATCCTTATCCGGTCGGCTGGTTGTTACAAACTGTAACGCTGTGTTGAAGTGTTCCTGAAGATAGTTGGTTCAGGCTTCCTCGGTTAGGTAAGAATCAATGCTGGGACTTCTAGAATTCTGAAGTGTGTTGACTGTCTTCCAGAATCTTCCACTTGTATTGATTCCTTTTGCGTCATGAAGAAGTCTAGCCCATAGCTCATCCTCTGCTTCCCTTTTTACATGCCAAATTTTTCTCTTTTTGCTCTGTTTTAAGTTTTGCAATTCCTTTTGAATCGCGATGTCAGGTCCGTCGCGGTGTAATTTCCGCAGTAGTTTCTTTTGAGGAGCTTTATTTTGAAGTTTTAGTTTATGGCCTTATCGCACCTGCCAGCTGATTCAGTCCGCTTGTTTTGACTTTTGCAGCTTCGATGATCCAGCTTTGTGTGGGTCTTAGCTTTCCTTGTATGTGCCTGTCCAAGACTGCTCGTAAATTGCTCCCAGGCGCTTAATCGGACTGGTTTGTGATGCTCTTTTCCCACCAACTTTTTGCATCAATTGTAAAGCCTTCCAAGTTTGTCTTGTTGCATTTTATTCTTTTCTGTGCCACCGACAGCGAACATCCTAGGTTTGTCGCTGGCGCGGATAGCACGGCCCCCTGGATATTGAGTCCAAATTCTTTCGACTGATGGTCGCTGGCTGACATTGTGCCTATTCGGAAGTCCGTGACTTTCCCAAAGAGTTGGAGAGATGCGAATGTGCAGTCTAAGGTAGAGCTAACGGTTGAATTATGGAAAGTGGCTGACGGGGGGCTGTCGTTTATGAAACGACCGTTTAAAGCTGCCAGATTAAGGTGTTCTAGATCTTTTACACTGGCCCTTGCCAGACGATTTTGTTTGTCCCATTTACTTTTCGCTTGTTGTGGTATGTCTGTGTATACTCATCAGGCAAACCAAGAACATCAATCAAAAATACAATATGTACAAGAAGGAAGAAGGGGTGCTCAGTGTATGGAGTGATCTCACAGTGAAGGAAGAAACAATCTGTTATATAGTTACGTGTTTTTCTGTAATGTGGAGCCCATAACAATTATTGTAGGAATACATTCTAGGCATCAGGCATAAATTAGGCAATGTATTGTTTTTTTTGGTAAATTCATTGAACTGATACTAAAGGTAGTACACCAAATTTCTATAATTCTCAAAATAATACCTCAATAGAAACCTGCTGTTAATCACATTGGAAAAGATTTAGATCTTGGAGCACAGGGTACCTACTTAGGCGTGAGCGGAGGATATTAAGTATTCCGTCAGCGTGGAGTGCCAGCATCCAAGGTATCCTCGCATTGAGTCGAAGAACCCTGACACTTGTGGGGGAGGAGAGATGCTGACAGTTACGAGCAGACCCAGCATGCTAAAGCACAGATGACCAAGAGTGCTGGGGAATCTTAGATCTGCCTCATCTCAAGCCAAGGCAAAAGATGAGAACATCAGCAAAGCAAATGCCCAAAATGGTGGGTACTGCGCCTGGAGTTCAGAGTGTGCTCTGCAAATTGAGATAGCTGCAATAGTGAGGACCATGGCTGTAGTTGCAGGAAAAGACTGGTGCCTTTGGCAAGAACTGTACATCGAGTCAGGATTCCCAGGCCACTTGCTGGGAAGCAGAATAAGCAACCAGGTGGATACTCCTTCGGCTGGGGCTGAAGCGCAGCAGGGCATAGGACAGAAACAGCGGCACAGAGGTATGCATTGAGGACAAGCTGACTAGCTGGGCTCTGTGTGAAACAGAAAGCAAAACAGTATTGGGAGACTGACAAGCAGCAGCACCAGGAAGCAGCAATCCAAGTACAGGCATTTGCAATGAAATCGGTCAAGCCTTTGAAAGCTTATACCTTTTTAGCTATGACTATAATACCCAGGATAAAGCGATTCTGGCAGTTTACTGACCTCTGCTGGTCGTTTTCTATCAAGACATTTAAAAAAAGGCAGTTGCTAGAAGAAAGTAGTCCCTAAGCAGAAGCAGACAAGCCCTGGGAAAATGTTCTACAGCCCACACAAAGTACATACAACAGATCTTACAGACAGCACAAGTGCTGTGCAGGCTTGAGCTAAAAGCTCAAGCTTGGTGCACCCCTGCAAATCACAGGACAGGTCCATGACCTTAATACAGTCAGGGATAAGACTAGGCTTTCCAGCTGATGCTTATACTAGCATGACACTGGGTTGAAAATTATTAAAGTCACAATAACAAATGCACATGTAAACGGGCACTCAGGGCAGAGTACCATTTCCATGTACATATAGCTTGAAGGGAACATTCCCAACCTAACCGCAGTGTAAATACAAAAACAGCATGTGAGTGAAGGGACCATTTTCAATTTTTCCATTGACAAATGCTGAGTGCCTGTCTTTTTCAGTGAGAAAATGAGAGAAAGAGAGAGATTGAGGGAGAGGGAGATCGGGGTAAAGTTGGGGACTGACTCCTAAACTGTTAGCTTTCTCAGTATTTTACAATGAAAAGTCTTAACTTAAGCGCTGATAGAACTGCATATTAGGCTACTTTCCTAATTGGTTGAATCTAACTGGTTTCCTGCTAATGAGAGGAACAGGTGGGAAACTAAATGGGATTAAGAGTACACAGCATTTCTCTGCTCTCTCACCTGTCTGCTCATTTTCAGTGTGATCCTGGCCTGTTTCCTGAGCCATGGCCAGCCTTGGGGCTGTTTGTGCTGTAATTCTCCTAAGGTCAGGGTACAAAAAGCTGCATTCTGCAGCTCTCCCTCCCATGAACCCAGCAAAGATTTGGTTATGCGCTATTTGATAGTGTGAATGTATGTGTGTGTTTCTTATATGTGTGAGCATGCATGTGAGAACACTTATATCTAGGTGCATTTGAGTGAGATGTGTGACTGTTGATGGTGAATGGATAACAGCGGTGTTAGGGTGTCATATTGACATTTGGATGTAATTGACAAACTACAAACCAACCCCTGGTTCCAAATATAATTCAGCAGTGGAAATATCTGTGTAGAATGTTCCACAGATCAAACACAACAGGCAAAAAGCACTAGCGCCTAGATTTGCTAAAAAATGCACTTGAGCTTAGGCATCAGTGCACAACTTTGTGCTGTGCCTGTGGGCCTCTTTAATTGTGTCAATAATGCAAAGCTTGCGGCCTCTTTGCCCCACATGAGAGCCTGCATTAGTAAATAACCGCCCCTACTCCCAAGAAGAGACCACGGAAATGGAGTATGTTCCACTACGCATATAACTGGTATTGTAAGTTAAGATAAAATAACACAAGCATTGGCAATGTCAATAGGTCTCGGCATATAGTGCAGTTTAGTGCATGGATAGTAGTGAAGAGTAATGTTAGGAAGTAGATTAAAGTGCTGCTAATTGTTTTTGAGGGAGTATAGTGTTATAGAACGGATTGTGTATTAGAATTGAGTATAGTGTTGTAGAGCGTTTTGTTTTCTAGTATTGTTTAGTGGTGTAGCGTATATTGTAGAGAAAGGAGCCGGTTTTGTAAAATTACTTTATTTTTAGAATGACTGCAAAGTGCCTTATTTTTTCATCAATTTTTTGTTAACTACAAAATTGCTACAATGCTTTTAGTAAATAATATATATTTTTCCAAGAGTTTTGTGGCTTAATACTATTCACATAGCTACCACTAACCACAGTAGGAGAGGTGTGGCGCAGAGGCCAGGGCAGCAGACTCTGGAGCACGGGGCTCTCAGTTCGCTCTCCGGCGGCAGCTCAGCCCAGCACCATGTGACTCTGGGCAATAGCTCGCTTAATCTTCTCTACAGCCCCCAGTGCCTTGAAACCCTTAGGGGTGATTTGTTCTCACTTTACAAATACTGGGTTTTATTATTACAGTGCATTATGCATTTTCCAGGATGCTTAAAAGGTAGAGACTGCTTTTGGTGAAATACATGATCTAAATTATGAAAGTGTACGTTGGGCAGATAAATAATTAAAATGTAAGTTTGGGGCTACGAGCCATTTATGCAGCCGGAAGTAAGTTGCACTAACAGGATGATAAACATTGTAACTAACAGGGCCGGACTGGGAACCAAAACCGGACCTGGCAAAGTGCTTCACAGGCCCCCAACCCCCGCCACTAAGCTCTTTGCCAGGGCCGGTTTTCAGCCGGTTTTGTTACAGGGCCGATTTTGCAGCCCAAACCGGCACCCCACCCATGCGACGCACCGGGGGATTGCCCGGTGCCCGCTACTGCCAGTCCGGCCCTGGTAACTAAATAAGGGAACAGGCACGCACAAAGCCACTGAAAACAAAGCACACAGCAAGTAAATTATAGAGTTCAAAGACGCAGGCCTAAAACAATTGTAAAACTGAATAAATCGCTGCTTTAGCTTACAGGATGATAAATATTATTGCCTTAAAACAGACAAGACGTGTTCCATATTATAAAAGGGTGCATTAGGCATACAAATGATTGAAATGCACTCACACCTTGCTATTGGTAAAACTGAGTAAATTCTCAAATTGTGCTGAAAGGACGCTGCACCGGGAGGGGGGTGGGAACAAAGGGAATGCTGTTTCAGTGGCCCACGCAGGCCCTAAAAGGGCGGGCCCGTAGTGCCAATTAGGCACAACCATCACCCCTCTATTTGTAAGACTCGGGGAGGAGTCCCTCTGCACGGTGCGCTGGACACGTCACTTCCGTTGTCTAGAGGGTTGGGGGAGGGTACTTATACCTCTTCCTGCCTTTCTGGTGCCCTCTTTGCGCCAGACACACCGTTTCCCACCCTACCGCTTACCCAGCCTGTGGCTGGTGAGCTGAGTAGGCAGGAACTTTGTAATTTGTGTTGCAGGCGGAGTTAAAGTGTGATCTGGAGGCAGAAGGATAAAGGTACCACTGCAGGAGCACAATCGGGGTGCTAGTGTCAAATGCCAGGAGCCTTCAGGGCAGGTCCCTGGAAGAAATTTGTTGGCGCCCCACTGGTTCTGAGGGCAGTTGTAAGCCTGAACAAGCGGGGGCTTGCCTTGCAATGCTCCGTCCTGAAAGAGGCATGAGTAAGATGGTCCAATGGGTCACGTGATCCTGGGAAGGGTATCACTTTATAATGCGTAGCACTGATTGGGTTCGCCACAGTGCAAGTTGGCTCATCAGGCGGGCAGGGCAGCATAGGTTAGTTACTGCTGCCCACCCTTGGATCACCCGTAAGATAACCCACCATATTGCATACTTTTGTACGGAATAAACCTGCATCAATATTTTCCCAAACAAAAGTTGTGTTGTGTATTTATTTTTCGTCATGCATGCTTTGGCACTGGGTGGTGAGTGTTGCCTAGAATGGCACTATGCAGACAACTGGAGGGGTCTGGGCGTATAGTAAAGCACAACATGAAGCACTCATGGCTGCACTGCACCAGTGCTTGGTCTGAGGCAATACTCCAGAGGTAGCCAAGGGATGTCAACAGAGAGAGAAAAAGTGGACGGGCCTGCAATGCCTTCACAGAAACTGCATTGGAAAGAAAATTAAACAAGCAGGAAACATTTAAGACAGACCCCCAAAGACATGAGCAGGGCACTCAGGTGACCAGCTATCCCAGTTGCTGCTGTTGCAGGCATGCAGGTGGTCGTGCTGAGTGCAGGCAGGAACCAGCTACCAGACGGGAGGAGGGAGGAGAGGCCATCACACGCTGTACAGTGTGATGGTCAACAAAAACATTCTCTAAGTGAAATCCCCAGGGAGGGAACTCAGCACACAAAGGAGGGACATTTCCACCAATGCACTAATTATAAGCCAGCATTTTTAAATGCCACACTTAACAGCCAATAGCAATTGGGAGGTGTGGTAAAAGCCACAGAGAGATACAACAGGTCGAAGCTTGCCGTAAAAAAGGACGGGCACTGAACCCCCGGGAGATAAAATGTTTCAGTTAACTGGAAACAGTCGCACAAGTACAACCAATGAAGGATAAAGTTACAAGTCTATATGCACCATGGTGGGACAAGAAGAGCTGCAGTAACATGATAAGTTATGCCATGCTAAACTAAACATGGTGAGGCCTGCTGTCCCTTTGCAGGACCTAGCCCACTGCTGATGATACACCTACCATCTGAAATTGAAAGCGGGGAATATCACATAATACCGCTGACTGAACATAAGGCAAAACTGGTGGAGAAAATAGTGTGCCACTCACTGCTGAAAATTGACTGTGTAGGGAGTAGACCTCCCCAACCAAAGTCTGTGAAAGCGAGTGCTGCTTACCCTGGTTTATTATAGCAGGTGCTTTTTTCCTATTATAAACAGGTAACCATGCTGCAAGACAATCTATAAACAACACAACAAATGCTAACTTTCAACAGCCACTGTGGGTAAAGCTGTCAATAAACAAAGAAGCTTCCATTTGAGACGAAACACACAGGTAAACAAATTGAACCAGAGAGCATTCAAGGCCAGGGCCGGCTTTAGCGCTGGTGGCGAGTGGTGTAAAAATCATTTTTGCTGCCCCTTGACCTCCTCCTGGGATTCTCTCACTACCACCAGGCAAAAGTGTCCCTCCGCTCTCCAATCATAAGTTATTGCTAAACACAGCACACCCTCTAAAGTCAGCGCCTCCCTCCGGAGGTCAGCGCTCTGTGCGGTTGCACTGGTCCCACTGCCCTAAAGCCGGCCCTGGTTAAGGCAATATAGACACGGCATGGCAGAGTAAAAACATGGATGACCCAGACATGAAGCACTACTCAGAAGTATGCTACATGGACATCAAAATGGATGCCCCAAATTAAGGATGATGTAATGGAGAAATGAGAATGATATTTGACCACAGTAGAACAAAGTATACCAGATGTTGAAGACACCCTCTAAACCAAATAAGAGAAATGGCTGCACATAGACTAAGTACTCTTTCTCATCAAAACAAAAAATAAAGCTATGATCAAGTCATAACAATCTCCAAATTCTAACAGAATAAAGTTACCAGAACAATGGAGATCTTTGTCAGGGAGCTAAGCTGACTTTTGGTGCGGCCAAGTTCTCCAAGTTATTGACTGCAGTGAGAGTACACAACCTTCTAGCTCTCAAGCTGCATTCCGCCCCATTCATAATTTTAAATGCTTAGGCTGTAATTTCTCCACTGGTAAAATGTCCAGATGTAAAGCAATGAGCCATACTCATACACGAGGTAGATGGAGGGACGCAAAAATTCCTCTTAGCTGCCCTCCACTCCAGTTTTGAAGTATTAACTGCCGGTCCCTCCCGAAGCATAAACAAAACATTTATGACTTTATGGTTGATGAGCAGCCTGACGCCATGTTTCTTACTGAAACCTGGCTTCATGAAAGCTCAGGTCCCGATATTGCCATTGCAGTTCCGGATAACTACGTTATAGTGAGGCAGGACAGAGACTCCGGAAAAGGGGGGGGCATTGCAATAAATTTTAAATCTACTTACAGTTGTAAGTTTGAAGCCTTTCCCTTACCCGCATGTGAAGCTGCCTTGTTCAAACTAGCAATTAAACCCCAACTGACCTTGTCGGGCCTCCAGGTTTATCGCCCTCCAGGCAATGCTAACTCCTGGATGTCCTCATTTGCCGAGACCATAGCCCCTTTACTTCTCAGGGCGGCAAATTTCACCATCTTAGGTGATCTTAATTTACACCTTGAAGATCCTTTATGCACTACCAGCAAGCACTTACTATCTGCTCTTGAAGTTTTGAATCTCTTGCTACGTAACTCTGGATCTACTCATTCTGCTGGACATCAAGTAGACCCTATTCTTTCCAACCTTCATTTTGATTGTTCACAGAGTGCCCGCCGCTGGAGTGGTCTGACCATTTCGCAGTCCACTTTTCCTTACCTCATGCTAAGAGCCTGGTAAAGGGTGACTGCGGTAAGGGCGAATTAATCCATCGGTGGGGTAAACTTTATATTACGAAGTTAAACCAACACCTCTTAAATACTTGCCCTGACACTGATGCTCCTGCTTTGGAACTGAACACCGCAGTATCACACTGGCTCGCTAACGCTGTGACTACTCTTCTCCCTTTTACGCCGAAACATTCTAGGTCTTACCATCCCCCTGCACCTTGGTTCTCTGATGATTTGAAGATCTTACGAGCCAATTGCAAGGCCCTCGAAAGGAAATGGAGGCACTCTTACTCTATTTCTCGTAAAGCTGCTTATAAAGAAGCTTTGAAGGGATATCACTCACAATGCAAAATTGCAAGAGCTGCATACACTGCGAGTACAGTGACGCAAGCACAGAACTGTCCGCCCACTCTCTTCTCTGTTGTTAAGAAGTTAACAGGAGCGGATACGGTCCCGACTTCTCCAGCGTTGGAGGAAGCTCAATGCAATTCTATTGCTGAGTTCTTTATTGCCAAGGTTGAGCGCATATATGACTCTATGAGTACTAACTTGACAGAAATCGAACCCCGATCAGGACAGACTGCGGTGATTGAACGACCCCTTCCAATGGCGAGAGTCACAAACTGGCAACTGTTTGATGATACCTCGTTCCATTCCTGTTTGAACAGTGTTAGATCTGGATCACCTTGTGATCCAATACCTGCGAAAGTCCTAAAGTTATTGGACCTCGAACCCCGACGGGTTCTCATGAGATTGCTCAATGCATCTCTAACTGAGTCTCATGTGTTACAGGAATGGAAGCATGCAATGGTTGTCCCCCTTTTAAAGAAGGCAGGAGCAGACATGTCCAATCTCGCTAGTTTCAGACCCATATCTTTGTTGCCTGTTTTTTCAAAAGTGTTGGAAAGGCATGTTAACAATCAGTTAAACCATCTTGTGGAAAGCTCGGGATTCCTACATCCCTCCCAGTCCGGCTTTCGAGCGCACCACTCCACCGAGACCGCGCTCCTTGGGGTGACGGAGAGGTTACGACACGGTATCGACCGCGGGGAGACATCTGCACTCATCCTTTTGGATTTGAATGAGGCGTTCGATACCGTGTCCCATTCCATCCTCTTGAACTCTCTCCGGTCCCTGGCAGTAGATGGTCCTGCGTTAGCCTGGATTGCCTCCTTTTTAAATGAGCGCACTTTCCAGGTTTTTTCAACGAAAGCTGTATATGGTATTTGCTCATCGGCGTTTGGCGTTCCCCAGGGGTCTATACTCAGCCCCCTATTATTTAATATCTATGTTAGACCCCTGGCTACCATTGTGGAGGACGCTGGGCTGACCATATTTTCATATGCCGATGACACTCAGATTGTTTTCTCCCTTTCCAGCAGTGAGTGTAGCAACATATCGGTCTTGAAGGTTAGACTGTCGCGTGTCGCCGAGTGGATGCAGAAGCATTTCCTCAAGTTAAACGGTGACAAGACCGAGATTGTTATCTTGGGGAAGAATAAAGATCTTTGGGGCCCTCAGCACTGGCCTAGTGACATGGGACCCCTTTCCCAGCCGGTCTCCGTGGTTCGCAACCTCGGATTTCTTATAGACGACAAGCTCTCTATGAGGCAGCAGGCCACTAAGGTGGCCTCCGTGTGTTTCGCCACCTTGCGATGGCTCCAGAAAATCCTATGGATGCTGCCCGTGCCACTCAGAGAACCGTTGTCTAGGCGCTAGTAATCTCCCGCCTGGACTACGGAAATGTCCTATATCTCGGCGCCGACACTTCAACCATCAACAAACTTCAGGTGGTGCAAAATTCGTCGGCCTGACTTCTCTGTAATGATCCGAGGAGATCTTCGGCCTCACAGGCTCTTCGCGACTTACATTGGCTTAGGTTCTCGAGCAGTATCAAATTTAAAGCCCTGTGTCATCTCTTTAAAATTAAGCAGGGCTCAGCCCCAAAATATCTACAGAGCCTTGTCCAAACATACAAACCCAGTCGCACTTTGAGATCTTCTGCAAATGGTGACTTTGTGGTTCCAAGATTTAAACTTGTAAAGATGGGGGGCCAGTCCTTCTCCCATCTAGGCCCCAAATCTTGGAACGCACTACCCCTTGCCCTGAAATCAGAGACTGATTCATTCTGCTTTCGGAAAAAACTGAAGACCCTGCTCTTTCAGTAAATCTGTTCTTCTGCTCTAGTTGGCTCGTTGCACTGTGCTGTGTCTTCTTTTCTTCTTGTGTCTATCCCTGGCACCGGGAAACCCACTGCGGGTAGCTGTTGCGCAATATAAGTTCAAATAAATAAATAAATGTCCCCAGCCACCTTGATGGACGTATTATCCTCCGTCAAACTATAAATTTGGGCCATGGTATCCATATTTGACGATAAATGAAACTCTGGTCACTTAGGAGAAGTATTCATTATTTACCTAAGACCAGTGTCACCCAAAACCACAGGTACCTTGATATATAAAGCCATATATTCCTACATCATTTTGGGCATTTTTGAAGGGCACTAATGAGGATTGAAAGTGTGTATGTGTTTTATCTGCTCTCTTCTATTCTGCACACCTCAATGCCAGTCCCTCAACCACAACATCCACTTCTGGCCACCAAAATACATATTCTACCCTTCATCTTATCCTTACTATTCCCATGTGTTACTCAACACACTGAAACAAACTCCTCAACTACACTGAAGGAATACCTTTACCTCTCCATAATACATATAAATCTTCATCTCCTATTTCAACCTAAATTTCCCAGAAGGAATTCATCTCCTGCCATCTCTGTTTGGCTTTAAACCTTCTCTATGTATAGTCTCTAACAGATTTGAAGAAAGTGATCACACTTAAAAGCACCTATCCATTTACCTTTACTCAAGCCCTCCTTGTGATTTTCATAATTTCCCTGTATTTCCAAAGCCTTTCTGCTGTGGAAATTTGCCACCTTATTTCTGATTCCCAGAACATAATCAACCTTATAAATGATGGCTAGGATACCCATAAACAACCTGGGAATTATTGTAAATGGTCTCAATAAAACCAACCATCTTCAACTATTCGGTTAGTGATCACAACATACATTAAATTCCTTCGACTAGGCAAATTTATGAAAGTTTTCTATGACCCAAACACATGTCAGTGTCTCACATTGCATTACTAAACGCATAGGTTCTGACCACATCTTTCTCTGGTTGCTCTGTCGGTGCTAAAACTGCCCCATGTGCTCTCCCACTAGGGCCACAGACAATAATGCTGTTCCTGTGAGGATCAAATCCTTGTAGTGGGTGAGTATAACATAATACTTCATTAATCATTTCAAAATACATTTTGTAATCTTGGAATCATACAACATTTGCACTATTCTTAAGTAATCGTAATAGCAGTTGCAATCTTCTTTGATAGTATCCTCACAAATTTGGAGTAGAATTCAGCAACTCCAAAATGTAATTTAAGTTGCCTTTATTTTGTAAAGATAGAGCATCTCGACTGCCCTAAATTAACTTTTACTTAGGTTTGATACCCTACCCACACTGTTGACAAAACACAAATTGATGATTGTTCAAAAAAGTGGAGAAGATACAAGCATTTTGAATGCTAAATGAACCCATCTGTCAATAATGTCTCCAGATATTTGCCATATTTCCATTTTGATGAGTGCTTACATTCTACAACAAGTAAGAGTTGATCTAGACTCCAAGTCAATATGGCAATTGAACTTTTTGTGAGAAGGATGCCTACGTACTTTGACTTTGTTAAAAAAGACAACAAAAACCTGGCACACTACAGGTAAATGAACACAATCACATTGAGTGAACGCAGCACCAATAATAGAGGCCAATGTGTTAGGAAAGGACAGCTTACACGTGACATGGCTGTACAATGAATAAAGAACCATGGATTATGAAGGTGCAGGCACAATATACCTAGGATGGATCTGAATTGAGAGGCATCAATTTAATTAAATAGTGATGGTTCCTTAGGTCCATTAGAGCATATCGGTAAGATTGTGACTGTTTGCAATGGTGATATTTCGAATGCTACGTTCCTAACCACCCTGCGCTCTTACTGGTTCTACATTTGCTTTAGAAACTAAAGGGATGCCTAACAATTCAGCACAAAATGTGTCTAAGACATTTCCTGTTGACCTACTATCTTTTCCATTAGGTTACTGTAATGAACTGGAAAATCACATAATCCACCAAGAATGATTGGAATTATGAAGTGAACCATGGATGTTGCTTTAGGCCCTTATTACGAGTTTGGTGGTCCAATGGACCTCCAAACCCCTGGTGATGGTCTGTAGACTACCAGACTAGTGGTGCACCCGCCACATTAGGACCTTGGAAGTAGGATCTCCACAGGACCGCTGCTGCTGCCAGGGATCCACGATCCCTGGTGGTAGTGCAGTGGTCTGAGGCTCCTTATAGGCTGGCGTTGCCGCTACGGCACCACCAAGCAAATTAGGAGTTTCTTCGCAGCCACTCTGTTCATGGTGGTGCAGCTGCCATGAAAAGTGTGGTGGTAAGAAAACAAATAGTGCCCTGCAGGGGCCCCCTGTTGCCTCTGCGCCATTGGGTGCCTGCTGGGGGGCATATGGTGTCCCCCCTGTGTGCATGCACCCCAGTTCCTGCAGGGCATGAACTTGACAGTCCATACCCTGCAGGAAGGACCTTTAATGCTCTCATTGTGGTGCCTGTTTCAAAATCACCGCAGTGGGACTGTCAAAGAACCTCCCGCCAGAGTATAATTAAGTGGCACTCAGGCAAGGTTGTTTTTATACTTATTTGTTTTGACGAAACACTACAAACCAATAAACAAATGCTGTTTTCACATGACTTAGGGTCTGATACTGTACATTGTTCTCAAATGTGCTATCATATACATCCATTACAGTAACACACATTTCAGGGGACCGTTATATATTGTAATTAAAAATTAACACCTACAGCTTCCTTCTTTCTTGCCTGCGCGTCTTTGTCCTCTTTTATGTATTGATATCATGCCTGGTACTCAATTACTTTCACTGTAATTGTTTAATCTCACATCTGTCTCTTGCTGTTGTGTTTTACCTTGCTTATCTTCCCTTCCCATTCATAGATATCCAGCGTATGCTGAGTGTACTTTATCCTCCCGTTCTCCCTCCACTTCCCCTGTCTCCTTCCCTATCAGGTTAATTTGATATGGTCCAGAGACATGTTTTGTCGTCTTTGGGGTGATGATAACTCACTGTACACATCCGACTGCATGTTGCACTACATGATATCGACATGGTATCCCGCTATCATAGGGGCTGGACCCCTTGCCCAACGCATTGCTATCCTGCGCTAAACTAATGGATGCTAGTTTACTATTTACAGTGTCCACCCTATTGTCATATCCGATTGGAGCAAGTATTGGGTCTATTGCCAGAGCGGATCCAATGATGTTCTCTAATTCTCTGACTACTGTATCCCAGAATGCAGCTATTTCAGGGCAGTGCCATGCAACATGTATAAAGTTAGCCATGTGTTCTCTGCACCTGGGGCCATCCGCTACTTCTCGCAATCCATATATAAAGAGTCTTTCCAGAGTGTGGGATTCTCTGTTGATTTATTCCAAATGTATAACTATTTCTTCAATTTAGCGAGACTGCCTTAGTCACTGAGCAGCAGTATCTTCAACACGTCATCCATTGCTCTATTTTGATCCCTCTGCCACTCTAGGTGCACCTTTGTGGCCCCAGGTCCGCATGCCACCTGTGCTAGTGCATACAAATGGGCTATCAATTCTCAGGGCGAACTTGCCTCTATCACAGCCATTAGTGCTGGAGTATCTGGTGGTTCCTGCATTTCTTCTCCCAAGAAGTTCCAGCAGCGTGTCGTACTCTGAAGTATTGGAAGTGTGCTAGGAGCCCCTGTGTTTTTTCAATATCTTACATAGAGTCCCATTGGCTCACTACCCCATTCCGGAATAGTTCTCCCATTATGGTGATCCCCAAGACCTGGAGTGTCTTGACTACACCTTTCTTTTGGCTCAACGGGAACTAAGTCCACCATTCTATCGATGTGTGTGGGGAATACAGTACGGAGCCATCTTGATACTCTACTAATTGTCGCGATGAGTGTATTGTGGTGTTTAGTGAGACATGTACTCCATGGCGCCGTGATGGATTGCGTAACAAAGTGAGAGGAAGTGTATGCAGTAGTGCAGCATCCCTTTCCATGTGTAAGTGTGGTAAATCCTGTGGGCACTGGAGCCAAAAAATAGGCTGGGATACTTTGTGCTGCCCTATAAAAGAGTTCTAGATCCGGCGCATTAAGGTTCCCCATGTTATATGGTTGGACCAGTATCTTCCATTTAACCCTGGACCGTTTTCCTGCCCAAGCTAGTCTGAGCAGTAGTGATCCTAATGTACGGAAGAATGAAAGAGGGAGAAAAATTAAAATATTTTCAAATAGGAATAGACATCTGGGGAGCACTACCATCTTCATGATCACTATGAGTCCCAACAGAGAAAGCAGTAATTTAATCCATTGGTCAATATCCTCTCCTACTTTGTGTCTTCCTTTCCCATAGTTGTCTCTATGTTCCGGGTCAGTGTGTATCTGTATCCCTAAAGAGAACTCCTGTGTTATTTTTGTTGTAGCAGGGGTGAGCGGAAATATGATGGATTTATCCCAGTTGATTTTAAGGCTAGACAGACCACCGTATCTGACCCCCTCCCGTAGTGCTGGTGATAAGTTTCACGCAGGATCACAAATATATAACAATGTGTAATTTGCATATGCTGATATTATAAGATTACAGCCAGGGAAGCGTGTGCCTTTGTGCCCATTGTACTACCGCAAGGTGCAAGTGACTGGTTCCACCACTGTGGCATTCCATAATGGTGATATAGGGCCTCCTTGTCTGGTGCCCCTTGTGATCTCAATCAGTGCTGTCACTGTATTGCCCACTCTGATTCTAGCTGTTGGACTATTATGCAGTACTTCTATGAGTCTCAGAAATAGCTCCGACACTCCAATTCTGCAGAGAACTGCCTTCAGAAAGGCCCATTCAACCAAATCAAAGGCTTGTTCTGCATCAAGGAAGACCGCAATGGGCCTCAAGTTTGGATTGGTATACTGCATAGCTCCAAAGTGTGTACGCAGGTTTTATATTAGGCTGTGTCTTGGTACAAAGCCAACTTGTTCAGGGCGTACCACTCCTGGCAGTAGTGGCGCCAACCTTTTCGCCAATACTTTAGCATATATTTTAGTGCCCACGTTTCATACGGATAGTGGTCTATACAAAGCGCAATTATCTGGGCTCTTGCTCGAGTTTAAGAACATTACTATCAGGGCTGCCCTCAGCGAGGCGGGCATTACACCTGTTGCTGCCATTTCTTCATAAAGCGTTACTAAATGCTGGATTAAGAGATCTGATAGGCCTTGTAGATGGCCACTGTTAGGCTATCCATGCCCGGTGCTTTTCCAGCTTGCATGCCAGCTAATGCCACCCTTATCCTGGAGTGGAGAAGTGGTGCCATCAGATGTTCTCTGTGTTCCATTGCAAGCAGTGGCATCTTTATATGTTCTAAGTTATCTGTTATGGCAGCTTCATCCGGTTGGACTCTTGTGTATTATAACTCAGCTTAGTAGCGCCTGAACCAGTCTGCAGTATGTCCTGTATCACAGAGCAATTCCCCCTCTTCATCATGTATGCCCCAGAAAACTACATTCTTCTTGTTGGGGCGCAGTAGTGTCGAAAGTGTGGCTCCCGGGCATTGCCCCTCCCCAAATGCCCTTGCCATTGAATATTTCCCTAAGTGTTTAATCTCTTCATTTGCTGTGTCATGATATTTGTCCAGCTTGGTTTTGAGTTCCCCCAACAGTACTGTATCCCATGCACTTGTGCATCAACTCCAACTCTGTTACATGTTTGGTGAGTGTATCCCCCCTAGTATACACCTTAAAGGTTTCCCAGACAGTGGCAAAACTAGACACTGACCCGATATTGGTATGGAAGAATCCTTCTATCGCCTTTGCCATTTCTCCTTTAAAGACAGGATCGATCTTCCAGTGAATATGGAGGGAATCTCCAAATGAACAGTGACCAGCGCCTCCAGCATGTTGCTTTGTCTAAGACTACTGGAGAATTATCTGAGTATGTACAGGAGAGTGGTTGGCAATTTACTGTACATGTGACTAGGCTCCTGAACTTCCTCCAGTAGTCTATACAGGTGTGAATATCATGGACCGAGGAGTAATGTGTGTACCCTGCAGTGTCTGGGTTGTTGTGTCTCCTTATGTCAAGAAGACCTGTATTGTCTACTATTTCTGAAATTGCCTTGACCGCTAAAGTGTGGAGTTGGAGTGGGCCGCTAGAGCTATCTAGATCTGGGTTTAATGCAGTTAAAATCACCTCCCCAAATTTGTAGGAGATCTCCCAACTGAAGCAACCAATCGCAAAGGGAATAGCAAAAATGTGGGTCATCGTACTTTGGTCCATATATCCCAACCAATACCGTCTCTAGGTCATCTTAATGGCAGATAGCTACTGCATATCTTCCCTCTGGGTCCATGGTCACCTCGTTAGTTGAACCCCTGACCTATTATCCAACCATATTAGAACTCTGCACGCATTTAAGGATAACTTTGCTGCATAGCAACTGTAGTGTAGTTTCTATATTCCCAATAGGCTCTGCGCATTGGAATAACATATACTATAGTTTAGACGTAGGATTGAGGTCGACTAGGTCTCTATCGTATATATTAGACTTAATTGTGAGTGCCAGCTAGCTCAGAGGTCACTAGAAACATTCTCGAATTCACAAGAAGGGATTTGTTTCTGACAACCGCATAAACATGACAACTTTGTTTCCCAAGAATAAGAAATCTATCTCTAGAGTCGCGGAAATAATAGATAGCCATTTCACTCAGTCAATCGTGCATGCTTTGTTTCACCAGAAGTGCTGAGAAAAAAGAGAGACTGGCGTTTTCAATTAAAAGTATTTCTTGAACAGTCTTCTTCCTCAAGCATAAGAAATGTACTGCTACAATCGTAATACTGGTTATAAAGTACAAGGTATATAATACGATAAGTATTATAAAGTAGTACTGTAAAAGCATGATATGGTTTCTAAGCCATAAAATACCTAAAATACTTAAAATACATAGAGTGATAAAATAATCACTAAAAGTACTCAACTGGTGCTTCTAAAATACGCCTACCCTGGTGTACCTAACCTAAGTCTATTACAAGGGAATAAGTAAGTGAGGTGTAGCTTAAGTTTTGTATTCTTTGCCAAGAATCTATTCCAAGAATTCTGTAAGGGTCTAATCAGCTCCGTTCCTTGGTTTTAGAATTAAGGAGGTCTTGTATCTCTCTCTCAGGACTCGATTTCCCAGCAACCCGCAAGGGTAGCCTGGAAACACTGGAGTTGGATTTCTCGGCAGGAGAAAAGACAGAGTCTCTCAGTGCGTCTGCTGGAGGGTCGGCTTCCTTCGACACCTGCTGCTGTAGGGCGTCGGGCAAGTAGATAGTCGAAGTGCTCCATACCACTGCGTGTTTGCTGGGCAAATGTAGGCATATTTATACTTTGAAGGTGCCGAGTTTGACGTATGATTGGACTTAATAATGTCATTGAAGACTCAGTTCTTCGAAAACTCCATGATTTCCTAGATAAATTAGTATTCAGGCACGGGGATGTCCCTAGCTGCTGAAGGCGGGTTTTTCTAAGAAATTGTTGTTGATTCTCGGAACTTAGTGGAAGTAGCCATGCAGTTTTTGGACTGCATAGGCACGGTCTAAATATGGTAATGATTTCTATGCCTATATAAGGATTGGGTAATCTATACCTATATAAGGGCATGAATCTGGAATGTTACATTAGGGTCCTAGATTCATCTACAACACCAACTCCACGATATTAAGTTAAAATACAACTAAATGTATAGCACTGAACATATCCAAGGCTAGTGTTTACAATCCCAACCAAAATAAAATTTGCATTTAAAATGGTTTGTTCACACGAAATGAGTAAAACCGAATCTCAACATATATGAAGCATATTATGAGAGCATACATTCTAGCATAATACAAAATTACATTCATGAAATGTCCCTTAAGTTTATAGAAAAGCAACCAAGACCATCTTATAATATAATATTTAAACCGTTTTGATGATGATGATTAGGCCAAATATTGTCATTAGGAAGTTTTCAAAAGAAATCTTGTTCTCTAAGAATAGTTCTACTTTAAGCAGATTACTCTGTGCCAAAAAGTTCTATTTTGAAAAAAGTTCAAATAGTTATCTAGTTTGTTTTGAAAAATGAAGGCCGAATCTCAGAGTTCAGGGAACGCTTTGTGCATGAATCAATCAAAAGTTATTCTCGGTGTCAGGAGAAAACATCAGATCGTCTAGGCTGGCAAAGAAACTGTCTAGCATAGTAGGCGAAAGTGGTGCCACTTCAGTTAACAGGTCAAATGTGCATAGACGAGGATCATCGCTGTCAGCGTTGGATGCATTAGCAATGTCCACAGTAGAAGGTACCTGGGTGCCTGTAGTATCACGTATCTCACCCTAAGTTAGACTTGCCAGTGAGACCTCAATGAATGCCGTCATCATAATTGGCAGCCGTTGGGGGCAACACGATTCATGAGTCATTACCAAACTTAGCAAAGCGTCAGCATCCGATGGCAGGACTGATGGAAGTGTAAGACAAATGTCCAACGCGCATTCTTCTCCGCAAGGCAGGCATCACAGAACAGGTAAGATGCAATCTTGCCAGATTGGTCTGAACGATAGAAGCCAAGTTGTGTTCAGATCTCTTAAATGAGCCAAGCCAAGAATCTGTGTAATTCTCTCACGATACCTCATGGCAAGGAGGCATTGCTCCATGGTAGTCTGTGTATCGCTGTTGACCGGATTTGCCATATTGGAGCAGAAGGAATACAAATAGAATTCCTGCTACGAGTCCCAAGATGAGATGCAGGCTGCTAAACACAGAGTGCACGAAATTTGGAAAAAAGCCAAGGACTGCTTCAAATGGTATTAACAGTCCTGAAAAAATCGTCTTAAATACATGTGTGATGCCACTGGTATCAGACATGTTTAAGATTTGACTTAACATTTCTGCGAAATGTACTCGGCAGTTCATTGATAATAATGCATGTATCTCTGCAGAAGTCCTTGCAACTTGCAGGTCATACGTTTCTTTAGACGAGGACAGTGGCACAGGTTTTTGCAAAAGAATGACTATCATTCTGCTTACAGTATCAATTCGAATAGAAGAGATATTCAGTGAAGGCCATAACGCAGTCTTCCTGTCTGTCTTGCTCTTTGGATACAATACTTGCATACAACAAGTGACCCTGGATGACACCCTAACTAGATACGCTTTTCCTGGCAACATGCCACAACAGCTGTGGTCATTGAGCATAAAGTAGCTGCCATTGGATAGCTGCCTGAAAATTGGTTCTATCACTGTGGAGGGTGTACCGTGCAGGTGGCAAGCAAGGTTAATTGCAGAACCTTCGCAGGCTCCATGTAAATTAATACCCTGGCACAAAAGTGTACCACTTAGTGAGTTCTTACAATTTTTACCACTAAGGAATACCACTTTTCATCATCATCATCATCATCATAAAAATCTTTATTTCAGCAATTTGTCATAAAAGAATGTAAGACAATAAAACAATCTCACAAACCTTTCTTGTAACGCAAACCTCCTTTTAATTCCTTTCCTTTTCCTTTTTCCTATTTATTTCCTTGCTAATATTTTAAGAATTCCGTTTTAAATGCTGTAGTATGCCACAAATTGTAATGGTTTTAATTAACCGAACAATAAAGAATTTACTTTTACTTTTTCAATCTTCAAAGATGATAGTTCAATTCATAAGAGAGACACATTTAGTAAATGAAAACATGCATGCTAAAATGATGGATGATTTCAGTGAGACAGACCTAGTAGCCAATTAATTCAGTATCATTCATTAGCAATTATATGCCTTCGCTTGTGCCACATGGCTGCCAGGAACTGAAAAACAGTAAATACAATGTGTCTAGTCATATCAGTTTTTAAAACTCTAAAAGCATACATACACTGTACAAAACCCATATTCTTACACAAAGGTACGAGCCAGTACTTCCTGGGCTTACTGTAGGCTGGACAAAAGAAGAGAATGTGAAGATCATTTTCTATGTCACAGCTACACGTAGGACAATTTCTTGCTGCAAACACGGACCATTTACTAGTAAAGGCTCTTAAAGGTAGAGTACCATATCTCCATTGCAGATAGAGTTTCCTGGTTATAATAGGATAAATATCATCTATAAAGTGCTCAAATTGGTAAGAGAGTTTATTCATTTAAGAGTAATTGGTTAAAGTGCCGACATGAGAGTCAGACAAAGCAGCAGTTAATTTATTATCAGCAAAGATCCTAGTGAGGGACATGGGTGAAACCTTTTTACAGCTCTTCTCAGGGTCATACCATAAGGCTGGTAATCCCAACCTTACAAATACGTTCTTTATGAACATGAGCCAGGGGATTTTAGCTGCACTATGGTGGGTTAATATTTCCTTAAGTTCTAGCCTATAATTTAGCAGTTCTGGCGTTATCCAGAGCCTGTGCCAGAACCTGAGGGGTTTGAGCGCTAGTTCATCTTCGATCGGTCTCAGCCCCAGGTCAAGCCTCAAAGGGAGTAGCTGGAGGAAGAGCCAACAGCTGTCTTAAGAATGTCTTCTCTGTTTTGGCAATTTCAGGCCTGCAGGAATATCCCCATAACTTCCCACCATGTAAGGTTGCACCCCTAGCCTGGGTATTATAGATCTCCAGAGGAGGACCAACAGGTTTACATGTAGATTGTATTGTATTGTATTGTGATTTGTAAAGCGCGATTGCTGCCCAATGGGCGTCCAAGCGCTAAGGCATAAAAACAGAACTGATGAGTGGTGGAAACAAGCTTAGGTGGATCTATCAAACAAGTACGTTTTCAGCTGCTTTCGGAATGAGAGTAAGTTGGGATTGGACCTGATTTGTAGCGGGAGTGTGTTCCACATCTTTGCAGCGTTTAGGGAGAACATCCTTCCTCCGGTCCTGGCTCTCCGCACTCTTGGGACTACGGCTAAAAAGGCTTCCGTAGATCGGAGGTTTCTATTAGGATGGTATTGAGTAACCAGTTTGTTGAGGATCCTTGGACCAGACCTCCAGAAAGCTCGGTGGGCGATGCATAGTGCCTTAAATGCCACTCTCTGCTTTACTGGGAGCCAGTGTAGGGTGGCCAGGGCGGGTTTTGCAGACTGCGTCCTCGGAATCTGCAGCAGCGTGCGGGCTGCGCAGTTTTGGACGACCTGTAGTTTTCGCAAGGACAGCTCTGGGGCCCCCACATACAGAGCGTTATTTGAGTCCAGCCGGGACTGGATCAGGCCCTGAACTGCCACTTGTTTTGCTTCCATTGGGAGGAGGGGGAGGACCTTCCTTAGTGTTCTAAGTAAGCCAAAACAGATGGCGGAAAGTTTAGTGGCCTGGGTGGAGAAGGAGAGGTTTTTATTCAGCCATACTCCCAGGCTTTTTACACTCTCTTTGGGGATGGGAGGTGTGCCCAAACATCCAGGCCACATGGAGGGGAGTAAAGTGGGTGACACAGTGCCTAGGAGCATGAGCTCCGTTTTGTCTCCATTCAGCTTTAATGAAGAGTCTGTCATCCACTTTTTTATATCCTCCAGACAGTTCATCAGGTTTCCTGAGGTGTGGCCGGTGCTTTCCTGCGTCAGTGAAACCACTAGCTGGGTATCGTCGGCATATGATACAATTTTTATGCCTGATGGTTCGACGAGCCCAGCCAATGGTTTCATATAGACATTGAAGAGCACAGGGCTCAGAGAGGAGCCCTGTGGTACTCCACAGTCTAGGGGTTTTCTGACTGATGTTATGTCCCCATCAAAGATCTGGAAGGATCTGTTATGCAGGAATGATTCCAGCCATTTTAGAGCGTCGCCTCCGACACCGATGTTATGCAGACGGTTCAGCAGAGTGGCATGGCTGACCGTGTCGAAGGCTGCACTTAGATCAAGGAGGATCACTGCCACTGATCCCCCTTGATCCAGTATCCTTCGAGACTCTTCGACGACTGTCAGCAAAGCAGTTTCAGTACCATGTTTTGGCCTGAAACCTGTCTGGGATGGGTCCAGGAGTGCATGGTTTTCCAGAAATTGTGTCAGCTGGGTATTTATGTGTTTCTCTAGCACCTTACTTACCCAGGGGAGTAATGAAATTGGGCGGTGGCTAGAGTGATCTTCTGGATTGAGGGTGGGTTTCTTTAGCAAAGCCCGTACCATGGCTCTCTTCCACCCGGTTGGTACTGTGCACGAGGAGATAGATGAATTAAGAAGCTCTAGCACCACTGGAAAGATGGCTTGGCCTGCCTGGAGCAGTATTTCTGGTAGGGCAGGGTCGAGGGGAGACCCAGATTTGACTTGAACTGCCAGTTGTTGCAGTGTCTCCAGGTTTAGTGGGGAAAAATGGTCCAGCATAGGTTGTCCTTGCAGGGGGGAGTTATTCAGGGGGCTTTGGTAAGTTGAATTGTTAGCTGTTACCGGGAAAGCAGAATAAATCTGCGTGACTTTATTGTGAAAGAAGTCTGCAAGTTCGTTGCATTGCTCTAGTGATTTCGGGACTGGGGGGGCAGTATTGACAGTAATGCATTTTTTGATCAGATGGAAGATCTCCTTGGGTTTTGATTTTGCTGCCATTATTTGATCTGCAAAGTAGGCGGACTGAGCTGTTCTCACCCCCTTTCTGTAGGCCTTAATAGCCTCTTTGTAGTGTTCTTTGTTTTCTGGGAGGAAATCTATTCTCCAATCTCTCTTTTTTCCTGCAGAGGCGTTTCTGGTCTCTCAGGGAGTCTGAAAACCAGGGAGGAGACTTGTGTAATCTCTTGGGGGCGGATTTCCGTAGAGGAAGGATCGTGTCCAGTGATTTCCTGATCCAGCCCTCATAGTTGTTATTTGCTTGGTTGGGGTTAGTACAGGGAGGTGGACGGAAGTCTTCAAGGATAGTTGTCCATGGCTCTATGGAAAGTTTTTTCCAGTTCCTCCTAGTTATAGGACGGGGAGGCAATGAGGGCGGTTTGATGGTAGACCAGGTAAATGGGATGAGGAAATGGTCTGTCCATGGGAGGTGAGTGGGTTGTCCGACCGTAAGTCCGGTGCAGTTACTAAAGATTGGGTCGAGCAGGTTTCCCTTTTCATGGGTGGGGGACCTAACCAACTGAGTCAATTGCAGAGCTGCCAGGTCCTCTGTTAATTCCCTAGCAACAAGGTCTGTGGGGGAGTCAAAATGGAAGTTAAAATCTCCTAGAACTGTATAGTTAGCCGGGGTTAGAAGCCGATTCGCGATGATATCTGGTAGAGACCTAATGAACAGTTTTCCCGAATCTGGGGGGCGGTATATCAGGGTACCAGAGAGGGAGCTGTTCGCAGAGAAGTCTATTCTGAATGCAATGCTTTCGCATTCGGGAATAGCTTCGGTCGAAATGCGGCAGCAGTATTTCTCTTTTAGAATGATAGCCAGGCCTCCCCCTCTTCCCTTGGTCCGGTCCATTCTATGGATTTGGAACCCAGGGGGAAGGGCGGTGACTATGTCTGGCTCTGAATGGGGCGTGAGCCATGTCTCCGTCAAGAAGATGGCATCCGGGTTGTGATTCTCTAGGAGTAGGCATATCTGCATGCTATGCCGAGGAAGAGATCGGCAGTTTAACAGGTACATCTGGTAGTCCTGTGGCGTGGCTGGTGCCTCGCTGGTGTCAAAGGAGTTTTTGCAGCCAGGGCATTGAATAGGGAGGTCGGCTGGAGGGAAGGAGTGCGGGCATTGCGCCATAATAGGAGGTCTTATCTTTTTTATGGCGGCTGAGCTGTATGTCCTGACCTGGATGGTGTGGGGGGCAGGGGTTGTGGCCCCTGGTCCCGTCAGGTCGCGGAGAGTTGGAGAGAATTGGAGAGCTTGAGGATTCCCCCCACAAGCTGTGCCAATTTCATTTGTGACTTTATTTGTTGGGGGCCCCATGTCAAGTTCTCATTAATGATTACCCCCAGATATACAAAAGTCGACACCCTTTCTAATCTAATTGGGCCTAAGCTGGGATTTGGGCGAGTAGTTGCGGGTGGGTTGAAGAACATACATTTTGTTTTGTCAGCATTGATCTCCTAACCCCGCCCTCTGCAGAAATCCTCAAAACCATCCATTATGCGCTGTATCCCCGTGGGAGACTTAGACAGCAGCAGGGTGTCGCCCGCGAACATAATCGCCGGCACCCTGCTGCCAGCCAGCCTTAGGGCATCATTGTGATGTATTCCATCTAGATGGGCGATTACCCCGTTGACATAGAGGCAAAACTGGGTAGGTGCCAATGCACACCCCTGCCTTACCCCGCTGTCAACGGGGAATCTAGATGACAGCGCCCCATTCTTCCCACATCTGACCTGCGCGAAGTTTGCCTCATGTAACCTCATCAGGATGGTTAGGAGTTGGGGCGGTATGCTCAATTTGAGGAGCACTGTCCATAGTTTTCCCCGGGGGACTAAATCAAAGGCGGACCGGAGGTCCACAAACACCATATAGAGGCTGCCACCCTCGATCTTCACCGTTTTCCAGAACATTAATGCTAGACGGAAAATTTGGTCCATGGTGGAAGTGTTCCTTCTAAACCCCGCTTGATACGGGCTAAGAATTGCGTGCTCCTCCATCCAGTCCTGCAAGCGATCTAGGATAAGACGCGCAAAATTTTTTGGCGGGACATCAATGAGGCTTATGGGCCTGTAGTTGGCCGGGAGCAGAGGAGAGCCCTTCTTAAATATAGGGACAATTTCTGCGCCCAACCAAGTACAGGGAATCGCCATGCCCCTCTAGACTGTATTGAAAAGTAATTGTAAATACAAACCCCAGATCTTCGGTTCATGTCTGAAGAGGTCTCCCGGGAGTTTATCGAGGCCCGGGGTTTTACCCACAGCAAGTTTACCAATTGCAAAACACACTTCCTCTGTGGTAAACTCTAGCTCATCAGAATGGGAGGTTGGAGCTGGGAGTACCAGAATACTTTCCGTACCTTGCTCTATAGAGTATAGTGCCTGAAAATGATCTTCCCAGACTTTAGTGTCTATATTTGGTTCAATAGCCGATTTCGGTTCCCCGCAACCAGTATTGACTATTGACCAGAATCTTCGTGCGTCCCTTGTATAAAGGGCGATGGATAGGCTGGTCCACTTTTCTTGATCCCACTCTTGCTTGGCATGTTTCATTACCTTTTTATACTGGTGTCTCATAGCTTGAATTTAGGATTTGTTGCTATTAAGCTTTAGGGCCTGAACAAGCTCGGTCTTGGCCTTTCTGCATGCTGTAATATACCATGAAGATGCAGGAGCCCTTCTTCTCCTATTAGCCACCTGCGGGTGAAATACCTCAACTAGATTTGACACTAGATCCATATGAAGAGCCTGCATTTTATCATTAAAATCGGGGGGTGGAGGTCGGATGTTTAAAGCATAAAACTTCCAAAAACAGAGGAACAATTTGTTTGTATAGATTGCAGAGTTCTTCTGGGTTTGCCACTATTTTTTCCCACCTAACTCTGCGTCTATCATTTAATAATATGATCCTGTCGCCTGGGACCTCCAGGTTTGCCGTACCATTCGTGCCGGGGCCCGGGAAGACCATCTCCAGAGTTAGAGCATTATGGTCGCTCTCTGCTCTAGTGTTTACCTTAAAGTCGATGACCTTAGGCCACAACCGTGTCTCAACCATGATATAGTCGAGGTGTGACTCCTGTCCAATTTTATTAAATGTACATTTAGCTGGAGTGTCAGAGGGCGTGCGACCATTACAGGCCCTAATAGAGTGGTTTAAAGTTAGGGCCGTAATCTGGATTGCTAGAGGAGACCATATCTTTGGTGATGGAGACTGGCTTGGTGGTATAGCCCAGTGATCATCCTCCGCCATGAGGACACCATCATTCATCTCCTACCTCTTTTCCCCCACTCCAACATTTGTGTGTGTAAGGTAAAGTCCAGGTTGACTTAATGTATTCTCTATCCAACCTTTCATACAGGCCCGCTGGTATATGCTGTAGACCATGGGTACTCACAAACATTCCCTCAGTGGCCGAAACGCATAGTCTGGGGTATGACCGGGGGCTGCACAGATGAATGGGGGTGTGGCTTGGGTGGGGGTGTGTCTGGGGGGATTTGGGGGTGGGGCTAAGTTGGGCAGGGCATGGCATAGAATGGTGGGGATTCTGGTACACAAATTCTTCCACGTGGAGTAAAACCATGCATGGCATTCACAAAGTACTTCTTTATATAAACTGTTCAAAAGATTGAGGATGCATATTTTGAAATAAACATGCGAATGGATAGGTTTGAAATATAACCATTAGCAAGAAGGATGTGAAAAGGTGACAAGTCCAACCTTGCAAAGGGCCTTTGATTGCGCTGTAATAGATATTGCTGCATCTTTAGTCAATTTTGAACCATTTGAGCTAGAAACAATTTTTTTGTGCTAAAATCTTCAGATTAGGTGGCAGATGATGGACTATGTGGCAACTGTGGCAAATCTATAATTATCTCAAAATCACAGCAACCGCACAATCGCATAGTACCAGTTGGTTGCCCTGCCCATAGCACCTGGTTAAGGAAACAGCTTTGCTGAATTAGAAATCGTGCATTCCTTCCCGGTGCTGTCAAGATCCTCTCCAATCTACAACTGAGCGACAGGCCAGGAATGCTCCTAACTTGCAGGACAACACAGGCCTTGGTCATACTGCAGCTCTACTGTAAGCTATCCACAAGCATAACAAGATTAGGAAACAAATTGTCTTAATAAAAAATGTTAAAACTCATACCACTAATGCATTGCGCAACAAAATACACAGTAAATAAAAAAGGCATTTTCTCTCAAGAAACTTTTTCTATAACAGCCATTTCTCAAGTATCAAAAAACTTTCTGAGGTTTTGTTGCTTTCTGTCCCAGAATCTGCCTAATACAGATATATTTGCCACTTTTTACAAGTAAACAACTTTCCATGATTATGAGGTCAAATAGTAAAACATCAGTATCTCAATGATGCATGCTTCAGCAGAGCCACAGCATAGGATGAGCCCTGTCCCTACAACACGTAGAACCTCTTTTGTAAAAAAGCCCAACCAAAAAAAAATGATGTTGGGTGACTACAAAAAGTACAGTTGGAAACGGGCCAAGTTAATACATTTATTCCCTTACTAATTTTACACATCTAGGAATTTTACATTAATAATATTAGAAGACATGCACCTGGCTCCTTAAAATCACTTTCTCTACCCTTTTGGAGCTCCGACTCTTGCATCAGCAAACACATCCTACCCCCCACCTCACTGTTCTCCTGTGCCTCCCATCTCCTGGCAAGCTGAGTTACTTTCAGAAATGAAACTCTGGATGCAGATCCGTGGTGAGGTGCGGAAGTTGTATTACTTTCTCAATTTAGTGCTCTGCCTAGCTTCAGAGGAGCTCAGTGTGGATCCGTGAGAGGCAGCGCTGGTGTCAAGGCAGGGCTGGTAAAAACAGACAGCCATGAAGCTAAATGAAGGTGGCGAGGAAAGGTAGAGGACAGGCAACTTGCAAGACACGATATGTGTGCTGGACTGGAAAGGAAAGCCAGCAACCTGCATGCCATTTGTATCTCTCTTCCACTATCGGCTGCAAGCAAGTGACTTTACTGAGTAGGAATGGGGGTGGGGGTAGGACAGATGAGCAGACATACATTAATTTGATTTCTGAGCATGCGCTTTTTTTCCACTTTGAACGTAGCCCCGAGGAATGAACAGAAGCAAAGTAATGGCTGTTGAGCCTGCTTGTTTTCCACCCGGGGGCCGCATGGAAAGGTCTGGCGGGCCGCAAATGGACCGCGGGCCATACTTTGCGTACCAGTGCTGGAGACAATACTGAAATTGGAAAATCGTCATTGGTATCGTGATGGACAATGGGTTAATGGCTCTGTCCTCCAGAATATATTCTTTGGACAGCATTGTATCATCTGCAATTGACGTAATAGAGCAGGCTTCTCAGAAACTGTCAATAGTAATCTTTCCAGTTTTTCAATGCTCAGCACCGTATAGTCTGCTCTGCTTTGTGCCAAAGAGATTTGTTTATCTGTAAGGTTAAATACAGCAAACAATGACGTTGTGTTGATTAGACGCCATGGCACATAGCTTGAACAAAACATTTGTAACGTTCAGCTTAGCAGCATTATAGAACGTAATTGAGACTGGTCATGTTGTAACATTAGCAAGTCCTGCTCTATTATGTCAATTGCACATGATACAATGCTGTCCAAAGAATATATTCTGGAGGACAGAGTCTGTGAGAAGTTGGCCTGGTATATAATGCTCACTAATTCTTAGTGATCACTTTGTACCATGCCAAGCAACCCCTTATGATGATGGTTGTAATTCAACCTTGTAGACCAGTTATCCTAGTGGTAACGTGGACAAAGCAGTCTTAGGCTAAACTCTGAAAGGCATGTGAAGCCAGCTGTTATACCATACACAACCCCCTTGATTACCAAATGAAAGGGACACCACACAGATATATATTGAAAATATATATTGATTTATTAACTATAAAATCCCCTGGACTCTTTATGAGCACAGAAGCACAAGCGTTAAATCACAAGACAGTTTAAAATACACAAAAGTTGCACAATATGGATGAGCCCTAGGGGCCACCTAAACCATATACTAAGAAAGTGGTATAAGAGATACCAATAGGAAAGGGAACAGGCCTAGGGCCTTGGGAATCGCTGGAGCTATTCGAGACTAGCAATGATTAAGTCGGGAAAGGCCCACGGGACTCGGGTGCAGTGTTCAAAGTGCACGCACTTTCCAATGCAAAGTCTATGGTGCGTAAAAAGTACAAAGTTAGAAAGTTAGGAACCTTCCGAGTGACCTAGGGAGCTGAAACTTAAGACACAGGCCCTTGAGATGTGTACCAGTGCAGGAGCACCGGCGGAGCTGAGTTACCTCACCCACAGGAAGCGGGTGCACAGGGTCGAAGTAGTGTCGGGTTTCGTCACGCTGGTCGATGGTGCTTGGAGCTGAAGATGCTGCAGGCGGCTCGATGTGAAGAGTTCCGGTGGATCCAAGGGTGGATCTGAAGATGTGAAGACCTGAAAGCAGAGGGGACAGTGTTCAAAGTCACTAGCCAGTGACTACCGTGGAACCAGATTGGAACCAGGCGATGTCGGGTGCAAACAGGCGTTGTCGGGTAGCTTCTCTCTGCAGCCACGTGGACACCCGGTGTCGAGGACGTCCAGGAGTCGGTCATGAGCTGTCCCATGCAGGCTTCTCACTGTTGGCGGTGTCGGCGACCTGATCGGAGCAAACAAGCCTTGGCAAATGCAAGCCACGCAGAAGTTGAAAGATGCTTAACACTCGGACCAGCAAGGTCAGAGCAGGTGCTCCTTATTACAGGAGCTTGGGTAGGTCTGGAGCAACCAGACCTGCTGTGTAAATTGTCGGTTTCGTAGCCAAGATGGCCACTGACCACGTGGCTAGTGGCCAGGATGGCGCGTCAAGTGGCACAATGCAAAAGGGCTCCACGCAGATCGTGGAGATGCTGGAGGGCTGATCTTCGGTGCAAGGGCTGCTCGGTGATGGGGGTTCTCAGTCCCCAAAGCACAACGTCGAGGATGCCTCAGAAGCTGCGCAGTCAGCTTTTCGAGTGTCTTCCAAGAGGTCTGGTCCCACATCACTCGGTGCTTCCACGGGTCCCTTCTTTGCAGGGACTGTGGATCGGGCTCTGAGAGGTCTGGGAGTCTGGTTCTTGTCGGGCTCTGGGCTCGGGCTCCGGCGGGAGGCGGCGGCAAAGCAGATGTCGAGTTGCTGGTTGGTACCTGTGTTCACAGGGTGGCCACTCCTAGGCCACAAGGGAGATTCTTCTTCAGTCTTCTGTGCAGCAGAATGTCGAAGTCCAGTCGTCTTCTTAGTTTTAAGTTGATTCAGGATGATCTGCTGTGCAATGGCACTGCTCCCACTCTTATTCCCAATCTGAGGGGTGGATCACCTACTAGGTCCCTCCTCTGGGAGGAACCAGGAAGGGGGGCGGTTACACCCCCTTTCCTTTGTCCAGTTCCACGCCAAGCCTGGGTCTGGAAAGTCCCAGGACCGGTTTGGACTGGCCTATGCACGGGGACACCTTGTGTGCCCCGGGCATGTCTGATTCTATTCAGCCCTGTCCTACCCAATACACAAAACCCTGTCTGGGGTGGTGCTCGCACCTCCCAAGGCAGGAAACCCTTTGTCCAGGCCACCATCTGCCGAGTTTCGGTCAGCAGCAGGAGGCCAGACTCGTGTCTGTGGTGGCAGCATCCATTTTGTGATGCTGAGGCTCTGTTTAACTTTAACCGGGGTTAAGGCTACACACATGTCGTGTCCCTCTAGAAGGGTGGAATGCTATCCCCGTCGCCAGAATTGGCGAGGGGATAGTATTCCAATTTGTATGACACCTTACTCGACATGTTTTGATAAAGCCAAACCAAAGATAGCATTTAACCGCGAGGATTATAATGCACTTAAGAGTATATGGTATGGCAATATCCCGGAACAGCTTAGGGAGTGGTTCCCGACAGCTGCAGACAGGCTCAGCTCATGCTAGAGCACCATCTCACATATTTCCAAGCACTCTGCCTCCAGGATTGATGAGGCCTTCCATAGGAGTGGCTGATAGGAACATATGTGTCCAGTTTAGGGTTAGGCACAGGCATACTGTACCTAAGCAAGAGGTGATTACACCAACTTACCCCAGCTGAGTGATCAGCCAGTTGTGTCAAATATGGAGGCCAGGCCAGGGGTGGCACAATACATGCTGCAGCCCCTGGTAGGCCTTGGATACACCTATGCCCTGGGTACCTAGGGTACACTACTACAGGGGCTCATAAGGTGAACCAGTTCCAATTCGTAATGCACCTAAAGTGCATTGGCAGTAATTTAGAGAGAGAACAGCAGGCTGTGGGTCTGATTAGCAGGCCCACAGCCACATTAAGTCAGAAACCAGTGAAGCAAAAAGCAAAAATTTGGGGTGACCATAGGATAGCAGACCCTACTCTCCTACAGAGTCATTAACCCATTGTCCACTACAGAGAGAGTTTTCTCTAAATTAATATGATCAATTTCTCGTATTCTTTCTGCAGTTTCCATTTGCGTTATTTTCCAAGCTTCGTTGTACGCAGCGTATATACCGGTGTATATGAAACGTTTTCGACGTGGTTTGCGAGGCCCCATTAAGAAATCTCGCAAATCATTGCCTTCTTTAAGTAAGGATAAGTGTTGTTTGATTTCTGGAAGAGTAGATTTCTGTAGCCATTCAAGGCATCGCTTACCTACACTGTAAGTAGTTACTATCCCCGGATCTTGTCCCTGGGAGCATCTTGGATCTGGCTTGTTCACTTTGAACCCTTGTGTTTTGTTCAGGAATCTATTTTGACAGTTATTCGTGATTGTGGACCAGATTAACCATTACTCCAATCAGGATTAATTCTGTTTTGTTTCAAAATATAGGGTACGTCTATCCCCTCTTCTGTAGTATCATTACTGTCAAATGTGGATTTAGGTATAGACGGTTTACTTAAGTCTTTTATCTTAGCCAGGCCAAGACAAGAAGTTTGTTGAACAGTGTCATTTAAAAAGATTATTTGTTCTGGTATAATGCAGGCTCTGCACAGGGCTTCTAAACCTTGCACCTCCCAGTCTTTTGTGCCCCTGACAGTTTTTGTCTCAATGTTGTCTTTCCAAAAGTCAAACCCTAATGTAGATAGCTGAGCATAAAAGTTTGCAGTATAAATTTGTTTAGTATTGGTCAGCATTGTTTTCATTCCTGTCTTATTCACATTTTTAAAATAAAACGTTTCTGGATTTGTAACATTGAACCCTGAGAAGTAGGGAAACTTTTCATAAAATGTTATGGAGCTACCTTTTGGCGGCGTTGGACAATGTTTCCATTGATTATATGTAAAAACATTCCTAAGGTTTGCAGATTTATGCAAATAATGGTGGCCATAGTGGTTAAAACAATACATTTGTTCATAATCTGATGAACGTTCTAAGTATTCATGTTCTGTAAATTTAGCTGACATTTCTAAGTCTGTCATCATGTTATTAACAGTTTCAAAGTCATAATCATCAGAAAATGTGCTGGGTGATACAAAGTCACTCAAAGAAACCTTGAGTTGGTGTGGAATCTTCAGCAGTTCCACCGGGCCATAGATATCATAATAGGTTCTGTCCCATGCTATACCACCAGGTATAGGAACGTCTGTGATGTTCACTGATGAGAGGTCTCTTCGTTCACGATGAGATGATTTGTGAGGTTTCAGGAGCAAGTCGATTTTCTTACTTGCTGTGTCCATTGTACTGTATCTATCATTTTTCCCAAGCTTAAAACCAGAATGAGCCAGAACAGGAGGAAAAGTACACCGAACACAATCCAATGTTATCCGCAAAGACAGGCCCGAACTCAAAGGTGGCGGCATAGCAATTATCCACAAAAGTGACCTCTCCATCTCGGAAACTCCCACCTGCCTGTATAACTCCTTCGAATGCCTATCGGTTAACTTCAAATCTCCCACACATAGTTCACTTCAATGCCATCTCCTATACCATCCTCCAGGCAACTCCAACGAATTTGGAGCTCAGCTGTCAGACCTGATCACCCAATCCGCACTCAACAGCGACTACAGAATAATTCTGGGCAACCTCAACCTAAGATGGAACGAAAATAAAAACCCACTCATTCAATCTCTCAACACCCTTCTGCAAGACAACAATATGATCCAACACTGTTCAGAGGAAACGCACTTTAGAGGTGTGATCCTGGATGCAATCATTGCGGACAAAAATGCAATCACGATTGCTCACAGCATCCCGGTGGACTGGTGAGACCACCACATCATTCTCTTTCATATCAATAATTCAACACTATCCCTCACACCCACTAAAGCCTCCCCTAAGTGGGTCAGGAACACATCCAGAGTCCCCCTAGACAAGCTAGAAGAAGGACTCAGCTCACTCCTCCTGAACACGAAGGAGCTCCTCCCAACCTCGGAACTCACCTCGCTCTACCATTTAACTTGGAGCTCACCCTGGATCAACTTGCACTTCTGAAACAAAAAAACCCAGAAGCATCCCCTCTAGGTCTTGGTTCTCCATTGACATCAATGAGGAAAGAAGACACCTCAGATCCCTGGAAAGAACCTGGAGGAACAACCCCACCTCCCTCCACCGGGATCAACTCAAGGCAGCACGCAAAAACTACTATAATCATATCAAGAGCAAAAAGTCTTCCTTCTTCTGTTCTGCCTTAGACAATACTAAAAACCGCCCCAAAGAACTCTTCAACATCATCAGGAACCAAACCGCCAATCCAGTGACAGCCAACATGGCAGGTTCAAAACCCTCTGTGACAACTTTGCAAGCTATTTCAATGAAAAAATCGCCAAAATTCATCAATCATTCAGCTCTAAGCCCTCCTCCCACACAGAGACCCAGTCTCCTGCAACTAACCACAACCCCCCAGTAACCTCGTCTTTCCGCTGGTCATCCTTCTGGCCTGTCCAGGACGAAGTGATAAGCAATCTTATCACCTCCGCTAAACTCTCGTCACACTCCTTCAATCAGCTACCCTCGAGACAGACCAAAGACCTGAAGCTTACTCTAGCCCCAATCTGGGGCAAGATTATCAACAGCTCTTTGAGCGAGGGTTCCATTCCTGACTGACTCAAGTTAGGACAAGTCACGCCACTTCTAAAAAAAACCTGGCCTTGACCCCAAGGACATGAATAACTTCAGACCGGTTTCAAACCTTCCGCTCTTATCCAAAATTCTTGAAAGATGTGTGCTGTCACAGTTAACCCAACATCTAGAGAACACTAATCTACTTGACCCACACCAATCAGGGTTCAGAAAGTGCTGCAGCACTGAAACCGATATCCTAAATATCCTAGATGATCTGCACATGTCACTCGACTCTAACCAATGTAGCCTTCTCATCCTCTTAGACCTCTCGGCTGCGTTCGACACAGTTGATCATACCCTGCTACTAAAGGTCTTTCAAGAGAGAGCGGGTATTGAAAAAACGGTTCTAAAATGGTTCTCCTCTTTTCTCAACAACCGCACACAAAAAATAAAAATCAACAGCTTCGAATCGGACCCCCTCCCCATTAGTAGAGGAGTTCCACAAGGGTCAGTACTCTCCCCGCAACTTTTCAACATCTACATGGAACCCCTCACCTCACTTCTAAGGAACTCCAACATCCCCTTCCACCTCTACACGGACGACACTCAACTCTATCTGGAAACCACATCGATCGCAGACATTCACAGACTGAACGGTACACTCCTGGAGGTCCAACATTGGCTCTCATCCAACCACCTCAAACTCAATGAAGAGAAAACAGAAGTGCTCCTCATCTCGAATAAAGATGAAACCCCCTAAATAGTAGAATACCGCAAAGCCTTAAACGCCCTCAATGTTTCTCTTGTGACAACGGACTCTGTAAAATCCCTAGGGATTACTCTCGACCCCAAACTGGACATGAAAAAACACATCTCAAAAACCGCCAAAAGTGCATTCCTTAACCTGAAACTTCTCTATAAAATAAAACCTTTCCTCCCCCCAAAGGATCTGAAATAGGCACTCAGGCACTGGTGCTCTCCAGAATTGACTATAGCATCGCAGCTCTGACTGGAACAGCCAAATCTCACCTGGGACCTCTTACCACTACCCTCAACGCCGTAGCAAGAATTGTCACAGGAACAAAGAAATATGAGCACATCTCACCGGCACTCAAGGATCTGAAGTGGCTCCCTATAGACCAACGAGCCAGCTTCCGTACAGCTTGCCTCACACACAAAGCCCTGCATACAGGCAAACCAGAATATCTGGCCAACAAACTCAAAAGGGCCGGTCAGTCTAGGATCCTCAGAAGCTCCAGCAGGCTCCTACTCATTCCTCTGAAATCACAGAAACACAAAACCTCAAATAAATCCTTTGCGGGTAATGCCCCCAGGATCTGGAACTCCATCCCCATATCAGAATGACCACCTCCTTCCAGAAATTCAAGATAATACTCAAAGCCCTCTACCTCGAGCGATCTGGATCGTAACGAGAACCCCACGTCTGACTGTGAAAGACCGCTATCTCTTTGATCCTAGAGCCGGATGACTCGCTCCTGATCTCCATCCCATAGTGTACTCAAGTTGATGTCGTGCAGACTTTTACTTCCCACCTGTGTTTCCTTGTTCTTGTTTACCGTCCACATTTTCCTTTTGTTGCATATCTGTGTTTGCTGTGAAGAGCTCTGATACCCTCGGGTCCAGTTAGCGCTATACAAAACTTCAATAAATAAATAAATGCACAGAAAATGTATGAAAGTTGATAAAATAGCCTGAGGCGGTTCTGTCAATTGTTGGAATTGCATCAGGATTGTTATTAATCTTTGGAGTTGCTTCTTCCTTTGTCATATTGGTATAGTCAGAGGCTACATCATTGTAGACAGGTGTTTCTTGACGAACTGATATTTGGGTCTCAAGAGGCACAAGTTCCATGGCTTTGTTACATAGTCCTTCTTTTCTTACTGCTGGTTTATCAAAGGTGATAAGTCTTTCAGTTTGAACCTCTTGGATTGTAGCAAGATTTGGTTTTCTGCTACATCTTGGGAGTCCACTAGGCCTACTACTTATTATTGGCCACATGATGTGGTTTGACCAGGTCGATGGACACAACTCTGTTCTCCCTTTTACCAGCAAGGGGCGGTAGTACTTCTGATCTTGTTCCGTGGATTGCAAAGACAGGTACTGCTTTTCTGTAAGAAGGCCCAAATTCATTCTTTACTTCGATCTTTTCCCTGACTAGATCCCCAATATTTGGAATCCAGACAGGGCTTGCTGGGACAGGTTTTTTCTCTTCAGTGGTTGTTGGCTTCTGTATTGTGTTACTCAGACTTCTTCTTGTTTCATTTATGTCCTGTAAAACAGCCAAACTATCTTTGACATCAAAGGGTTTTTGTTCCATCACTGAAGTTTGACAATCGAGGTCTTCGATTATCATTCTAGCACCAAATAGTAATTCATATGGAGTGATTCCACCCAGAGAATTTCTTGGCAGATTGTTAAGACTACTTTGAACACTTACTAGATGTTTGACCCAACCATCACCGAACCTAATACCTTAGCTGTTATGGATATCTTTATGTCACAGTTTTTTCTTTGCACTACCACATTACCCTCAGGATGGAAGGGACTAGAATACCGCAATGCAACGCCCAAGCTAGCCATGGCCCCTTTTTAAGCTCGAGAGCTAAACGCAGGACCCTGGTCAGAATGTAGCGAGCCGATTGCGTATGTGCCGATAAAGACTCGCAAATCCTTTATAACAGTTCTGGCGTCAGCCGAGCGCTGAGGCCACATACAAATGAATCTTGTGCAGGAATCCACTGCAACCATGATATATTTATAGTTGCCATCCCTTGTTAAGGGACCACAGTGGTCCATGTAAACACATGCTAGAGGTTCATCTGAAATTAGAAGGGGCATCTGTGCAGGTCGCTTTACTGTAGAAACTTTCATTTTTTGGCAGATTTCACATTCTAGAACAAAGTGTCTAGTTTGTTTCCTCATGCGTGGCCACCAATATCTCTGTTATAATAATGATACTGTGGCGGAAACTCCTGCGTGTGCAGAGGCCAGCCCTTCATGTGCTGCTAAGATTAGTCCTAACCTATGTTCCATTTTTGGAATTGCCCTATCCCCAACTCCAGGGATTTGAGCAAAAGGAACATTATTTGCATCAGTTATATATGATTACTTCACTGGAAAGCCTTTCAGGAGTGTTTTATCACTGTTTTTGCCTGAAGCAGTGACAGCTTGCATTATTTTGCTGTCTATTTTTGTTTTTGGCCGAGTGATTGCAGCTACAGAATCCATTTGTACAGCTGACTTCGAGGCTTCATCAGCCAATGAATTCCGTGCAACGTGATCGCCATCACGCTGATGACTCAGTGTGTGAATCACATGAGTCTTTTGTAGTTCTTTCTGTAAAAGAACTATTTGTTCCCATAGCATTTTGTGCTTAATTGTGCCACCTTTCGTGTCTTTGAAACCATTTTGAACCAAGTTTTGCAGGTATTTGTTGTAAGATTCAACACAGAAATATGAATCACACACTATTAGTGTGGGGAATTCGCGATCGGTATTTTCAAGCGCCATCTTGAAAGCCTGTAGTTCAGCTCGCTGAGCTGTACAGTCTCAGAGTGATTGAGTTTTAGTGACCATAGGTCTAAATTTACCTCTGTCCCAGCGACCTTTAACAATCGTTCATGCAGCACTATAGGCTTGTTTACCCCCAATTGCGGGCTGTGCTGATCCGTCTGTACAGATTATAGATCCGTAATGTTCTAGAGGCAGAATCTCAGTCGGCAGAAGACATTCGTGTTCATATTGTAGAAATTCTTGTGTCTTCAAGTAGTGGTCAAAGACGTATTCAACGTCTGTTGCAGCAAGAGAGTTAACCCATTGAATCCATCTCAGATGTAAAGGTTTAGCATTGGGAATGCTTGCTTTTGTCACTGCCTCTAAGGCAGGTACAGGGGTAACGATCATTATTCATTTACCCTGTGCTAGGGCTCTCTCCTTTGCTACTGCAGTTTAAACCTCTGTATTTTTTCTGTAGAAGTGAATTTTATTTCAGCTTGTTTGTACAAGTGTGATTTGTAAGCTATTGGTCCCTTTTCACCTTCATTGAAGGTCAAGTACGTGAATCCGCATCTTCCTGGGAGGATTCGGATCACAAGATTGCGCACATTGTCGCGTGTCTCTAACTGTGTTTTTGCTAAAATGTCTGTTTGCACTGAACGCAAAATTTCTGTATGGTTTTGAGTCCAATTAGTTGGTTTGAAATCAGGTTTGATTAGTTCGTAGAGAGGTTTAACCCTTTCTGCATAGTTTAAAACATAAGTTCTTCCAAAATTCAGGAAACCTAGAATTGACTGTAAGTTTTTCAGCGTGTTTGGAGGCTGCAGCAGTGCATATTTCTCTAGAAAGTTTCCTGCCAGGCTTTTGCCTTCACTTGAAAGTTGAAATCCTAAAAAAAGGACATTTTGGTGGGCAATTCGTGATTTTTTAAAATTGAATTTGTACCTTTCGGAAGTGAACCCAAGTATTATGGTGTTCACTCTTTTCAAGTGTACGTCCAAATCGTCGTCTGTAAGATAATGCCTCATCATCATACATTTGTAGTAACTCTGTTACCCTAGCTGAAAATAACCACAGACTATTCTTTTTTTAAATTGTTTTATTATTTTCAGCAAAGAAAAAGTATAGAACAAGCATGTCACTGTCAAGCCATGGCCCCGCGCCCCCCACCCCACCTCCCCCCTCATTCAAAATTCAAGTCCCCCATAATATTATTCAAATACTGATACATTGATAGCAGTTCACCGGTTCCGTGAGGTACAGTCCCTTGATCTCGAGCAGCCCTCTCCTGCACATCCATCATAGTTACGGACAAACGGCCTCCCTCACAGTCCTCTATCCAGCCCATGGTAGCGTCTCCATTTGCCCCACACTTTACGGAATTTCTTCAGACACCCTCTCGCCTTATACCTGACCCTTTCGGCCGCCATGTATATATCCATGTCCCTCCTCCATTCCCCTAACTGGGGTGTATCTGCCGCCCCCCATTTCCTGGCTATGTCCCTTTTGGCTACCAGCAGTGCTAGAACTAAGAATATCAGTAGTGGACGAGCCAGGTCCACATCGTTGGACATCCCCAGAAGAATTAGCTTCGGGTCCAGTGGGATTTCTACCTCTAGCACCTCACCCAGTTCAGCGTTGACCTTGCCCCAGTAGGCCTGTTTATGCGGACACAACCATACTATATGTAAGAAATCCCCACTTTCAATTCAACAGGGCAGGCAAGTAGGGTCAGAAACTCTCCCCATCTTAAAGAGCCGTACTCTGTCAAAGAACACCCTGTGTAGGATCTTAAATTGTATTAAACAAAGTCACGACTTAATCGCTACCTCCCTAGGGTGCATCAGTACTATCCCCCAATCTACATCATCCATCTCCTCTACTTCTCTCTCCCAAACGGCCCGGAGGCCCTCCAGCCTGTTCGGCTTATTATTCATGATCAACTTATATGTCAGGGATACAGCCTTTTCAGGGATCTTTTCCTGCAGCAAGCGGCCTTCCAGTGGAGCATATTCAGGGAGTGCCTCCTGCAGTGCCCTTTCCGCCCGCCATGCATGCCTGAATTTTATATATTTGAAAAACTTGGAGCTATGTAACCCAAATTATGCCTGTAGTGATTGAAATGATTTCAAATTCCCGTTCTTGACTACATCTCCTAGGGAGGAAATGCCTATGTCGTCCCAACCCCGGAAGCCTCTCAACTTACTAAGTTCTTTCAGCCAAGAGCAGTCCCATATCGGGGTCTGTCTCGTAGGTCTATGGGTCCATCTAGTAGCTTTCGAAGCCCTCTTCCATGCCCCCAATGTGAGTTTAATGGCCTGCAGCAGTCTGTCCTGTCCTTTCCCCTCGTATATATGTAGTGAAGGCAGTTGTGGGTGCTCATAGCGTGTCTTTCTAGTGCATAAGTGGGGTGTGTGGCAGGTGCGTGCACCCATACATTAATGGGATCCAGGTGTTCCGAAAAAAAATAAAAAAATTGGGGGGGAGGTAGAGGGAAAAAAGCATAGGCTCACCCTCCAGAAATTTATAAATCACATACGATCTCTGAGAAGCAGAGATCAAGAGCCTAGCTACTGACTATAGCCCTAATCGCCACACCCACTGGAGTTGGAATAGTGAAGTAGTGTGGCTCACTGGTTAGAGGCGGCAGACCCGAGAGCAGAGGACGGCCCGGGACCAGGGTTCGATTCCCGGCGCGGCAGGTTTCTGGACCAGGGTCAGCGGACTCGATAATTCTCTCGCCTCGGTGCCCACTCTGATCAGCGATCACACTCGGCAACTCTGGGCATTAGCTTGCCTCATCTTCACTAACGGCCCCACCAGACCGCCGGGGATGCCTGGTCTCACCCTGGAGATACCCATTAAGGGACCATCTCTCAGGGAAGCCAGGAAGGGTTTCGCAGCGGTAGAAGCGCCTTGGGACCCTACGGGTAAGTAGTGCGCTATATAAATGCCAATACATTTACATACATTTACATATAGTGATAGAAAAAAGAGTGTTGCTCTTTTTCTTGTTGTCCCCTCACTCACCAGGGTTGCCCCACTGTGACATGCTTCATCATAGTGGCCATCCCAGTCCTCTGCGGACTGGGGCGTGCTGCGACTTGCGAATTACGTGGTAGCAATTATAATTTTTGACTATGTGTGGTGCGAGTGTTGTGATGTGATGGAGTGGGGTATGTGTAAACAGTTAAAATTACCTGCCTAGTAAGCTTTACATAGTTTATTCTTGCTTACAGGTGGTAGAGTTAAAACCGGGGTAGAAGAATTAGGATACCCAAATGACAATGTGTTTAGGTGTACCTATCAACTTCTGTCTGTCAACATGTTTCGTGCATCCCCCAAGCACTTCCTCAGGACTACACAGGGACCAGCCCTGTGTTCGCCACTCCTAAAAGATGCCACAATACGCTAATAGTGAAAAATGCTGCAACAAATATTAATGCATGCATCCAGTACCTACGTAACAAAATGAATCACGTGGTTCATGTGGTAGGGCCTAGTTGCGCCCCATGGACTCGGAGGGGTTCAGTATCCCAGCAATTTGCTAACAGGATACCTCCCTCTTGTACACCTATGCACATTCGGACCGGAGACGCACGCATAGAAATCCCTCACTGGTCGTCTGCAGTCTTTCTGGGAGCTGAGGCCACTCTGTCCGCCTTCGGGGATCGTAAAGTGTTGACTTGTCCCAGTTCATCTGATATCCAGATCTGGCACCGTACTGGTCCAGTTCACTGAAGAGTGCCGGTATGGTAGTCTCTGGCTGCGTCACATATAGCAATACATCATCTGCATAGAGGGACAGTTTCTCCTCCTGTAACCCTGCCTGCTCCACCTGGAATCCCGTCACCCTTGTATTCTGCCTAATCGCGCACGCCGCGACCTCGATAGATAAGGCAAACAGAAGGGGCGACGAGGGACAACCTTGCCGGGTCCCCCTCTGTATGGGAAAGGCCTTGGACATTGTTCCACTTACCCTGACTCGAGCGATAGGGCCTGAATAGAGTAGGCGAATTTTGCGTCTAAATTTGGGCCCAAAGCCCACATGCTCCAAGACTCCCTCCAAGAAGGGCCAGTGGACTGCATCAAACGCTTTTTCAGCGTCCAAAGACAGGAACCAATGGGGCTCCGTCCTACCTTCCACTACACGGAGCCAGTTATGTGTCCTGCAGAGATTATATCTAGTCGCCCTTTCCGGGATGAACCCTGTCTGCTCCATATGTACCAGAACAGTTGCATAAAGCTTTGCTTCCACATTTAACAGAGAAATGGGGAGGTAGGACGCGCAGTCCTCTGCAGGCTTTCCTGTCTTGTATATTGGAACGATTGTGGCCTGTCTGAGGTCCAACGGAAATTGACCCTCCTCCTCAGCATCTCAAAATAGGCCTACAAGGTGACGGGTCAAAAGGTCTGCCATCTTTTTGAAGAACTCTGCGGGGAATCCATTGGGGCCAGGGGCCTTACCCGTACGGAGTTTGGTCAGTGCTATCCTAACCTCTTCTTCAGTAACGTCAGCCTCTGAGTCCTCACGATCTGCCTCCTCGAGCTTCGGGATGTCAATGGTTGCTATGTATTTCAGTGCTTCCTCTTTGACCTCAGATCACGGGCCTCATAGAAGGTCCCATAGTAATCAGCAAATTTGTCCGCTATCCTAACATCAGTGCAGGCCCACTCATCAGGACCCACCCTTATTCTTTCCACCCATCTCTCATCCCTCTCTTTCCTGCTTAACCACGCCAGAAGCTTTCCGGACTTGTCTCCTACATCATAGATGCAGTGTAAGGTCACCAGTGGCTGTGTCTTGGCCGCCCCCGTCACTAATTGTCTGTACTGGGCTTGTACATCAGCCAGTTGTCTTAGCGTCCCTGGGTCTTTAGTTCGATGGTGTTCAGCCTCCAACCATAACATCTGTGCCTCCAGCGCTTGGATCTCTGCCTGTCCCTTTCTCTGAGCATCTGCCAATCTACAGTGTGCCCTGTCTCTAAGCACTACTTTAAGCGCTTCCCATAGGACAACCTTGGAGTCCACAGACCCCACGTTTTCTGCTAGGTATACCTTAACATCGGTTCTCAGCGCCCTTCCAAGGATCTGAACCGTGTCTGATGTGTTAAGGATGATGTCTGACACTCCCCTTCGCGTATCCGCCTGCAATTTGGGTGGAGCATAGGCGGAGATAAATGTGTACTCCTTCCTCCCCCACATTCTGCGCACTCCCACATAGGTACCCCGCGGGCCGGTCCAGACTTGCGCTACTCTCATGTGTGGATATTTTTTTATCAGTATTGCAACCCCTCTGGATCCAGAGGTAAACCCTGCGTGAGCCTGAACTTTATATTGCCCCCTCGCTAGGAAGGCACACTTCCTACCCCGCAGATGCGTTTCCTGTAGGCGTACCACGTCTGCTCCAGATCGTTTGATATAGTTATTGACCAGCCTCTTTTGATCCTACAGCCCAGGCCATTGACGTTCCAAGTCATCACTTTAATGCCTTCTCCGTGTGTCGTTTCTCTATCTGGGTTCCCCATTGATATAGCATTGGAGTCTCATTAGAGGACATCTGACGCCTTGCACCGGCATTCGCCGTGTGGTGTACGTGTGCTGCCATCCCCGCATATCAGAGAACCCCCAGTGATATCTTACGTATCGTGGTGGAGTATGGTGTATAGTGCACGTGCCTGCCTGACATGTTAATGCATTATCCATGCTGTCCGCCCCCCCAATTCCCTCCTCCCCCCAGTACTCCCCTCCCACTGCCCCAACTTGCCCATCCAGCCAAACTTTTTTGGTCTGCCCTGTTCCCATGATGCACTGGGCCAGGGTCAGACTAATTTGCATATAGCCAAGTTCTGAGCTGGGATGGTGCAGTGAGCTAAAAAACGGCGATGGATAAAGCCCTGATCTTTGGACTGGGTAAGAGTGGTCTGCTTAATTCAGACACTCTGTTCATCACCACCCCCTTTTCTGAATCATTTTTGTCCACCATAAGCGTGGAAGGGTATACTCAGGTGTGAGTCCCTAGCTCATTGCACCATCAGGATTCAAGCAAGCCGGGCCGAAGACGGCTGAAATACCAGAAACCGGTCCCCGGTAGCTTGTTTCCTTCCCAGTATAAGAATTGGCTTGGTAGTTTGGTCTGCCCTGTTCCCATGATGCACTGGGCCAGGGTCAGACTAATTTGCATATAGCCAAGTTCTGAGCTGGGATGGTGCAGTGAGCTAAAAACGGTGATGGATAAAGCCCTGATCTTTGGACTGGGTAAGAGTGGTCTGCTTAATTCAGACACTCTGTTCATCACCACCCCCTTTTCTGAATCATCCAGCCAAACTCAACAGATTTCCCTAACCGGTCCCCACTCCCCCACCCCACCTTCCTCCCCCATTAGACCTATCGACTACCTCCCCTCCCGACAGGACTTACTGGTAGGAAAAGGTCTGTCGCCCTCCCTGAGACTCTCCCCTTCTTCAAACTACCTCAACTCGCTAGTCAACCAGTAACCAAACGGCTGTGTTCCACAGAGTCCACAGAGACTAGTAGAAGTCTGTTAGAAGGAAAGAGAAGTTTGAAACAAGAACCCCCCCTTCCAGTTCAGTAGAAAAAAACTACAACAACACACAAAATCCAAAATCAAGGGGTGTGCGAGTCACTTGCGTGCTTCCATGTGGCCAGCCAGTATCCTGTCCAGCCCCCATTGTCAATTTTCAAGGGATGTGGGTGCCACTCGCTCCCTGTAACAATGCCCCATCAGTATCGGGATCGCCCTCTAGTTCATGTATGGCCACCGCCAGCGGGTGTAGTGATTGTTCCTCTCCCTCGTCCACCTCTGATGTTTCTCCTTCTGCTGCGCTCTCCCTCTCAGTGGTGTCCTCTAGTGGAAGGACGGAGAACCTAGACCCCGCTGCGATGTCAGGCTGCGGCGTGCCGGGGTCTTGACGTCTCCCTGGTGACCTGTTCTGCGGAGGGTATGGCGTCACTTGAGTCTCCCTCAGCACCCATGCTCTGTGTCTCCTTTGCTGCAGTACCTTCTCCCAGAAAGTCCCGGATGGTGGGCCAGCGCCCGGCATCTCACGTCCATTCCCCTCTATTCTCCGAAGGGGCGGACTTTCCTCTAACCAATGCCAAGCGTCATCCCGGTGCAGGAAGAAGTATGTTTTTTCCTTGTAAATGACCTTAAGTTTAGCTGGGAAGAGAAGCATATACTGGAACTTCAGGTCCCTGAATTTAGCTTTGACCGAGTCAAATGAGCGTTGCGCCTTCTGCACCTCCTGGCTATAGTCAGTGAAGATCATGATTTGCGAGTTCTCCAACCTGATCTCACCCAGCTTCTTAGCTTCTCTTAGGATCAGGTCTCTATCGGCAAAGTTCAGAAACCTCGCAATGATCGGTCTAGGCCGACCACCCACCAAAGGTTTGGCCATGAGTGCTCTGTGCGCCAGTTCAATGATAAAGCAATTAAAGAATGTCACTTGGGGCAATGTTTCGATGAGCCAGGAGCGCAGGAACTCCGCCATATTCGTCCCTTCAATTCCTTCTCTAAAGCCTACTAAACGGAGGTTGTTGCGTCTCGCCCTGTTTTCCGTGTCGTCCACCTTCCACATCAGCTGTTTTTGGGCATCCTTCAGATCTTTTACGTCTTTCCGTAGGTCTTGTATGACATCCTCCGCTTCGCCCAGCCTCGTCTCCGCCGTGATGACCCTCTCTGTGAGGTTTCGAAAGTCCTGTCGTAGCAAATTGACCTCCACTCCTACTTCGCCAATTTTCGCTTCAAGGGCCGTTCTAGACGCCTGGATGTCCGCTTTGGAGGCCTGTATCACACTCATTAGGAGGGCCGTGTCCGTGGCCGCCCCGTCCCCTCCATGCCTCCCATCTGTGGCGCCACCGCAAATTTGTCAATGAGCCCTTGTTGCTGGGTCTTCGGGCCGCATCCTTCTTCACCATGGTGTTCTGGCCTTTCTGCCGCAGGTGTGGGGGGGAATCTCTGCGGTCCTCGCGCCAGTCCGACGGCAACCGCGACGCTCCACAGTGTCGCCTCCCTATCCACCTGGCCCACGACACAGGGCCCCACGTCGTCTCGTATGCAGAGGTGGCCCACCTGAGTAGGGCTATCCGTCGTGATGGTATTCCCCCAGCGGCGTGACCAGTCGTGGCACCTCAGTGGCCGTCAGCGCTTCTGCAGCTAGGCCGCAGCCCTCCCTTTGATCCTCCACCAGGCCCCCGGAGTCCAGCACCAACGCGGCCTGTCCCCCAGACAGCTCCTGGCCCGACGCTGCGTCGGTCCGATGGCACAGGCCTGCCCTCCGCGCTTCACAACGGCAGAGCTGCCGGGTACCGCTGCGGTGATAGAGGGCCCCTCGTGGCCAAGCCCAGTTGGGCAATGTCGAGTTAGTCCGGGGTTATCGGCCTATCCCCTGTGCTTGCGCCAATGGGCCCAAGGGCAGCTTGTCCAACTGTCGTATCTTTCACCAGACGTAGCTCCTCTGCCTTAGCCCTCCAGGTCACTCGGGCCAATGGTGGTAGGCGGCCCTCCCTCTGGGGCTCCCTCTCGGGATCGCTCACCTCAGAAATCATCTTTGAAGGCTCTTTCCTCCACAATCGCAGTCTCCAGGCCCGGGTACTCCACAGAGCAGGCCAAGGGGGGGGGGGGGTCCCCCGCAGCTCTTCACTGCCCCAGCCCCACCGTTCCCGGACCAGCGTCGGGTCTGGAGAAATCGCAGTGAGGCAGATCACAGCCTCCCAGTGCAAGCGGCGGCACCAGACCACGTCTCCGAGCTCTAGAGACGAATATCAGGCGCAGGCCCCGGGAGTCTCAGCGCTCCGTCGCTGCCATCGCCATCTTGCCTCCGTCCCCGGCTCCAGGCGCGAGTGCTCTTTTTGCCGGGTTCTGTCCCTTCTCCAGCCTCCGGGGTCTCCCGATGTCGCAGCCCAGTTCAGTAGGTGTTCTGCTTTCATATAAGGCCCGTTTTAAGTCCGATGGATGGGTGGTAGAATGTCGGATTAATACGGCTGGCCGAAGCTGGCGCAGAGTGTGACTCACTCGGCCATGTTGCTAGCCACGCCCCCAACCCCGGACTATTCTTGAATCCTTGGGGGAGACTGCAAAATTGTCGCTGTGTCCCCAATATCAAATGCCTGCTTTCAGGTGCAATGTTTTGACAGAAAAAAAAACATTTTAAATATCTAATGTGGTTTTATATTTTTTCCGCACGATGTTATTCATCAATGCTGCACTCTGTGCATTTTGTGCTGCAAAAGTTTTGCAACAGGAGTTTAAATGTCTGTAATCCAAAACTAGACGATATGAATTGTCTGGTTTAGAGACAGGAAACAAAGGATTGCTCATTGACGAGGTGCATGTTTCAATCACTCCTTGATATTCAAGTTAATCTAAGATCTCCCTCACCTATTTTCTAGCTTCTTGCTTAGCTGGATACTGCCTTTGTGCAGTGGGCTAATTTTTTAACTGGATTTTATGGTAAGGAGAGTCCTCATCCCATCCTGCTTGATTTTTGTATAATGCTGGAGCTTGAGCTACTGCCCATTTCCTAGCATATGTGTATTTTTTATGAATTGGAATGTGATTTGAGAAGGCTGGCATAATTATCTCTTTGCCATGTGGGCATTCCCTGAAAAATTTAGGTGGCCAGTCTTGTTCAGCTAGAAGAATGTCATAGCCCTTAGAGAGCTTCTCCCAAAAGAGTACTCTTATTTTTCTAGTTATGTCCCCCTCCATTCGGAGTGTTATTTCATATAACTTGTTGGGTACACTAACCCTGCTGTCTGCAGTTTCAACTTGAATGTATTCATTCAAGTCCACTGTCTCCAGATGATCCTTCAAGATCTTGGGAACTATGGTGACTTCTGCTGCGCTGTCGAGCATTGTCTGGGCCTACTCCCCGTTTATGAGTTGTGTCCTCAAGATCCTCGACATGTCTGATTTTTATGCTTGCTACCTTCTTCTTAGTGAATTGAGGTTTCTATTTTTTGGAACATGCTGTTCTTCTTTGGACTTCACGCGTTCCTCTTTCTGTTCTGATCGTCCTCTTCTTTCGGATTTCTGCGAGGAAGTCTGAAAGGTATGAGAGGAGGGTGTATCAATATCTTGATATCTATCAGGTTTTCTCGGATTATCCCTATTTCTAAGGTTATATCTTTTTTCAGAGGACTCCCGTTGTCGAGACCTACCTCCCCGTTGGGGAGATCTTCCTCTGGACAAAGAACGTTTCTCTTTAGTAAGTGTCTGTTTAGTGCATTCCCACTTTTTTTTAGGAGTGGTGAGATTATTTATAATAAAAACCTTTTCAGGATTTTCTGTTAGATGGGGTTTTAATGGTTTTCCACCCAAACTATCTCTACCTAGTTCTTCATAAGATTTTTCAATAATTCTAGCAAGCTCATATGGTTGGTCTGTTATATCTGTTTCTTTTAACTTTTGGCGGATTGCAACTGATGCTGCTTCACCTTTGATGTTGGCTAATAGTATAGCTGAGACCTGTTTGAAATATTTTAGTAATTTCATACCAAGATTTAAGGCAGGTTCTGGACCGTATTCATTTTGAATCTGTCTCAGAACGTCTGGTATTACCGGCATGGACGGTACACCATGAGTTTTTGTGTAGATTGAAGCAAAGACTGTACCCCAAGTGTCACAGTCCTCCACATGTGGTGCGATCCCCATTGGTAAACAGATTGTCAGAATTCTGTGTTTCTCATGAGGTGTACTATCAGGGAATACTGCCTCTATTTGAGTAATTTTCTGGAATAACCAGAACAGAATTTGTTCCTTTTTTGTGGGCAATTTACCAATGACTGATTGTATTGTCTGTGGTGTGATTTTATTTGTGTTCCCCTGGTGAGGAGTGTGCTGTGGAATCCTTACAGCTGGTTGGACTGTTAAAGTCTGCATGACATATTGAACCAATTGTCTGTGTATTTTAATTAACTGTTTCAGCTTAGCTAACAGTTCTGGACCTGTCATTTTGTTAATGTCAGGATGTGGTGTGTAGCTGGCTAGTACCGGCCATGTTGCTCCTGGTCTACCTAGCTTACCGAGCCTGGTAATGTGATTTAGTTGTTTTAGGGCGCCTTTAAACCAGAACTGATGCTCTTGGTAAGTTAGTGAAATTTCAACGTCCTCAAAAGGAACGTATTCTGCTGGAGGTTCCTCTACTTTGTAGTAGTGGAACTCATGTGTTACTGCATTTGCTGCAGGAAACTGTATTCATGAATAGAACACCTCTGTCTGCCGATATTCATGTGCCTCTATAACAAAGATTACTTTACCACCTCTCGATGATACTCAATTATTTATGAGTTTGTAAGTTATTGTTTTTATTTGCTGGGACGATTACAGCACCCGGGTCATTTTGTTGGAGACCTGTGTCATCTAAAACTGCTTGAGCTGCTGCTGCAGCTCTATTCAATTCCTTGTCACTAATCATTATATTGTTGATTGAGAGTTTGCAGAACAAGTTTAAAGGAGACTAAGATTAGGTGCACAATATTTTGGAACACTGTATCCTTCAACGTTGAACAAACCAAAAACTAATACATAGGATTTTTGTCCTACTCAGTTTTTGCGGATATTATCCTTTTACCCACTCCAGACGTCTATTGGAGTATTTTACGACAAAAAAGGGGGTCTGTGTGAAAAGCACGACTGAGTTACTCTAGTGTCTAGCGTTAAATTATCGCTTTACCAAACGTTGGGCGCCATGTAGTGTAGTTCCTATATTCCCAATAGCCTCTACGCATTGGAATAAGGACTGAGGTCGACTACGTCTCTATCATATATATTAGACTTAATTGTGAGTGCCAGCTAGCTCAGAGGTCACTAGAAACTTTCCTGAATTCACAAGAAGGGATTAGTTTCTGACAACCGCATAAACATGACAACTTTGTTTCCCAAGAATAAGAAATCAATCTCCAGAGTCACGGAATCAATAGATAGCTATTTTACTCAGCCAATCGTGGATGCTTCGCTTCACCAGAGGTGCTGACCAAATTGAGAGACGGGTGTTTTCAATAAAAAGTATTTATTGAACAGCCTTCTTCCTCAAGCATAAGAAATGTACTGCTACAATCGTAATACTGGTTTTAAAGTACAAGGTATATAATACGAGTAATTTAAAGTAGTACAGTAAAAGCATGATATGGTTTCTAAGCCATAAAGTACCTAAAATACATAAAATACATACAGTGATAAAATAATGACTAAAAGTACTCAACTGGTGCTTCTAAAATACGCCTACCCCGGTGTACCTATCCTAAGTCTAGTACAAGGGAAGAAGTAAGTGAGGTGTAGCTTAAGTTTTGTATTCTTTGCCAAGAATCTATTCCAAGAATTCTCTAAGGGTCTAATCAGCTCCTTACCTTGGTTTTAGAATGAAGGAGGTCTTGTATCTCTCTCTCAAGACTCGATTTCCCAGCAACCCGCAAGGGTAGCCTGGAGACACTGGAGCTGGATTTCTCGGCAGGAGAAAAGACAGAGTCTCTCAGTGCATCTGCTGGAGGGTTGGCTTCCTTCGGCACTTGCTGCTGCAGGGCGTCGGGCAAGTAGATAGTCGAACTGCTCCAAACCACTGCACGCTTGTCTGGGCAAATGTAGGCATATTTATACTTTAAAGGTGCAGAGTTTGACATATGATTGGACTTAATAACGTCATTGAAGACTCAGTTCTTCGAAAACTCCATGATTTCCTAGATGAAATAGTATTCAGGCAAGTGGATGTCCCTAGCTGCTGAAGGCGGGTTTTTCATGAAACTTAGTGGAAGTAGCCATGCCGTTTTTGGACTGCATAGGCTCGGTCTAAATATGGTAATGATTTCTATGCCTATATAAGGATCGGGTAATCTATACCTATATAAGGGCATGATTCGGGAAAATTACACTAGGGTCCTAGATTCATCTACAACACAACATCCCTACATTTGTTGGTGTGACAGTACCATGCTGTTAGGAGCTGAGTGTGTTCCCTGCAATATGGCTACATCTATTTCGTGGCACTTGAGGTAGGACACGACTTTGCGAACTTTCCTGTGGTCATTAAGTCCACACACATTCCAAGTTAGGAATCAAATATGTGACACTGTAAGGTAATTGCCTGGTTCTTGATTTACTTTCTCGATAATACAGTCATTCCGCTCTGTCATGTTCTGTCATGTATTGTGTTTCTCTTTTCCTGAACATTAACAACAGTATCCACTCAACTAGAATTAACTCCAATTTACATTTAACATGAGGTGATGCACACATAGGGGTGGATGTTAACGACTAGGGGAATTTCCGGATAGCCAGCTCTTCCACCACCGTTTGCGATGTCACATATAATCCCACTGTAATCTGTTTTAGCTGACTCATAGAATGCCAAACACTTTACTAATAACATGTATTTCCGTGGCTGCTCCCTGAGTTTCGTAGGACTTTCCCCCTAAGTAGTGTGTCTATCAAGTAATTAACTGTTCCCTTTCCACAGTTCAGGGGAAAAGACCAAGTCCCCTCAATTTAATGCATATGTCCAGGGTCAAGCCAGGGTTTCCTCTTACATATTCAGAACAGTCCCACTTTTTGCTATAGTGTTTAGGGTTCCATGTTGGATTCTCTTCCTCTCTTTCATTGCTAGTTGGGGTGCTGTAGATTGCCCCTTCGCAGGAATAAAAATTATGAAGACAGTACAAACCTGTTCCAGTAGAGTCTCCATGGTATTACATTGCTTAGGCCTATTGAAGGCCTCCCCCTTTTTCACTTTTTCCATCTAAGGGTGTCTGGTGGCTACGGAGCCCGCTATTGTTCTTCTTTATCCTGATTGTCCCTGTCTTCCTTGGAGTTGTTCAGTGGGGAACTGCGTCTGCTCCCCTCTCCCCCTCTGAGTTTGAGGAAATGTAGTACTTGCTTAGGATCCGTGAAATAATGCGCCTTTCCTTCAGCTTTGACTCACAATTTGGCTGGGTATAACATGTTGTATTCAAGCTGGAGTTCACAGAGCTTCCTTTTGACCGGGACGAACAACCTTCCCGCCTCTTGTACGTGCTGCGTAAAGTTTGCGTATGTGGACAAAGCATGCCTTCATGTGTCAGATTCTTGATCTTGGTTGCCTTACACAATGCTGCATCCCTATCACAATAGTTAAACAGGTGCACTATTATGGGATGGGGGTTAGGTCCTGGGACTAGTCTGGGCGCCAGGAAGCGGTGTTCCTGTTCAACTACAAACACAGACAACATTTTGTCTCTGCCCATGATGGTGGTCAGGATTTGCTCCACAAATAGTTCTATATTCTCTATCTGAGTTGATTCCACTACTCTCACTGTGCGTAGATTGTTTCTTTGGGAGCACGCTTCTAAATCTTTGGTCTTTGCCCAGAGAGTCTGGGGTATTTTTCAACTTTTTTGTGTTTGGCTGTCTCCTCTGCCACAACATCCCCAGTGTTCGGCACTCTTCTCTTCAGGTTGTCTAGTCTCTCCGTGTGCTTATCAAGTCTTTCTGTCATTCTATTCATTCTAAATATTAGAGCATATATCTTCCTGTCTATTTTTGTGAGGCTACATTGCATTGCTATCAGAATCTATTTCAGTTTGGTATCAGCAGTAGGGTCTGTTGTGTCTGTGTCTAAGTCTGGTGCGCTCAGGTTTTTATCTTTTGACTTACATGCCTCAAACTATAGTTTAGGTTCAGTTTTGTCAGTTTTTCTCATTGTGTCTCATGATCACCAGCAGTATATTATGTACCAGCAAGCACGCAAGTTGGGGTTACATGCGAGGCACTCTATTTAGGCTCTCCAGTACTCACCGTGCCAGCTCGTGTGAGTCGCCTATGCCTCAGAGGGTGGGTGACGCTTTGACATTTACTGTCGGGGTGAGCCCGTTAGTTTGCTTTATCTATCCCTTGTATGTCTATTTAGCACGAAGAGAGAGAGAGAGAAAGAGAGGTATAGTTCTCCTTCTCCCTACCAGTACAAGCTTGCGTGGTCATCCTCTCATGGTCTATGCTGCCCTAAAGTGTGTTCCCCAGTCTCTCTTTATATGTGTGGGGCTTCTTCTAGGAGGGCGCAAGTCCTTTTGTTGCCACACACCTGTGCTATGGATCCCTTTTCAAGGGAATTCGAGTGCTGTAGCTTGTATATTCTGTGTGCCTTGCTACCTGTTGGTTCTGCTTCTGTAGTTCTCTTTTCCATTTCTCAAACGTCACTTGTATTCTAGCACTCCCGTGCTTGCCTCCTGCTGTACTGCTCGCTCTCTACCTGGTATTCAGGCACTGGTGCTTAATTTGTGCTGGTGCTTTGCGGTGCATAGCACCGGCACTTATCGGTCAGGGCCGGATCTACACTGGATATCAGTTGTTGCCTGCTCACTGAACACCCTGGACAACTCGCATAAGTTCTCTGACACACATTCCAGAAATGAGGAATTCTCCTATCTCCCTTTCTCATGTAGATCCATTCCCAAGCTTTCTCAGCTTCACACAGATAGGTCCGGTGCGATCTGTGGGGTCACCCGAGGACAGACTCTGCTGACTGCTGACAGTGTTGAAACTGGCTGCCTACACCAGGTGCTAGCACGCACCCTGGTGCCTCTGACACCTGTGTGCACCCCCGGCCGCAGCAGACTTCACTTGCCAGGCAGAGCAGAAACAGTTAATTCTAAGATCTGCTCAGTGTTCCTGCAATGTACTCTGAACAAAGCTGTCAGCTGTCCGCGCTGCTCACCGCTTGTGGCTGGCTCAGCTGCGCTAGCAAGCTCTGGATACATTTACCCAACGTAGCATTCTGAATCACGTGCGCAGGTCACATGAAAGTGCAGTTATTTGTCCAATGGCTGCACAACTGAGACTGGGCACTTAAAGGCGGGCCGGGTTGGCGGTAACCATGTGTCATTTGAGACAGGCGCAAGTGACCGGCCCAGAGCTAAGTACACATCCTGCCGCTCAGAATCCTAATTGGCTGGGAATTCTCCTTCATTGCCATTGGCCGGCTGGCGGGTCTAGTGGGCCTCACCGAATTGCTCTTCTCGTCTCGCTCGGTGCTAAGAAGTAAGTGCCTCCCGTGTGAGAATCAATCAGTGCTTAATTTGTAAAATATTAAGTACAGGTGCTCACATTTTTCTAGGAGGCCACGCCCACTTCCCCGGCTCCACCCACTTCCTTCAGTGGCTCCACCCACTTCCATTATTGGGTCTTCCCACATCCACAAGTCTCAACACATCAGAGCCACCTCCTCACTTCTTTTTAAAAAAAAATATTTTTATTGACAAATTGCATGACAGACAACATAGCTGCTTCTTATACAATACATTTGCAAGTTACCTTTAGTACCGTATTGAGAACCAAGCCAGGAAATGACATATCTTAAACACTTTGCGCCCCATCCCTTTGCCTTCGTAATTCCAATTCTACCCCAGGCGATACTCAAATCTCCCCTCTATATAAATTCTACCGGGACCATTTCCTGTCCCACTTCTTTGGGCACCCCCTAGCAACAAACACTTCTTTCTCAGCTATCATGCAACTATCAAGCTCTTTCTGCCAGACCGCCATTACGGGAGCAGTCGCTCCACCCCAGCCCCTACCAAATTCCCTCTTGAGTAATGTGAAGCCTAACATCACGAACTGCTGCTTCGTCTCGGTAAGGTCTGTAGCATCCCATATATTTAGTAGGCCCAGTCGTGGCGTAAAAAGGGATCGTTTTCCTTAATGCAGATTGCATATGTGTTGTGATTCTGTCCCATTGTCTTCGCACCAACGGGCATTCCCATATCATATGATAAAAGGTGGCCAACTGTCGGCAGCCCTTCAAGCACAGATCATCTGGTCGGGACCCAATTTTTGCTAGAGCTATCCCTGTCAAGTATGAGCGGTGTGAATCAGTCAAAATCTAAGTGTGACGGCAGCCTCTCTAGATGACATTAGCGCCTGTCTCCAATCCTCCTCATCAATCGACCCAAAGTCCCCCTCCCAACGCTCCTTAAGCTTCCCGAGGGAGTCAGGCATATTATTACTGAGTTTCCAATAAGTGAGGGAGACCGCCTTGGAGTGCAACTGCCCATCAAGTAGACGATCTTCCAGAGGGGACGATTCAGGTATATACTCACAGCTGGGGAACGCCGTCTGCAGAGCATGGTGTATTTGTAGATATTGAAAAAAGGTCTTCTGTAACTCCTCAAAAACTGAGAATCTTACCCTTTTTGATCAGGTCGTGGACTGTTGAAATACCAATCAAGTCCCACCTGTCGAATCCCGGGTGATGACAGAGCATACCGAGTTTCTGCAAGTACCATAATGGTGTTGCTTCTGTGAGCACGCCTATCCAGCCTAATCGGGAATTAGCTAACCTTCCGATCTGCACCTTGTGTTGGGTGGGTCCTATAAAATGCTGCCTCTTAGTATGAGAATAAAGAGCCCCAAGATAGCTGGATCGATCCATCTGATATCTATCCAGGGCACATGCCGGTCATCCGGCGGGGCGTATCGCCACCTATTTACAGTCACCAATTGTGAGGTCCAATAATACAGCCGTTTATCAGGCATCACGCTATGCCCCCATCATACCAACCTTTCATTAATTTCTGAAGCACAATGCTCGGGGCCTTACCATCCCAAAGTAGTGTACGTACCTCCCCTTCTACTGCAGCAAAGTAAGTATCAGGAATCCTATGCGGGCAGTTCTGGAGAATATATAAAAATCGTGGAAGGGCCAGCATCTTAAAAAGAGCAGCGCGACCCACCATTGACAATGGCAGTGAACTCCAATGCTTGACATCGGCCCGTAGCCTTGCCAGCGGGGGCACCAAATTGCGACAAAAAAAGAGAGCTGGCTCCGGCGTGACGATGATTCCCAAGTATCTAAATCCATCCTCCGAGACCACCAGCGCACAATCTCTTGGGAGGCGGTTGTCTGTCCATGGAGCACAAATAACACTGACGATATGATAGCATATCCGGAATATTTCCCGAAATATGTAAAAATATTGAGGACCGAATGGATGGACCTGTATGGGTATGTAAGGTATAGCAATATATCGTCCGCATAAAGAGATATTTTGTCTTCGCACTCGTGTGACCATCGTATACCCTTTGTCATTACATCACGTCGTATCCATGTTGCCAAGGGCTCTAGCATGAGCGAGAACAGCAACGGTGACAGAGGGCAGCCCTTTCTGCTGCCTCTCCGTAAGGTGAACTGCCTGGATGTATAGTTTATTCTGACCTGCCCCAAGATATTGGTGTAGAGTAGCCATATCCACCATATAAATTTAGGGCCCAGTCCTGCTCTTGCCAGAACTTCAAACATGTAGGGCCACTTGATCGAATCAAACGCCATAGAGGCATCAAGTGACAATATGACAGCATCCTCCCCCAGATATTGCTGACGCGCCAGCACATTATGGAGCCAGCAGATATTAAGAGCCGTATTTCTCCCTGGCATGAAGCCGGATTGTTCCCAGCCATGTGGGGAGGACCTTCGCTAAAACCTTTGCCTCAACATTGATCAAGGCAATTGGCCTGTAAGAACGACAGTCATCCACCGGTTTACCAGCCATGTGATATACTACAATACTTGCCAGCCATTGGTCTGGCGGTAAAACCCCTTTCACCCAGCTTTCTTGATACATTTCCCCCAGGTGCGGACCATTTGGGAGGCCACTACCTTGAGAAACTCCACTGGGGAATCGTTAGGCCCCATCGCCTTCCCAGACTTAATTTGACCAATGGCCTTGCGAAACTCCTCTTCGGGTAGATCTGCTTTAAGTAGCTCCCTATCTACATCAGCAAGAGTCGGCACGTTGCTGTCTGACAGTAATTGACGCGACTCCTCCGCTGTATATGGAGAAGTGTGGCTCACTGGTTAGGGGAGGCAGACCTAGAAGCAGAGGTCAGCTCGGGACCAGGGTTCAATGCCCGGCTCGGCGGGGTCTTGAGTCCTGAAATGTCCATGGACTCGACAATTCTCGCTCCGGTGCCTACTCGATTCACGGGTTCACACTCTGCGACTCTGGGCAATTGCTGGCTTAATCTCCACAACGGCCCCTCGCCGCGGGATGCCTGGCTTTCACCTTGCGGATACCCTGCCGGGGTTATCTCACAGGGGAATACCAGGACGGGTTCCCTAAGCAAGCGCTTAGAAACCGCTCGGTGATTTGCGCTATATAAATTCCTGTACATTTACATTTACATATATGACGTCGAGGGTGAGTACACCGTTTCAAAGTAATCTGCAAATGCATCCGCTATCTCGCCGGGGCTGTAAATAACCTTGCCACTTGGCATCTTCAATCGGGGCACCCATCTCGCACCTTGCTCCTTCCTTTCCAGCCATGCAAGAGTCTCTCCTGCCCTATCTCCAAGCTCATACAGCCTACTGTGAGTAGCCGCCTGTTTAGCCAACAAGTATTCACGAGCCTAGAGTTTGTATTCCTCCTTTTTTAGCGTCAGGCAATGCAGCGCCTCCTCCGAAGCGTAAAGGGTATGCGCCACCTCAAGTTCCCGAAGGGCTTCCTCAAGCTGCACCAGAAGCTCACGTCGTTTTGCAACATATTTCACTTTTAATGACAGGGCATACCCTTTTAAAACCACTTTATATGCCTCCCATGTCGTCTGTGCCGACTCTACCGACCCCACGTTCTCCTTCAGAAAGTATCCAGTCTGCACCCCAAGCTCTTCCCTGATATCCGGGATTTTGAGCAACCATGGACTAATAACAATAGTGCCACTCTTCTGCTTATCACCTTATCATCATAGTAAAGTCTACTCCCACTAGGGAGTGATCTGATAAACCCCGGGGGTATGTCCTGGGCCTCCTGAAGTTACCCACTGAGGCCGTATATTTTAAAAAGTAATCAATTTGGGAGAGACTGCCATGCACATTAGAAAAATAGGTAAAGTCAGTATTTGCACCCTGCAGCTCCCACCCCACATCCGAGAGGCCCAATGCTACAGTAAACTCTGCCATAAGAACATTTGGCCTCTCCCCCTGCCTTTGCAGTTACCTGTCAATCATATCATCCATCGTCCATCGTCCATCGTTATGTTATAGTCCCCACCCATTAATAAAGTACAATCAGAGAGATCAGTCAGTATCTGGCCTAACTCTACTAAGGCATCCTTACCCAGCGCTGGCGTCAAATAAACAGAAACTATGTTCAAGGCCCTCCCCTCCCACTGAGCTTCAACCACCGCAAACCGCCCAGCGGAATCCGCCCATGTATTATGGACGACCAATGGAATGTTCTTTCGAACCAGGATACCTGTACCGCCGAGATCCGGTGGTATAGTTGGTAAGCATGGGCAAAATTTGCGAATTCGCAAAAAAAGTTTGCGAATTCGCGGATTGCCTGCAAAATCGCGATTTTTTTGCAATTTGCAAAAAAATGAAAGGAGTAATTTCTGTACTCTACTTCTGCCTTTCTGTCCTCTGTCCACTCATTTTTTGTGCCTTTCTGCCCTCTTTTCCACTCGTTTTTGTCCCCTTCTGCCCTCTGTCCCACTAGTTTTTGTGCCCTTCTGCCCTCTGTTCCACTTGTTTTTGTCCCTTTCTGCCCTCTGTCCCACTCGTTTTTGTGCCCTTCTGCCCTCTGTCTCTCTCATTTTTTGTGCCCTTCTGCCCTCTGTTCCACTCATTTTTGTGTCCTTCTGCCCTCTGGCCCACTCGTTTTTGTGCCCTTCTGCCCTCTGCCCCACTCGTGATTGTGCCCTTCTGCCCTCTGCCCCACTCGTGATTGTGCCCTTCTGCCCTCTGCCCCACTCGTTTTTGTGCCTTCCTGCCCTCTGCCCCACTCTTGTTTGTGCCCTTCTGCCCTCTGCCCCACTCGTTTTTGTGCCCTTCTGCCCTCTGCCCCACTTGTTTTTGTGAATTTCTGCCCTCTGCCCCACTCGTGTTTGTGCCCTTCTGCCCTCTGTCCCACTCGTGTTTGTGCCCGTGTGCCCTTCTGCCCTCTACCCCACTCGTTTTTGTGCCCTTCTGCCCTCTGTCCCACTCATTTTTTGTGCCTTTCTGCCCTCTGCCCCACTCGTGTTTGTGCCCCTCTGCCCTCTGCCCTACTCGTTTTTGTGCTCTTCTGCCCTCTGCCTCATTCGTTTTTGTGCCCTTTTGCCCTCTGCCCTACTCGTTTTTATGCCCTTCTGCCCTCTGCCCCACTCGTTTTTTGTGCCCTTCTGTGCACTGCTCCATTCGTTTTTGTGCCATTCTGCCCCCTGCCCCACTTGTTTTTGTGCCCTTCTGCCCTCTGCCCCACTCAGTTTTGTGCCCTTTTGCCCTCTGCCCCACTCATTTTTGTGTCCTTCTGCCCTCTGTCCCACTCGTTTTTGTGCCCTTCTGCCCTCTGCCCCACTCGTGATTGTGCCCTTCTGCCCTCTGCCCCACTCGTGATTGTGCCCTTCTACCCTCTGCCCCACTCGTTTTTGTGCCTTCCTGCCCTCTGCCCCACTCTTGTTTGTGCCCTTCTGCCCTCTGCCCCACTCGTTTTTGTGCCCTTCTGCCCTCTGCCCCACTTGTTTTTGTGAATTTCTGCCCTCTGCCCCACTCGTGTTTGTGCCCTTCTGCCCTCTGCCCCACTCGTTTTTGTGCCCTTCTGCCCTCTGCCCCACTCATTTTTTGTGCCTTTCTGCCCTCTGCCCCACTCGTTTTTGTGCCCTTCTGCCCTCTGTCCCACTCGTGTTTGTGCCCGTGTGCCCTTCTGCCCTCTACCCCACTCGTTTTTGTGCTCTTCTGCCCTCTGTCCCACTCATTTTTTGTGCCTTTCTGCCCTCTGCCCCACTCGTGTTTGTGCCCCTCTGCCCTCTGCCCTACTCGTTTTTGTGCTCTTCTGCCCTCTGCCCCATTCGTTTTTGTGCCCTTTTGCCCTCTGCCCTACTCGTTTTTATGCCCTTCTGCCCTCTGCCCCACTCATTTTTTGTGCCCTTCTGTGCACTGCTCCATTCGTTTTTGTGCCATTCTGCCCCCTGCCCCACTTGTTGTTGTGCCCTTCTACCCTCTGTCCCACTTGTTTTTGTGCCCTTCTGCCCTCTGCCCCACTCAGTTTTGTGCCCTTTTGCCCTCTGCCCCACTTGTTTTTGTGCCCTTCTGCCCTCTGTCCCACTCGTTTTTATGCCCTTCTGCCCTCTGTCCCTCTTGTTTTTGTTCCCTTCTACCCTCTGTCCCACTTGTTTTTGTGCTCTACTGCCCTCTGCCCCACTCGTTTTTTGTGCCCTTCTGCCCTCTGCCGCACTCATTTTTTGTGCCTTTCTGCCGTCTGTTCCACTCGTTTTTGTCCCCTTCTGCCCTTTGTTAGACTCATTTTTCCCTTGTTTTTCTGCCCTTCACTCAGCACCACAACAGCATCACTCAGCACCACCACAGCACCACTCAGCACCACCACAGCACCACTCAGCACCACAACTGCACCACTCAGCACCACCACAGCATCACTCAGCGCCACCACAGCATCACTCCGCGCCACCACATTATCACTCAGCACCACCACAGCACCACTCAGCACCACCACAGCATCAATCAGCACCACTAAAGAAAGAACAAACGTCCGGGTTCGTAGGACAGGATGTTGTCTCTTGGTGTGGAACCAATGGGTGTCACTTTTGTGGACAAGGGTGTATTTAACCCTGGGGAAGGCAAAAAATGTATACACACTTATTTCAACAGGTTCAATGAATATTGAGAAAAGGTTCTACTAAATAACAACTGTTTTTGTTTAAAATAATTTTAGGAAAGTTGCACGTACGTGGGTTTATTAGAAACAGGTCTAGGACAGTGAAAATGTCATGGGCTATTAATTCAGATGTATGTAATCAAACTAGTACATTCACTTGTTAAGTGCAAACATATATGGGAAATTTTTAGATTAAAAACATATCAACACAAACGTTTGGTCATAGTATTTAGATTTTATTACACATTACACAATTAGAAAACACATTAAAAACATTTATCCATAAATATGATCATCACAATGTTAAAAATCACAGAATCAAAGGTCGACGCGGCGTTTCGGCTTTTTTCTAGTATGCCTTCATCAGGACTGATTCTTGTTTATCCAAATGGATTTGATTATCCATGTGGTTTGAACTTCTTGAACTTGAACTTGAGGTTCATAATCAACAGAACAGCTCCCACGGGAGCATAGCACCTAAGACACAGAACGGTGGCTCCTCCTGGCAGTTATAGACACGGCAGAGATAAAGCCCTATCGAGGCAGACTAAAAGAGGGAATTAAATCTCTGACCACTGGACATACAAGCAAAAGTTGAAGGAGTTGAAATCTAACTCACCCACAACTTCGAAACAGAGCGATCTTTGCGAATAATCGTTAAGCAAACCACCAAGGTCCATATCACCAAAAAGGACTCCTGGTAGAACTAGAAGTTCAAACCACATGGATAATCAAATCCATTTGGATAAACAAGAATCAGTCCTGATGAAGGCATACTAGAAAAAAGCCGAAACGCCGCGTCGACCTTTGATTCTGTGATTTTTAACATTGTGATGATCATATTTATGGATAAATGTTTTTAATGTGTTTTCTAATTGTGTAATGTGTAATAAAATCTAAATACTATGACCAAACGTTTGTGTTGATATGTTTTTAATCTAAAAATTCCCCATATATGTTTGCACTTAACAAGTAAATGTACTAGTTTGATTACATACATCTGAATTAATAGCCCATGACATTTTCACTGTCCTAGACCTGTTTCTAATAAACCCACGTACGTGCAACTTTCCTAAAATTATTTTAAACAAAAACAGTTGTTATTTAGTAGAACCTTTTCTCAATATTCATTGAACCTGTTGAAATAAGTGTGTATACATTTTTTGCCTTCCCCAGGGTTAAATACACCCTTGTCCACAAAAGTGACACCCATTGGTTCCACACCAAGAGACAACATCCTGTCCTACGAACCCGGACGTTTGTTCTTTCTTTAATGACATTTTCCCCACCGTCCTCTACCAAGTAGAGTGGGGTCCTCCTACTTTTTCTCAATCAGCACCACTACAGCACCACTCAGCACCACCCCAGCATCCCTCAGCACCATCCCAGTATCACTCAGCACCACCACAGCACCACTCAGCATCACCACAGCACCACTCAGCACCACCACAGCACCACTCAGCGCCACCCCAGTTTCAATCTGTGCAACTATTCAACAACAACTGGTTCAAATATGTTCTCTCAATGTTTCAAGCTTTATTGCAAATGTCACAAAAAGATGTTAATATTTCACTTCTGTTCTTGGATTTTCGTCACAATAAAATACACTGAACATAATCTTCACAAAAGTTATTTAAAAACGTTTAAGCTATTGCCATTATAAATTAAAATCACTTTTATTTAAGTATTAATTATTTTAAAAAATTAAAAGCCATTGTAATTTGTAATATCAATACATCTAAGTCACGTACATACAAAACATGTTGCATTACAAATGCTATAGGTGTCACATTTGCGAAAGTTATAACTATTGGCATTGTAAATGACAAAGCTAGTAATTTAGCTATTTTCAAAACCAACACATACATAAAAAAATTGTCATTTACAAGATCAATAGCTCAAACTTTCCTAATGCGAGACCTATTGCATTGCAAATGCTTGTTTTTATATCTGTCAGTGCTTCCTCTGGAGGTTTAATTTTCGTGACAGGTGCCTCATTGCCTACTTGTAACTATTTTCTGACCCTGCTTCAAGGGTCAGAGCAGGGTCAGAGAATAGTTGCAAGTAGGCAACGAGGCACCAGGAAGCAATTACAGGTTTACAGCAGCAGGTGCCCAAGTTGAAGTGAATTTCTTTGTAACCCTTTTGTAAAAGGTTACAAGAAATTAGCTTCAACTTTTGCACCTGCTGCTGTAACCCTGTAAGTGCTTGGCTGAAAATACGTCCCCGCTGATTCGCGGATTTTACCATGATTTCGCGAGATTCGCTGATCGCGAACTCGCGGAAAATCCGCAAATTCCGCGAGCGGAACGAATTTTCAGCCCATGCTTAATAGTTGGCTTGTACCAGGAGCCTGTACCCCCATCTATTCAGGGCCTTACCGGAAGCCTGTACCCCCATCTATTCAGGGCCTTACTTTTATTGCCAACCAAGTGGGTTGCCTGCAGGAGAACCAATTCCGGGGATTGTCTTTTCAAGTACTGCTGTACGATGCCTCTTTTTATTTTATTGCCTAAGCCATTAACATTTCAGGTAAGGACAGAAAGCTCTGAAACCCGCTCAGCCCCCATCCCCTAGCATGGCTAACATCCTAGTCCCACAGGTCGAAAACACAGCCAACAATACCACTCGCAACTTGCAAAGAAAGGCACATGTATCACTCCTTAGTCTGTCACATAAAATAGGAAAATGGAAAATAAAACAACGTAACGCATTGCAATCACTTGGAGCAAAACCTACAATAAAGGAGCAATTTTGTCCACAGTATAAGAGCATTTCAGTGTTTTGAAAACAGCAACCGCAACTAACCACAAAACACCCTCCAACCCCTTAATTCACCCTCCACCCCCCACCCTGCCTCCCTGCCTGTGGATTTAGAACTCCCCACCCCCAAACATGGCAGAGTGCCTCTCAACCCCCCTGAAATGCTAGAAATGCAGAGGGAACCGGTCCCCCCTCCTGCATATACACTTTACAGTCTTCGCAATGCACTGCCATCCTTCATTTACAAAAACTAAGCAACATCATATCACATCAATAGAGCCAACAAATGGTACCATATCATACACCCCGAGTGCAATAACATGGCAATGAGCCGGACTCCTCCCACCCCAAGATCTCCTACTTGCGTGTACTGTCAGATCAAGTCTCTGTAGACCAATATCGAAGTCTTCAGTCCTGCTCCTCCAGTCTATTTTCCCCCGCCATGGGGTCAGTGCTTGTCTCCTCCAGCTGGGTTCCCCTTTGTTGGCCAGTCCTATCAGGGCGGTCTCTCCTGCGTTTCCCTACCCTGCTCCAGCCTTCCATCCAGTCCCAGACCGCCTCTGGTGAGTCGAAGAACCATGACTTTCCATCCGATTCCACCCGCAGTAAACCGGGAAAAAAATTGCGTATTTCACCTCTCGATCTCTCAGCTCTTTGCGCCTGAACTTTGGCAGTGAAATTCGGAAAGAACGCTACCTCGTAATTATCTATCTTCAAGGGCAGGCTGGACCGTGAAGTCTGCAGGATTATGTTCCTATCTCGGTAGTTGAACACTCTGGCAATCAGGGGCCTTGGGGGCGCACCCGGCTTTGGTCAGCCACCTGGCACCCTGTGAGCTCTTTCTAAAGAAAAATAGCTGGACAGTGTCTGGGCTTAAGGTACTTCGTTATTAATTCTTCCACATATAGGTCTGCAGCTGGCCCCTCTGTCTGCTCCGGAGCCCCAAGAATTCAGATGTTGTTACGGTGGGCCCGCCCTTCATAATCATCAAGCTGTTGTGACATCCTTGCCTGCTTTTGATGCATGTCCAGCATCTGGCTCTGTAGTTCCGATGTGTCCGCCATGCAGGGCGCTTGTCGCTATTTTAAATTCCTTAGCCTTTTCGTCCATTTTCTTAAAGTCTGCTCCAAGTAGTGAGACCTCAACAGTGACTGAGTCCACTGAAGTACGTACCCCACCAATCGCTGCCATAACACCATGTAGAGTCGGGTCCGGTACTGTCGCTTGAGCGTCTGCCGATCTCTCCTTCTCCGATCTCGGTGAGTCGCCTTTTTCTCCCACTTTGGCCCAAGCAAATTTCGACAATTGTTTCCGGGCATTAGTTCTCGAGCCTTTCCCCCCTGTCTCATGACTGCAGTACCCCAGATCCACAGACAGGTGTAGAAAGCACCCAGCCAATCCAGCCGAGGCCTGACGACCCGATCAGTTTAATCCAGTCTGCGATATTAGGAGACACTGCGTTCCGAGGTCCGATCCACCCAAAAGGCCCGCTACTTGCAGCGTCCACCCGCGAGAAGCAGAGGCCAACCACCTCCCTATCCAAATCTGCGTCCGCACTCCTCCGAGTCACAGGACCCAGACAGCGTCCCCGCAGCACACCGCAGTGTCCGTGTGTCCTTCAAGTAGGGCCCAGCAAGGAGGTCCGACACCTACATTAGCTTCTTAGTAGCACGGAGAGGGGTCATCAAGGGCTACAGCGCAGTCCAGGGGTCCGCACTCCTGGGAACCCCCACTCTCTCCAGCAAACAGATAGGTGGAACAGTGCCAGTCCCAGCAGATTTCCAGTAGCAGCTGTTTATGCATCCACCAAAGTCCCTATAAAGCACGACCAAGCTCTTCCCCCACTGCACAGGAATACCGCCAATATAGTGCTCCTCACCTTTAGGCTAACACCTTGCCACTTCTCACAGCATAGGCAAAGGGCTGCACCTCCAACACATGTTCACCTTCACAGCCCTCGGGCCCCCCTACCGCAACCCGACACAGCTTCTCTGCAGGGGGGGTTCAAGCTGTGCTGCCTCCAATCAACTGTCGAGGACCCACCATATACTCCTGGCGGAGCGCCAGCCGAACAGCCTCACAGCGGTTCCTCAGAGCACCATCACATCCCTCTGAGTGTGTGCCTCAGCTTTCAGCACACAGAGCACTTTATACAGGGCAGCTGGCATCTGCAGTCGTTCCGCTCCTAGTGATGCCCTCCAGGCCTCCGCCTGGCCAACTCCGCTGCCCCAGGGGGCCGTTCAGTCTTCTATGCACAAACAGGCCGCAAAACCGGGGTCTCTATTTTGGAGCAGCCGCCTGCGCCGCACACTCGTTCTCACAGGAAGGGCCGCTAAGTCGCTGGATCCACCAATTCAGATCCCCCGCCGCCACAATCCGCTACTTCCACTCGCCGCAGGACTCAGATCTCGGCCGGAGGGAGATCAGGTGGATCCCCAGACCGGCATCCTGTCACGATTGCGGCGCAAGGCATCCCCGATCACGGGCGGCCGCAGCAGGCGGGCGCCACACCAGGGGGGGCCTCAGAGGACACAAGCTGCACGGGGGTCCAGATGTTTTAGCCCCCGGCCTCTTCAGCTCCGCACTCGTTTTTTTGACGGCTTAAGGTAGTGATAGCTCCGTGGAAGGGAAGGAGTTCGTTTAGGCTGCGGCCATTCCTCTCGGCTGCAAGCCACGTGACCCCACCTCCTCACTTCTTGAGTTCCGCAAGAAGCTGAAGCCCTGGCTCTTCACAAAAGCAACTTGAGTACTTCACACCTACACAACTGCCCAAGCATCCGGATACCCTCTTTTTTTTATTGAAGTACTTTGGAATCGAATAAACATAGCATACATACAAACAAAATTACAAAAAAATTACAAATACAGGGATAAATCAAAATATCATTTTTAGACACCAAACATTTATACACAATTAATCCAAAAATGATTTCCAGATTTTGTCAAACTTTGTAATCCCTCCAATACCCTCTTGGGTGATTAGTGCACTATACTAATCAATATACCATAATATAAAATATGGGAAGTCTATAACAACTTAAAAGTGAACTTAAATTACAGAATGTGTATGTGTGCCTGAGCAGAGACGTCACCGGAGCTAAGCAGCATGTCTTCACTGCAAGAAGTGCTGTATTCTGGCTGGTAATGGCACTTAATGACTTCGATTATTGCGTACTCTTAGCCCGGTTGCCATATGTGCCAGCCTGAGTCAGCGAGTCCACAGCACCTACCCCTCCAAACTAACACAATACAATAGTTTGACATTTAGCAAAAAAAAAAAACAGCAAATGAAAGTAAATGCAAAAGTTGATTTTTTTTTATCACTCACGACCCAGCGTGCAGAAGGGCGACTGACTGATAAACGCTGCTCGGGTGCCTCCAGCTGCACAAATAAACCACAAATAGAACCAGTAACTCAAATGAAGAGGCACGGGGCACCAAGCTCGGATGAATGCGTTATTGAGACCTTTGCACGTGCATTCTGACTCAGAGCGCGCGACCTGGGGACTTCCAATGGAGTGTGATTTAGAGTGCATGCTCAAATGGCGCCCGCAGAGCTCGATGGCATGTGTGGTGGCACCACCCTCTGCACTCTAATGTCGTCTCCGATCAGAGCATAGCTGCCAAGGTTCCAAATTGCTATGTGTGACATTTTCTGAATTTAAGTGTAAATATGAGTGACATTTCAACGACTATGACTGGCACTTTCTCGCAAGCAATATCAAGCAATGAAGACAAGGGTATCATATAAATAACAGAAATTACACCCATTTCAGCAACAAAAAACTCTAAGAAGATCTTAAAACCACTGAAATGCACAAAAAATGGAAGGGCACTAACCATGACTGCCGTTCTCTCTTAAAGAGGGCAGGCAGGCACTGCAGCTGGTCTGAAGATGATCTCATTAATCTGATGATTCCTGACCGTGCGCTAGCCCAAAAAAGCACATTTTATAGCATAGCAAGTGCAAAGCCAGTACATCTAGGAGATTATACCATCACGCAGGCACTTTCATAGCTGCCAAGTTTTCAGACTTCCTTTGTATCACATTTTCATGATCACAGTGTACTTAGAAGTGGCATTCAATGACAACATGTGTAACACTTAGATTGCCACTTATTTGCAGGCCAATTGACACAAATAAATATTAGAAATTACACACTTGCGAACAATGAGACGCTCTAAAAAGATATTGAAACTGCTAAAAAATACCTGAAAAAGAAGTTCGCTAACTTCCTGCCCCTTTCTAAGATGATCATACTGTCATCTGTCAGGGGCTCAGTGCTGCAGAGAGTTGTGGCATACATTGCACTCGACTGCTGTCCTTTAACGTTGGCATCAGTGCTCCTGCTCACTGTACTGGACAGGCTGAGGCAGGAAATAGATCATCGGACCTGCGCTAGTTTGACATGTATGTGACCTGTGGGCCGGCAGAAAAACAATGAGACATCCTTCCTTCTAGCCAGCTTACGCCGACTGAGGCCCCTGGCTCCTACCCTGCCATTGGCAATCAATAATATTCGCATGATGCATTACAGCCCTTTGGATTCCAGGCCTCTCTGTGTCCCACGTAGGACACGGGCAGGGGGGCCATGGGCTGCAACTCGGGTTTCCAAGAGGTTGTGAAAGGCCCAAACACGGTCGGATCTCATTATCAGCTGCTGCCTAGAGTCTCAGACTAAGTCAGCGGACTCACTCGAGCCTCCCGGTGCCACAGACGACACCGGACATTAAATATTGAGAGTCAGTGTTGACGAGGCTAAAACAGGCTGGTCCACTCATGAGTCACATTATAGGTCACAGCCAGGAAACCTCAGGCTGGCTGTATTTCAAAATCACCAACGTTTTTAAATGTTTACAGCTCAGGGCTGCACTGCACAGGCAGCCAGCCTGTCACAGAGGCCACCAGATCACACAAGCCGCGCGCACGGTGCAGCCAGAAGCCACTAGCTCACGGAGCTGCTGGGGCATCTCCGCTCAACTTAAGTAATGGGAGCAAATGTGCCCTTACCCTGCCGGAAAGAACATGGCCCTCTGTGTCATTGTGGAATCGTAGCAGCATGGCTCAACATTCTCCCTCCTCCCTCTCTTAATGCACCCCGCTAATGGGGGGTGGTGGGGTCGGTCAGAGAAGTTATTGTTCCGAGGGAGGGGGGGCAAGGCCCGGGCTAAACAGACTAAATGCTCTCGCCCACCTGAACACCGCACTGAGGTGGCTCGCACAAAATATACATGTGCGTGAGGGTGGGGGGGTCCGAAGGCCGTGCATGCGGCAATGATAACCACCACTGCTTGCCCCGCACGCAACCCACACTGCAACAGCTGGATGTGGACTCTAGGGGGGGGGCGGGGGGGGGCAGCGTTGTTATCCACCAACTAGGCCAATATCCACCAGGCCCCGCTAAAGTGCCCCGACCCTCGGCGCTGATGCCGGGATGGCACTGCCGCTTTGCAGCTGCCCGAGGCCACCCGGTGGCCATCAAGAGGGCGAGCTCATAGTCACAGAGGGCTGCCCCATCCCCTATCTAGTCAGCCACTCCCCTCCGGGCAGGAGAGTCCCGGTGGGAGGGTGGGAGGGCCTGTGACGCAAGTCCGGGGCGGTAGGCAGGGCAAGGGGTATTTAACCTCTTTACCGCTCCGGACGTCGCGCGTCACCTCCTAGGACACTCTTTTCGCTTGGCGGTGAGTGCAGGCCTTACGGCTGGCTCCCCCTCCGCCTACTCCCTCTTCGCGGAGGTCGAGCCGGGCTAGGCGGCCCGCTTTCGCGCAAGAAATCATTGTCCACACCTTCTTTTAGGAGCAAGAAAGGCCACTTTTATTTTAGGACAGGTGCATCATAAATTTCATAAACACATTCATTATTTATTTATTTACATAATTCAACTCTACAGTGAGCCTACGAAACCTAAATCCCAAAACCCCGAACAAACTCCTGCCTACTACCCCTAGCCTACCCAACGCTACCCTTCAGGATGGCCAACCCGCTCCAGGCTGCCCACCCCCACTAACAAAAACCCGCCTCCAAAAGAACAAAGGCACCCATCCTAACAGTGGCAAACCTACCTAAACTAAACAGCGCCTAGAGCACCGCAAAAATAAAAAACCCATAAATAACTAAAAAGAAAAAGAAAAAAGAGGGAGGGTGGGTGGGGCAAAACAACCTCCCTTCACGCCTCCCGCCACGCAGTTCCTAACCGCCCGCCTGACTTCCCCTTTTAACCCCTCTGCTAATCAGCCCCCACCTGGTAATGATCCTCGCGCGAACCTGCCCAGGAAGAGACCGGCTCGCGCCTGGCTCTCCCTGGGTCCCCCCTCGCGCAAGAAATCATTGTCCACACCTTCTTTTAGGAGCAAGAAAGGCCACTTTTATTTTAGGACAGGTGCATCATAAATTTCATAAACACATTCATTATTTATTTATTTACATAATTCAACTCTACAGTGAGCCTACGAAACTTAAATCCCAAAACCCCGAACAAACTCCTGCCTACTACCCCTAGCCTACCCAACGCTACCCTTCAGGATGGCCAACCCGCTCCAGGCTGCCCACCCCCACTAACAAAAACCCGCCACCCAGGAAAACCTTTAGCGTTTTCCTGCCCCACCTAAAGGAAAGGAAGGAGCACACCACAACTGTACCTGAAGAACCTTGCTAATCAAGTCCCTGAGTTCAAGGAGGTAAAAAGAGAGGCCCAAAGCTGAGAGATGCACACCGTCCTCACAAAATAAATGATGTTCAGAAACTTTTAAATGATAATGGTCCAAACTGTAGATACCCCAATGATGACAAAAAAGGCGCATTGTCCTGTTCACTTTCCTTCTAGCCTTTTCCAGGGCAGAATGGTTCCTCGCCCCACGCCATTGCAAACGAGGCACAAACTCAGTCCATATAAGCATGGTGCTCACCCATGTGGTTCTGATGATTTCCAGGTCCTGCTTCATTAATTTTAACAAGGTCAACCCAGAGAGAGAAACCAAGTCATTCTCTCCCAAGTGTAGCACCAGGAGATCCGGAGGGCCCCCCAAACACTGTGAAACCAAAGCAGCCAAGGCGGGAAAAAGCCCACCCCAACGCATTCCCCCTGTTCCATGCCAGGAGACTTCGTGTGTCATACTGTTCAGACCAAGTGATCTCCCACAGAGCTGACTGGCAGCGGCTAAAGCTGCTCTTTTAATAAAAGAGTGCCCCAGTATCCACACCCTTCGTTTGCATCCGGCGACTGATGGCCAGGGACCTAGGAGAGAAAGAAATGTTAGACAAGCCAAAATGCACTATTTCCTCACATACTTTTCACAGCACTTGGAACGCCAACGACCAATGCGTCGGATCTGGGACCAGTCCCACCCCAACCGAGCGGCCTCCGTCGCCGCACCAATTCGGAAAGAATGAGTACCAAATTGAACAGGATCCTTCCCCAAACGCAACAAAGCCTTGCGTAATACAGCCAACAATTGAGATGCAACTATGGGACTACCATCCGCATGACAAAATATGGACCCCTGAAGAAAATGCGGAGAGGACACAAACACTTCCCATTCCCCAACCGGGCAACATGCAGAGGCACCACTCCTACCAAGGAACACCCACTTACCCCTCCCCATCTGGTCGGTTTTAGATGCCCGCAGCCACAGCCGCACTCTGTCACTTTCCAACACCCTCTCATTGCTGGTCATACCTACCCTGCCCCGCAACCCCAGCAACTCTGATGCCCGAAATGCCCCAAAGAACAACCAAACAAAACACAAACGAAATTTGGCACACTCCAAAGCATCATAACAACACACCTCCAATTCCGGCAACAGCAACTGGAGCAACTCAAAAGTCACTGGCTGCCGGAGCTGCTGACCACCAGCCCGGAGCCTGGCCAAACCTTTCAACACTTTACGAACCAACACCCCCCCAACCGGATCCCTCCCCCACCAAAGCTGCCCATAAAAAGAAACCCCAGCCAATTTGCCAGAAATGGTAGTGGGCGATAAGCCTTTGTCCGCCAGATGTAAAACAAACTGCAAGACGCATTGTTCATCAGACCAACCCGCCCCAAACGGCCCCATCGAATCCTTACCAAACTGCAGAAACTCATTCCAGGCTTTCACATAACCCCGCCTGGTGGATTCAGCCACTGAATTTTCTACCAAGTGGTGAACCCTCAATCCCCCAGGTCCCATACGTACTGTGGGATCGCTGTTGGTTCCAGGTCCGCCCCAGGAGCTAACTTGCGGAACTCGGACCACTGAAAGCGAGACAAAGAATCAGCGATGCAATTAGAAGTACCAGGAACATGCCGTGCTTTAAAGACAATATTTAATTGCAGACACCGCAGCATGAATGCGCGCAGGAGCCGCAAAACCCGCAAATCACGAGCCTTTTGGTGATTGACAAGGTGCACGACTGCCAGATTGTCCACGTGAAACAAGACTGAGCGATTCTGAAACTCATCCCCCCATAGGTGCAGAGCAACCAGCAGCGGGAAGAGCTCCAGAAACGCTATGCTGCGACCCTGATCCTTCCAGTGCGCCGGCCAGCCGGCCGCGCACCATCGACCTTCCCAAAATATTCCGAAGCCGTGAGCCCCTGACGCATCAGTGAACAACTGTACTTGCCATACCATGTCCTCATCCGCAAAAAACAAGGACACGCCATTAAACTCTTGTAGGAAACGAAGCCAGACGGTCAAATCGGCACGCACAGCGGTGGTAATGCGCACCCTATGATGGGGAAGGCGTGCTCCGGACATGGACAAACCCAGACGTCTGCAGAATGTCCTGCCCGCCCGAACAACCCGGCAAGCAAAATTGAGGTAACCCAACAACTTCTGAACAGTTTTCAAAACAACTTTCCGCTCCCCCAACACCAGATGTATGAAAGCAGACATTTCCTTCACTTTAGCCACAGGCAATCTCGCCACCATAGACAGAGTATCAATTTCAATCCCCAAGAAAGTCAGGGACGTACAGGGACCCTCTGTCTTGTCCGGCGCCAATGGAACCCCCAATTCCTCCGCTAAAGCCTGAAAGACGTTCAAAGCCGACTGACACTGCCCAGATCGACCTTCCCCAATGAAAAGAAAATCATCAAGGTAATGACAGACCAATACGTGGCCACTAACAAAAGTGAATCGCCACTGCAGGAAGGTACTGAAAGTTTCAAAAAGGGAGCATGACACTGAACAGCCCATGGGCAACACCCTATCCACGTAGAAACTACCATCAAAATGCATTCCCAACAGACTGAAATCCCAAGGGTGAATGGGCAATAGCCGGAAAGCCGGCTGAATGTCGCTCTTCGCCAGCAAAGCCCCAACACCAGCCGTGCGCACGAGCCGTAAGGCATCGTCCACCGAAGCATAGTTGACAGTCGAGTCAGCTGGATCAATAAAGTCATTAATTGATGAACCCTCTGGCCAGGACAGGTGATGGATAAGACAAAACTCCCCTTCCGCCTTCTTAGGCACCACACCCAGGGGTGATACAATCAAGTCAGGCAGAGGACAATTCACAAAAGGACCAGCAATCCTACCAGCCGCAAGCTCAGCATCCAGCTTCTTCCGCACAACATGGGGACTCTCCTTCGCAGACTTCAAATTGTCCGACCACCTGCCCACCCTGGGTCCCTGATACCCAATCCTGAACCCAATTTTGAAACCCCAAGACAAAATCTTAGCGGCCTCAAAATCTGGATAATCCACCAGCCAGAGATCGAGAACCTCCTGCCTAATAGGAGTAGGTGCCCTTGTAAACAGACTGTTGTTGCTGCCCCCTACCCCCTGAACCTCGTCCCTGCTCACCCAATCGCTGGCCGGGAAAACACTGGGTGAGGGCATGCTTCCCTCCACACTGCGAACACTCGTGTTTGTACCTGCAAGCCGGTCTGTTACAGGAACCCCTGTTAAAATGCCAGCATGTGCCAGAGGCGGCTGATTGACCTCTGCCCCAAACCCCCGCCCCAGACTGAGCGGGGCGAGCTGAAAAGGGCCGATAATACACGGGCTGCCCGCTAGCTGTGTGAGTCGTAGCAGGGGGGTTTGCCGATGCCATCCATTGCAACCATAACTCGGAATCAACCTCACCCCACGAACGCTCAGGGAAAGCGCTCATGCGCGCCCTGAATTCGTCATCATAGGACAACCAAGCAAAGCCGCCAAAATAACTTTGAGCCTTGCGGATAACATCAGCATATTTAAACATGTCTATTGCTTTCTCAGGATGACGTTGACAATAAACGCTGGCATAAATAAGAAAGGCCGAAGTCCAGTTCTCTATGGACTTCGGAACACGAGGCCTCCGAGCCAATTCTAATTCCTCCTCCTTTGACCCTTCTTTTGCCTGAACATCCCTATGGAGAAGCCGAAAAACATCCACAAATGCCCCAGACCATATCAAATTCTTCGTTTTTTCAGATAAATGAGACCCCAAAGGCATTCCCACCCCAGAATAAGGCAACTTTTTCGGTAGGATACTATCCTCCGTGACACGTGTGGCATCCACCCCGCCCACCCCCACTGTAGAAACTTCATTTGCAACTTGCACATTAGAAACATTCGAAAGTACAGGCCGCTCAAGCCTCGGTGCCAGAGCGACTCGCTCAACCACAACCCCATCACCCGTACCAATAGATCTTGTACTCTTAACAGGGAGACTCTCCCTAGGTTGCCACACAGACCACCACCCATCCTTACCTCTCGGTAACTGCTCCGACTGCTGTGTGACAGCCCCACGATCCCTCTGAGAAGGTCCAGACCACACTGCCCCTCGTACACCTGCATGGTCCGCTCGAGACTCCTGCAAAACACGAGAAACAGTGGGTTGCCCCAACCCACCCCCCTGGGCCCGTGCTGCCAAAAGCCCAACATCTTTGTCTCTCAATTCCCCCTCTTCCAACTCATCATCATGAAAACTCCCACCGAAAGCTTCATCAGAAAATTAAACTTGATCACTACCACTGGGCATAGCCCCATCACCAATACCCCCATCATAAAATTGCCAGTCGATGTTTTGAAAGCTATGTGCACTGAAAGCTGTAGAAGAGCCGTCCGCTCCAGACAGCCCCCCTGTAAGCCCACCACTGGAAACAGCCGTGTGGACAGTTCCCGGGCCCGTAGAAACAGCCAACAGCCGCCCAGCCGATGGCGCAGATTGAAAACTGCGGCCGCTCGAGCCAGACAAAGAAACAGCCCCAAAAACATTGCCCCCCACAGCGGAACCGCAATCACCCCCCGACGCCAGACCAGTGACACCCACCGACCCAGCCTCAGGGCCACCCAGAAGCCCACCTGGACGACCCCTGGGGACCGGGAGCAGTGACTGACCAGTAGCCGGGGGCGCCCCCTTGCGCAGCAAACCCTTACCACCCGGGGTCAAGGACGTGTGGGGGGGGGCCGGGAGCCAGGAGCACCAGTTGAAGCAGCCTTGGCCGGGGGGGGCAGCAGGGTATGTGTAGCACCCACCGAAACCACAGCAGGGGCCGGGGGCAGGGCCTCAGGGAGGGGGGGCGACGTCAGCGCGGCACGGGGGTGCCTGGCATCGGCGTCAACCGTAGGAGGAGTGCCAACATTAGGGAGGGGGGCAGGAACAGGCCCCGGCAATGCAGGGGAGAGCAGATAACACTGCCCGTTGAGCCATAAGTATGGGGAGACCCCATCTGCCAAAGGCGGTACCGAGGGGGAAGAGGCAAGGGGCACCGCAGCAGGTAGAAGGGCGTGCAGGCGCCCATGCTGCTCCAAGCATCGCCCACGCTTGGGCTTGGGGCCCGCCTGCAACTTCCCCGACTTCCCAGGTGCCAATCCGCCTGTGCGCGGGGCCAGCCGGCCCATGGAACGCCCCCGCCTCCCCCCGGGCGCCCCTCGTGCACCCGCATCGAAAAACGGTAACGCACATACCTGCTGGAGGGCGCCCGGGTCACACGGCGGGGGTTCTGCTTCCACGGCGTGCAAAGCAAGCCCAGGCCCGTCTGCCAGCATGGCCGCCTCGCCGTCTTCCTCGTCCTCTGGGCCCGGCGATAGACACGCCTCCACAGCTCTGGCGATGCCCTCCGAAGCCTTGCGAGGGGGGCGGGCCATGCCGACCCAAGCTTCCGCCGGGACACCCGGCATCAACAAGTCCTCACGCCCTGCCGCACAAAGGATTTGGACAGCCCTCCTGACCTCCGCAGCTTCCTCCATAACCCAGGACAAAGGTGGGAACACGAGCGCAAAACAACCTCCCTTCACGCCTCCCGCCACGCAGTTCCTAACCGCCCGCCTGACTTCCCCTTTTAACCCCTCTGCTAATCAGCCCCCACCTGGTAATGACCCTCGCGCGAACCTGCCCAGGAAGAGACCGGCTCGCGCCTGGCTCTCCCTGGGTCCCCCCATAGACGGGCCGCCGAGGAGGCGTGGGTATTGAGTCGTTTTCATGTGCCGCCGCAGCCGACCTCGTGGTCATGCTTGCGGTGGTCGAGCAGGCTGAGTCGGCCTGATGGCGCCCGGGCCACCTGTCTCACTTCACCGGTGTGCTACGAGGCGATCGGCCCGCTCTCCTGGCATTTGATCGTTTTCAGGATTGTGTCCCGTTGTGGGGCGGATTGTGGGTGCACGAACCAACTCCCCGTCCCCGTACTGCCATACTGTTCGGACGCCGTTAGCAGGCTAGGTCGGAGGTCCGGGGGATGCCGTGGCTGGTGGTAACTGTGGCGGTGTCCCCCCGGGCACCTCTACCCCTAGTGTCCATGGGGGCTCGCTCGGATCTGAGGAGCGACCGCCGGGCCCCCCCACCACCGGTTGCGGTCCCCAGTTCTCTCCCTTCCAGGTATGGCGGGGAGGCCTGGGGCGGCGAACGGGATCTGAGAATCTGGCCTGTCCCCAGGGTACTGTCCCCGGGGGTGCTACCGATTTGTCCCAATTGTGGTGGCGGCGGCGCCTCCTCGTGGTCGGGCCTTGCTGGAGTGGTAGTACACGCAGTGCATGCATCGGATATCTCTCGTTGTTGGCTCCCATCTTTAGTTGCGCAATGTACGATCATCGCATGCTTCTGCGATTTACTCGTGGCGTTGGGAGGCTAGCCACACTGCAGGTTTGTGTGCTGGTTGTTTACAAAAGGGGCCTTCTAATTGCCACACAAATACCTGGTGTTAATTTCAAATACGTGCTCCAAAGATCCACGTGTTGTGCAATGCTCTATGTTCTTCCTTTCAATGGCTGCTGTTATATTTGGAGAAACCGGCTCTAATTATCTGCCGTGTTCTGTGCATCCACAATGCTTCCGTCTACGAAGCACGTATCCAACGCATGATGTCATTCGGTATTTTTCCTTCCTACCATAATCTCCCCATGTAAATTAACAGTAGTACTGTCGCGCGGTAATCCTCAATCGGCAGTAATTGCTTTGATATTGCGACCCGTCCTGTACAAATAATGCATATTAGTATTGTGGCCATGGTAAATATATCTATGTACTGTTACCACATCTTGTGTCTGTTGTTCATGTGTAGCCCAAACCCAGTATCATGCAATTTATGGTGGATATAGTAAAGCACATCATGTCAACAACGACAATCTCTCAATATGGTGGTATGCATTATAAAAATTAAAAAAAAAGAGGAACCTAGATCGCAAAATGGATTGCATTGTTAATAATTTATATTGCTACGTAATATTTGTGTATATATTCTACACGCAAACAATTAATGTTGGTTGATAGTATGTTACAGGTTTAAGAACCCGCCTGTCTGAGCATAAATCGGCAAACAATAATAGGAAAGCAAAACCTCCCTTGCTTGAACATTTTATATCTAAAGGTCATTTCGCGGTGCTTCGGGCATCTCTTGTTGTCCGGGCGACTCTACAAGTTTACTGTAATTTGGTAACTTGTTGGGTGATATACTTCGGGTATCCCATGTTCCTGGGCCCCAGGTCATGTCTATGTGTCCGGTTGCACATGCTGTGTGTCATGTTTTCAAGTTTCATTGTTGCTTCGACCCTGCGGGACCACGCAGGTCCACGCACTGGTCGGCCTCGCAGCTCATGTCATCCCGGGCTCCTGGTTACTAGCCTGTCTCGTGCTTTTCTCATGCTTTATTTTGCTTTTCAGACCGACGTCGCGCCCATGCCATTCCGCTCACGCTTTTGTGCCCCATTTATCACTTCAGGACCTATCAGTCAGAGGTATGTATGGGGGCTGCGGGTGGACATGTTGCGCCACCTGGGCGAAGCACGTGCAGGATGAACTGAGGTTGAACTAGGACCACCTGAGGGGGGGCCACATTCCTGTTCTTCTGCCAGCTCACACTGACTTTCTTTTGCAGGGAAAGAGCCCGAGTGCGGAATGGACAGCCAGGGTTTCCCCCCGCTTTTCACCCAGACGTCCCAAGTCGATGAGTCATTGCTAGGACCCTCCCATGATGCGCAACTGAAAGCCGTCATGGATTTGATACAGGCCAAGGTGGTTGCCTGGGCAAGTGAACTTTTGAATGCCAGCAATCCTGGGGACTCCGGGGTCGGCCCTTCGCCATCGGCTTCTGAACATGAGAATATAGAGAAAGCAGGACCCTCCAGGCCCAAGAGGGTGCGAAGGGCCACCGTGAAGGACTTTCCCGCGGACCCAGCACCTGCCAAAGTCCGTGCACCCGAGTCGGTCAGAAATGTTATTGTGCACGCGGCCACTTCCCCACCTCCTCCTGCCAGAGCACCCCCTCCTCCGCCAGCTGTTGTTCATTCCTCTAACTTTGTCACTCGTGAGGACCTGGGTAAGCTCACGAACTCCCTCGCGGACTTTATGGCGGAGGTCAGAGATGGCCTTCGGGCACTGATCGCTTCAATGGGGGCCGCAACTGGGGCCCCTAGGGATGGGTCCTTGGCCCCTGTACCAGCAGTCCAGCTCCCAGCCGACGCAGCGGTTACACAAGTGTGGGGCGGGCCCCCTGATCTGAGTGGGCCTAGCACTAGCAGCGCATCAAGCATCCCTCCCTCTGCCCCCGCTACCCCGGCTGCCCCAAGCGTCCAGCTAAACCCAGCTCCTACACCGCTCCCTGCGTTAGCACTGCCACCCACCACCCCGGCCTGGTCCACGCCGCCTGCCGCACATGCACCCTCTCCTAGCCCGGCTACCCCTGCCCCGCCGGCAACCATGACCATGGCTCCCTTGGTATCGGGCAAGTGCTCCCTCACATGGCAGGTACCCCTGGCTGCCAAGGAAGGCATCTGGCGCAGAGAGTTCATTGTTATTTCTCCCTTCTCATGCTGGGGGCCGAGGGGGTGGACATCAGGAAGATGGGGGGCAAAGAGGGGAAGAAGAAGGTTCGCTTTCAGGCACGGCCAGAGAAATCGATCAAGAACTGGAGGCAGGCCTTTTCTATCTTAGCGGCAGTCATTACAGAACGCTTCCCTGAGCAGGCTCAGGGTCTTTTCCAGTATGCAAGCATCATAACGGAAGAGGCTGAATCCACTGCGGGCATGGGTTGGTATAGGTACGATTGTGAGTTTAGGAAAAAGATGGCTGTCTGCCCAGAGTTAGATTGGGACCAAATGGAAGTTAGGCTCTGTATGCAGTACATGGGCAAAGGTAAGGCAGATGTGGTGGACAAAGGTAGCTCCCTCAAAAAGAAGGGGGGTGCAGGTAAGGGCCAATACCAAGAGAGGAAAGGGCAATTCAAGCAGCCCTTTCGGGGGGACGAGGTTGAGGGGGCCTCCACAGACAAGGGTTCAGAAAGGGCGCTTCAGCAACGTGCAGGTTGTACAATGGAGGTAACTGCACTTGGGGCAAAGCCTGCAGATTTGCGCACTCCTGCAGCAAATGCAGGGGTTCCCAACCCGCTTCGTCATGCGACAAGCACGATTCCGCAGCGGGCCCTGCCAGTAGAGACAAATAACTGCCCTTCCCTGCCCTGGCTCCTCTCCTGCCGTCCCACCCTGCCTTCCCTTCTTCCCTCTTTCCTCCCCGTGCAGGAAGCCCCCGGCAATGCAGCGTCCCCTGTTGCTGCGGGTTCCTTACAGTCCAAAGGTCCGTCCTGATCATCATTACCAGTCTTCAGTCGCTCCTGAGGAGTTATCCCAACGACAAGGAAAGGCCAACCTTGGCGGAGGGCTTTCTCGAAGGGTTCAAAATCCCCTACCTGGGTCCTTTGGTAAGTAGGGATGCAGAGAACTTGAAGTCGGCTATGGACCTTCCGGAGGTGGTGTGCGAGAAGATAAGAAAGGAACTGGCCTTAGGGAGGGTGGCTGGCCCGTTCCAATCCCCGCCCCTCCCTGATTTTGTGGTATCCCCCCTGGGTGTGGTCCCCAAAAAAGAGCCGGGTCTTTCAGGCTGATCCACAATCTATCCTTTCCTGAGGGCAACTCTGTGAATTCCTGGTTAGAAGAAGGGGCTAGCTCTGTTTCCTACTGCTCGCAAGACATGGCTGTGGACTTGATCAGGAGAGCAGGGAAGGGGGCTTGGTTGGCGAAGGCAGACATAGAGGCAGCTTTTAGACTTTTGCCGGTGCACCCTGTGAGCCAGCTTCTCTTGGGCTTCAAGTGGAGAGGGGAATCCTTCTTTGACAAATGTATGCCCATGGGCTGCGCTGTATCTTGTGCCTTTTTTGAGGCTTTCAGTTCCTTCCTGCAGTGGGCTCTCTCTGTGAGATATGATGTCAAGGCGGTGTCCCACTACCTGGATGATTTCTTATTCATAGGAAGGGATGGTACGCAGGAGTGAAGTGAAGGTCTACATTGCTTCATGGATTTGGCCAAACACCTGGGAGTGCCTTTGGCACCTGGCAAGACTGAGGGCCCGGCACAGGTTCTCACGTTTCTGGGCATAGAGTTAGACACGGTTGAGGGCGTGTCGAGACTCCCGGCCGGGAAGGTGCAGGACTTGAGACGGGACATTCAAGATTTGCTTGGAAGGGACAAAGCGCCCCTGGGGGTCATCCAGAGCCTACTAGGCAAGCTCAATTTTGTGGCCAGAGTTATCCCTGTGGGCCGTGTGTTTGCTCGAAGATTAGCCAGGGCCACGGCCAAGGTGGCCAAACGTCATCATTTTGTAAGATTGTCTGCTGGACTGAAGAAGGACCTGGTAATGTGGGCTGAGTTCCTGTCTGACTTTAATGGGATGGTGATCTGGCGGTCTCCTGCTTAGACAGTCCTGAAATCAGTTTGTTTACAGACACATCAGGAAGGGAGGGCTTTGGCGCCATTGTGGGCCAACACTGGTGTGCGCAGGAGTGGCCCAACGCCTGGCGCAAGTGTGGCATCACTTCCAATATCACAGTGCTCGAGCTTTTCCCCATTGTCATTGCCCTGCACCTCTGGCCCGGTCCCCTGTCTGATAAAAAGGTCCTTTTTTGGTCAGACAATATGGCGGTTGTGCAGGCCATCAACGGGCAAACAGCCAGCTGCCTGTTGGTCCTTTGTTTGCTGAGGGAGCTTGCAAATAGGAGCTTGCGCTGCAACATTGAATTCAGGGCTAGGCACATTGTGGGCGTTAAGAATGTGGCGGCTGATGCTCTTTCTCATTTCCAGTGGGACCTTTTCCGGGCGGCTTGCCCGCGGGCGAGAGCAGAGATGACCCTCTTCCCCCCGGCACTCTGGCACATCTTGGAGTGGAGCAGGAGTTAAGAGATTTTGGGGAGAGATCGCTGGCCCCAGGTACGAGAAGGTGGTACGGGAGTCACCTGGCGAATTTCTACAAAGCGATTGAGGACTTGGGCCTGTCTGCATTGTCTCTCGAGGACAGGGTGCAGGCTTTTGTGGTTTGGGCTAAGAAGCAGGGTAAATCTCACTCCTGGGTCTGCGGCCACCTGGCTGCTGTTAGTCATGATGCCAGATTGGATGGGGCTCGGGATCCGGCTAAGTCTTTTGTCATCAGGGCAGCCTTGAAGGGCTGGGCTAGGGACGAACCGAGGGTCCCCGACAACAGGCCTCCTATTGATTTCCCTGCTTTAAAATCCATGCTAGATGTCCTGCATGCGGTGGCACACTCTCAGTTCGAGGCCCCCCTGTTTGCGGCGGCCTTTTGCTTAGCCTTCTTTGGAGCCTTTCGGAGAAGCACGCTCCAGGAACGACAGCTCAGGGGACGCCTTAGGGGTGGCAGACATCTGCTTAGATAGAAGCCTTACCATCACCCTCAGGAAATCTAAAACAAACCAAGCAGGTAACGGGGCAGTTATTGTGTTGGCCCCCATGGGGACCATAGATATTGTCCAGTCTTAGTCCTGCAGGCATATCTCGCCGAGCTGTCAGCGGTGCAAGGGTACCTCCTGATCCATGCAGACCTAAGCCCGCTTACTAGGTACCAAATGGACAAAATCATGCTGGCTTGCCTCGGCAGAGCAGGTCTTTTGGGCCAGGGGAAGAAGTTTTCTAGCCACTCTTTCAGAATAGGGACAGCGACTGCGGCCTTCAAAGCAGGCATGATGCCAGCAAGTGTTCAAAAAGTGGGACGCTGGGAGTCCCTTTGCTACAAGCGGTATATCCGCCCTTGAGCCGGCTGTCGTGCCACAATTTGCAGTGTCATTTCTGTGGTAAATATTGGTGTGCAGTGTTTAGTTTATGGTGCTAGCTTTAAGTCCACAAATGCGAGTTGTGTTTTGTGTTGTGCAAACGTTATGTCAATAAAAAGTAAGAAAGTGAATTGTGTCTTTTCTTTTGACAGGGTTGCGTGTGTGGGTCTTGGGGCATTAGACCGTCTCCAGGTTGGGTTGTTGGACTGCGATCAGGAACTGGACGCAGTGTTTCTCTAACACAGAATGTGTGTAGTTGGGTTTCCCTGGCATGCGCTGGAACAGTCTATTACATAGAGTGAGGGAAGCGCTATTAGCGGTAGGGGCCCCGCCTCAGCATTTGGTCATTCACCTGGGTGGCAATGATCTCACTAACCTGGGTAGGTCTACACTTTTGCCTTAAATGAAAACAGATCTAGTGGAAGTCTGCAGATTAGTGGGAGAATGTGAAGTCTGGTGGTCCGAAATTGTGCCACGCAGGGTGTGGGGGGCGCCAAGTCTAGTGAGGCTATTGACAGGTCTAGGAGAAAACTCAACAGCGCAATGAAGAAATTCCCCTCCAGAGGGGCATGGGCTTCATCAGACATGAAATGATTCAGGACAAGATCAAGGGTTACTTTGAGTAGGATGGGGTTCACCTATCACCTGTTGGGTTGGACTCGTTCCTCTTGGATTTACGCGAAGCTCTCCTGAGCAGGGGTTGCAGGTAATGTAGGTAGCTAGGTGGTGGGGGGCCCGGACAGCGACGTTGGCCGCCGGCCGGGCTGTGGCGGAGTTACAGGGCGATCTGGAAGCGGAGAGGTGCAGCACTGTACTTCAGCGGGCAAATAGGGGTGCCAGAGCCTAAAACCTGGAACCTCATGGGAGGTCCGGGAACCAGTGTCGGTGGCCCAGTAGTCCTTTGGGCGGTTGTGTGCCTGTGCAACCGGGGATTTGCCTAAATATGCCCTGCAAGGGGCGTGAGTAGATTCATTACCATAATGGTGCATCATATGGGTGGTTCGCCACGGTGCTGTTTGGCTCATCAGGCGGGCAGGTGGCGAGAATGCGGCCTGCCCTTGGATCGCCCGTAAGATAACCCACCATTGATTACATAATGTTGTATGTAACAAACCTGCGGCAACTTTCCCTCAAACTCACAATGGTGTCTTGTGTATTATTTTGCGGGATGTTTTGTTATTGTTGCGGGGCGGGGGTTCTGTGGACATGATGTAACTATGCAGCTGCCCGAGGCCACCCGGTGGCCATCAAGAGGGCGAGCTCGTAGTTACAGAGGGCTTCCCCGCCCCCTACCTAGTCAGCCACTCCCCTCCGGGCAGGAGAGTCCCGGTGGGAGGGCCTGTGACGCACGTCCGGGGTGGTAGGCAGGGCGAGGGGTATTTAACCTCCCCTCGCCATCTTTCTGCCTCTTTACCGCTCCGGATGTCGCGCGTCGCCACTTGGGACACTATTTTCCCTCCCGACCTCTTACCCTGAGTGTCAGTATGGGGGGAGACTGTTGGAACTTTTAATATGTCTTTTTTCGTTGCAGGCGTATGTAATAAACCTAAGGCAACTTCCCCAAACTCACAATGGTGTCTTGTGTGTTATTTTGCGGGATATTTTGTTATTGTTGCGGGGCGGGAGTTCTGTGGACATGAGGTAACTATGCCCACGCCGCTGAATGAAGCTGCGGCTGGCTCGAGGACATCGCTGAATGAGCAGCCCCTGCCTCCAAGTTAACTCAAACTTGCACTGCACTGCCCCCAGTGGCATACCCAATTTCTTAACAGGCGAAAGTGCCCAAATGTAGCTCGCAATCCTCCTTATGGCAAATGTGCCATGGCCCATATGCAACTTGGCGCTGCCCAGGGATGGGGCAGGTGGGGGGTAGCCGCGATTTGCTGCCCAGGGACGGGCGGGGGGGGGGGGTGTAGCCGAGTTACACTCACCGAGGGCCCCCAGCCCACGCCCCCACCCAGACACCAGACCCACGGAATTCCGAAAATAGCCATGCAAACTACCTCCCCTCACCCACAACCACACGTGCCCCGCTCCCTACCTCGTCCAACCGAGAGCTGGCCAAGACCCGGAGGGCAACGACGACCGCCCTGACTCCCCGGAGCTGAACAGCCCCCGTCCCCTGGCGGCAGCCCTAGGCAGTGGCCAGGCAAACGAGAAGACTCCATCGCCACGGGACCTAATGGGAATGGGGGGCCGGGGACAAACCACTCACCGCTTCCCGGCTCCTACTGATCAAGGTCATGCCAAAACAGCGTCCGGGTGCAGGCGGGGGAGGCAAAAAGCGCACGGGCAGTCACCCGTTAGGAATCCAACGGGGTAGTGGGGGGCGAGGGTCAGCTTGCCACCACGTCCAGGAACAAAGAGGGCGCTTGACCCTCGCCCCCTGGGTCAGATAGCCTTTCGGGCCCCTCCCCCTAGACACAGGAAGTGACCACACAGGGAGTACCTTCTGGTTCCCCCAACACTAGACCGCTCATGGGTATGTGCCATCCTCTGGCACTAAGGGTGGCTGCCCTCGTATGTGGCCACCTTTTGGTGGCCTGGGGCAGCCAGTCAGTGCCCCTGTGTCAAGCTTGGTCGCTTGCTATGACCCCATATCGGCACTAACACGAGGCTGGAAAGTGCCATTGAGAGCCAGGCCGTCGGACCGCAGGCAGCTCCCCCCCCCCCTCTTTCCCCCACTTCACTCCGTCACTGGCTTCTTCAGTTGCCACAGTCCCTACGGGGCTAAAGCAGTCCTCGGGGTACCTGAGCACTCTCTCAAGGCTCGGCATCGGGACCTCCTGGCGTTCTGTCATTTCTCTTTTTTGTTTTCTGCAGACTCGCCCATACTCAGTGCATAGCTGCGACCGCACCACAGGCCTGGTCCAGTCTGCATCCGCTCTGCAGGCGGCTTCGGATTTTCTGCTCCCCTAACCAGGCTGGTGGTCCGATCTGCTAAGCAGTGCTGTGTTTCGCGATTTTTAGGGTGATCGGGCAGGTTGCCGGAGCTCTATTCTTTTGCAGCCATCTTGGAACCAGACAAGCTCTGCCCCTCCAGGTGAGTGGTCTTTAATGGCAATGGTAGTCACAGAGCGGTGACCCGCACCAAGACTGCCAAAGTCGAAATAAGGCACTATGTGTTTGGTAAGAAGAAGCAAGCCCAAAGATGGTTTCAAGCCTTGGCAAGTGTGTCTCAATTAATGTTGAGCCTGATTGTTTCTAGACATCTCCAACACAGAATATGGTGGTAATATGGCCACTAGGGAATTATTTGAATTTGTAGGATATCCACTTACAAACTGCCCCTATTTTCAGACTATCAATATTGATTTTGTTTTCGACTTTTTTCGTTCTCTTTTTTGTAAGAAGAGCTTGCTATGCCCCTTGTCTGCATTGTTTCCTGCACATTGGGTCCACGATTTGGGTTTTCCGATTTCCTTTTATCCATGATTACTTCGAAGTCTCTGACTGTCTCTTCTTCTTTTCACTTAGTGAGATGATGTTCTAACTTGCCCACTAGAATAATGCATTGGGAATAATCCTTAGGGGTATCACAACCTGAACAAAAACATCTTTCAAATTGTCTTTTAAACCCCTGTAAAACAAGCCCTCTCTTTTTTGTTTTAGGTCAATATGCTTCTTCCACTAACCTGTTGAAGGCTGTAAGAATCTACATTACGAAATTATTTAACAATGAAATGTAGGCTGCTGGGAAAGCAATTGTTTCATATCATCTCTAATAGCCTTAAGACCGTACAATTATTTTCTATCCTTTTATACCAAAGGGGTGGACCATGTTCCTGCATTGCCTAACAAGAAAGATAGCATGAAAGGAATTTTATTTTGTCCAGTAGGAAATGAGGAAGGATGAGATTTAAAAAATGATAATTTTCACTAATTCATGAAGGAAGCGCAATTTGTCTGTGTCCGTGGAGCAATTCTGATAGTGCACGAGGCCCTGAGGGAGGTGTAACCAAAACTACTACTGGTGGCAAGGCTGCAGCTAAAGGGAAAACCATTGGCAACTTAGCAATGACCAGTGGGCCTATGTTTTTGGGATTGTGGAAAAGATTGTGGGCCACAAGATGGGTTTATCTTTTTCTCGTAGCCATGGATCAATTCTTGGTGGTGAAGATTGTGATACAGGCCCCCAAGAATGTTGTTTACTCTTTAAAGACTGGCAAGGGAGCAGTTTTCCGAAGCTCTGGTCTAACTACAGTTAAAGCCTGGGTCATGGCCATCATCTTCTAGCCCTATGATCCTTGTTACTTTGGTGCAAAAAATTATGCATGTTTGATTTTCTGTGGAAACTTGGTTCACCAACCTTTTTTCCTAACCTGTGCCAAAACGATGTGGATTCTGCCTAGCATTTTGCCCCTGCAATCGAAATCCCACATCAGAAATGGGTTAAAGGGTGAATCAACCCTGGGAAAAAGAAGGGGATCAGATAGAATCACCTCACTGGTTCTGGTGACTGCTGCTTCGGTGGACTTGTTTCTCTCTGTCTCTGTCTCTCTCTCTCTCGCTCTCTCTCTCTCGCTCTATCTCAGTATCTTTCTGTCTCTCTCTTTCTCTCTCTCTCACTCTTATCATGCCTCTGACTGAGCATCTGTTTGCATTTATATATATGCACACAATGGGTCTGGTTCATAAAGGAAACTTACACTTTTTAATAAGTTTACAACTTTGAGTAAGTTTACTACTTTCTTATATTCATAAAATGGGAGTGTATGTTACTATTAAAAACACACAATAGTAAGTCCAACACTACACATGGTCAACCATTTGCGCTGTAACACCCTCCAATTGAAATGACTGGAGCTAGGGCCATGAAATAAAACCCGAAAGAAAATAATGTTAATTAAATTAAATTTGTTGAAATAGTTTAACCCCTTCCATGCTGGTGACGAACCCCAGCCGTCACGCTCTGCAGCGCTCGTGTGCTGATGACGGCTGGGGTTCGTCACGTCCCCGCCCTGTTCTTTTGTTTACCGCACAGCGGCGGAAACGGCCCAGCATGGAAGGGGTTAAATATATCTGAATATTTACAAAAATATATAAAATTAGTATATATTGTTTATTGATAAAATATTTTAATAACCTATTTTGAGATTTAGAATTATTGTAACACTACATTTTATTAAAAAAATTGCATTAATGTTATGCATCACTAAATAATGTTGTCTTTTCTCTAGATGGGAATTTATGAAGTTTAAAAAATTGTATGTAACATTTAAAGTAAAATATAAAAATAATTGACATTAATATTTAACATAACAAACTTCCATTATTTATTTTTGAGCTCAAGTAAAAATTTAATTTTTCCTGTAATTTACTATGTGGAGATTCCTGCCCCGACTATAGAGTCTCCCTATGGCAAAATATAGGGAATATTTTTAAAGTGTATTTCACATAAAACTAAATATTGCAAAAATGTAATGTTAAATATTGATGTCAAATTATTTTATATATTTAGACAATTTAGAACAAAATTCACAAAATGTTACAGCACTATTACATTAATGTTGATTTAAAATTTTAATTAACTGTAAAATATTAATTACAAAAGAAAAATATTTTTTAATATTACGAATTAAAAAATAAACTCCCACCTAAAGAATTTCTAACATGAATGAATTTATTTTATTGATATGTTTAATCTTTGTAAATGATTACATTTAACATTATCTCCAATGCGGTTTTATTTTAAGGCTATATCTCCTTATTTTCGATGGGAGAGCGTTGCACTTCCAGTGTTAGTCATGTGTAGTGCTGAACTTACTCCTTTTTTTATTAGTAGTAACTTAGAGTCAGAGTTTGTGAGTAAAGAAAAGTAATAAACGTACTCAAAAGTGTTAGTTATCTGTGCGAATCAGGCCCGAAATGGCATTATTACTATAGGGTATTTAGACCCGAATAGCTGGTGATTTTAGTTTACAAGGTATAGTTTTTTATGCAACACTGAATTACCTCATGTATGGAAATGCAATGGTCAAAACAAAGGAAATTGTAGTCTGTTCCTCAAAATGGGTACAACTGACAGCTTTATCCCTAGTCTCAGACTGATTGCTACTAGCAGTTTGATCAATAGTCTGTTGTTTTCAATTATAGTTCTGGTTCCTCTTTGAGTTACAGGGTTGAGTCACTCTGTAACACATGCTCGTGAATTGACAGGATAATGCGAGATCTGCTCCTGACTTGTGCAGATCCGGTTGCTCCCCTCTGTCCTCCTGGGTATCGTAGCGCTATCCCTACGCTGCTTTGCTCTGTGCTCTGTGCCTGCTTTCATCCTAAACTTTATCACTGCGCCGCATTGGGATTTAATTGTGATCTGACCTTAGCGCTGCTTTGTAATTGATTTGCACTGTGCTTAAATCGTAGCGCCGCTTTCTACTTTTCACGTGCTCTGCTCATAGCGCTGCTTTGTGCTGCCCATCATAGCGTCCTCCACTCAGCATTATTATTTGTAATTCCATTTTGCAGTAATAGCGCTCCACTGCTCGCCCCAACCTCCCCCTGCCTCCCCCATAGCGTCCTCCACTCAGCATTATTATTTGTAATTCCATTTTGCAGTAATAGCGCTCCACTGCTCGCCCCAACCTCCCCCTGCTTAAAGTTGTTATTGTTGCAGCCATTTGCTTAGTGTGACGTCCAAGCCCGTCCCTCCAATCACGCTCCCGCCTCCCAGCTGAGCCTCCCTCCCACTGATAGAACGGGTCGACCCCACCCCCCCTGAGAGCTGTGACCGTCCTGACTCGTGCAGATCCGGTTGCTCCCCTCTGTCCTCCTGGGTATCGTAGCGCTATCCCTACGCTGCTTTGCTCTGTGCTCTGTGCCTGCTTTCATCCTAAACTTTATCACTGCGCCGCATTGGGATTTAATTGTGATCTGACCTTAGCGCTGCTTTGTAATTGATTTGCACTGTGCTAAAATCGTAGCGCCGCTTTCTACTTTTCACGTGCTCTGCTCATAGCGCTGCTTTGTGCTGCCCATCATAGCGTCCTCCACTCAGCATTATTATTTGTAATTCCATTTTGCAGTAATAGCGCTCCACTGCTCGCCCCAACCTCCCCCTGCTTAAAGTTGTTATTGTTGCAGCCATTTGCTTAGTGTGACGTCCAAGCCCGTCCCTCCAATAACGCTCCCGCCTCCCAGCTGAGCCTGCCTCCTACTGATAGAACAGGTCGACCCCACCCCCCCTGAGAGCTGTGACCGTCCTGACTCGCGCAGATACGGTTGCTCCCCTCTGTCCTCCTGGGTATCGTAGCGCTATCCCTACGCTGCTTTGCTCTGTGCTCTGTGCCTGCTTTCATCCTAAACTTTATCACTGCGCCGCATTGGGATTTAATTGTGATTTGACCTTAGCGCTGCTTTGTAATTGATTTGCACTGTGCTAAAATCGTAGCGCCGCTTTCTACTTTTCACGTGCTCTGCTCATAGCGCTGCTTTGTGCTGCCCATCATAGCGTCCTCCACTCAGCATTATTATTTGTAATTCCATTTTGCAGTAATAGCGCTCCACTGCTCGCCCCAACCTCCCCCTGCTTAAAGTTGTTATTGTTGCAGCCATTTGCTTAGTGTGACGTCCAAGCCCGTCCCTCCAATCACGCTCCCGCCTCCCAGCTGAGCCTGCCTCCCACTGATAGAACAGGTCGACCCCACCCCCCCTGAGAGCTGTGACCGTCCTGACTCGTGCAGATCCGGTTGCTCCCCTCTGTCCTCCTGGGTATCGTAGCGCTATCCCTACGCTGCTTTGCTCTGTGCTCTGTGCCTGCTTTCATCCTAAACTTTATCACTGCGCCGCATTGGGATTTAATTGTGATCTGACCTTAGCGCTGCTTTGTAATTGATTTGCACTGTGCTAAAATCGTAGCGCCGCTTTCTACTTTTCACGTGCTCTGCTCATAGCGCTGCTTTGTGCTGCCCATCATAGCGTCCTCCACTCAGCATTATTATTTGTAATTCTATTTTGCAGTAATAGCGCTCCACTGCTCGCCCCAACCTCCCCCTGCTTAAAGTTGTTATTGTTGCAGCCATTTGCTTAGTGTGACGTCCAAGCCCGTCCCTCCAATCACGCTCCCGCCTCCCAGCTGAGCCTGCCTCGCCCCTCCCCTTCCACCATCCACTTATGACAGGAGCTTTTGCGCGCAGCGTCCACGCGCAGCGACCACGCCCAATCCGCGCCGAAGGTGCGCCAAAGGTAAGCCCGTCTACGCCCGTCCGCGCCTGGACCGCGCCCAGCGCCAGACCCCCTGGCCCCCGTCGCTCCCAGCCCCCCCGCATTACCTACGATGCTGCCACCCTCCTAGCCCTTAACCCCGGTCGCGCCCCCAACTGCGTCCAAGCCGCCCCTGGACACACCCATGGACCTTTCTACTGCTACTCCTGCAAATTCATCGGCACCGACAACATCTCCGCTACGACCACAACACAGCTTCCTGACCCCAACCACCTACAGTGCATCCTTCTCAACACTCGATCGGTCCACAGGCACGCCATAGACCTATGGAATCTACTAGACACCATCTCTCCAGACGTCGCCTTCCTAACGGAAACATGGATGAACGCTTCCTCCGCCCCAGACATCACCATTGCCATCCCTGAAGACTATAAGATCACACGCAAGGACCGCACGGACCACACAGGAGGAGGAATCGCTATCGTCCATAAGAAATCAATCCGCATCTCAACCAGCTCTGACGCCAACCTCGCTAACTCCGAACACCTTCACTTCCAGATCCACATCGACCCCAAGACCACACTCAGAGGCACCCTCCTCTACAGACCACCAGGACCCCGCGCAAAATTCAGTGAAGACATCACGGACTTCATCACCCCACACGCGCTCCCCTCCAAAGATTACATCCTTCTGGGAGACCTCAACTTTCACCTTGAAAAGATCAACGACCGCAACACCGCCACCCTCTTAGACAACCTCGCCAACCTCGGACTTAAACAACTAGTCACTTCCCCCACCCACATCGCAGGTCACACACTCGACCCCATCTTCACCTCCAGCAATCATGTCTCCTTCAGCCACACTACGGATCTCCTCTGGACTGACCACAGCTGCGTTCACTTCACCTACAACAAACCAAAACCCACCAACCACCTCCAACCAACTCTGCAAAGAAACTGGAACAAAATCACCACGGACCAGATCTCCGCATCGCTCCTTCTAAACACCCCAGCCCACTCTTCTAACGCAAACGAAGCCGCCGCCAACCTCACCCTATGGTTATCCAACACCGCCGACACCTTGGCACCACTGAAAAAACGCCAAAGCAAACCTGGCAGCAAAAAGGCCTCACGGTTCAACGATGATCTTAAGAAGTCCAAGAAACTCTGCCGCTCCCTTGAAAAGGCCTGGAAAAAAGACCCAAACACCAGCACCAGGGACGCCTTCAAAAACGCCACCCGCACTCACCACCAACTAATCCGAAAGGCCAAGAAAACAGCATTCAAGGATCGACTTGACAACAACGCCCACAACAGCAAGGAACTTTTCAACATCGTCAAGGAATTTTCCAATCCCTCGGCCAACTCCAACGACATCACCCCCTCTCAAGCCCTCTGCGACTCCCTAGCCTCATTCTTCCACAACAAGATTGCAGACATCCACAACAGCTTCGACAACCAACCCGGAAACCAACCCACCCTACCATCTGCTGAACATTCTCCCCCCTTGAACACCCTCAACGACTGGAACCCAATCTCCACTGAGGACACAATCCGCCTGATGAATTCCATCCACTCAGGATCCCCCACAGACCCTTGTCCTCACCACATCTTCAACAAAGCAGACTCCGTCATAGCACCGCACCTCCGAGACGTCATCAACTGCTCCTTCAACTCCGCCACCTTCCCGGAAGGCTGGAAACAAGCTGAACTCACCGCCCTCCTGAAAAAACCCACAGCGGACCCCACCGAACTCAAAAATTACCGCCCCATCTCGCTCCTTCCATTCCCGGCCAAAGTCATCGAGAAAGCTGTCAACAACCAGCTCGCCGCCTTCCTCGAAGCCAACAAATCCCTCAACTCCTCACAATCTGGCTTCCGAGCAAAACACAGCACTGAGACCGCCCTCATCGCAGCAACAGACGACATTCGAACTCTACTGGACAATGGAGACACAGTCGCCCTCATCCTCCTCGACCTCTCTGCAGCATTCTACACAGTCTGCCACAGCACCCTTTTACAACGCCTCAATAATATCGGAATCCAAGGAAAAGCACTTGAATGGATCACCTCGTTCCTCACCGGAAGAACCCAGAGAGTCCGCCTCCCACCATTCAAGTCCGAGGCCACTGAAGTCATCTGTGGCGTACCACAAGGATCCTCACTCAGCCCCACCCTCTTCAACGTATACATGAGCCCCCTCGCGGCCATCGCCCGCCAACACAACCTCAACATCATCTCTTACGCTGATGACACTCAACTAATCCTTTCTCTCACCAATGACCCCAGCACCGCCAAAACTAACCTACACGAAGGAATGAAAGAAGTTGCCGAATGGATGAAACAAAGCCGTCTGAAACTGAACTCAGACAAAACTGAAGTCCTCATCTTAGGTACATCCCCCTCTGCATGGGACGACTCCTGGTGGCCGGAAGCCCTCGGAAAAGCACCCATCCCGACAGACCACGCACGGAACCTAGGCGTCATCCTGGATTCTTCACTCTCAATGAACAGACAAGTCAGCGCCGTATCCTCTTCCTGCTTCAACATTCTTCGCATGCTCAGAAAAACATTTCGCTGGATCCCCACCGAAACAAGGAAAACAGTCACCCATGCTCTGGTCACAAGCCGACTGGACTACGGAAACACCCTCTACGCAGGCACTACCGCTAAACTCCAGAAAAAACTCCAACGAATCCAAAACGCCTCAGCCAGGATCATATTAGACATCCCACGCAATGAACACATCTCTGGTCACCTTAAAGACCTCCACTGGCTGCCCGTCAATAAGAGGATCACTTTCCGACTGCTAACCCACGCACACAAATCACTCTACGACATCGGACCAGAATGCCTCAACTCACGACTGTCCTTCTACACCCCATCCCGCCAACTACGTTCTTCCAGCCACGCCCTCGCCACTGTACCTCGCATCAACAAGACCACCATGGGAGGCAGATCCTTCTCATACCTGGCTGCTAAAACATGGAACTCACTCCCCGCTTACCTTCGCCTTACCCAGAACCACCTAGCATTCAGAAAGCAACTTAAAAAGTGGATATTTGACAAGTAATCCTCCTCCCCTTTCTAAGCGCCTTGAAACCCTCTGGGTATGTAGTGCGCTATATAAATTCTCTGACTTGACTTGACTTGACTCCTGATTGCGGCTCTCGCAGCAGGTCTAAAACCAGCGGGAGTACAAGAATGCTTGTATTTGGTAGCATTGTTGAGGGCTGAAACTGGGCAGAGAGGCACTGTGCCTTCTGATGAACCCATAGTGAATATTTCAATGTTTTGGGTTTGAGTTCTTTGTCTCAGCCTGTTTGCATTTAGCGTAGGAGGGTGAAAATGGCTTAGATAGGCTGCTTCAGTATACATTAATAATACGCAATTGCAAAATTACAAAAAATGCAAAGTTGATGGAGCAAAAAGCTGCAGACTTTTTTTCGTGTCACAGTTTATTATTACCCATGCCCCTCCCTTCCGGAAGAGCCCCTAGATTTTCAACACTATAAAGTGCATATTCCATACAACCTCCTAAAAGAAGACCAGAAAGATTAAGATTTTTCACACTTTTTGGCATACTTCGGGTATCATGTGTTTGCTGGGTGAACAAGATAGATTCCACCCAAATTAATGCAAAATACTTGGTACATAACTTAGCACATCGAAGCAGGGTGCAAACAACTCAAAAGAAGATGGAACACCAGGAGGACCCACACCAACTGAGCCACCTTTAACGACTACCACCACCAGCTCAAAGCCTCAAAACAGGAGGCTCTGACTCACAGGATCTAGACCAGCACCAGCCAAACTAAGGAACTCTTCACCATTGTCAGAGATTTCACCTGCCCGTCAGCCACTGAAAACCTGATGCCCTCTTCTTTCCGCAACAAGAAGGCAACCATCTACAGAAACTGAGATCCTCAGCATCCCAGGGTCACCAGTGCCGACCACCTGCTCACCCCCTGGGAACAAATTAGTACACTGTCAACAACCACTCATGACCTCCATCCACTCAGTGGCACCCACTAATCCTTGTCCTGACCGACTTTTTATCCTCCAACGGAGACGACAACAGTCACCAGCTCAACTCCATCCTCAATGCCTCCATAACCACAGCCACCTTTACGGATGCCTGGAAACTCACAGAGGTGAGACTCCAACTCAAGAAACTCTCTGCAGACTCCAGAGAGCTCCAGAACTCGCCATCTCACTGATCCTGTTCCCCACCAAAGTCCTGGAGAAGGCCTTCCACCACCAACTCACTGAACACCTGGAGAGAAACAACCTGCTGGACCCTTTCCAATCAGGTTTCAGTGCCAACCACAGTACCGAGACAGCCCTGATCACCGCATCAGACAACATCCACACCCTACTTGATGGAGGATAATCAGCCACCCTGATCCTGCTTGACCTCTCCGCAGCCTTTAACACCATCTCACACCACACACTCATCGATCTACTATGCCAGACTTGAATCACAGATGACCCGCTGAGAACGATGGCATCCTTTCTCATGGGGCACACCCAGAGAGTCCGCCTCCCTCCACCTCACAACCCAAGCACACCATCTGCGGCGTCCCCCAAGGCTAATCCCTCAGTCCAACCCTGTTTAACATCTACATGACACCACTTTCAGACATCGTCAGATCATACAACATCAACATCATATTCTATGACGACGATTCCCAGCTCGTCCTTTCACTCTCAGTGGACCACACCTCAACGAAGAACAACTTCCACAACTGTATGAATAACGTCTCAGCCTGGATAAAGAACAACCGCCTGAAGCTTAACACTGACTAAACTGAAGTTCCGATCTTCGGCAGACACTCTGCCCTCTGGAATGACTCCTGGTGGTCATTGAAACTCGGACCCACTCTAAAAGACTGTGCCCTTAATCTCGTCATCATCCTAGACAGTGAACTATCCATGAAATGTCAGGTTAACGCCGTCTCCTCAGCCTGTTTCAATATGCTACACTTATGACACTTATCCCGCAAATGTCTTCAATTGGCTCCCCATCAGCCCTAGAAGAACGGTGATGCGGGCCCTCATCACCCACTGGCTGTACTACAGCAAGTCAGTCTATGCAGGCACGACCACCAAACTCATGAAAAGACTCTGCCCAAGAGGACCCTCATCACCCAGCACCTGGAGTACCTCCACTGGCTTCCTGTCCAGAAGAGATGCCATTTCAAGCTTCTGACCCATGCCTACAGAGCCTTCCACGACTAAGGAGGACCCGACTACATGAACCACTGCCTGTATTTCCATCAACCTCCCAGGATCCTCCACTCCACACACTTTGCCCTCACACAGATACCACACATCTGCTGCTGCAGAGGATGCTTCTTCTTACAAGACTTGACTCTTCTACTGATAACTGCAGCACAGCGACTGGATACCCTCTCAGGTGATAAGCCGCGATATATAAGAAAAACTTGATTGATTGACATATCTTTATCACTAGCTTTTGCTGCAGGAACTTATTCTATGCATCAGGCCTATTATTGACTACCAATTTATTGACAATATAAGCATATGCAGGGAAGTATCTATTTAACATTCTTACCTACACTTCTACTTACATTGATGTTATGTTTAATGGTCGAACTTATTGAAGGTTGATATAAAAAACTCGAGGTGTTGGAAAAGCATCCTCTGCTGTAGGCACATTTGCCTCCTCTGCTATATCCCTGGAATTGCAACCACTTGAAAAACAAGTTAAACACAGATTTCCACAGCAGGTGCCCTAATCTACTGAGCTGTTTTGAGTGAGGATTGCTCTCACATGTGAAAGGTAGGTTACACATACACACTGAAGCTGATTAATTGTTAGCGCCTCAACAACCATTTGCCATCGTCCTATCGTCCTCACTCCTCCTGCCGTCCCACTGCATTAACCCCCATACACCCTGCCCCACAACCAACACCCAAAACATTTTATGCCCAGGTCACTCTCCCAGTAAATCTAATTCAGGGCTTACCCTACCCTCAGCTATCTTTCTGTAATTGTAAACACGTCACCTACAATCCTCTGTAGAAGATTTAATAACCCAGCGAGCTACCATTTCTTTTGGGTGAACGAGCAGGCAGAGACTATTTCTATGAAACATCACCTAACTTAAAAGGTCATGCTGTAGCATTTCTCAGGAAAATTCACAACCCTCTCCTTATTTCAACATACACATGAAATCACTTGATCACCTTTGGACAAAGCCACCTGAAGGGGCAAAACGCAAGCCCCTGGGCAAGGGGCTCCCAATTCTTAAACCCAACCCCCAGTTCTCCAGGGGGGCATTCCGCTCCAAGACCAATGCATAGTGTTAGATTAGAGAGACTCAGTGGCCCCTTCATATAGTCTGGCGGAGGGTGGGAGGATTCTTTTACGGTATGACACTGGATAGGACTTGATAAATACATAATGCCCATCTAACCATTCTAAAATTTCAAGTTCCCCTATGCAGTCCCTATAAAGTCATAATGTTGCTTCAAAATGTATTAAGGACCAAATTATGATGTCCGGTGGACTAAAGTTTGCCCGACACAATCTCGGTCCTAGGACCGACCCATCTCCGGTCGGGTGTTCCGACTGCCTAATTAGGATGCAACGGAACACTGTTCAATCACATTCTTACATTTTCCTACAGGAGCATGCATTACGGCCGTAAACTGGCCTAATACACGCTCCCATGGGGAAATGGGGGTGTTGTTCATCAATGCACCCCGGGGTGCAGGGATCAACAGGGGGGCATCATAGCTGCCCCCTCGGCCCTCAACCAGAGGCCCCACACACAAGGGGGCACTGCTGGGGGCCCCAAACACACTTTCTAACATGGTTTCCATGTCTGACAGACTGGCATGGAACCATGCATCGTAATCCCAAGGGTGGAAAGGCCCACCCTCTGGGTTTATGATGCACTTCTGACTGGCTGACGGGCTCCTTGAGCGAGTTGGAATGTAGCCGGAATGACAGGCCAGTTTCAATTCCGACCTGCTGATACATAATCAGCCGGTCAGAATTAAAACCCCTTAAATGTTTAGGAAAACTAAGCATATAGGGGATGTGAGGAAAATAGAACAATGCCCAAGCTTTTCTCACCATTGCCTGAGATCCCAGCCTGCTGTCTTTCTCCCTGTCAGAGAGCATGTGGTTTACTGTAAAGGCTTGTTTAAATTCTTGGAATGGAAGTGTGACCAGGAATGTAGAAATAAGTAATTGGGATGAGTTTAGATCAGCGAGGGCTCTTATTGTCTTGTTTTTTCTAGTGACAATTTTTTTAGGAGACATTTAATGCACCACTAGAATACTGATGTATGCTTCAACAATTGAAAAATGGCCTGTCACGGCAGCAAGTGGGTGTCTTAATCTCAGCAAGCCAAAGAAGCTCAGTCAAGCACTACACAGACAGCACTCAGGCAGTTACGGTTTAACAACAGAGATCATAGGTGTAACACAGTTAGTGTTTTGACCGCTTGTTGCATTATATAAAACCATCATGCTAGCAGGAAGTACTATTTAAGGAAGTCACTTCTGGTGACCCCAGGGCTCCTGGGCATTGAACTTGCAGGCAAACAGAATATGTTATGTTATGTTATTGAGTTTTATAATGCGCACAGCTACTCCTGGGAGTGTCCGGCACGAGCCTGTGAGGTGCAGGTGGAGGAAGCGATTAAAACAGAAAAATGTTGAGCTGTTTCTTAAACTGCCCCAGATCCCGGATGCTGCGCAGAGAAAAGATTCAGAAAAGGGGGTGGTGGTGATGGACAGAGTATCTGAATTAAACAGAACACTCGTACCCAGTCAACAGATCAGGGCTTGATCCATCACCGTTTTTTAGCTCACTGCACCATCCCAGCTCAGAACCTGGCTACATGCAAATTAGTCTGTCCCTGGCCCAGTGCATCATGGGAACAGGCAGACCAAACTACCAAGCCAATTCTTATACTGGAAAGGAAACAAGCTTCCGGGGACCGGTTTCTGGCATTACAGCCGTCTTCGGCCCGGCTTGCTTGAATCCTGATGGTGCAGTGAGCAAGGGACTCACATCTGAGTACCCTTCACGCTTATGGTGGACAAAACGATTCAGAAAAGGGGGTGGTGATGGACAGAGTATCTGAATTAAACAGAACACTCGTACCCAGTCAACAGATCAGGGCTTGATCCATCACCGTTTTTAGCTCACTGCACCATCCCAGCTCAGAACCTGGCTACATGCAAAATAGTCTGTCCCTGGCCCAGTGCATGATGGAAACAGGGCAGACCAAACTACCAAGCCAATTCTTATACTGGAAAGGAAACAAGCTTCCGGGGACCGGTTTCTGGCATTACAGCCGTCTTCGGCCCAGCTTGCTTGAATCCTGATGGTGCAGTGAGCAAGGGACTCACATCTGAGTATACACTTCCACGCTTATGGTGGACAAAACAATTCAGAAAAGGGGGTGGTGATGGACAGAGTATCTGAATTAAACAGAACACTCATACCCAGTCAACAAATCAGGGCTTGATCCATCACCGTTTTTTAGCTCACTGCACCATCCCAGCTCAGAACCTGGCTACATGCAAATTAGTATGTCCCAGGCCCAGTGCATCATGGGAACAGGGCAGACCAAACTACCAAGCCAATTCTTATACTGGAAAGGAAACAAGCTTCCGGGGACCGGTTTCTGGCATTACAGCCGTCTTCGGCCCGGCTTGCTTGAATCCTGATGGTGCAGTGAGCAAGGGACTCACATCTGAGTATACCCTTCCACGCTTATGGTGGACAAAACGATTCAGAAAAGGGGGTGGTGATGGACAGAGTATCTGAATTAAACAGAACATTCGTACCCAGTCAACAGATCAGGGCTTGATCCATCACCGTTTTTTAGCTCACTGCACTATCCCAGCTCAGAACCTGGCTACATGCAAATCAGTATGTCCCAGGCCCAGTGCATCATGGGAACAGGGCAGACCAAACTACCAAGCCAATTCTTATACTGGAAAGGAAACAAGCTTCTGGGGACCGGTTTCTGGCATTACAGCCGTCTTCGGCCCGGCTTGCTTGAATCCTTATGGTGCAGTGAGCAAGGGACTCACATCTGAGTATACCCTTCCACGCTTATGGTGGACAAAACGATTCAGAAAAGGGGGTGGTGATGGACAGAGTATCTGAATTAAACAGAACACTCATACCCAGTCAACAGATCAGGGCTTGATCCATCACCGTTTTTTAGCTCACTGCACCATCCCAGCTCAGAACCTGGCTACATGCAAAATAGTCTGTCCCTGGCCCAGTGCAACATGGGAACAGGGCAGACCAAACTACCAAGCCAATTCTTATACTGGAAAGGAAACAAGCTTCCGGGGAACGGTTTCTGGCATTACAGCCATCTTCGGCCCGGCTTGCTTGAATCCTGATGGTGCAGTGAGCAAGGGACTCACATCTGAGTATACCCTTCCACGCTTATGGTGGACAAAACGATTCAGAAAAGGGGGTGGTGATGGACAGAGTATCTGAATTGAACAGAACACTCGTACCCAGTCAACAGATCAGCGCTTGATCCATCACCGTTTTTTAGCTCACTGCACCATCCCAGCTCAGAACCTGGCTACATGCAAATTAGTCTGTCCCTGGCCCAGTGCATCATGGGAACAGGGCAGACCAAACTACCAAGCCAATTTTTATACTGGAAAGGAAATAAGCTTCCGGGGACCGGTTTCTGGCATTACAGCCGTCTTCGGCCCGGCTTGCTTGAATCCTGATGGTGCAGTGAGCAAGGGACTCACATCTGAGTATACCCTTCCACGCTTATGGTGGACAAAACGATTCAGAAAAGGGGGTGGTGATGGACAGAGTATCTGAATTAAACAGAACACTCGTACCCAGTCAACAGATCAGGGCTTGATCCATCACCGTTTTTTAGCTCACTGCACCATCCCAGCTCAGAACCTGGCTACATGCAAATTAGTCTGTCCCTGGCCCAGTTCATCATGGGAAAAGGGCAGACCAAACTACGAAGCCAATTCTTATACTGGAAAGGAAACAAGCTTCCGGGGACCGGTTTCTGGCATTACAGCCATCTTCGGCCCGGCTTGCTTGAATCCTGATGGTGCAGTGAGCAAGGGACTCACATCTGAGTATACCCTTCCACGCTTATGGTGGACAAAACGATTCAGAAAAGGGGGTGGTGATGGACAGAGTATCTGAATTAAACAGAACACTCGTACCCAGTCAACAGATCAGGGCTTGATCCATCACCGTTTTTCAGCTCACTGCACCATCCCAGCTCAGAACCTGGCTACATGCAAATGAGTCTGTCCCTGGCCCAGTGCATCATGGGAACAGGGCAGACCAAACTACCAAGCCAATTCTTATACTGGAAAGGAAACAAGCTTCCGGGGACCAGTTTCTGGCATTACAGCCGTCTTCGGCCTGGCTTGCTTGAATCCTGATGGTGCAGTGAGCAAGGGACTCACATCTGAGTATACCCTTCCACGCTTATGGTGGACAAAACGATTCAGAAAAGGGGGTGGTGATGGACAGAGTATCTGAATTAAACAGAACACTCGTACCCAGTCAACAGATCAGGGCTTGATCCATCACCGTTTTTTAGCTCACTGCACCATCCCAGCTCAGAACCTGGCTACATGCAAATTAGTCTGTCCCTGGCCCAGTGCATCATGGGAACAGGGCAGACCAAACTAGAGAAAAGGGCAGAGAATTCCAGGCTGTGGCTGCCCTAACGGCCAGGGACCTGCCCCCCATTCTTTGTAGGCACACACGGGGTGTCTGTGCAAGCAGCTAAGATGCTGACCTTAAGGGTCTGGCAGGTGTGTAAAAAGCAAAGCGCTTCCTGTGGTATTCAGGCCCACCAGCATGCAGAGCACGATGCGCTATGACAAGGGCCTTGAACTTAACACGTTTCGCGACAGGTAGCCAGTGCAGCATTCGCAGACGCTCTTTCTAATGGAAATATTGACCACAAGTGGATGGAATTTCTTAAGGGACTTTAATACCCCAAAGCAGCTCCCGCCCAATTTTTTAATTTGAGTCGAGAAGGACAACTGCTCATCAAACCTAACACCCAGATTTTTCACGGGATAGACAAGATGGCATTGGATAGTCAGACAGCGAGAAAGATTCTCTGAACCGGGTAGGCAACTTTCCGTAGAGAAGGATTTCTGACTTATCCTCTTTACATTTGAGCTGAGCAGCACAAATTCATTGAAAACCACCTATCAGACACTCTTTTGCCTTTACAGTTGAGAACTCCGAATTACCCCAAGGAGTGTCCCGGCGTGAGCCTGTGAGGTGCAGGTGGAGGAAGCAATTAAAACAGAAAAGTTTTGAGCTGTTTCTTAAACTGCCCCAGATCCCGGATGTTACACAAAGAAAAGGGCAGAGAATTCCAGACCGTGGCTGCCCTAACGGGCAGGCACCTGCCCCCCATTCTTTGTAGGCACACACGGGGTATCTGTGCAAGCAGCTGAGAAGCCGACCTCAAGTGTCTGGCAGGTGTGTAAAAATCAAAGCGCTACCTGAGATATTCAGGCGCACCAGCATGCAGAGCACGATGTGCTATGACCAGGACCTTGAACTTAACTCGTTTTGTGACAGGAAGCCAGTGCAGCATTCGCAGATGTTGCTTGACGCTCTTTCTAATGGGAATATTGAACACAACCCTAGCTGCCGCATTCTGGACCACCTGCAGTTTTCTGAGAGTATAATCATGGAGGCCCATTTACAAACCATTCGCATAGTCGACAGGAGAAAGGATCAGTGCCCAGGTCACCGTTTCCTTTGCTGTCCTCAGGAGCAGTGGAAGGAATTTCTTAAGGGACTTTAATACCCCAAAGCAGCTCCTGGCCAATTGTTTAATTTGGGTCAAGAAGGACAACTGCTTGTTGAACCAAACACCCAGATTTTTTACAGGAAGGCCAGAAGATGATGGCTTAAGATAGTCAGGCGGCCAGAGAGATTCTCTGAACCGGGTAGGGTACTTTCCGTAGAAAAGGATTTCTGACTTATCCTCATTACATTTGAGCTGAGCAGCACAAAGTCATTGAAAAACAGCTCTCAGACACTCTTTCGCTTTTACAGTAGAGAACTCCGAATTACCCCAGGGGAACAAAAGTGCGTATCATTGTTTTAAGAAATAATCTTGGCACCCTGCTCTTCCGCCAACCAGACCACAGGGTTGACCTAGATAATAAGGAGCAGGACCCCTGCGGCACTCCAGTGGTCACAAATTGAGGCGGGACGAGAAAGGCGGGAGCCAGACCAGTTGCAAGCGTCCCTCCAGGAAGGATTTCAGCCACCTCCAAGCCAGCCCTGAGATACCTATGTCTGCCAGCCGGGTCGGAAGCAGCGAATGGGAAACAGTATCAAATGCCACCGACAGGTCCAGCATTATGAGGGCCACACTTTCACCAGAGCCTAAACAGTCTTGAATAGCTTCAGAGACTTCGACTAAGGCGGTCTCAGCGCTGTAGGCAGGTCTAAAACCAGATTGCGCCGGATGGAGTAGGCTTGCACCTTCAACAACATCAGTGAGCTGTTTGTTAACTGCCTTCTTACACATTTTTGTCACAAAGGGGAGAAGGGAAATAAGGTGATAATTCCCCGGTTCCCCTGGGTCCAGCGATGATTTTTTAGCAGTGGGAGGGTCTTCAGCTGCTTCCACTCCACCGGGACAACTGTCTCTTGGAGGGAAAGATTAACAAGTGTATTAACCTCGAGGTTGACCGAATCTGCGACCTCCAGGAGCCTAGCCACGCACGGGTCCGATGGCGACCCAGATTTCATGAACTTCAGAATTTTCAGGGACTCTGACATGTAGCTGGGGGAGAATACTTTCAAAATGGAGGCAGGACCTAACACCTCAGCAGAGGGAGCAGCGTCCAGCCTAAGCGAGCTTGGGCTTACAAATGTTGCCTCGATTGCCCGAATCTTATTGATGAAAAAATTAGAGAGCTTTTCCCACCAATCAACTGATGTAGGAGTTTAGTGGTCTCTGCCTTCGGGGCCATAAAGCTCTGCACAATGAAAAAGATTTCCTTTGAATTATTACTGGCTGACTCAATCTGCTCAGCATAATATTGGCCTTTGGCCTCTCTAATGGCCGTATAGTATCTTTTCTGGGATTCTCTAAGTGAACTCTTAGCCCCTGGACAGTAATCCTTACGCCAGCATCGTTCCAGCTTTTTACAGTGTTGCTTAAGTATTTTCAAGTCCGATGAGAACCAGGGTTTAGAGTGGGAATCCCTGCTTCGGATGCGGCACGAGGGTGGTGAGAGACTGTCCACTGCCCACAAGATCCAATCAGTGAAGCAGGCCGGGGCCCGCTCAGATCAGGGGAAGGGCAGGTCTTGAGCCTTTCAAGACGAGGCCAAAGGTCACTGAATCGATTTTTGTGGTGGCAGGGCTAGGTCTAGACTGGTGATCCATGGAACTTCCATCCACAGTCCACATAAAACAGGATAAATAATGGTCCGACCAGGGGACTGGAAGCGTGTCTCAATAGTGACTGGAAAATTGGAGCAGATGTGGTCTAGGATGTGGCTGCCACTATTTATTTCTTTTATTATTTTCTTCATTTATATAGCGCCAAAATCGACCCCCGAAGGGGTATCGCTGCGCTCATGAACGGACTGCGTGAGGGAAGACTGTCAACTAGAGATGAGAGATAAAAAGATGGGTTTTAAGCTGTTTCCTGAATTGGAGATGTTCCGTGCACTGTCTTAGTTGCACAGGGAACTTATTCCAGTGACAGGGACCCAGATAAGATAGGGCCTTTCCACCCTGCCTGGCTCGTTTAATTCTAGGCACTACGAGGAGGTGCTTGGATTCTGAGTGGAGAGACTGCCGAGGAGTGTAGGGGATACATTTATCATTAAGATAACTAGGGCCAGAGTTGGCCAAGGCCTTATGAATGGTGCAGTAGACTTTAAACTGTACTCGCTTCCGTATCGGGAGGCAGTGAAGCTGATAAAGCAGAGGTCGAGAGGCTGTCCTTGGGGGTGCGTTCAGAATCAAACGTGCCGCCGTATTCTGGACAACCTGTAGTCTATCAAGGGTGGTCTTGTTGGCAGACAGCAGAAGACTATTGCAGTAATCCAGGCAGCTTAAACTAAGTGCCTGGCTTACCGTCTTCCTGGATGAGTTAGGGAGCAAAGGAAAGATACGACGATGAAGACCCAACACATGAAAACTGGAGCCACCTGTCATAGCAGCATGCTCCTTCATAGTGAGGATCTGCTCAAGGTGAACACCTACGTTTTTTACACAGGTTTTTGGAACTGGTTGCATGCCTAGGTCTGGGGGCCACCAATCAGGTGTCCACAGTAGTTGCGCTTTTCCGAACAGCATGATTTCCGTCTTCCCCACATTGCACTGAAGAAAGTTACTCCTCATCCACTTAGAGATGTTTCTTATACACAGGGAAAAGGGGGCCTGCACTGATGGAGTAAACTTTGCAAATGGAAAAAGCAACTGGGTATCGTCCACATAGGAGACAGGGATGAACCCACTAATCCTCAACAGATTGGCCAAGGGAGTCACATAGATGTTAAACAAAGTCGGGCTCAAACAAGAGCCCTGTGGTACTCCCTTGGACAGTTCCGTTGCAGCTGAACGATAAGAGCCAAGGTTCCTTGTCTGAGAGCGAGCAGTAAGAAAACTTGTCAACCACTGAAGGACCAGGTCTCTGAGTCCAATCTCTTCCAACCTCCTGAGCAAGGTCTTATGGGAAACCGTGTTGAACGCGTCAGATAGATCCAACAGCACCAGAATCATGGAGTGGCCTCTATCTAGGGTCATCCTGATGTAGTCGATTACCGCTAGTAGGGCTGATTCTGTGCTGTATTTAGGGCGAAATCCTGAATGAGAAGGGTCAAGGCTACCCGTCTGTTCGACATGGTTAGAGAGATTAGTATTTATATGTTTCTCCAATAGCTTTCCCAGGAAAGGGAGGAGAGAGATAGGAAAACTCAGTTAGTGGGGCCTTGTTGTTCTTCCAGGTAGGTATAACCTGTCATGCTTTCTATTCCAAAAGGACCAGGCCGCCTCGCCAGGAGAGATTGAGGAGATGTGCAATGGAGGGGGACAGGTGGCTGGCAAGAGAAGTGGTGATTTTTACCGGTATAAGATCCTGGGGTGATCCAGATTTTACTGAGCGTATCAGTGACTCAACGTCCACCTGTGTCACCAAGGGAAAACTTCCCAACAATTGGGTGACTGCCTTACCAGATTCAACTGGAATCATGGTGATGGAAGAGTGCTCCCCTACTTGGACAATTTTATCCTAGATGGTCTCGATTTTTTGTATTAAAAAGGTGCTAATGTAATCGCACAATTTTTGTGCATGGACCATAGGGTTCTCACATGCCTTGGGATTCGTGAAGGACTCCACAATGCGATATAGCATCTTAGGGTCATTTTTGGCCTGATCTATTTGTAGAGCTATATGAGCTTTACGTGCTGCCCTAATTTTCCCGTGGTAGTTGGCCAAAGCCACATGAAACCTAGCTTTGTCCTCCTCCTCAAGATTGAGGAGCCACCGTTTTTCATGCTTCCTACAAATGTGTTTCTTGATACGAAGGAGAGGAGAATACCAGGCATTCTGGGGGAGGCTAGGCGTGCTAGGGAAGGGTTTCAGAGGGGATAACTGGTCCACAGCACTAGAGACTGCCAATTCATACTTGGCGAGTGCCTCTACAATGTTGTCTGATTCTAATATCTGTGGCTCTACAAAAGAGGTTTTAAAGCCCTCTGGGGTAACTCTCTTCCACTGTCTGAAGAGGCGAGGGGTGTCACAAGTTGCATGGGTTCTCTTCATAGGTGCCTGAATGAATAATTCGATTGACTCTTGGTCGGACCAGGGCAAGAACTGGGGGGATTTACAGAAAACGTGAGGGGAGTTGGAAAAAACAATATCCAGAGTGTGGCCCACTGTGTCTGTGGGGCCCTCATTTAGCTTAGTTAACCCAAGAGTAGCTAGCTCAGTTACGAGTGACTCTGTGTCTGCATGAGAATCACACTCACTGTGTATATTAAAATCACCCAGCAGCAGAAAATTGCTGCTTGCGATTACACAGGTAGCGATTAGTTCAGTAAGATGAAGAGGGAAGCCATTTAGCGGGCCAGGAGGCCGAAAGACCAGAGCCCCCTTCCAACTTATATGGGACGAGCGGTCATTGCGAAAGACCATCACTTCCATGGTCGTGTCACTGTATTGCTCCAGCACGGTAATTAAGCATGGGAGAATTTTGCGAATTCGCGATCCGCGGATTTGCGAATTCGCGATCCGCAAAATTCGCGAATTTGTGCGAATTTGCGGATTTTTGGTTTTTTGCGTGTTCGCGGGTTTTTTTGCGTGTTCGCTGGTTTTTTGCGTGTTCGCGGGGCTTTTTGCGTCTTTGCGAGCCGCTTGCATAGCAAAGTTACCCATGCAGTCGTTTATGGGAGAGGGAGAGAGAGATAGATAGATAGATAGATAGATAGATAGATAGATAGATAGATAGATAGATAGATAGATAGAGAGAAAGAGAGGGAAAGAGAGAGGGAGAGAGAGAACGAGAGAAAGAAAGAGAGGCCGGATCTCTGAAGGGCCAGATTCCTGAGTTGCCCCTACAGAACATACAGCTTTTTATTTTTAGCAAAATGCATATGAAAATTGTGCTGTAAAGGTCTCTTTTAGTTTAACCCCTCCTGACAACTCAAAATGGGTGTATTTGCCATCCTCTCCCTTCTTCCTGTTTTTTATATCTGTAAGTGCTTCCTGATGAGGTTTAATTCCTTGGACAGGTGCCTCGTTGCCTACTTGTAACTATTCTCTGACCCTGCTTCAAGGGTCAGAGCAGGGTCAGAGAATAGTTGCAAGTAGATAACGAGGCGCCAGGAAGCAATTAGCAGCAGGTGTCCAAGTTGAAGTTAATTTGTTTGTAACACTTTTGTAAAAGGTTACAAAGAAATTAGGTTCAACTTTTGCACCTGCTGCTGTAACCCTTGCTTGGCTGAAAATTCGTCCCTGCTGATTCGCGGATTTTACCGCGATTTCACAAGATTCGCAGATCGCGAAATCGTGGAAAATCCGCAAATTCGCCCGCGAAACGGATTTTACGCCCACTCTTAGCAGTAATCTTGATGTAATTCCTATGCGCAATAGCAATTCCACCTCCCATTTTAGTCTGTCTATCCATGCGAACAAATCTGTAACCTTCAGGCAGAGCGAGAACTATGGAGGGGACCGAATGGGGCTTCAGCCATGTTTCGGTAAAGAACCCGAGGTCGGGCTGCATCGAGGAGAGGAGATCCCCTACCTCGGCAGAGTGCTTGGAGAGAGATCTCACATTGCACCGTAGGCTTCTCCACCCCTACCGGGAGTTGGGGGTGGGATTACCTAAGTTGGCTGTGGAGGCGTAGGATGGTATGTTAGTCATGTCTTGGTTAGTGGGTATCTTCTTGTCAGTGGTGGTCTGAAAACCGCAAACGAGACATGAAAAGGACCCTCACACAAGGGCCAGGGGCCCAACCCACTGGCAGGGCAGGGGGTAGAACTCATCTCTACCAGTTCTTTAATAGAATATGTCCGTCTCAGAGAAAGGTCATGATCTACGGGAAAAAGACCAGGATTCCTAGCGACTCCTGGGCGCGCCCGGGTCGGTAAGCTAACCCAATGGGTGAGCTGTGCCAATTTCAGAGTCCAAGAGGTCACAGGTGTTCCCTAAATCCGTCTGGTCCAGATGGATGTTAAGCACCCCCAGGAAGAGATATTGCAAAAAGGACAATGCACGGCGGACAATCACATCTTCTAATCCACTAAGAAAGGACCCAGCAGAACCAGGTGGCCTATAGACTAGGGTCCCTCCCAGCGTGGAACGAGCCGAAAAAACAATAGTGAAATTCAGAAATTCACCCTCCCTCAGTATTATGTTCTCCCCCGAATGAACTCCCAGTTATCCTTGTACACAATGGCAACACCACCCCCTCTGCCATTATGGCGGTCAGTGCAGGGGATTTTAAATCCCTCTGGGATGGCCATATGCACTATCGGATTGGAAGATTCATTCAACCAGGTCTCAGTAATGAACAAAAGGTCAAAGGGAATATCCAAGATGCGGTCGAATATCTTCCGGTAATGTTTCACCAGCGAGCAGCTGTTTATCAACCCAGCTCTAATTGTAAGCCCCAATTTAGCAGCAGAGGGAGCGCCAATCGATTGCCCAACCCCTCCCCCACCAGGTCTGAGGCAAGGTGGAACTTGCACCTTCGACAAACTCTCGGCTGATGAAGGCACCCCTCCCATCTAGTATATGGTTTGCACAGGCAAGGCCTAAACAACAGCAGCTTGTTAGGGCTGTAACATACCGAGGCCTCATGTGTAGAAATTAAATGGGCAGCCTGCCTGGCACTGGCCACTTCCGGGATGCTGACAGGTGCAGAGGGGCTTGCCGTAGGTGCATCTGCTGCGCACCTCAGCTGCGCAGCCACGCAGCGCGTATATTTATGCGCCTACAGCTCAAACAACTAGAGTGCGCACTTCCAAAATGGCGCCTCTAGGTGTCTGGAACCTCTTACGATACTGACACATTATCGGGGCAGGACTGGCAGAGAATGAGGTAAGGGGAGCACGTAGAACACACAAGAATAGACAATTTTAAAATTCGTAAAAAGGTTATTTATTTTAAAAACGGCTGTTAAGCAACTGTTAAGAATCAATCAACCAAGGAGTATATTTTATCAGAATCATTAAAAGATAGTTTTAAAAGCAGCAGTGTGAGCAATGTGCAATGTGCAAAACAGCAAAAAGATCGTTAATCACGGAGCAAACCTCTAAGGCTGATACTATAGCATGCGAAGCAACTTATAATTATGTTTAGGCAATAGTGTGATTTGTTATAAGGATGCATCAAAAGAAATAAAATTAACTTGTATTGTGGCATGTTCTTTTTTCAGAAACCCAAGAACCCCCTGGTTTTAGCATTTTGTGTATGTAGTTGTTTGTTTGTTTAGTTTTTTTGGCCCTGAAGAAGGTGAACCAAACACCGAAGCGTACGTAGGCCGTACGCATCTGAGACCCCCATATAGAAAATCATCTTTTGTATGTAAAGAGAAAGAAGCAAAGACTTGTAGAAAATGCACAAATCAAAAAGTGAATAGATCTCAGAACTTTTTTTCATAGTAATTTATAGGGGTCTCTCAAGAACATGTTACTGTATGTTTACTGTTTTTTTGTTTGATATGTCCACACAGTTTTTTTAGACTGGGAAGTGAATGTAGTAGTATGCATGATGGAACGAATGGTATGAGTGCAAGATGAATTTTTTTGGGGGTTCTTCTTCTTTTGTCTAATTATGTATTGCTTAGAGTGATTTATAGAAAGTGGTGCCTAATTTTCTGTATGTAAACAAATTGCTATGTATTTATTACAAGAAAAATAGAACAAATGAAAAAAATGAAAAATAAAAACAGTATGTTTGAATAAATGTAATGTCTTCGTCATATATATAGCATCCTTCTTGAAATATATTGTGAAGATTATCACTGAAAAAATATATAGGTCTGACTAGAGGTACTTTTATGCTTTGGGAACTTGCACCTCTGACAAACTCTCGGCTGATGAAGGCACCCCTCCCATCTAGTATATGGTTTGCAAAGGCAAGGCCTAAACAACAGCAGCTCGTTACGGCTGTAACATACCGAGGCCTCATGTGGCGAAATTGAATGGGCAGCCTGCCTGGCACTGGCCACTTCCGGGACGCTGACAGGTGCAGACGGGCTTGCCGTATGCGTATCTGCTGCGCACGTCAGCTGCGCAGCCACACAGCGCGCATATTTATGCGCCTACAGCTCAAACAACTAGATTGCGCCCTTCCAAAATGGCGCCTCTAGGTTTCTGGAACCTCTTACGATACTGACACATTATCAGGGCAGGAATGGCAGAGAATGAGGTAAGGGGAGCACGTAGAACACACAAGAATAGACAATTTAAAAATACGTAAAAAGGTTATTTATTTTAAAAACGGCTGTAAAACAACTGTTAAGAATCAATCAACCAAGGAGTATATTTTATCAGAAACATTAAAAGATAGTTTTAAAAGCAGCATTGTGAGCAATGTGCAATGTGCAAAACAGCAAAAAGATAATTAATCACGGAGCAAACCTCTAAGGCTGATTCTCCCACACAGCGCGGATATTGATGCACCTGCAGCCCAAACAACTAGAGAGCGCACATCCAAAATGGCGCCTCTAGGTGTCAGCAATCCTTAATGATACTAACACACACACAGTATCGGGGCAGGACCGGCAGAGAATGAGGCAAGGGGAGCACGTACAACTCACAAAACAGCAAAAAGAACGTTAATTGCGGAGCAAACCTCCAAGGCTCCAGCGGGACATATCTAGGCTTTCCTGTGTTCAGTTTCTATTTCTGGTAAATTCTGGTGGGGTTTTTTCAGTGTTTTCAAGGAATTTCAATTCATTAGAAAAACATTGATTATAAGTGGTTACACATTTTTGTGCCATTAAAAACACCAGAAACAGTGTTTTTCTCGTGTTTATGGAGCATTTATATTTTATTATTGCTTGCTATGTGTACTGATATTGCATGGTATATAGACAGCGTACGTACAGTGTATATGAGGTCCATATACATTTCGCAAATTAAACTTATCGTACTACACCATAAAATGCTTCTTTGGTGAATATTTGGTCATGCGCGCTCGCTCTTTTCTTCCCATGTAAACTTTTATCTGTGAAAAGGCCCTCTCATCATTGGCTCTTGAGACAGGCAACTCTAAAATAGTCAGTACACAATTTGCTAATTCTGACCACCGACATAGCATTCCATGCCAATACTGGTGCACCAGAATATTGTGATTCTCTGCAACAAGTTCTGCAACGTATGCGTTGAACTGGACGTTTATGCCCTCAGAGTTATTGATTATAGTAGTATGTGGGGCTGTGTCCTTTGCGGGGACGGGTAGGACAACGTAACAATATATATAAATAAGGGGACCCGGTCACGATTGAATTCTGCTGCTTTTTTATTCAGCGGTTCAAAAGGGGGTGGTGATGGACGGAGCATCTGAATCAATCAAACACTCACACCCAGTCAAAAGATCTGGGTTTAATCCATCACTGTTCTTTAGCCCACTCTGCCACCCCAGTTCAGACATGGCTATATGCAAATCAGTCTGACCCTGTGCCTCATGGTAACAGTCCAGCCCGAACTGCCAAGCCATGTCTTCCCTGGACCGGAAACAAGCTTCTGAGGACCGGTTTCTGGCATTCCAGCAGTCTTCAGCCTGGCTTGCTTGAATCCAGTGGCAAAGTGATCAAGGGTCTCACGTCTGAGCATACCCTGAACCACATATGGCGGCCAAAAACGGTACAAGAGGGGGTGGTGATAGAGGGAGCATCTGAATCAATCAAACACTCACACCCAGTCAAAAGATCTGGGTTTAATCCATCACCATTCTTTAGCCCACTCTGCCACCCCAATTCAGACATGGCTATATGCAAATCAGTCTGACCCTGTGCCTCACGGGAACAGTCCAGCCCGAACTGCCAAGCCATGTCTTCCCTGGACCGGAAACAAGCTTCCGAGGACCAGTTTCTGGCATTCCAGCCGTCTTCAGCCCGGCTTGCTTGAATCCAGTGGAAAAGTGAGCAAGGGACTCACGTCTGAGCATACGCTGCCACACTTATAGCGGCCAAAAGCGGTACAAAAGGGGGTGGTGATGGACAGAGCATCTGAATCAATCAAACACTCACACCCAGTCAAAAGATCTGGGTTTAATCCATCACCGTTCTTTAGCCCACTCTGCCACCCCAGTTCAGACATGGCTATATGCAAATCAGTCTGACCCTGTGCCTCATGAGAACAGTCCAGCCCGAACTGCCAAGCCATGTCTTCCCTTGACTGAAAACAAGCTTCCGAGGACCGGTTTCTGGCATTCTTTTGTAGATGGAAAGATGTAAACATTTTTATTACACAATTTTTTTTTATATCTTCACATTTTGTATTGCAGTATTTGTAACATATACATTGTAATAATATATTAATGAGCATATTACATTTTAAATATTGTATTTAAAAATTGATATGTTAATTAATTTACATATAATTGCCATTTTCAAAAGTATGTACATAAAATAGTTCACATTTTTATATAATTTTTTTCTTTTTACAATAATAAACATATTTATAATATACAATAATTTATTAATGTACAATTATATTTAAAAAAATATTGTATATTTTACATTATGCATATGTTTATTCTAAACATTTATAAAATTATTACAATTTATGGAAAATAATTTGCTATTTATAACACATTTTGTCTTCATTATAATGGGGATTAAGTCCTATTTTTGTTTTTATTATGCTGCCATTTTGTTTTGTGTACTTCACTTTTTTGTCTGTCTACATCGTTTTTTGAGTCATTTCAGAAAACGGAATCTCGCGGTTGGGAGCTGCTACGTGTTGGTGAATGTAAGTTTAATTTTAATTACTTTTAAGTACATTTTAAGAAATTATAGAGCTAGTTTTAGTGTGTACGTGTTGCTATGTGTTTCATTTTACTGTTTATGTGAAAAGTACGTGTTATTTAAGGACGTTAGTGATTGCGTACTTTGTTTGATATTTAATATGGAAGTTATGTTAATCTATTGTATTAAAGTATTACTTTATGTATATTACTGTCTTTTATATGTTATTTTTAGGCTTTGTGGGTTTCGTATTTATTGCGGGTGAGTTTTGTTTGTACTTTATTTACAGGTGTTCGTTTTGGTGACCGGATGGATTTGATCTCGTTTTTTTTTAACATACAGGGAAATGTTTAAATACATTTCATTATTTTTCGGGATTTTGGAGCGTTTTTTATCGTGATTTATTTTCGGGTTTTTTATGGTTCCGTTAATCAGGGGATTGCTACGTTGGACCCTTATTATACAGTTGTATTTTTAGAATTTTGTGGGGATTTTTTTTATGATGTGGATTGCTTTTGGTTGTATTCGTGTTAAAACCATCTACTTGCAACACATTCTACAGCTGCAGAACCGTAAGTAATTATTATTTTTTAATTTGGGGTGGATTTTGCTAAATTGGTATTTTTTTTTCAATTAGTTCCATTATGTCTTGTAATAATAAATTACATTTATTTTTACATGACATAATTTAACTAATTTTAAAAAATGGTCTGTTTTATTTATTGTTTGATGCGTTCTTATTTGTATTTTGTTAAAAGATAGATTTTGCAATTAGGTCTAAGTATTCTAGACCTTGGATACTTGGGTACATTCTTGTTTTTTGTTGTAGGTATTTGTATATATTTAATGTTTGTTTACTTAGTTTTGGCCCGATTTTTGATAGAGATTGCTCAATTCTTAGTTCTTGGTAGCTTTGCTCTTTTTTGATGCTTTGGATTAGTTTATTAAGTGTTGGTTATGTTCTTCCTATTGTGGCTTGGAAGGCATTATGCCATCCTTCTTCTGCGTTGTTAGTTTTGGCTTTCTGTGCTATAGTAATAGCATATACATTCCATCATGGAATTTGGAATTTAGGTTTTCTGCGGTGACCAGAACGATGTAATCTTCCCACCCAGGTGTCTTCAAAATAGTCTAAGAAGGGAGTTCATTTTTTCTCATTACTGAGGTAGAAAGGGCTGTCAAGTAATAAATTGTAATAATTAGCGACTTCTGTTGTTGGCACATATGCCAGTGCAATTAAATTTTTAATCTGGTAATCAAAGTTACTGTTTGTTGAATATTCAATGCTTAAAGTAGATTTTTGTAAGTGTCTCCATATACTTTGCTTGTAGTGATAGTAACACCCTTGTATTGAAGTGTGTGGATATATTTTAAGTATAGCTTGAATCATAGCTATTTCAAAGTCTAATATGATTCTTTGTGGATAGTAATTATCAGTAAAATCTTTGATATTTGTTAAAATTTATACGTAGGTTGCATTTGTTTTATTTGGCAGCAGTGTATAAATTAAAGGGATATTAGTTTCCTGGTATTCACCGTGGATGGTGTAAATTTGATAGAAATGTTTGGGACAAACTTTAAAAGTTCCGTCCATCATCCATGTTTCACACGATTTTAGTTTTTGCAAATTGCTATTTGTTGCAAAAAGTAAAATTCTTTTATCATGACTTTGGTTATCATACATTAAGAATTTATCTTCATTGTGGGTAATAGTATATTCTGGATATATTTTAATTTCTTGAAAAGTTGCAGGTGCTGGTGGAGTTGGATCAGAAGCTTGTTTTGTTTTAGCTATTAATCTTTTCAAGTTGGGTATTGAAGGTAACTGTCCTGTAACATGTTCTGGCACTTTGCTTAAAACATTTTTCAAAATAGTGGTGCTTATTTCTTGGGAGCCTGTACTAGCTTCTCTCAATGTCTCTAGCGCTTCTCTTACTTCGACCTATGTTACATTGGGTGGGTGGTTATGCTCACGTACATTTACAACATTGTTATCAACAGTAGTTGCTCTACCATAGCATGCAGTTGAATAATTTTTACTACATTTCCAATGGGTTTTATTCTCTTTGACTCTTTCTTGGGTGTAGGTATAACCCATGTAGCTCAGCATTATTTTCCCCTTTTGAGAAGTTATAAAAGTAGCTCCTTCTGCCATGTCTAAGGTAGATCTGTGAAGACATATATATGTGTTTTTAGTAAAAATTATAATCATTTATTTAAATGTCTAGGCTAAAATGAGAAATTTAAAAATGTACTTACAATGTTGTTTTTCAGCTAATCAGATGTTTTCTGTTCTTATATTCAGAGTTTCACTGTTTAATGTCCTGTAGTTGTGGTAGAGAATAGTAGTAATTAATGATATAGTTGTATACTTGTTTGTTTCTACTTTCTGATTATTAATACACACAGTGGGTATACTTACTTAATTTAGTAGAAGATGTTGTTTGTGTAGTTGTAGATTGGTAGATGAAGTTTGTATATTCTGGAAAAAAAGTTAATATTATTTAGTTATTATAATTGGATATATTAGTAGCTCATAAAATATCAAGTCTTTTGGAACTTCTGTTTGCTATATTCCTAGTTATTTTAAATTTTTCTAAGTAGAAATTGATAAGGCTGTTCATATTTTAAATTATTTATTTATTGTGGCTGTTGTTGATAGGATGTTTTAGTTATATTTTACAAAAAAGAGAGAGCATTTCTTTATTTCATGGAGTTTAGCTACTTTTAGTGAGGTTTTTATGCTACATAAAATGGGAGTTCACTTACTTGGGTTGTAGTAGACTGTGTTGTAGTCGTTGTTGTAGGTGTGTATTCTCTTCTCTTCAGCAAAGTAACCATTTTTCTCCAAGTTTGGGCCAAAAATGGTAATTTTAGTTAAGTATGTAATTGTTTTTATAGTAGTGAGTTAAGTAATGGTTCATTTTGATTGGTTCAATTACATGTATTTTAAACTCATTGGGTGAGAACCTTAGTTTGAATTTGAAAACCGTTATTTTTTATTGAGCATGTAGTAATAATTATTTTGTTCTACTTTGTATTAGAAAAAGTCGTGTATGTGTTTTATTATAATAGTTAATAATGTTAAAAATGTTAAAATATGTTAAATGTTAATAAAACTAATCAAAAAAAAGTGTATTATACTTTTTGGTAACGTTTATATTACAAATGTTTATTTAAATATTATATATAAATATAAATATATAAAATATATAGTATATAGATATATAGATATATGTTAGAAACGCTTTTTTATAATTTAAATAATTATAAAAAAGTAAAATAGTTGAAGGTATTGTGTATTTAAGGTTATTGAGAAGTAGGCGATATTTTTAATATATGAAAATAGGCACTAAGTTACTCGATGTTTGTGTTATCGATATTAGTGTAGATGATAATGTTATTTCAAGGGTTTATGTACTCGATATAAATGAAAACGAAATTAATGTAGTCGATAAAAAAAAATTGATATTTGTGCAAAACCTTGTTTAAGTATATAGTGATATGTTTTTGTGATGATATTTTTGTTGGTCGGTGTTTTTGTAATCGATATTTCATCATGGAACCTTCCACGTGATAAGGTCCGGATAGCGAGTCTACGGAAGCAGTATAAATTACCTGTTCAAATGCTTAAGGATGAAATCAAGGCAGAGGCACGGAATGCCCTTTTATCTGTGGAGGTGTTGAAGGACAGCTCCAGATTTTGGGCAATAGTTAATACCCCGTTTTTCTCGGAACTGGAAAACGATAGTCAGGATAATAATATTACTGAAGAACAGTGGTTGGCGCATTTTGAAGAAATTTATGGCTCTGTGGAGTCATCATATTCCCCACCAAGGTCTTTCCCTCGTTTGGAAATAGCGCCATTTGTGTTTTCTGTGGCGGATACTGAGAGAGCTATTCAGGAGACCCTAGTAATACAGCGCTCGGGCCCTGACGGAGTGCCAGCAGATATATTTAAATCTGATCCCAAATTTTGGGCAGAAATACTGACAAATGTTTTCAACGCCTGTGGGTCGCAAGGGTTTCTTCTTTCATGTTCCCATTCAACTATTATCCCCGTTTTAAAAAAAGGCCAGAGAGTGGACCCGCAGTGCTACAGACCCATATCAATGATTGACTCAGCGGTAAAGGTCTTAGGTAAAGTGATCCTAGCGAAGATTTCTGACTGGGCAGATGACAACATGATCCTATCCAACTTACAGTATGGATTCAGGAAACGCAGAAGTACTATGGATCAATGTCTTAATTTGTATTTATTAATCAATAAATATACAATAGCTAAAGAAGAATTCCTCCAGATGGCATTCATGGACCTATCTTTAGCGTTCAATCTGGTCAATAGGTCGAGGCTATGGAATATCCTGTTAGAAATGGGGATTGAGCCTTGTCTAGTTTATTTTTTGGCTGATCTCCACCTGGACCTCTTAGCGTGTGTTAGGATCTCGCAGGATGGCAAACACACTAGGCCTTTTACATCTGAGAGGGGCGTCCGGCAAGAGTGTATATTGGCACGATTGCTTTTCACCCTATACATTAATGCTCTGGAAAAATCCCTTGCAGAGGTGAGTCCGGATATTCCGCATGTAGGAGATTGTATGCGAATGATGCCGTACTCTTAGCACTGACCGCGATAGTTGTACACAGGCTATTGGACGCATTTGGTGCCTACATGAAGTCACTGGATTTGATTATTAATACCGGGTAAAAGCTACAGGAAAACTAAGGCTTTTTATTGTAATGGGGTGGAAGTGACTAGGGTGTCCTCTTTTACATTCCTTGGAATCTTGGATCCCCAAGGAAAAAAAAATGCAGTTTTTAGATCTACATCATCCCTGTTAGGGTTTGCCCACCGCTTGGGGACTAGGCATTGTGGAAGCTATCCTTAAGGTATACTCCTCAAAGTGCCTTGCCATTGCCTCTTATGGTTCCTCAATATGGGGTTTCAAACAGCAGGAGGGGTTGCAGCAAGTAGAAAACACATTTTTGTGTAGTCTTTTATCTGTTCCTCAGTCCACCCCAATTTTCTCCATACATCAAGAAATGGGGCAGGGTTATGTTTCAGATATCCAGAGAACCGCCCCGTTACTGTGCTGGCTTAAAACCTGGCTTAATCCGGAATTGACTTTGAATCATCAAATCCTTCGAGATTGTGTCAAACTGGATAAAGCTAGCAAAATTAAGTGGTTGTCCTACTTTAAGACCATGCTACTTAAATTGGGGCGGCCAGAACTATTTGAAACACCAGATAGAATCTGCAAGGAAGATGTGAAGTGGGTCAAGATTAATTTTATGAATTTATTGTTGACGCACCAGGAAGATCAATAGATGAAGAAACCCTTAGTTAGGGCTCACTTTTTAACTAAATCTACCTTGCTTATTGAACCCTATCTAAAATTGGTGAATCGGGCCTTTCATCTCTGGTTATTGACTAGGTTCCATTTTAATTTGATCCACTTCACCTTGGGTGAGTTCCCTGTGTGTTCTAAACCTGAGGATGCAGATCCCTGTCAATGTTACAATTATTCCGTACAAGACAATATGCACTTTATGATGTTTTTTGACCTTTTTAAAGAAATTTGTAGGAAGTTTTTAATCCTTATTTTGAGTGGCAAGGGCCTTTTGCAAGTTAGACCTGCTTTGCTCCATCTTCAAATGTTGAGTAGTCCCATGGACATGTTTACCATTTCTAATTTTCTTGCAGCCGCTGTTCGTAGCAAACAAAAAAGAGGTGCCAGACTAACAATAGTGTAAATAATCAGCCTATTATTGCATGATTTTTATTGTTTTTATCCATGTAGGTTATTTTATAGTTATGAAATAATGTATAATAAATTTATGAAAATTATTTTAGATGTGGATTAGTCTAATTCTGTTTAAATTTACAATGTACTGTTATGATTTTAATTAATTGAATAAAGTGGATTGATGATGATGATGAATGTTTGCAGCACACCTCACACCAAAAATATCATTAACACAAGAAACTTGTTTAAATGTATCAAATGTGATGTAATTCAAACACAATGTTTGTAGCATTCAAACATAAACAGGATAAATGCTAAGATGTCTACATTTCTACTAAATAGATGATCCTTCCACCAACCAAATCATACAGAAGCAAAGCATGTTTGGAAATGGAGAAGGACATATATCCAGAGTCGATAACAGACCGTGGATCCCTGCATGCATAGACACAACGAAAAAAATAATGCACATTCCATAATGTCTATCATCTGCACTTTTTTTCACAAAGGTCAGAGCTACATACAATATTGGCAACTGTAACATCCAATCTCGGGGGGCGCTAGAGGGCGCACTGCGGAATGGCCGCACTGTCGTGAGGCTCCCGCTGCCCGGAGCTATTATCCGCCTAGGGATCCTGATTACCATCGCTGCGCCCTGATCTGACCCCACAGATCTATTGGGATGTCGACTGACCTCCCACGGTCCAAATACTGGGCCATTCGGAGGTTGCTGGCCGGAGCTACGAGGATCCCAAGTTTCCCCGACTTGCGCTCTGGAGGTCTGATGCCCCTTGGCCCGGTGTCATCGTTCATGCCAGTCCGGGGCTCTGCATGTGGGGTGTAGGCCTTGCTCCGCCCCTCTCCACCGGGCCCTCTCGCTAGCCGGGCAGACCGTTTGGGTTTCCCTTGCTGTCGGACTGATCCCTTGGATCCTACAGCTGCCTGCCCGGATACCATTGCTCACGGAGCCGCAGCGGATCTTCTTCTTGTCTTCTGGGGGCTCGCCCCTTGGATCTGGAAGCGGGGACGGCCATTTTCTCGTCGTTGGGAGTGGCGGGGCGCGCTGGCCTGCTCGTGCCCCCACGATTCGGGCTTTTTTGGCCGTACCCTTTGTCCGAACTATATCCTGGCTTCTATTTGCTTTGGTCCCCCATTGCATCGCTAGCGCACCATTATGGGGAAGCCGGACACTAAACAATCCAAATTGTCCTTTGACTCTGGAGGGGCTAGACGGGGGTCGCGCTTGCTCCAGGAGGCCGGGACTTCGCGGTCCCCCCCCCCGAATGCCGCTGATAATGTACCGCAACCACCACCACCGGACTTTACCCAAATGATGCAGGAGATGAGGCAGGGGTTCGCCACGATAGTGGACAAGGTGGACAAAATATCGTCGCGCATGGATGCGGTCGTCCAGAAGCTGGACGTGCATGAGGAGCGATTGACAGCGGCGGAACAGCGCATTTCGGACCACGACGACACGGCGGCCACCCATACCACCCAACTGGCGAGAATGGACAATATCTTGCGCGTCATTGCCGCTAAGAATGAGGAGTTGGAGGCGAGGAGTAGGCGCAACAACGTCCGCATCGTAGGTGTGCTGGAGTCCACAAATGTGGGCAAAATGGAGACTTATGTGGAGAGGCTACTGGTGGGCGCCATTGGGGCGGCAGCGTTCTCATCCCAGTTCATTGTTGAGAGAGCGCATCGGTCACTGGGACCTCGGCCGGCCTCTGGGGCTGCACCGCGCCCCATCATTGCGCGCCTTTTGAACTATCGTGACCGGGACGCCGCCCTCCAGGCTGCCCGCACTAATAGGGCCCTTTCCTTCGAAGGGGTGTCTTTCACCATGTACCCCGACTTCACGCCAATGGTACAGGACCAGCGTCGTAAGTTCCTGGGGGTGAAAAAGAAACTTCGGGATCTACAAGTGGACTACGCCTTGCTGTATCCTGCCAAACTTAGGGTGACGTACCAGGCTAAACAACATTTTTTCACCAACCCACAGCATGCTGAGGACTTTGCGAAGCGCCTCCAGCGCGAGCGAGCAGCTGCGGATCGTGGAGGCGATCGAGATCCTGGGGATGAGCATTCGGCGGCTGAGGAAGAGGTCGCCTGATTGTGGTGACTTTGGTCTTTGTCTCTCCTTTTATTGTTTTTGGAGTATTCTGGACGGTTACCTTTTATATTGACTTCCACTGCCTTCTTTCTCCGCATATGCGGCCTACCTATTGCCCGCTTTTACTTTTGTTGGGGCTGGGGTCATGTCCTTATTGAGATGAGTGAGTGCGTTTTTTGTTTCTTGGGGTCGGTATGGCACTGCAGGATGGTGCTATCTGGTGTCGCGCTCTGGGCACCCACCCCCCCGTGCTGCGCCTGGGGCCGTCTGACACTCGTTGGCGCGGGCACTGGCGTGGCGTGAGGGAGTGGTATCGTGCACCTCTGGAAGGTTCCCCGGAGGGTGTGCCCCATATGTACCTTTGGTTTGGATTCTAGTCCTTTGTTGTTCGACTGGATGTGAGTTGGGGAACGGGGGGCGGGGGTGCGTATGGCCTGATAGTTGGGGTGGTATCAAGTGGGTGGGTGGGGCGGGAATGAAGCTGTCCATGTTTGCTTGCCCGGGACTCGTGGGTCGGTATGAGAGGCGCTGCTGTTGTCTGTGTGCACAGGTGTGGTATCGTGCCCGCTGTTTAGGCTGGTCCACTTCTTTATTTGGCGGAACTGATCCTGGGGCCTGTGCTCTCGTCCGCTGTGGGCCCGAGTGCACCGGTCGCCATCTTAGGCTGCCACGTGATGGAGAGCGCTTGGCAAGAGAAGCGCGTATGCGAGTTGTGGGTCGCGTGAGCTGGATTGGCAGCGTGCGGCGCGCAGTATGCTCTGAGTGCTTGTTGCATGGGTGGATTGGCTGGGGGGGGATTGTTGAGGTTTTGGTTGTTCGGTTCGGAGATGGCTGGGGAATGTGTGGAGTGTATGTGGGGGGGTGTCCGCGTCCTAGGGTGTGGACCTGTCGCTGGCTGTTGCTGGTAGTTGGATGTCCTGTATTTGTTTATTGGGTCCCGTGGGGCCCTGACACTGGGTAATGTCGACTGCTGTTATAGATCAGATATCGATTCTGTCCTGGAATGTACGGGGACTTAATGATGCCAGGAAATGTCGCAGTGTGGTCCAGTATCTGGACAGGCATGCTATTCATGTTGCTCTCCTCCAGGAGACGCATCTGCGTCCCGCTTCTCCCCCAACTTTGGCGGGCGGTGGGCTGCGGCCAGGAGGTTTGCTTCCTATTCTTCTTATGCTCGAGGGGTTGTCATCCTTGTTAAAAGATCGCTCGCATTTCAGGAACTGGGATTTGTGGGGGACCCTGAGGGGCGCTATGTGCTATTGTGGGGGCGGCTTGGGCAGGACACTGTACTGTTTGTAAATTGCTATGCTCCTAATGTCGATACGCCAATCTTTTTTGTCACTTTGTGGGGTCATGTTCTTGCTGTGGATGCCACTTACATTGTGTGGGGGGGGGGATTTCAATTTTGCATTTCATGCCCAGTCGGACAGATCGGAGGGGAGTCCTCAGTATAATGTACAGGCTAGAGAAGTGTTGCGTGGAATTGTGGAGGAGGCTGGGTTGGTCGACAGCTGGAGATACACCCACCCTGCCACCAAGGAGGGCACTCATTACACCACACATGCACGTTCATGGGCGAGACTGGACTATGTGTTTCTGTCTAGAGGGTTGGTAGCTGGCCTACGGGAGGCTACACATCTGGCTCGGACGTACTCCGATCACTGTCCGGTGAAGGTTGTTCTATCCGTCCCCGGGCTGCATAGGCCGCGCCCACCATGGCGTCTATTTCCAACTGCTTTGCTTGATCCGGTGTTCAAGGAGGAGCTTGGTGTGGAGGTAGAGGCGTTCTTCCCTAGAAACAAGGGCTCTGTGGACAGCGTCGAGGTTATATGGGAGGCGTTCAAGGTTGCGATCCGGGGTGTCACTATTTCTAAAAGCTGTGGAGTTCTTCGACTGATTGTTCGGACCCTCGAGACCTTGGAAGCTGACTTGCGGGATTTAGAACGCAGGATGCAGGTTGACTCTGATACCGATCTTCTGGTGCAGTTCCGTACTAAACTCTCCGAGTACGAGGAGGAGGCTGCTAGAGAGGCTAAGCATAGGGGGAAATATTGGACGGCGAGGCGATACTGTGAAGGGGAGAGGCCCGGTAAGGTCCTCGCTGCCCTTACTAGACATCCAAGGCATGGGTCGGACGTGTTGGAATTGGTGTCACCGGATGGCACTCGCTGTCGGGACACTTCGGAGATTCAGCGTTCTTTTATTGACCATTATGCGCACCTTTACACAACACAGCAGACGGGTGAGACTCGGTATGGTGGATTTCTTGACGAGCTGGCACTTTGTTGGTTATCGGATGGCCATCGAGAGTTCTTAGGTAGGCCCCTGGAGGTGGAGGAGGTCAGGAATGCCATCATGTCTCTGTCTAATGGGAAGGCCGCCGGTCTGGATGGCCTTCCTGCTGAATTTTACAAGTGTTACGTAGACACCATGGCCCCTGTTCTCCGTGAGGTTTTTGAGGAGTCCCTGGAGGAGGGGCGTCTGCCGGGCTCCATGTGTGAGGTCGCCATTACGTCGCTGCTCAAGCCGGGTAAGGATCCGTTGGATGTGGGCTCCTATAGGCCCCTCTCATTGCTCAATTGTGATGTTAAAATTCTCGCGAAGGTCTTGGCAGTAAGACTAGCCGAGCTCATGCCCGTTATTGTATTGCCCGATCAGTCGGGATTTGTGCCCGGCCGTGCTACCTCCCACAATCTTCGCACCTTGTTTTCGCTTGTGTCGACCATTGCTCCTACTGTCCCGGTTGCCGCCATCTTTCTTGATGCCACTAAGGCGTTTGACTCTGTTGAGTGGGGCTATCTTATTGATGTTCTCTGTCGGATGGGCTTCCCCAGGATCTTCATCTCATGGGTTAAGCTCTTATATACTGATCCGATGGCAAGGGTAGTGGTGAATGGGGTGTTGTCCCCCTCGTTCCCTCTTACGAGAGGGACCCGACAGGGATGCCCCCTCTCGCCCCTCTTGTTTGCGATAGCCATTGAGCCGCTGGCCTGCAGGATTCGTCAATTTCACCAGCAGAGCGCCTTTAATTGTCTTCAGCGGCAAGTCGGTATTTCTTTATACGCCGACGATGTAACACTCTACGTTAAAGACCCTGAGAACAACCTTAATTCGCTCTTACGGGAGCTGGTCGCTTTTGGAGGTGTCTCCGGTGTCCATATCAACTGGCGGAAGTCTCAGCTTTTCCCCCTCACTGCTGCTGTAGCTAGGTTTCCCCTTGACTATCCTCTGGAATGGTGTGATTCGGAGTTGCGATATCTCGGCATTGTCGTGTCCTTGGATAGAGAAGACTCGGTTCGGCTTAATTATGGAGTGGCTATTACTAAACTTGCAGATGACGTCACCAGATGGATGTCCTTGCCTCTCTCCATGGCCGGTAGGGCGTCCCTTATCAAGATTGTAGTTTTGCCCCGCTTTCTTTACCTCTTTCAAAACCTTCCGTATCATCCTGGTGCTTATTTTTTTCGCAGACTACGCTCCGAGCTCATACGATTGTTCTGGGGGGGAAAGCAGCCGCGGGTGGCTTGGGCTACCCTTACGTTGCCCTATGCTGATGGCGGTTTCGACGTCCCTGACTTTGAGCTTTATTATCTTAGCGCTCAGGCGCATTACGCTTATCACTGGATGCACCCCACGCCGTTTATGCCCCAAATTGCCGCTGAACATTGGGTTGCCCACCTGCTCCCTCTGGAGGGGATGGTTTTGGACAGGGTGTCGGATGTGGAAACGCCTCGCACGACGGTGACGTGCACGGTGGATGCTTGGAAACGGGTGGCTCAATTGCTGGACGTTTCCTTTCTCTATTCGCCGACCTTGCCTCTGTCTTATCATCCTGATTTGTCGCTGTTGTTGGAAACGGGGTTTCAACGAATGTGTCGACGGCTCGGTGTCCTCACGTGGGGCGACTTGTTTCATGAAGGTGCCTTCCGCACACAGGCTCATTTCTTCGGAGTGGCTGCTTGCTCCCCTCTGGAGCTGTTCTACTTTATCCGCTTACGGCAGGGCATGCGTGCTCTGCTACCGGATTTCCCTTCGGAGCCTGGGGTTACCCTCCCCCTCCACGTGCTTTTGGTTTCAGATGGGCGACACCTGGTGTCGAAATTATACGGGGCTATTCGCAGACAGCGTTCGGTCCCGGCCAATCGGGTGCGCGAGCAATGGGTTGCTGAGTTGGGAGCCCCTATTACCGATGAGCAATGGAAGTACTGCTGTGGGCTCACTGCCAATGTTTCCTCTAGTTGTCGCCTTAAAATTATCCACTACAAGTTTGTTCAGAGGTACTATTATACCCCGGCGAGGAAACTACGGTTTCATTAAGCGGAGGATGACAGGTGTGCTAGGTGTCGTGCGGAAGGCGCTGACTTCCTGCACTTGGCTTGGAGCTGCGCGGGGGTGCTGGAATATTGGACTCAGGTTCATGAAGCCCTGCAGATTATGGCGGAGGATGGGGTGGCATTTGGCCCCTTAGTGATGTTGCTGGGCTACTCTAAGGACGTGCCTGCCTCTCACTGTAGATTTGTTGATGTGGCCCTGCTGCTGGCTAAGCATAGGGTTGCTTGTTGCTGGGGTCGTGGCAGGGTGCCGCGCTTTCAGGATTGGGTGACTGACCTCATATACTGTCAGGATCAATACAATATCTACGCTGACTTGATGCCTGTCCGATGCAGACCGAAGGACTTTTGGAGTCCGCTCCAGGTGTACCTCCTAACCAGAGCTGTGCAGGACTCTGATTCTGAGCTTGGGGACCGTGAAGGGATTGGTTAATGGCAACATGATGGGCTGGGATTTTATGTTCCACCTGCTGATGTCCTAGTATCGGGGGAGAGGCTGGGTTGTCTCCTCTACATGCGAGCTCTTGGGGGCTGTGGTTCCCTTTACGACAAGTGTGTGGCTAGGAAATGAGATCGTATCCCTGTAAGGTATCATTATTTTCTGTGTCCCTTTTGTCTGAGTCTCCTTTGTTTTATATGCTATACGCTAACAGAATGTGTCCATACTGTATTGTCTTATTAGCTTGCCTGTACATGCTGGATCATTGCTCTCTAATTTGCACTGTACATTTCGATGTTGCTCCGTGTATTGGCTGGTATGCGGTCCTGCCCTTGCTTGTATCTCATTTTTTGGTTCTGACGTACCATTGTAATGGCCATATGTGACTGTATGTATTGTGTATGATTTACAAAAGGGGGTGGTGATGAACAGAGTGTCTGAGTTAAACAGACCACTCTTACCCAGTCCAAGGATCAGGGCTTGATCCATCACCGTTATTTATCTCACTGCCCCATCCCAGCTCAGAACCTGGCTATATGCAAATCAGTCTGTCCCTGGCCCAGTGCATCATGGGAACAGGGCAGACTAAACTACCAAGCCAATTCTTCACCAGAAAGGAGACAAGCTACCGGGGACCGGTTTCTGGCATTTCGGCCTTCTTCGGCCCGGCTTGCTTGAATCCTGATGGAGCAGTGAGAAAGGGACTCATGTCTGAGTATACCCTGCCACACCTATAGTGGCCAAAAACGATTTACAAAAGGGGGTGGTGATGAACAGAGTGTCTGAGTTAAACAGACCACTCTTACCCAGTCCAAAGATCAGGGCTTGATCCATCACCGTTATTTATCTCACTGCCCCATCCCAGCTCAGAACCTGGCTATATGCAAATCAGTCTGTCCCTGGCCCAGTGCATCATGGGAACAGGGCAGACTAAACTACCAAGCCAATTCTTCACCAGAAAGGAGACAAGCTACCGGGGACCGGTTTCTGGCATTTCAGCCTTCTTCGGCCCGGCTTGCTTGAATCCTGATGGAGCAGTGAGAAAGGGACTCATGTCTGAGTATACCCTGCCACACCTATAGTGGCCAAAAACGATTTACAAAAGGGGGTGGTGATGAACAGAGTGTCTGAGTTAAACAGACCACTCTTACCCAGTCCAAAGATCAGGGCTTGATCCATCACCGTTATTTATCTCACTGCCCCATCCCAGCTCAGAACCTGGCTATATGCAAATCAGTCTGTCCCTGGCCCAGTGCATCATGGGAACAGGGCAGACTAAACTACCAAGCCAATTCTTCACCAGAAAGGAGACAAGCTACCGGGGACCGGTTTCTGGCATTTCAGCCTTCTTCGGCCCGGCTTTCTTGAATCCTGATGGAGCAGTGAGAAAGGGACTCATGTCTGAGTATACCCTGCCACACCTATAGTGGCCAAAAACGATTTACAAAAGGGGGTGGTGATGAACAGAGTGTCTGAGTTAAACAGACCACTCTTACCCAGTCCAAAGATCAGGGCTTGATCCATCACCGTTATTTATCTCACTGCCCCATCCCAGCTCAGTACCTGGCTATATGCAAATCAGTCTGTCCCTGGCCCAGTGCATCATGGGAACAGGGCAGACTAAACTACCAAGCCAATTCTTCACCAGAAAGGAGACAAGCTACCGGGGACCGGTTTCTGGCATTTCAGCCTTCTTCGGCCCGGCTTGCTTGAATCCTGATGCAGCAGTGAGAAAGGGAGTCATGTCTGAGTATACTCTGCCACACCTATAGTGGCCAAAAACGATTTACAAAAGGGGGTGGTGATGAACAGAGTGTCTGAGTTAAACAGACCACTCTCACCCAGTCCAAAGATCAGGGCTTGATCCATCACCGTTATTTATCTCACTGCCCCATCCCAGCCTCATTGCACCATCAGGATTCAAGCAAACCGGGCCGAAGACGGCTGTAATGCCAGAAACCGGTCCCCGGGAGCTTGTTTCCTTCCCAGTGTAAGAATTGGCTTTTGTAGTTTGGTTTGCCCTGTTCCCATCATGCACTGGGACAGGAACAGACTAATTTGCATACAGCCAGGTTCTGAAATTGGGATGGTGCAGTGAGCTAAAAAACGGTGTTGGATCTAGCCCTGATCTCTTGACTAGGTGAGAGCTTTCTGCTTAATTCAGAGACTCTGTCCCTCACCACCCCTTGTTGTAAATATTTTTGTCCCCCCTAAGCGTGGAAGGGTATTCTCAGATGTGAGACCCTTGCTCATTGCACCATCAGGATTCAAGCAAACCGGGCCGAAGACGGCTGTAATGCCAGAAACCGGTCCCCGGGAGCTTGTTTCCTTCCCAGTGTAAGAATTGGCTTTTGTAGTTTGGTTTGCCCTGTTCCCATCATGCACTGGGACAGGAACAGACTAATTTGCATACAGCCAGGTTCTGAAACTGGGATGGTGCAGTGAGCTAAAAAACGGTGTTGGATCTAGCCCTGATCTCTTGACTAGGTCAGAGCTTTCTGCTTAATTCAGAGACTCTGTCCCTCACCACCCCTTGTTGTAAATATTTTTGTCCACCCTAAGCGTGGAAGGGTATTCTCAGATGTGAGACCCTTGCTCATTGCACCATCAGGATTCAAGCAAACCGGGCCGAAGACGGCTGTAATGCCAGAAACCGGTCCCCGGGAGCTTGTTTCCTTCCCAGTGTAAGAATTGGCTTTTGTAGTTTGGTTTGCCCTGTTCCCATCATGCACTGGGACAGGAACAGACTAATTTGCATACAGCCAGGTTCTGAAACTGGGATGGTGCAGTGAGCTAAAAAACGGTGTTGGGTCTAGCCCTGATCTCTTGACTAGGTGAGAGCTTTCTGCTTAATTCAGAGACTCTGTCCCTCACCACCCCTTGTTGTAAATATTTTTGTCCACCCTAAGCGTGGAAGGGTATTCTCAGATGTGAGACCCTTGCTCATTGCACCATCAGGATTCAAGCAAACCGGGCCGAAGACGGCTGTAATGCCAGAAACCGGTCCCCGGGAGCTTGTTTCCTTCCCAGTGTAAGAATTGGGTTTTGTAGTTTGGTTTGCCCTGTTCCCATCATGCACTGGGACAGGAACAGACTAATTTGCATACAGCCAGGTTCTGAAACTGGGATGGTGCAGTGAGCTAAAAAACGGTGTTGGATCTAGCCCTGATCTCTTGACTAGGTGAGAACATTCTGCTTAATTCAGAGACTCTGTCCCTCACCACCCCTTGTTGTAAATATGTATGTATTGTGTATGCACTTCCCTTTTCCCTGCTTGTCTCCAAATAAAGGTTTAAAAAAAAAAAAAAACTGTAACATCCAATCTCTGTGAATGTGCAAAACACTCTTGACTCACAAAGACAATCAAAGGTGGTTGTGCCTCAGCAATATGTCCAACAAGCAACATGGAACAGTGTTGTTTTACTTTTCGGAACATCTGCACCCCAATTGCCTGGTCAATCACGGAAAAACTAGACGGCTAGGAAATCCATTGACTTGTCAGTCAATAAGCGTCCCAAAATAATGTAGATTAAAGTGCACAAAGCTAAAAAGAACTACAGACAGATAAGTATACAAATTAGTTAATGGAATATTGATTAAGGAACGTAAATTAATCAGAGTAACCTTCAGCAAATTGTCCAGTGAGTATGAGTTGTCTGAGAAAACGTCAGTAAATAAACTTCCACCAAATGATTTCAAACATACTTCTGCAACCATTTAGTCTTTTGAAGTAAATCAATGGCAAGTATATCTCTTAATCCCAGGCGTCTTTAGCAATCCATTGATCCATTAGCAACTCAAAGTGATATACACTGCAAACTGAATTAGTTTCTGATGCCATAAGAAATTCCACCACCCATCGTATGATCTCCAAATTAGAAGATGGTCCTGATCACCACCCAATCCTGGGATAGGTGACAATTGATCTTCAAACATGCCAGTCTACCCCCCAATCAGGTTGCTGTGTGTCAATGCACGTTATTCAGGTGAGACTAGTGGCTCCAACCTCGCATGATGGAGCAACTGGAAGCTGGATTGACAAACTAGATAGTGGTTCAGTAATGGACTCATCAGCAGCACAAAGTCCTGGGCACCAGACATAGATGAACATAAGCAAAGATCCAGTGCCCACTGAAAGGGACACCTTAGACAGTGGGAAAAAAGGCTGCATTTATTCAAACCAGGCAGGTCTAAACATAAGGGTCCAAAGACGCTCCAGTTTCCTCAAAACCATGATGCAGAAAACCTGCAGCATCCTGTCACAACACAATTGGATCACCTGTTTCTCAAGCAGGACCATGGACGGTGACTCCATTGTTGAACAGTCAAAATGTGAATAGACCATCCTTACTTAGGAACAGCCACAACGAGGAGAGACCAAACACCTAGGCAACTCTTGAATGAATAAAACTCATACCCAACACAAACCCCCTACAGAAGTATCAGTCATATCTCAAACTGATAACATATGTCTAATAAGCAGATTCCTTAGGTTTATTAAGTATGACCTCTGATGTTCTATATCCACAGACTGCACGATATACGACTGCGTGCACCAATGACTGTGTTTGACTACACATTCATAACACCTGCCTCACAAAGGTCAAGCAGCCAGATCTGAGAGCTACATCTTGTTTACATAATCAGGCACTCAAGCCTCTTAGCTGAACTGAAACGTCATTTCAAAGTAGGAATGGAAGGTCACGACAAACTCCCTTTCCCCTGTGTGGAGGAGACCCTGTTTGAATATCATACGTGCCCCTCCTGTCACAATGCAGATCATGTGAAATGTATATGTTGCATGCCAATGAATAGGATGATGTATGTTATTATGAAAAAGACTACTGTAGATAGCAGTCTGACCCAAAGTTGTATAAAATTGAATCTGTGACTTATCAGCATGGTTACCGAAACAAAATTATTTTGGCACATATTCAGATATGTGTCACTGAAAAATATTGATAGTCAATATGATGCAAACAACATCTAACAGTCTCCTACAACATATGACAAAATCCATCTGCCTGATATGTGTGAAAACAGATGCTAGGCAAGTAACCCCATTTAATTTTGCATTGTGCATCCCAATAATGGGGAAAAAAATCACTTAGCATGTGTTTGAGTTCATGCTACACAGTTAACTGTTATATAGACATACATCAAACCATCTGCCCATGGTTGGACCCATCATAAGTCAACTCATTCACAACAAGGGATTTCGTGTAAGCATGTGTTACACATTCTCCTCAACTTTTGGGTAAATGCACAAACGTACAAGGACACAGTCTGCAATGTAAACAATGTCAGTCATATATTAGACAAGGTGTAGTGCAGTACATGTCATATACCTCATATACCACAGTGTGACTTCACATATGAAATACATTACCTGCTACTATTCACACGCATGTCAAGTTAGCATTGCTCAAAAATTGCTAATGGCAAACATCACCATGCCACCTGTATACTGAATCCTCAATGTTTGGATTGGATCAGATGAACATTGAGGAATGTCAACATACAAATATGTGTGTCCCTGCTCCATGAACCTGTAAACTCATAAAGGTTGAATCGGAAAACATGACCAGGACAACAACCTGGACACATATGACCATAGTGTCAAACCATATAACTAGTCCTACATTGATCCAGTACTAAAAATCTATAGCAGTAGTACCTCAACAAGGACCTCCAGTAAGACAACACACTCAATGTACAGCAAGTGTACAAGGAAACCAACTGATAATCACTCCTTTTTATAAAAAGAAAGTGTTCAGTCTCTTAATTTGTCTTTCAAATTGTCAGCCCATGACATGTCCCAGGGTAAATATTTTACCCATAGTGCGCCTCAATGATGTTCAACACATCACAAATTACTATGATGATATTATGTGCTAGATGAGCAATATTTTTGTCACTACAACAATACCTCTCCAAGGCTAAATGACACAGATTATGACATTAGCTTGTTGCCCAGTAAATTAGAGACCTGTTGTTCAATCAATGACTCACAATCAAAACAATGAGGGCCCAATGTAGGTAGGCCGTTACCGATCGGTAACGGCCGAAAATACCGATTTTGGGCCCTTACCGATCGGTATACTGCCATCGAGATGTAGGGCAAAGAAAAAAGTCCAAATCGGTACAAATACCGATTCGGAATGACTACCGAATCGAAAATAATCCGATACGTACATACCCCGATTTGGAAATGTAACGAATCGGTAACACACCGATTCGGATAAAAATACCGATTCGGTCCATGTACCGAATCGGTAGTGACACCGACCATGTACCGAATCGGTAGTGACACCGAATCGGAATTACTCCGAATCGGTCCATGTATCGATTCGGTAGAGACAGCGAATTGGAAATAAGCCGATTCGGAAAACCTACCGAATCGGTAGAATCACCGAATGGGAAAATCCCCGATTCGGACAGATAGGGAGATGTAGGGAAGCACAGAAATACCGATTTTGCCTCTATATCGGTATTATTCACTCGGTATTTCCAATGGATTACAATCAGGTGGTAACCAACTCCAACCCATAAAAATAGACCCAAAATGCATTGCAACTTGCAGGATGGCAGCTTTTTATGTCATTGCAAGGCGGCTACGGCTACAGCAGGAAGGACAGAGGGAATGGCAAAGAGAGGAACAGGTCTACAGACAGAGGATCACCCTGTTCATGCTCACAGAGGCAGAGATCCTACAGAGGTACAGGCTGGACTCTGACACCATTCTGAAGCTCATCAGGGACCTCAAACCACTGTTGGACCACCCCACCCCAAGGGCACACGCCATCCCAGCGCACGTCCAGCTGCTATGCAGCTTACACCTGCTTGCGTCTGGCAGCTATCAAAGTGGAGTTGCAGCGGTAGGAGGGGTGACCCAGAGCAGCCTGTCAAAGTTCTTCCACACATTCCTTGACGCCATGATACACAGGATGGACCAATACATCTCTTTCCCTGCAACCCACGTAGAACTGGTACAAACTAAAGCTGACTTCTACCAGATGGCACAATTTCCCCAAATCATTGGCTGCATAGATGGCACGCACATTCCGATTTGCCCCCCAGCTGACACAGAATACATATACCGCAATCGGAAGTCTACGCACACCATCAACGTTCAGGTGATCTGCAATGCGAAGTGCACCATCACAGACCTGGTAGCAAAATTCCCAGGGAGTACCCACGACTCCTAAATTTTTCAACAGAGCGGCATCTATGCACGGCTGATGGCTGGCGACTTTGGTGAAGGATACCTCCTAGGTGAGACACATCATCAGACCCCCATAACACAAAGTAGCTAAGTGTAATACATGTATGCATGTGAGTAATGTTACCCCTTTTCCTTCCAGGCGTCAGTGCATATGCCCTCCGCTCATTCATACTCACCCCCTACCTCAACCCCTCCACACCCAGCCAAAGGAGGTATAACCGGGCCCACAAAAGCACAAGGAATGTAGTTGAACGGACCTTTGGCATCTGGAAAAGTAGATTCAGATGCCTGCACAAGAGTGGAGGAGCAAGGCAGTATACCCCCATCACCTGCTGCAAGATCATAGCTGTCTCTGCAATGTTGCACAACCTTGCGGTGAAGAGGGGCACTGAGGTCGAGTTGTCTGACTACGAGGACCATGACGACGATGATGCTGTGCCACTAACACAACCTGCTGGGGTGTCTACCCCAAGTGATGGCAGATACAGACGTGAGGAGATTACAGAAAACTATTTCTGAGTGAGTACAGATGCACAGACAGGTAAATGGTTGTGAGGAAAAGCAAATTTTAATAATGTTGCAACACCGTTACTGCACTGATGTGCAACAAAATAAAATGTCAAAGTAAAGAAAACAAATGTCAAAGGTCCGCGTTGCCTCACCTGCCCTGGCAAGCCTACTTTTTGGTGCGCTTGGCAGCCCCACTGGGGTGTGCCTCACCCCCTTCCGCATGTCCAGCGGCTACTGCAGAGTGCCTGGTGCTCCGGCGCGGCTCCGACACAGCGCTGGCCGGGCTGCTGCGGCTGCTGCTGTCCCCAGCCTCCCCCAGGTCCAGGGCTGGATTGGCCGCAGTGTTGGAAATGATCATTGCCTCCATGGCTGTTGTTATGCGGGCCATTCCCCTGGTGACCTCAGCGGTGTTCTGTGTCAAGCTTGCCTCCATATTAGCCCCACGTTGGCACAGTTGCGCGGTAGCAGCAGCAAGTCGGCTAATAGATCGATTGTGCATGCGGGCATCCCGCCTGCGCGAGTGCTCGTGCTCGTCAAGTCTGCCGCATAGCTGTGTGATGGCTGTGGTCAGCCTGCCAAGACCTGCAGCAACTTCCTTGTTTGTGTCAACAAAAGCCTTAAACCCTTGCACCATCTCGCCCATCTGCAGGTTGTGCTGGCGGAGCTGGCGCTGGCAGGCCATGATGGACTTTGCCTGCATGCGCTGGATTTTGACCATGCTGCCTTCAAGCCCCTGGAAGACGCTGGCCTCCCGTGCCGGCGGTGCAGTGCTGGAAATGGCACGCCTCCGGGAACTGCTGCTGCCGCCCTGCTGTGTGGGCTGGGGTGCCACTGGTGTTGTTGTGGTGGTGGCTGGGGCCTGACCCGCTGCTCCCTGGATAGGGTTGAGTGGAGCCACAACCATACTCCTGGCAGGAGATGTGGTAGGTGCAGGGTGGGCCGTTGTCGGAGAGTTATCAGGGGAGAACAGCAATGGGGGTGTGCCAGACATTTGTGGGGAGTGAAGGAATGCGTAGTCAATTACCAGGTCTCCCTCATTTCCCTGGCCAATGGTGTTGTCCTCCTCCTCCTCCTCCTCCAGGGCAGCCTGACTTGTGCTAGGCCCTGCCACCGCACTGGAAGTTGGTGCTGGTGCCTCAGTAGCTTGTGGTCCTCCGCCTGATGGTGCCCCTAGGTATAAAGAAGCATTTGTGAATTGAGTGCCGATGTATTACAGTCACTACAATTAAAGCATTGCACATGTCCTTGCATATCCTTTGAATGTGTTCCACTGTTTTCTATATTGTGGTTCTGCACTGCCATATTTTTCCAAATTCTGCTGACTACATTTACCATGATGCTTTTCTCTTGTATGTTGGTTACAGTACTGGGCTGGGGTTTGGCTGTGCATTGTGTCTAAAGGGTAGGTGTCTGGTAGGGTGTGTCATGATGCACATGCTTCTTACCTGTAGCTGTAGCTCTGGCTGAGCTATCCAGGGTCCCGATTCCTGTCACACTCTCCCTCTCGATGGTGCTGGACACCAGTTCCTCCAGCTCAGTGAGGGGTAGCGCCGGGTTCCTGCCTCCACCAGTCAGTGCAGCTTGCCTCTGCAGCTCAGCCATTTTGCGTTTCGTCAGGCTGCGGATGTCATAAAATTGTTTTTTTAGGTCATCAAGGGTCCTGGGGGTGACACCAACTGAGTTGACCTTCTCAGCAATCTCGCTCCAGAGCCTCCTCTTCGTGCTGTCCGGCACAGTGAGGGACAGCCTCCCAAAGAGCTGCCTGTGCACCCTCACCACCTCCTCCACCAACACCTGCAGCTCCATGGTACTAAACTTGGGCTTTCTCTTGTGGCCAGCCTTCTGGCTCTCACTGCTGCTTGCCATCTTGCTATCACAGTGCTCTGGCTCCTGCTCCCACTGCTGCTCACTGTGAATGTTCAGCTCAGGCTGCCTCTCCAGAAAGTTCTTAATGAGCTGCACTTGCCTGGGTAGCCACTCCCTGCTTAGGTGGGGGAGGGTGGATCCACCTCATTGGCTTTTTCGGATTTTACCGATTCGGATTTTACCGATTCGGATTCTAACGAATCGGGTTTTGCCGATTCGGATTGTTCAATGCATTCCTATGGGCATTTTGGCCATGGGGGTGTATTCCGACCACCGAATCGGTAATTGCCGAATCGGTATTTGCCGATTCGGCAATTTCCGAATCGGTGGTAGCCGATTCGGTACATTCCGATTCGGTCCGTGCCGATTCGGTACGTATCGAATCACAATACCGATGACGAACGAATCAGTATTTTTTCGTTTTTTTTTCCTACATCTCGTTTTCCGATTTCAGAATACCGATTCGGTGCGCCTCGGTATTTTGAAATCGGAAAAACCGATTTACCTACATCGGGCCCTAAGTCCTTTGGTTAAAAAATATTGCATGTCTGTAATAACCAATGAGTCAAGTTTGACTGGAGTCAATTCATTAAGTGGGTCCCATCATCTCATGCAGTGACCTACCATTTCATAGTGAAAATAGATTTTTACCTAACTCACTAAAAGCAATGTAATGAGGACTGGCACTATGCTGGATAATTCATCAACAAAAAGAGAGATAGGGAGAGGCGCGAACACTCTTAGTCCCCAGGGATTTACAACAAAGTAACAACAAAAGAGCGTCCCTATAATGGAAGGGATGCACGGAGCACAATGAGTCAACACAAGCCCATTAGGTTTGTTTGTAAAGCCCTCACTCACCGACCTGGTCGGTGACTTGCTTCATCATCGGGCCCCACCGGGTGTGACCGAATGTCACCCCGGTGTGCTGCGACGCCAGAGTTACTGCGGAGCTGGTCTTGTGAGGAGGGAGGGGCTATGTGAAAGGTGGCGTGAATAGTGTCAGAAGTGGTGGTTTAAAATTGTCTGAGATGTATCAAAAATTATTTAATCGGTGATCATCCAGGGCAAGACTTAAAAAATGTGATGGTGAACAAGGCCAACTAATTGGATGGTCTTGCACCAATAACATTAAGTGAGAGTGTGATCGGTCAACATGTTTCAGCCGTTAAGGTATATTGACCTGGCATTCGTCAGGACCTATGGTGTAACCCCGGCGGTCTAGGCACGCTAAGGCCCATCCGCACGTGGGTCGTGAAAGTGAAAAATTTCGTCTGTGAAGTAAAACAGGAGGAGGGCTCCACACGCCAAGGCAGGGAGCAAACAACCTCAGGTTTCTGAAATTCAGAAACAAAAATTAAAATTAAAACCTGTGAAGATAAGAATACAGACAAACATACAAAAAGACAAACGAGGAGATTAAAATCATTTGTCAAATGGCTCATAGTATTTACAGCCTGTGACTTGTGCTCTGGGTGCCAGGGGGTGTATGAATCATACATACTAGCAGAGGTGCGTGACTCTGCATGTGGTCTGGACTCACAGGACTACAGCTAAGTCTTACATAGTGACAATGCAGTCTCACATGTGGACTATTAGACTTGCTAACAGTGTAGGTGGACATAGGGGATTGTGAAAGTGATGGAGTTGGCAACTCGCAGTGTGATGGACATACACACTCAACTCTATCACACGGGCGATCAATGGGCCAATGGCCGGTGACCACTCAGCATCAGAAAATGAAGGGTGAGAAAGGAGGGTTCTCACTTCACAGGGGGTGATATTACACCCCACAGACCACGGGAGGGGGGGGACAGCGCTTTTCGGCACATCCTAAAGTAAAAGAAGACAAGGGGTAGAACAAGGGACAAACACAGTCAGCGTGTTTGCGGAAATTACTTAGCTCGTTTTAAGTATGTTGCAGTTGCAGTATCACTCACGCCCTCTGCGCCAGTCTCCCGCCGATAAACCTGGTCGGCCCTCTGAACCGGGTCTCGTCGATCAAGGGACCGGGAGTTTGAGGCGTTTTTATTATTGAACGGGGATTGCGCAGTGATGCGTTTCCGGGTAGGCAGGTTCGCGTAGTGCGCATGCGCCAAGTACAGAGGACTAGAACGGGTCGCTGACTACGGAGAGGCGGACCTGTTTCCGGGTTGGGTAGTGTGTTGTGCGCATGCGTATGGCTTGAGGTCGTGAGACAATTTCGGATGGATAAGAATATCCGATCATGGAGCAGGCGGTAATGCACAGTGATTCTTGGATGTGAAGTGTTGGAAAATAAATACACACAGCGCTAACTTGTTTATAGACGAGTATGTTGACATTGCGCCAAAGGTAGCGTAGAGACAGATTGGGAGATGGTTCAATGTGATATCTGACTTAAAACCATAACAGGGGCAATCAACGATACCAATACAATCATGTACCCAATTGGGCAATGGCACCACATGGGGGTTTTGGCCCTCCCCCTTTTCCTTTTCCACAACCACATTTCCCGATGATGGGATGGAATCCAGGCTGGAATCAACCGCCTCCACCAAATCAATACCAGCAGCCTTTTTTAGAGAGGGGCCGGAGAGGAAGAGGCAGGAACAGAAGAACCCCCAACCTCAACCAAGTCTCCTGGCAAGCAGACGATGCAGTCGGCAATCACACCAGGAGCAAGACACCCCAAGCAGGAACAAGCAACCAACAAGTCTAGTAACCAATCTCTCTGATTACCAACTTACTACTACAGAACTTACAGTATTAGAGAAGGGGCTTGGATTCGTACCTACAGCCCGCCCAGATAAGTTCAGACTACACTGTGAACTAACCGATTTCTTCCGAAAATTGAAACTTAAAGCTTTTTTCGAGGGCAAAGAGGATCCGGACGCAGACATACGAAAAGGGGACACTGGATTGAGATTAAAATCAACATTCGTACCCCCTCCACACTCGATACCGGCTGCAATTACAGCCTTTGAACAAGCGGTATTCCAGGACTTGGAAACCAGTTCTGAACCGGAGACCTATGGGAACTTCAGCACTATTGAATATCAGGCATTGGAGAAACTCAAAAACAACAATGCAATTACAATCAAACCCGCCGACAAAGGCGGTGGTATCGTCATCCAAAACACCATGGATTATGACAAAGTGTGTGAGGGACTACTGAGTGATACCAATAATTACACCCCACTCACTGCAGACCCTTCTACAGATCTACAAAATCGTATCACCAACTTGGTTAAGGAAGCTGAAGGAAATGGCCACCTATCTAAAAATGAGGCGGACTATCTATCAACCAGTAAGAAGGTCATCCCGTATTTTTACACACTCCCAAAGACTCACAAAAACAGGCTGCCACCACCGGGCCGCCCTATAGTGTCAGGGATAGGTTCTCTACTAGAACCATTATCCACCTTCTGTGACCAGTTCCTAAAACCGATTGTCCAGAACACCCCTACCTACTTAAAGGACACTAAAAACCTCCTTCATGAATTACAGACTATCACTTTTGAGCCCAACACCGTCATTCTAGCTACTCTAGACATAGAGAGCTTGTACACCAGTATCCCCCAAGATGAAACAATAAAGGTACTTGGAACAGCTCTCAACTCTGTCACATGGGATTACAACACCCCCAAGGAATTTGTACTAGAATGCGCCACCATCGCTCTCAAAGAGAATTTTTTTGCTTACAAAGGACAGCTATTCCTACAGTGCTCTGGTACCTCGATGGGCAGCACGTTTGCGCCCAGCGTGGCTGGGCTGTATGTATCGGACTTTGAGGCTCAAAATATCCAGTCCATTAACAATCCGTTTACAAGAAACATCACATTTTGGAGACGATACATAGACGACGTGCTGCTTATTTGGAAGGGCAGCATGGAACGCCTGATGGAATTTCTCGAGTGGATTAATACCATCAGTAGTTATCTGAAATTCACCCACACAGTGAGTACCACGGAGGTGGTCTTTCTGGATGTGGTAATTTCAATTAGTGGTACCACATTGACTACTAAAACTCATTACAAGGCCACTGCGAAAAACAACCTATTGCAGTTCACCAGTTTCCACCCCCGCCCATTGAAGGAAAATCTACCTTATGGGCAATATTTGAGAATTCGACGGAATTGTAGTAGCCTAGATGATTTCAAGACACAATCATCTGACCTGACAAATAAACTCAAACAGAGAGGCTATCCCAATCACATTCTCCAAAAGGGTTTCAAACGAGCTCGAAATCAACCCCGAGAAGCCCTCCTTGAACCGGTTACAAAAACCACAACAGAGGTGCCATTAACATGTGTGACCACCTATGGTGCTTTGTCCAACTTGATGAAGAAATCCATAAATAAAAATTGGAAAATCATCGCAAGCACGAAAAAAGACTGGCAAAAACCTTTATTTTCATTTAAAAAGGGACACAGCTTGAAAGACGCTCTCGTACATACAAGACCCAGGCAGCTGACAGTCCCTCCAATGAGAAGCATTACTGATGCGTGGAATCTCCCCAGAGTGACGGGCCATTTTCCGTGTGCAAACTGTTCCGTCTGTCACCTGACTGTCCCCTCAAAATCCTTAGATTTGGAACCGGGCAAAACCTGGCACCAAAAAGCACATACAAACTGCAATTCAACAAATGTTGTATACCTTATTACGTGCCCTTGCTCTCTTCGGTATGTCGGAATGACAACCAGAAAAGTGAAACAAAGGATATGTGAGCATAGGAGCAATATCAGGTGTAAGAAAATAACGACAAAAATGAGCGACCACTTCTTACAGAACAGTCACACCACGAACGATCTGAGATGGACAGTGATAGAACAAATCACTGGAGGCTCCAACATCTCAGACAGACTGTTCGAAAAGGAACAGCGGTGGGTTTACCGCCTGGGGACACATATATCTGGCCTCAATGATGACATACCCTGGGCCTCGGTCCTGAAATAAAAACTCTGTTCTCTATAACTTGTATCAGATACTCCTGAGACCCTAAAACCTGTTTTAGCCAGTTAATTACAGTGCCTCTGGCACCTCTGCCCTAGACTACTATTCACCTCCTGTGGCTAGAGGCCCCCCCTCTCGCGCTGTCTAAATACAAACCCAGTCTAAACTCTCCAGATGTTCTCCTGAACTGTTATGGTTTTAAGTCAGATATCACATTGAACCATCTCCCAATCTGTCTCTACGCTACCTTTGGCGCAATGTCAACATACTCGTCTATAAACAAGTTAGCGCTGTGTGTATTTATTTTCCAACACTTCACATCCAAGAATCACTGTGCATTACCGCCTGCTCCATGATCGGATATTCTTATCCATCCGAAATTGTCTCACGACCTCAAGCCATACGCATGCGCACAACACACTACCCAACCCGGAAACAGGTCCGCCTCTCCGTAGTCAGCGACCCGTTCTAGTCCTCTGTACTTGGCGCATGCGCACTACGCGAACCTGCCTACCCGGAAACGCATCACTGCGCAATCCCCGTTCAATAATAAAAACGCCTCAAACTCCCGGTCCCTTGATCGACGAGACCCGGTTCAGAGGGCCGACCAGGTTTATCGGCGGGAGACTGGCGCAGAGGGCGTGAGTGATACTGCAACTGCAACATACTTAAAACGAGCTAAGTAATTTCCGCAAACACGCTGACTGTGTTTGTCCCTTGTTCTACCCCTTGTCTTCTTTTACTTTAGGATGTGCCGAAAAGCGCTGTCCCCCCCCTCCCGTGGTCTGTGGGGTGTAATATCACCCCCTGTGAAGTGAGAACCCTCCTTTCTCACCCTTCATTTTCTGATGCTGAGTGGTCACCGGCCATTGGCCCATTGATCGCCCGTGTGATAGAGTTGAGTGTGTATGTCCATCACACTGCGAGTTGCCAACTCCATCACTTTCACAATCCCCTATGTCCACCTACACTGTTAGCAAGTCTAATAGTCCACATGTGAGACTGCATTGTCACTATGTAAGACTTAGCTGTAGTCCTGTGAGTCCAGACCACATGCAGAGTCACGCACCTCTGCTAGTATGTATGATTCATACACCCCCTGGCACCCAGAGCACAAGTCACAGGCTGTAAATACTATGAGCCATTTGACAAATGATTTTAATCTCCTCGTTTGTCTTTTTGTATGTTTGTCTGTATTCTTATCTTCACAGGTTTTAATTTTAATTTTTGTTTCTGAATTACAGAAACCTGAGGTTGTTTGCTCCCTGCCTTGGCGTGTGGAGCCCTCCTCCTGTTTTACTTCACAGACGAAATTTTCACTTTCACGACCCACGTGCGGATGGGCCTTAGCGTGCCTAGACCGCCGGGGTTACACCATAGGTCCTGACGAATGCCAGGTCAATATACCTTAACGGCTGAAACATGTTGACCGATCACACTCTCACTTAATGTTATTGGTGCAAGACCATCCAATTAGTTGGCCTTGTTCACCATCACATTTTTTAAGTCTTGCCCTGGATGATCACCGATTAAATAATTTTTGATACATCTCAGACAATTTTAAACCACCACTTCTGACACTATTCACGCCACCTTTCACATAGCCCCTCCCTCCTCACAAGACCAGCTCCGCAGTAACTCTGGCGTCGCAGCACACCGGGGTGACATTCGGTCACACCCGGTGGGGCCCGATGATGAAGCAAGTCACCGACCAGGTCGGTGAGTGAGGGCTTTACAAACAAACCTAATGGGCTTGTGTTGACTCATTGTGCTCCGTGCATCCCTTCCATTATAGGGACGCTCTTTTGTTGTTACTTTGTTGACTATGCTGGATAAGTCACACAAATCATTAGGAAATCAGCTGTGTCAGTAAGCTCTTGTGACTTCGCTCATCAAAGTTGGAGGTTAGAATATTTACACCCTCAGATAACAAATCCATTTAGAACTAACAGTTGTGTTATCTTTCATAGATGAGCCTACCCCTGATGAACGTCAGAGTCAGGCCAGGGTGTAGAATCAAACCACTGAACTTGAAGATAAGATACCCAAGACGCTCTTGATGAAGACACTGACTTCGTAGACGTTGATGATAACAACACTCCTGGCACTTCTGGACAACTCAGTCAGACAGACTCAGTTCGTCTCATTGAGCAAATACCTTCAACCACCACAGCTGCTAAAGCAAAATTCACAACCAGACCCCCTAGCACAGGTGGACACACAAGTACCTTGTCAGTACCGCATGCTCAGGAGGGTAACATCAACGCAGACACTGAGGAGGTGGGACCAAGTGGCATCAGCCAGTCCTATGCCAGGGCAACTGTCAAGCATAGTCAGACGTGCCTAAAGGAGAATTGTGCCCAACCCATTTGATGACACTGAATAGACTGACACCCAGCCTGTGGAGCAGATGGACTCAGTTGGTGTCACTGGGCCTACACTTCCAACCACGACAGCTGTTGCATCACGAACCACAACCAGTGCCCCTACAGGTGGGCCAATACCTTGCCAACATGTTCCACATCCTCAAGTGGCGAACACCATCACAAACATATAGGAGCTTGGACTGAGTGGCAGAAGGCAGTCTTGTGATAAGGCAACTGACAGTGGTCCTAGATGTGGTGGAAGGAAACATGTGGTGCGCCCAGCTGAGCCCATTGAGGAGCTGAATGTGGAGGCTGCCCTCGCCCAAGTAATGGGTACCAAAACTGCAATGGTGCGTTGGGCCAGGTAGTGTCTGTCCTGAAGGAAATGATGGAGATGCACCTGTCCAGTGACGAGATATTGGAAGCGATTCAGCAAGATGTCTCTGGGTTGCACACAGAGGTGGTCTCTCTGGTCAGTGTCCTGCAGGAACCAAGAACAACCTCAGCCAGTCTTTCACACCCTCATCAACCACATCCTCTGGTCCAAGCTCATCACAGCCATCGACATCAGCAGCAGCCAGAGGATGTGATGTTTCATCAGAGGAGGACAGTAATGCAGACACACAAGATTCAGCAGCTCCAGATACCAGCCAAGTCAGGAAGAGGGGATGCCCACCTAAAAACCGAGGAGGGAAGATTTCCAAAAGCTCAAGGCCCACGAGTGACTCACCTTGACCATGATGTCTGACTGTGTGCTTACAACATCCCCACTTTGTTGACTGTTCTCATACACCACTCCTGCAGTGGCGGCTCCTTCTCAATGGCAGAGGAGCATCGCCCCACTGCCTGGCTCAGAGCCAGCAAATGAAAACTAAAACAATATTCTTGCATCATTTTATTTAGCATGTGCCGGCTGTTATCCAGCGGTGTTGGGAGGTTCAGGAACGAGGCATGGGATGTGGAGGAGGAGTGCTATGCGCACTCCACTCCCTAAGTGCTCATGTGTGTTTGGCCAGCTGCCTTAGGATGACCAAATCACACATAGGTTTTCTCCAGCCCATCTGCATTGAGCAGCCGGGCTGGTGAAACCCCCACAGACTCCATGGGCTGAACATGGCGTTTTTCCTGCCTGCTCAGGCCAATCCCCATGCTGCACTGCAGCACGGGGATTGGATGGGAGTCTGTCCTAGGGGTTGCTGGGTCCCAGGAAAGGGAGAGGCAGTGAAAGCAAAGCAATGCTTGAAGCAACTGACGGGAAAAGCAATGTTTAAAAAAATAAAATAAGTATTGTGTTTTTACCCCCGCTCTGCCCCTCTGCATGTCAAGTCTTGGAAGGCGTCCTTTTTTTTTCCTTTCCTTCTGTTTCTGAATGTCATGAGCATAGCTCTAAAAGCTGAGGATAACGTATAGCCAGTGCTACCACCACCGCAGATTTTCAAGCTCTTAGTTCAATCTACCAGGTGCTGTCATCTAAGCTGAAGATTTATTTTCAGCACGTTTCTGCGGAGAGCACTGCATGTATTCTAGCGCTGAATGCACCAGAGGGCAGATTTACAAGCCCCTTGCACCACCAGTTCGTTACTTTACGTGAAGCACTAGCAGCGCTATTCACTGGCCCATATGTACAAGGGCAGGAAAAGCCACCCTGCGTGACTTTTCCTGTCCTGGTAAATATGGCCCCTCTTCTACAAAAACTTTGCGTGAAAGGGGCGTTCCATGGGTGTTGCTGTGGGTGTTCCCACGCACCACGCATGGAACCTGACACATTTCCTGATTTACGAGTAATCGTAAACCTGTAAATACATCAGAATGCTATGCCACCAAAGGGGTGCTGTAGCAAAGCGCATTGAGGAGAAATGTTTTAATTTCTCCTTATTTTTTTCCTCTTTTAATGTGTGCAGCATTCTACAGCACACACTGAAAGAGGAAAATGCCTGAAGTGATTGTTTTTGTGCAGGAAGGTACCCCTTCCAGCACAAAAACTATCTCCCCATGACACAGGCATCCTTCCACCATGGTGCAAGGGTGCCTGCACTGGCACATGTAAAGTGTTATAGGCAGGGGAAAACCCAATAAACCCTTGTAGGCTTGGGCACTATATGGTTAAGGTCAAAGTATGCTACAAGGGACTTATTTAAAGAATAGTCAGTATGATTTATGAGTTGTACAAATGTAACACACTCAATTGTATTCACAGGATAACAGTCTTAATACACAGTCAAAATAAATGAATGGAAGGAAAAGAGAGAACACACAGAGAAAGAACTATATTTGGCAAATTTATATTTACTAACGCAAAATTGGAGAGATGAATACAAACAAATAAATTGGAGCAAAAGTCATGAACAGAGGCAAACAATATTTTCTCTACGGTTCACAACTGAAAACATCAACTCCTAATGGATAAAGCAAACAACCTAAATTAATTAATAAGAAATGGTTGTAAGTTAGTGCCAAAGCAACATTTCAGGAGATGATGAAGTGTCGACTGCCTCTAGACCGAAACGTCGACACTAGGATCATGCTACATGCTACCCTCTCTCTCCAGCTCTTGCTAAAAACCTGTATAAAAATTCTGAGGCAGAGGATCCGGGCAAAGTTGGTATCACTCATGCTTAACTTACAAAGTATTAACTTTCCTATTTTTTCTGCTGTTATTTTTTTGTTTTGTCATTTTCCCTTTTCTGTCCCACTTGTTATATTCAGCTTTCCGGTTGTACTTTCTGTCTACTCCATTTCCTTTCATCTTCTCTGTTTCATTTTATCTTCTCTGTTTCATTTAATCTTTCCCCTTGTATTTGCTCATTCGTTTTTTACTGCTTCCTCTTTCTCCCGTCGTTAACAAAGGCAGTGGCTCCCAAAACCTTCTTTACTGCACGTCGAATGAAATGTTAAACCAGGTTCGCATTGCAAACTAAAGAAGCCACCTCACAACTTTGATAAGGTTAAAATAAGCCTACTAACTTTCAGCCTTCCTTCTGGGCCACTGTAAACTCCTGAAATAATAGGAAGGAAAATATTTATTTTTTAACACGTTTGCTAAACAGGTGCATTTTTATTGCCCAAGTGCTAAAATAAGATCCAGTGTTATTAAAGATGGATTTTTCTCTGTCGTTTAGTTTATACGTGTCACTTAAAATTACTAGACCTAACGCAAAACGTTAGCTATAGAAGAATTGCTGCAGTTTCTTAAAAACATGTCAGGTACCATTTTTTTCATGTATCTGTATCTGCAAGTCAGAAATCAAAACCAGCCACAAGAGGGCACGGGTTTTCATTTACAAGAGAGGAGTAAATTAGTAGCAGCGAGTTGGTTATGGTTAGTAATAGTGTCTGCCATATTGCATTAGCACTTTGTGGCTGTTTGTGAGTATCTCATATTGCTAAAATATGTTCTTTTGGGTTCACTTGCTTTCTAATCACGGGGTCTGCTCTGGTTGCAGAGGGTACTTAAGCCTCTTCACACATCTTTAAACAAAAGTGTCCCAGGTTCTAAATGAATCATGGTTTTGTTTGAACGTGAGTGAAAAGCTCTATTGCTAAAGAACCTCAATATAGCCTTACATGCAGCTGCCAAGTCTATTGGCCATTAAAGGACTTCTCCTGAGTTGATATATTTATTACTTTATTCCCACTATTGATTTTTTTAAATCACCTATCTCCAATTCACTGCTTTATATCTCTGCTCTACCTCTTTCAATGTATCCTCTACTCACTACTTATTCCAAACATCATTTTACTCCTATAATCTTACAAATACCCTTTTTAAGATTCCCCCCTTCTCTATCCCTCATTTAACTCATCCCAAACCTTATTGTACTATTATAATCTCTCAACTAATCATGTATAAGCTCTCCCCTCCTCTGTCCCTTATACTAAAAGACTCACATGCCCACCGCTCCAACTAACAACCTACATTTCCTGTTACTAATCCACAACTATTCCACCTTGGTTTCAGGAGTAGCAGGCTACTTGCCGAAAATTGCTTTGACACCTCGCCAGGGGTAGTAGGCGGTATATAAATAAAATTACAATTACAATTAATCACCTAGCTCCATTTGGTCCATTTTCAGGTTGGTGAGTTTATCTTCTTGAGCCTCCCTGACTGACGCCCCAGACAACTTGTTTCCGCTGCTCCATTTTATGTAAGTTAAAGTATTTCCACGTTTCAAATTCTCACCCATTACACTAAGCTATAGTTTAAGGTTCTCACTATTTCCCCACACAGATGGTAATATGTCTCAATACACCTTGGAGGGCACATGCCCCTACTTGAAACTCAACCTCCCTTGCTGAGTGGCTTCTTCCGGTACCATAATTTCTTTTATTGTTATGTATATAACCATTGGTACTGTATGCTATGTGACATGATTGCTTTCATTAATAGTGCTATGCTACTATTACTCCACTATATAAAGAAAACGCGAGAAAAAAAAACCATAGGGGATCATTATGATGGCGGGAGGATCGCCACTGCCGGGACGACAGTGGCGATCCTTCCGCCATTACAATGTGATTCACTCATTGACAAATTAGGATGGCGGTGGGAATCACATTGGTTCTGCGGTGGACGGACAGTCCGTCTGCCATGGTCCTGCAAGGCAGTCCTTTTCCGCCCGCCTTGCGGAACCAGGACATCATTATGGTGGTGCTGGGCAGGCACCGCCGTAGTGATTTGGATGAGACCTTCCGTCTGTCTTTTAGCTGCAGATATCCTGCCACAAAAAGGCTCGCAGAGACTGGTTTTGGGGGTCCTTTGCAGGCCTCCTCTGTGGAGGGGGGTGCACTGGGGTGGTACCCATGGTACTCCCTTACATTTCCATGCACAAGGTGGCAGGCATCGCATGGTGCCTGCCACATTGTGCAAGGAAATACACATCGTGACATTTTCACATTGTGGGCCGCAATGTGAAAAGGCCAGGATGCGCCCGCCGGTGTGGCGGGCGTATCCTAATTCGGCTGGTGGGACCGCTGCACGTCTGGTGGGCGGTCCCATCACTGTTTTGTTGGTGGGAGGACTGATGTCCACCTGCCATCATAATGAGCCCCATAGTTATTTTCAAAACATGGGGTCCGATGTAGGTGGCCATTTACCGGCCGTTACGGACCGGTAAATGGGTTTTTGGGATGTAGGGGACCAAATTTACCGATTCGGTAAATTTACCAAATCTGTAAATTTACCGAATCGGTAAAATACCGAATCGGTATTTTTACCGATTCCGTAACTTCCAGGTGTAGGTGGGACTCTTCTGAGTCCCAAAGGCCTTTCAGATTCGGTATTTTACCACCCAATCCAATTGGGTGGTAAAATACCGAATCCAGGTGTGCATGCACATGTGTGCATGCACACCTATGCCATGTGACAGACAGACATGCCTGTATTTGGGGTGCTGGAGGGTGTCAAAGTGACACCCCCAGCACCCTTGCTGGAATCGGCATACAGATTCGGTAATGTCCATTGATTCCTATGGGCTTCAATGCCCATAGCAATCAATGGGCATTACCGTATCGGTATTTACAGAATCGGTAAATACCGAATCTTAACGATTCGGTATTTACCGATTCTGTAATACCTACGCCCCCCCCCTGTATTTTACCACTTCTTAAATACCGAATCGGTAAAATTGGGTATTTAAGAAGTGGTAAAATAAAATTACCTACATCTAGCCCCAGGAGCTCTAGCTTTCACAAATGCGAGACCTATTACATTGCAAATGCTTGTTATGGCATTACGAGCGCTAAATGCCATGTGCATTTTAGGATTTTGACTATGTTTCCCTTGTGCTGCACTGTGACACTCCAAAGAAGCTGATTGCGCATTTGAACATAACCTCACTTACCTTTTTTTCCTGATGTCTCAAACATTTCATGTTTTCAACAATTGGTTGTCAGTTTTCTTCTTCGTTATCTTCTTTCTAAGATTTTGATGAAGATTGCCTACAATGTTGCTTTTTAGCAAGAAAAACATAAGCTAACTCTGCCATCTACTGATGCTATTGTATGGCTGGTGTTTTCAGTGATTAGCACACTATCTTGTGCCGATTTTACAGTGATTGGCACACTGCCTAATATTTTTTTATTATCTTCTTTATGGCCAAATATTTATTCTTTGCATTCCAATCATATATTTGTGTATTGTGTTTTTTATTTTTTTGTTTTTTTGTTTGCTCTTTCCTTTTCCCATTTTCTCATCTCATGGTCCATAGCCTTGTGTTAAAACATAAAGCAAACAGTCACACCTCCTGCTCCATTTTTACAGGAATCGGGCGATCCTCCATCACAATGGAGAATTTGTTTCAGATCTGTCAATCCTACTTAGGGGCCATTGATTGGTTAAAATGTAGGCCTGACAGATAACGTAATTTGTTATTCTTTTATTTAGGTAGTGAAGGCCAAACCATTTTCGATTGTTTACCTGAATATTCGTACAACGAGGATGAGGAGTATGATGATTTTGAAGTGGCTGTGAAACAGTTGGAATTGTTTGTGAAGGGATGATCAATTTGGTTGTACAAGGTAAAAAAATGTTCACTCAAGTGCAGGCTCCCAAATAATGCATTGACACCTATGTTACAGCTCTTAAGTTGCTTGCAGCATTTTGTAAAAAGTATTGATTTCTCTCCTGAGGACTATAAACAATTTGAACAGGAGAAATAGGCAAATTGTGTCGCTAAAGTAACACAAGTTAATCCACACTATATTCACACACAGTATACATCTTTAAGTAAACAGTCAGGTTCACAACAATCTACTGTGGGATTCAACAAAGGCAAAACATCTACTCGTGGAATGCACTAACCTATTTGCTGTCCGTGTGGTTTACTTTCGCATGTGTCTAATTTTTAGAACTGTCCAACCATAACCTAGGAATGTTGGACATTTCAGAAGATTGGACATTTTGGGAAAGTGTGTAGTGGGGGGAGTAGGTGTAAGAAGTGTTACTGTGGACAATGAAGATGACATGTGATGTGAAGGTTCCCATTGTGACTGATGGCATTGGGCAGACAAAGGCCTCCTACCTCCTGACGTTATAACAACAGCATTTGATGGCAGCAGAAATGATTTGGTTGGTTACTTCTGGGTAAATGTATCCTTTGATACTAAAACTATCAAGGGCAAGGTGTATGTTGCGTATAAAGGAATTAATGTTCTGAGCTGGTGGCATCAGGCAGATTTCATTTGATTGATCAGACCTGGACACAAGTATCCAGTAACACTGTTCAATTCTGTAGTGGATGGTGATTTGAAAAACAAATTCAAAGACGTTTTTCCAAAAACAAGTTGGCAAAAAAAATTATTTTGTACAGAACATAAAAGTCAAGGAGGGGGTGGCACCTATAAAGCATAAGCTCTGAAATGTATCTCATAGCTTGAGGTTTGAACTCTGCTATTTTAAAGTAAATGCAAAATGATGGAATAACAGAACTTGTTGATGCTACTTTGTGGCTTTCTCCAATTGTTCTGTCGAAAAGAAGTCTGAAGAGTTAAGGTTATGCATTGATTTGTGGTCAGTCAGCAATATCATATGGGACAAACATAGTCCTCTGCCCCGCATTCATGACCTCATTAACACTGTAGGTCAGTCCAAGTGGGTTTTAAAACTGAATCTTCAAGCGGCGTATCATCAGGCGGATTTGGTTGAACATAGTTGTTATCTCAAGGCATTCATGACACCTGATGGTACATTCCAGTTTTGCTGCATGCAATTTGGGCTGGACTCAACTGCTCCTGCTGTTCAGAAATGTATGAACCTGATGTTTGCTGATGTGGCTAATATTGATGTTTTTCAAGAGTACATTTTCATTTTTGCAGAAATTAAGGAGAAACACAATGAGTGTGTAGATTTTTTTTGTCAATCTTAGAAATCAATTGAGTTACTATCCGTGAAGCCAAATGTATTTTTGGGGTGGATGAAATTGAATACTTAGGACATGTGTGAACCTCAAACAGCACAATTGAAAAAACAACCTAGGCGGAAGTCTTAAAGTGCCTACACAATGGTTACAGGACATTCAACTTGACACACCACTTTTTTGGAATTTGTAAAAGAAATCTGTAATAGAAATTTATGTGTCTTTTATTACGTTCTCCTGTTTATGAATTGCATTTTTACTTTGTATTGAAATATATGCATTTTTACACTGTTTGTTTAAAAATAAAATGTATTTAGTATATAAATAAGTATTATAATTTTTTATTGGTAACTGCCCCCCGTCTTTCCCCCCCCCCCTTTTTCTACCGTTTTTTTGTCCTGTAACCATTGTGTAGGCACTTTAAGACTTCCGCCTAGGTTGTTTTTTCAATTGTGCATTTTCCCTGACCTAGGGGTATGGTTTATTTGTGTATACAGGGAACCCTTGTTTGAAGCAAGTGAACCTCAAACAGCGTCAAACCTAAACCAAGTATTGTTGATGGTATTATCAAATCTCCACATCCTACTGACAGAGAACAACTAAGATCATTTTGCGGCCTTTGTGAGTTTTAATCCAAGTTCATCAAGCATTTGGCTGCAATGAATGAATGTTTTAGGACTATTCTTAAATAGAATACTAACTTTAAGTGGTCTACCTATTGTCAGCAAAGTTTTGAAAGTATCAAATTATGTAAAATTTGCAGCTCCATTCATGCAACCGTATGTTGAAGGAAGATAGACATTTGTCACTGTGGTTGTCAGAACTTATGGCATGGGTGCTGTTCTGTCTTAGTTGGATGATATAAAGGAGGTGACTGTAAGTTTGGCTTCTAGGAGAATGAAAAAGGTGGAAACACATGATTCCGTAATAGAAAAAGAAATGTTGGCATGTGAGGAATTAAAATCCTATCTTTGGGGCAGAACATTTTGCTGAAAGCAGACCACGTACCAATAGTGGATACTTTATCAGGAAAGAAATTAAGAGGTCTACAGCAAGATTGGATAGGTTGACTACTAAATTCTGAAAGTTTAACTTTTGTGTGGTTTGCATTGCAGGGGTGAAAAATGCCAGAGCAGACTTCTTGTCACGTCTTCCTGTTATTGATCAATCTGATGATGGTAAAGTGAGTCTCACTAGTGACCAGCAGAGAGCAGCAGAGGACTACGGCGAGTCAGAACGCCAGACACCAGTCGCCATTCCTTTTTGCGGCGGACAGCGAGACAGCGAGCAGTGGGGGCAAGTCTCATTGAGCCCCACTGAAGCCTCCTGGAGTCCCTCGGGGGTCCCTCTGGGGTTCTATCGGCATTCCCACCTCCCTCCCTGCCTGCCTCCTTCCTGGCGCGTGTCAGGTAGGCAAAAGTTCTCCCGGCTGTTTGCTCCTGGCCCCCGCAAGCTGTTGCAAGCTGAATCAGACCTCACTAGAGGTCACTAGAGGTCAGCATCGTGCAAAACTAACGAGCCGCAGTGGAGTGGAGCACGGAGAACGGCGAGCGACGAACAGAGAGGACCAGAGCTGTGGGACAGAACAAAGCCCGGTACTGCAGTCCCGGTGAGTTGCTTTCAAGACCGGTTGCCAATTGTGGTTCCCCTCACCCCGCCCCCCGCCCCTGCTCCTGCTCCTGCATCCTATGCATCCTATGCTGCCAGATCCTCAGCAGCATCACTAACTTTAACACCACCGGAGCCTCACCTCTCACCCCTGTCTCACGCCTGTTTGAGTCCGTCTGCCAGGATGCGGGGGGCTGAGGCTGCTAAAGTTCCCATCGCGGTCCCTATTGTGGCGAGGGGTGCAAGGGAGAGGGCACAGCCCTGAGGCAAATCAAGGCCCTTACTTACTTCTTGAATTGAGTCCTGGAAGACTATAGAAGCATTAGAACCGGAGGTGGACCTGGGACTACAGCAAGCAGTTAGGAGCTCAGAACACAGCGCCTCAACCTCGCTGACAGAAGCCGCACAGTCCATGGACCACGCCGTGTGAGAGGAGCGTGCAGGCAATCTTTAGGGTGACAACTAGCATTGGCTAGATCTCAGTACGGATACATCGATACATTGTTCTCATCGCGGCTCTTTCCTTCCGTTAGGAGCAGCCACTCCAAGGAGGTGAGGCGAGACTGCAAAGACGTGACATGAGCGCGGCTGCCGATAGATGTGGCCGCCAAGTAAGAGCCAGGGGGTGTGACCTAGGCAGCCCCGACTAGGTCCAACTTTGTCAGCAGGTCTCCCCCGAGTGCTCCGTTCACAGTCTGCTCGCTCACATCCTCATTCTCAGTCCTACTCTGAGCCTGTTTCAACGTCTCCCCACAGCCCTCTCACAGATTGCTCCAACGCTCCCATCTTTCCCTCTTCATCAAAACCGGACCCCGAAACCTCCCTGTTCTTCTGTCTTCAACCATCGGCAGAGGAGCAAACGCATTAGCAAGGGGCTTCAAATAAGGAGGGGGGGCAGTTACCCTCCACCTCTCCTTGGCGGCCTCGAAATGGGAAAGGACACAAGAAAATGGAAATAAATGCAAATCCTGCAACTAATACAGAGGGGAACCTTTTGCCATCAGAGCAAGCATCAGGGCTTTATCAAAGCTCACCAGAGCAGGGCTCGTCAGCAGTCTTATCATCAGAGTCTGCAGTAAAGGTGCTACAATCTATTAAAAAGTCCTACCAGCCTAAAATATACACACAATTTGAATTTCTAAAGGACACAGGCTCATCCATCTTCTCAAGCAACAGCAATTTGCAGGGCTTGCAAACAGCATTTACTTCAAGCTGATGCGAGCCCAGCACGCCCATCACCATCCGCGCCTGAAGCTACAAGTCCATATGCCCTGGGAAATCATTCGCAAGACCTTACACAAACTAGTTCTGCGAAGCACATGAATGCAAACACTCCTCTGGAGAGCTCAATCGCAAGCATAAGTAAAGAGACACCTAATTTTGCTGATGAGTTCAACCGGAATCAGAATTCTTTACCCTCTCCTGTGGAGTTGCCTCAACTGCAATGCCCCAAACAAACAACAGCAACTTACTTGTAAAATCTCAAGCCCAAAAGTGATCCAAACTCCAAGGTCCAAAAAGTCCTCAAATACAAATATACAGTAGCAGCCACAAAGAGTAATCCTTCCACCTCCAGATCCAAATGAAAAATGACCAGGACATGGACAAAGCACTGGGAGGAGCCTGCTGGACAGGAGCAGGAATTTGGACACTCTGGGGCACTTCCTTCCTCTCACCCCCCACCCCAAAAAATGGACTCCTGCACCAAAAAGTGCAGCCAAATGTCAATCTCAGGAGTTATTCTGATCAAAATCATCATTTTCACAAGGTTTATGCTTCCTGCTGTGGATTTCTTGTGCAGAATTGCAATTTTTGCAATTTCGGGAACGCGATCTGTTCAAACCTCCCGCCGGAAGCCAGCTGCGTGCCGTCGCGGGTGTTTATGACGTACTCGCGTTGTCAAACTCTTGTCGTGCAAGATGGCAAGCCGCAATGACGTAATTGCGTTCGAAAAACTCTCGCGCGATCACGCAGCAGGATCGAAAATGGCGCAGCACACGCAAAACCGGGAGAAAAACAACATGGCAGGCTCAGAGTCAACGCTGCTAGCGCAATATTGTATTTTTCAAGCACGACCAAGCAAAATAATTCGCAGCTAGCAAATTTGCGGATTATTGGGTAAATTCGCGCGATTCGCGAATCGTGAAATCGTCAAAAATCAGCAAATTCGTCCGCGAAACAGATTTTACGCCCATGCTTAATTTTTATCTCACTGCTCTGATAAATCTTTATTGTTTGTTAAACGCTTACCTGATCTTCCATTTGGGGTGCTGAGGTGTGACTTCCCTGCCCCGTTCCACCGCGGCTGTTGTGCCGATTGAGTGGAGGGAGGGTGGCCATCTTGAGTGTAATACCGGACCCCGGCTGAACCAGTGGCAGCGTTCTAGCTGGGGGAAGGAGGTGCACCCATAAATTGAGCGTCAGATCGAGACACTTGCGGCGAGGGTGGGTGGTGGCAGCTCCCACTTGGACCCGTTTGTTGTGCTGAGGCTCTATTTACGCTCTATAACTTTTAAAACTGTATTTTAATATTTCTGTGCCCGAGTCCTGCGCAGAGGCGCTTTTGTTTATTTTTATCTCAATGCTCTGATAAATCTTTATTGTTTGTTAAACGCTTACCTGATCTTCCATTTACGTTGCTGAGGTGTACCTTCCCTTCCCCGTTTCACCGCGGCTGTTGTGCCCTTTGAGTGGAGGGCGGGCGGCCATCTTGAGTGTAGTCCCGGCCCCCGGCTGGACCAGTGGCAGCATTCTAGCTGGGGGATGGAGGTGCACCCATAAATTGACAATGCCCTTCCGAACGTGCAGCGGTCGCGCACAGCGGGTGCGCCACTGGCGCGCCGAAGGTAAGCCAAAGGTATGCCTGTCTGTGCCCGACCGCGCCCCGGGCGTGCCTAGCGCTGGACATGCTGACTGAATTTTTCCCGCTTTGATGGCTGATTCAATAAGGTATTCTCGGGAAGAGGTATTTGCACTAAAAACTGCAGAATGTAGTGACACTCTGCCATGGGATTCTTCAGATGGCGTCCCTAGCTTTTGCCCTTCTAGTGACTTTGGCTCTTCTCAAACCCTGGCCGTTCCCACTCACGCCACTAATAATTCACAAAGAATTACTACAGCTCTCATAAATGTGCGCTCTATGAGCAAACATGCCGCTGACATTTTTGAACTTCTGTCCGATGGCCACCTCGATATTTTGTTTATAACAGAAACATGGCTAAATAACTCCAGTGTCCCCGTCCATAGAGCTCACCATCCCAAGGAGTTTTCAAATCATCAGGGCTGATCGAGCAATGGGGAGGGGGGTTGCTATTGTATTTAAAGATATCTGGTCCTTTCACAGCGACTCCTCCGATGAGTTAGGCGATGGGGAAGTTCTTCACTTCTCTCTCACCCTCTCACCTCATTTCACGCTGGGAGGCACGCTGGTTTATCATCCCCCAGGCCCTACTGGACCATTCCTTAAGGCGCTGGTGGATGTGATCGTGCCCCGAGCCTTGCGGTTCTCTAGATTTCTTCTTTAAGGCGACCTCAATATCCACGTGGATGCGGGTAAGCTACTTGACTCCAAAAACCTGTTGGAGTCTCTTAACCTAGCCCAGCTAATTCAATGGGTTACGTTGCCCACACACTCGGGGGGCCACACCCTGGATGTGGGGTGTTCCAACTATGCCTTAACGTTATCAGACCCTGAAACACTTACCTTGTCCTATCATATGCTGATCAGGTTCTTCAAACAGTATGCCTAATACTTGCCATCAGAAGATTAATCTTCCTGCTTTGTCCAATGCTCTTCATCTGGGTTGCCCGGCGCTAGGCCCTGAGCTGACCACTGCTGTGCAGCACTTTAACACCTGGATTAGCTTGGGGGTAGAGACCTCCGCTAAATGGAGCGCTAGTTCTAAAAAACGCTCCGCTCCCTCTAAACCTTGGTTCTCGCATGCCCTAAGAGAGCTGAAGCTCGGCTGCAAAAAACTGGAAAGATGCTGGTGACTTACCTATTGCCCCACTGCTAAGGGGTTATTACGTGCGGCTCAGAGGGAGTATTATGCCAGCATTAGGACGGCTAAGAGTGAATTCTATGCGAGTAGGATCACTAAGTCCAATAATAACAGTAGGGAAATTTTTGCTATTGTCAACAGGTTTCTTTCCCCCTGCGCCGAGCATCCAATAGTGCCATCCTCTGCGCATTGGTGCAGGATTTGTCCTCATTTTTTGAAAACAAAAAGCAGGGATCCAGGCTAGTCTGCGTACTGCCTGTCTCAGTCAGAGTTTTTTAGCTTTAGCACACCCTCCACCTTCCTCTTCCACTATCCACGTCTTCAGGGAACTTTCCCCACCATCTGAAGTCGATACCCTAGCAGTTCTAAAATCCATGAAATCTGTATCACCTACTGACCCCTGTCCCGCACGCGTTCTTGGAGGGGTGGCAGAGGTGCTCTGTCATGAGGTCACCGAAATCATTAGTCTCCCCTTTAGGATGGCGATAGTCCCTGATTGCTGAAAGCAGGCTAAACTTCTGCCATTGCTGAAGAAATCGGGCTTGGACTTGGTAGCTCCTGCTAACTATCAGCCAATCTCCCTGCTGCCAGTATTGGCCAAGGTATGCAAGAAGATCGCTTTCCGCCAACTGAACGCTTTTGTTGAAACCTCTCATACCCTTCACCCTGCTCAATCCGGGTTCCGCGCTGAATCTGCAATGGTGGAAATGTCTGAGGCCATTAGGAAGTGTCTGGACGCGGGTGGCAGAGTGGCTCTAATATTGTTAGACTGCTCTGCCGCTTTCGACACGGTTCCTCATCAGCTTCTCCTCACCCGTCTGTCATCAATTGGCGCCACTGGTTTAGCCTTAGAGTGGCTGACTTCATTTCTCCACAACTGGACTTAGCAGGTATGGCTACCCCCCTTTTCGTCCTCGGCCAAGCTTCTCTCCACCGGGGTGCCTCAGGGGGTCGACTCTAAGTCTGTTATTGTTTAATATCTACCTGACCCCTCTGATTTTCCTGGCCGAACAACTGGGCGCTAAAATAATAGCCTACGCTGATGACACGCAGCTGCTGTTTACTTGGTCGGCCACGGGTCTGGACACTTCATCTGCCTGGATCTGTCTTTCTTCAGTCTTCAATTGGCTGGCATCTGCCCAGCTAAAGTGTAATGAAGACAAATCTGAAATTTTACTCTATGGGCAGTTCCCCCCACATTTCAGAAAATCCCTGTGGCCTTCGGACGTCCAACCTCCCAGCTCCGTTGGCAATCCGGCTAAAAACCTGGGGGAGTGGTTCAAGGAAGATTTAAAATTTGAGGAACCTATTAAGAAACTCACCTGTGGCTGCTTTGGTACTCTTAAAGCTGTCCGCAAATTTTTTCCTCTGCTTCCCAAAGAGGCGAGAGAAAGAGTGACGAGAGCTCTCATTCTCTCGCCTTGACTACGCTAATGCACTGTTCATCGGCATCCCGGCAAACCTGACTAACTGCTTCAGATAATGCAAAATGCGGCAGCTAGACTCCTTTTTAACATCTCAATGAAGACTAGCGTCAGCCACCATCTGCTCAGTCTACACTGGCTTGCAGTCACTCAACAGATTACATTTAAGACCCTTACATTTGCCCACAGAGCCATTTACGATCAGGGCCCACTTTACCTGACGAAAACTTTTTCCATGTATCTTCCTACCCGCCCCCTCCGATCTGCCACCGATCTGTCACTCAATACCGGCTGGTTGTCCCACGTTTCAAACGAACCTGCATTGGTGGACACTCTATTGCTGTGAAAGCAGCGGATGCCAGGAATTCTTTACCTCTGGCTCTTCGCTCTAATCAGAATTTTAATCTCTTTAAAAAAGCACTCAAGCCCCATCTCTTCAAAATGACACCTTAATTCTCTCTCCTTTATTTGTAGTGTCTGCCTCTTCACATCTCTCCTCGCACCAGGATACTCCAGAGTAATTGAGCGCGCTACAAAACCACCCATAACATAACCCATAACATAACACTTTGCATGCTTACACGAGCCAGGACTCCCCCTTGGTCATATGCTTACTATGTAACCCTAAGCATATATAAGCATATATAAGGCCTCTGTTTTCTGCACTCCTCAGACTACCTCATTCAGTTTCTAAGGCTTCTGTGTGACGTAGTCTCACTCATTTGATGTTAATAAAAATGTAACTTTTATATTTCAGCTTCTGTGCCAATTTCTTCTTTGTTGGTTTAAAAGGACCAAGTATCAGTGGGACCCCTAGGAACCTTTTTTTGATTTCTACAAATGGCGCTCCAACGTGGACCTTATCAGAGAAGTGGCTATCTGAGGGAGTGATCTTGTCAGGAGACAGAAATCTACTGAGGAGGACAGGATTCTACTAAGGAGGTACTCTGTGCACGGAGATTCTGGGGATTCTCTGTCTCTGCAGCCCAGTATATTTCTGATCTTCCTGATTTTGATCATCCACATGATGTCACCACTGACTGAGAACCTTTTTGGCATGAGTATTCTAAAAAAAGACCGTTAGGTCATTCAGAACTTGGCCGTTAGAATTTGGACAACCATTTGTTTGGTGAAAGTCGTTCTGCAGCATTTGCTGTTGGTTTTGATGCCTTTGTTTGGTAAGGTAGTTTAATAACACTTACTGTGGCTTAGATTTGCGTTGGCCAACTTTTGATTAACATGTATGTAATATGTAAATTGCAATTTATGTAGGCAGGTAATGAGGAGATAGTTCTCTGTTTGATTTTGTTTGAACGGCGCAACGTACGAAGCGCTACTTTGATCATATAATATTTGCATATTTCGCAATATTTTTGGCATGCCTGTTTCAAGCACACATCGAAGAATGTGGTGCTTTTTGGAGGTACCATAGTAAGATGTGAATTAAATTAGCCGGCTCCCTTGAGGGAATAGCTAGATAGGTTTAGGTACATAAACATATTTTTTCCTTGGTGACTTATCCCCGGGGAATTAAAATATGACATAAATACAGACAATGATCCTTTTTCTACACACGTTTATGAATGGAGATATGCAGAACGATTTTTTGGGAGTTATGCCAGCAAAAGCTAGTGAATTGACTGTATTTTGGCTTCTTGGAAATAAAACAGCTTGGTGGGCTGGTTTTGCAGTTTTTTGGTACACTATTGAGAAGCGCTTCTTGTAAATATGACTTACAACTAGTATTTACAAATGGTTTGATTTAAGTACAGTCCGTGGGCTGTTCTGTTATTTCTGTCTTAAGTGTTGATCTGTGGGTTAAATGTGTGTTTAAATATCTATGTGATTCGTGGTTTTACATTGCAACTTCTGTAAGTGGATAGCAATTGCACTCTTTGTGTAACGATTGCTAGCCTTAAGCTCGCTGTATTGTGTGTCCTGAGTGTTTGACACCTATCTGTATATGTCTGAAATGAACTCAATGTGTGTTTGTGTTTTTTTTGTTGTCATCAGTCTGTTATGCAAAATGTCATTTAATTAATATTAAATAAAAATTAAATACAAATACAGAAATGAACCATATGATATGCTAAATAACTGTATGTTATTATTAAATTGATAAGAGTAAGCAACTATGCACATGTACAAATTGCCAATGCTTAAAAGATAAAATTAGAATTCACATTCAATAGGAATAAAATGGGCCTCAAAAACGAAATTGTGTGTTTTGCAATAAAAAAACTTACAGCATTTTTCTTAGATACATTGTATTATATATTAACAGACAAACACTTCATCTGAAGTAAATTTTAGCTGAAATACAACGCATATTATAGAACATGCATTGAAAGGTCTTAGTTTGAAATAGACAGTCACTGTGCTTCCATTTCAACACTAAAAAAAGCCTAGCAGCAGCTGTTGTTTTGATTGTTTGCCGCAGAGAAACAGGAATGTTTACTCAGCCAGGACTTTGTCAGTTAAACACAGGGTAAAATCCTGCATTTCAGAATGCTGTTTAATAAAGTTACAAAAATGAGGTTCATTATTTTAAGATACCAGGAAAATATTTCAATTAAGGATTTCCTTTTCTTAAAGCTTTTTTATAAAAAGCTTTTATGATGCTAAATAATGACTGTCCTTTTTCAAAAAAAGTGGCGCAAAACTTTTCATGTTTTAAGTTAGGCTTCTGAGCTTAGGCTTGTGAATGAATGCATCTAAATATGATAGGCAAGAAATGCAGCTTGCTTTTCCAAATGTGGAATTATCAAAATGATTGGTTTTAATATTTTTTTTACATTAATTATGAAAAAAATATTAATAAAAAAAAAGTGCTTTTAAATTCATTTTTTTTTTAAACCTTTATTATGAAGAAAAGGAGTACAGTTACAGACCTACAACCACAGAGGCTGGTCTGTAGCAATAAATATCAAAAGCACAACAATACACAGCTCATCAGCTGACAACCCGAGGGCCGGCAGCGATAATGTCCGACATTGTAGAGAACCTGTGGCGGTAGGAGGATAAATAAAAGGTTTCACATTTTATGTTTTATAAACGAACAAAAAGAAAACAGAAAAAAGGTTTGAGGCGGAAACTATACAGTGTATTGGCTGTCTCATGCGGTAGGGGGGAGCTAATTGATCGGGGAGCAACTTTATGAAGGATGAAGTACTTAAGGAGGGAGGGGGGGTCGAGGGCAAACCAATAAATCACAGACAACAGGCAGCAAATGACCTGAAACGCACAGTCAAGGGGACAGGGGAATGTCAGAAGCTTCTACAAAAGGGGAGTGCAGATCTCTCCTCGGTACGAATTCCATTGACCCCATACCCTTCCCAACTTCTTGGGCTTACCACGGGAGACATATGCAATTCTTTCTTTAAACATGCACCAGCCCATGTTTTCTTTCCAAGTTGAGACTAAAGGTGCCCTTTGAGACCCCCACAGTTGGGCAATGTCCCTTTTTGCGATCATGTTACCGAGGGTGGCCCACTGAGTATGAGCAACACTGCAATCATTCGGTTCCCAGATGTTCAACAAGCAGCGTCTGGCCTCAGGCAATAACTCCACACCCGTCACCTCTCCCATCACAGCATGCACTAGATACAGAAAACCACAACCTCCGGACATTCCCATATAATGTGAAGGAAGGTAGCAAGCATACCACAGCCATGCCTACACAGCCCATCTGCAGAATAACCCATACGCATCAGTCATGGACCCGTGACATGGACACGGTGCAAAATCTTTAATTGCACCAGCTAGAGACGCGCCGGAATCGCGACCTCTTTGGGGGAGGATATCGCAGCCTGCCAGTCTTCATCATCCAACTCCAGTCCATCGTCGGTCCAAGCCTCACGAAGCTGTACAAAGAGGTCCGATCGGTCGTTAATGAGTTTTTTGTAGGTGAGAGATATAGTGCTATCGGGGACGTACCCGTCAAGCACTCTATCTTCCAAGGGAGAGGACTCAGGAATAGCAGACCCGGCCGGGAAGACCGATTCAAGCGCGTGGCGGACCTGGATATATCGGAAGTATTCCCTATCACTCAATTTGTATTCATGTTTTAATTCGTCAAATGTCTTGACTCTGTCCTTGACCCAGAGGTCACCGACCTTACTGATACCAATAAGGTCCCATCTATCGAAAGCCTTAGCGTTTGATATCAGGCAGCGCTATACCACCATCATACCAGGGCAGAGTAAATGTTGCCAATGCTATGATGGGTCGCCCGCCCCATACCAGCTTCCTCTGGAGGCTATCAATTTCTCGGAAATAACTGGCAGGCACCAGGTCAAGTGTATTTTGGATGGCATACAGGAATCGGGGGAGAGACATCATCTTAAAGAGGGCCACTCTACCCAAAGGGGACAACGGCAAGCCACACCACGCCGCTACATCCGATCTAAGCCGGGCAAGTGGAGGCAGCAAATTCCGCTCATAGCGTGCTGTGGGATCCAGCTATATGTAAATCCCCAAGTACTTAAAGCCGACACACGGGACCGGTATCGGGCAGGTGCGGGGCAGAGAGGGCAACTCTCCTGTAAGAGGGTAGATACAGGACTTGGCCCAATTGATGACCAAGCCAGAATTTTTCCCAAAGGATCTCAAAACGACGAACAAGACTCCCAATGACTTACGAGGAGAGGTGAGGTACAGCAATTAAATTCATTTTTTAATATTTATAAAGCTTAATACTTATACTGTGACCTCCTAGCATCAACATTTATTTAAGTTGTGTAGTACCGCATAATGATGATATTTGCATATGGAATTTCCCTCTGCGCAGGCGTAAAAAACTCATTTGTATAAAGGTATATATGATTATTTTCAATTTCTAACTGCTGGGCTATGTAATGAACATTCTGATAATAAATATTATGCAAAGAAATTATAGGATATTCATTTTTAAGTGCCCCAAATATCAAAGTCGAAATTGGGTAAAATGCACTATTTAAACAGCATTTTTTCCATTTACAGTAGCTTTTAAAGTTCCTCAGGCTTCAATAAATGCATACTTTTAGGTATAAAACAAATAGCTGACTTCTATATTATTAGACAAGTATATTGCACACTGCTTACAATCTATACTACTATTATAAAGAGAGAACTGTGTCCTTTGAGCCAGGTAAACTCGAAAAGTACACCACCAATCCAAACACCCAATACATCTTTGAAAACGTCAGGGCAAGCAGAAGGACATAGCCTATATAAAAACAAAATATATATGTTAGAAGGGAAACGTAAGTTTTAAGGGAAAGTAGTCCCTTAAAAGTAGCGCCAGCTAACGACGTGCGTGCGGATGCGTGGTGACATCACGGGGGAGAGCGGAAGCCGGAAGCAACACCCTGGGAGGAGCGGACAGGAGAAGGAAAGCGACACCCTCCAAGGTCCAGAGCGCGTAGAGGAGCATCGACATGCCCAGGGTAGCGCAGAGTAAGAGCGGACAGGAGAGTCGGCAGAAGCGGCCAGGACCAAGAAAACGAGCGCAGAGAACCAGCGGACACGAGCGTGAGCAGAAGCGGCCAGGACCAGCAAAACGGGAGCAAGGAAACACTAAGGGCTCCATTAGGATGTCGGGCGGCCGCCATGGTGGCGGTGGCGATCCGGCCGACAGAAATGACCGTCCGCCACCCTTTTCCCCCCGCCACATTACAATGGCGGTGGGGACCGCAACGGAGCCAAACACCGCCCGCCACTTTTCCGCCCCGGTCGCATTGCGGCCGGGGCGGAAAATCATTAATATGGTGGCGGAGTCTATGAGACACTGCCACCCATATTACAATGGCATGTGTTCAATGCCTTTCCGCGGCGGCAATGCCGCCACAGAAAGGCAGGCGGTGTTAACTCTGGGGGCCCCCTGTGGGCCCCCAGAGTAAAGGACAAAGGGGGGTGGCACACGGGGGATACCTGTGGTACCCCCCTGCATTTGCATAATCAAAGCGGCAGGCACCGCGCGGTGCCTGCCGCTTTGATTATGTAAATGCTGCTAAGCATTTTTTGTATTGTGGCGGGCGGAGCAGAGAGCTCCGCCCGCCACAATACTATACATAAAAGGATGTGCCCGCCACTGTGGCGGGCACATCCTAATGGTGTGTGCGGGACCCCCGCCCTTAGGGTGGGCGTCCCGTTTTCCGACAGGATGGCGGGTAGGCAAAGCCAGTCCGCCATCCTAATGGGGCCCTAAGTACGCTCTGCTGCGCCTCTCCTGCTGCGATGCTGTCCCAGCCCCCTTCTGCCCCGGGCAACGCCGGGGCGGGCTGCTAGTTGAAAATAAATATAAAAACAAGCAGAAGTTATTCCTTTAACTACAAACAGGGGGATAAGTGCTTTTCAGCTTTCTGTCTCTAGAGTGACTTTGAATAGGCAAAGCTGCATGGAATACTTTGCAAACAGAATAGGACAGCTGGGAAGAGTTAAATGTCAGCTCTATATATTTAGAAGCATAACATGGCTCCCAGAGCAAATTTTCCTTTGACATTTTTTTGACCTCTGAAATTTTTTGAAAGAGGACAGGAACAAGCTTTGCCATATTTATACAGCCCTAATGCTTAAAAGCTGAGGGGTTTGGGTATTAATGTGTTTTAGCCCTTTCAAAAGTGCTATGTACCTTCTATAACTTTGTTTATGCCCAGTTGCTACAAATAGGGGTTGATAGTGTTGACAGAAGTGAAACCTGTGTCAGGTTTCCTACTGTCAAAATGGGGGAAGGAGGCTTGCTCCTCTACAAATTAATGCTAGGTAATATGTATTTTGCTCTCTCCTTTTTTTAATTTTTTTTAGCCTGTCTAAGTTGTCTGTGAAATAGCAATTAGACATTTAATTAGCTATTTAGTAATACTGTTAGCATTAATAAAATTAATAAATATATGTTTTATTACTGCCCATCCTGTTTGATGAAATTATGACAGGATCAGTAGTCTAGATTGCTGTTCCATTATTTTGACCTTTAGGGGAATTAGATGTGGGTAGTTTTATTCTAAAAAGTCTTAGGTGATAACACCATTATTGTAGTTTTGCAAGGGCACTGCTAGTTTTTTATTAGCTCGTCTGTGTAAATAAACTGACAGTCCTTATTAGAGCTGATGTGGCATAGTCTGGATCATGAAAAGTAGAACCTAGGGAAGATGCCCATGTGATCCTTAGCAAACATGTTTTGAAGAAAATGTTGTTCACGGTCGGTTTCAATCCAGAAGAGTTGCTGCGCGTCCACTAAGTAAGTTTCAAAACTTTCAGACAAACCTTAACGCAACATAATAGATTAGGGCACTAATACATTCTCCTTTCAACAGCATTGGAATAACTATACGCCAAAGTTAGTCTGAAAGAATAACACGTGAGTGATGTCGGCTGTTTACTTTTGGTTACTATGCACACTTGGGGTTGCACTATAGTTTTATCACAAATTCTCACTCCTTTCACCCAATTGTTTAGTGCATACACATTATTTTCTGTTGTATATCGTTTGCAGACATTTGAATAGCATTTTTTTTGTCTTGCTTCTAGTTTTTGTCCCAGAAGAAGGGCTATTCAGCCCGAAATGCATTGGACTGAATAAGTGGTTATTCTAATTGAATGTAACGAATTACAAAAATGAACTGCATGGAAAGAAATATGAACTTATGACCATAAATAAGATCATTTCCGTACAAATATGCTCATGAACTTTTATTTACACTAATTGATTTGGAGTATTCCAACCACACAAGAGTGGAGCACCAGGGGATGCTTCCAACATCAATTGGAATCACTGTTCTTGATGTTATAATTGACGTCCACGACAAGAGACGCCACCCAGGCAGCAACCTCATACTTTGACAATATTCATAAACTATTTGTATAAAACTCTGAATATATTTGGAGCTGTGCAACTCTCCACCACTTGAGTAGAATGGAAAATGCCCACCTAGCAATAAATTAGGATACTGACAAATTTATGAAAATTAATGTGTAAATATTTTCTATGTTCCTACTGGATCATAGGAATGTCTTCAGCTAATGCTAAAACGGGCGTCTGTTGTAAATTGACAGCAATTGGTTAGCATTAGCAGAAGCCATCCTGTATTTAGAAGTTATCTTATCCACTTTGTGAAAGCCATTTCGTATTTCTGGCAGCCATTTTGTTTGCCATGTGCTCTGTCCTACCTTTCTTTTAACTGCTCTTGAAATCTGCCTAGAGGCAAACTATATTCAGCAGCTTCCACCTTCGCACATGCCCAGAAGGGCCTAGCTAGTAGAATGCATTTGCTTCTCTAGTATAACTGTCAGGCAATTTTTGCTGCTGTACGGAAAAGTAACTCTTCTCCCGCTTTTTTGAGCAAGTAGATCTTGTATAGTCATTTAGTCATTTTGCAGGCTTACATGAGCCAGGACTGCCCCTTGGCCATATGCTTACCATGTAACCGTAAGCATATATAAGGCCTCTGTTTTCTGCACTCCTTAGACTGCCTCATTCAGTTGCTAAGGATTCTGTGTGATGTAGTCTCACTCATTTGAGGTTAATAAAAATGTAACTTTTATATTTCAGCTTCTGTGCCAATTTCGTCTTTGTTGGTTTAAAAGGACCAAGTGTCAGTGGGACCCCTAGGAACCTTTTTTTGATTTCTACATATGAGTGACAATGCATTTCAGTGCGGTGATGCGGATAACCACACTGAAATGCATTAGATTCACGTCTGATGTGTGATGCTTGGCAGGACTGGTTCTGCGCATGTGTGGCACCCATCTTGAGTCCCGATTTCACTCTGAATCGAGTTGAACACTAAAGCACCATGTCACTTGCTCATTAACCCCCGCAATTGGTATTTTGCCATGTTTGATGTGCTGGTGCTCCCTCTTACGCCCTACACTTGTGGTGATTGTGTGGGGCTGTACAATTTTAGATAGGCTTTGCCTGGAGTGGTTGGCAAGCCCTCCCTCCACTTCCTAACTACATCTTTAATCCTTCGAAGGATTATGCGTGGCTTGTCCGGGGTCTACCACTCCCCCTGATTACTATATATATTTGGATATTCTAGTTCTGCCTGCTCTGTGGGTTTTACCCTTGTTCTGCAGACTATCCTCTGGGGGAAGATTTACACTAAGGTGTGGTATAATTGCTGAATACTATGAGGAGGACTATTAATATCATGAAGAGGAACCCTCCGGGTCCATAGAGCAAGACCTCGTAGAGGCCTTAGAGGCCGGGGTCCAAAATTCTGTGAATAGAGCCTTGGTGAGGGCCATAGAACCCCTCATTCATCAACTATGTACTTAGGCCAAGCAACAAGGCTGGTTGCCCACTGCAGGTACTCGTCCTAGAGCAAGTGGTACAGGTGTAAAGAACCCACACTCCACAGATTTTGCCAGGTTAGCCCATTCGCTGGCAGATCATGAGCCTAAAGTTCCCAATAGAGAGGCAACTATCACCAAACTCGCCCAAGACGATGACCAGGACACCTCCTCCGATCCTTCATCCTATCAGGAGGAGGCTCCTAGATCAGCAAAAAAGGCAAAGAAAGAAAAGCATGCGGACGTGCCCTCTACTCCCAGGGTACTCAACTTCAAGCCTATTGAGATAATACACCCAATTCTACAGCCTGGGCTCCACCCCAGGAGGTGGCAGATTACGTTCAGTCCCATATATGCCAGGCTTCTGACAAAGAGGTACGAGCGCGCCTGCGGTCAGAATGTCCCAGACCTGACCTGGCAGAGAAGGTAGTGGAAACACCGGAGGTTGATCTCTCCATGCTTACCTACCTAAAGAAATATTCGAAGGATCCCAAGAAAGGCCTCAATAGATCTTAGAGATCATGCCAAGACAAACTGCTGGACATGACCGGTCCCTGACAAAAATATTGGAACTAAGTTTCAGGGCTAAATAGTCTGCACTAGTGATTACGCCGGAGGAACTCATTGGTTGGACCCAGAGAGCTGTTTGCCAACTGGGCAATGCTAATTGCACATTATCCACAGAGCGTTGTTACTCCATCTTGTTGAAACTGGACCCCAAGCTGGCCAAACTCTCCGCTTCTAAAGCTGGTCCCTTAGCCCAAGGTCTCCTCTTAGGACAACCTTTCCTGAAGGAATTGACAAAATTTGTGACCACGTTTAGTGGCCTGGACAAAGCCCATGGATCCCTGATGCGGGCCTTCCACCTGGTTTTCGGCAGAGCCGGACGATTTCTAGGGCACTTGTTCGGCCAGGGGTAGAATCAAAGTGCCCCACATGGTCAGCAACGAAGAGATTACCAAGATCAGTCCTTCAACTCCTCCTTCTATCCCAAAAGACTCTCCAGAAACAAGTTCTGTAGAAACAGATTCAGAGGCAACTCAGGAGGTCAACAACATCCAGTGCTTCAGGTGAGGCTGATTCCGTACTCAGAAGTGATACTGGGGGGTAGGATAATGTCTTTTCTAGAGAACTGGTGCCAAATGTCACAAGATGCGTGGGTCTTACAGACCGTTCAGGGGTACAGGTTAGAGCTTTACGATTCCCCTGTCCAAGATGGTCCCCCTTCTCAGAAGTTTTTTTTCGCAAAGCGATCAGTTCTTTATCTCCAATGAGATAGCCTCCTTACTCCAAGGGGAGCCATAGTTTTATCATCTCCACGTCCGAGGGTTTCTCAGCAATGTTTTCTTGGTGGTGAAGAAAGAAGGGGATGGGTCCAGGCTAGTATTAAACATAAAAGACTTCAACGCCTGGATAGTCTATAGGCATTTCAAGATGGAGGGCATACATCTTTTATGGGATCTCCTCCGAGAAAGGGACTGGATGGTCCAGCTGGGCCTGAAAGATGCGCATTTGTCTATTCCCATATTTGCTCCGCATCATCGGTTCCTACAATTCCTCTAGCAGGGAGTATGCTACGAGTACAAGGTTCTCTCATTCGACCTCTTGTCGGCACAATGGTGCTTCACGAAACTCCTTCGGCCAGTGGTGGAGTCCTTGAGAGCTCTGGGAGTCCGCATGATCGCCTACTTAAAGACATCATCATTCTGGCGGCCTGCCCTCATCTAGTGATGACTCATCTCAAATGGGCGGTCAATCTCCTCCAGTGTCTGGCTTTCATTGTGAATCCGCAGAAATCAGTGTTGACTCCATCCCAATCAATCGAGTTCCTAGGGTTTCTGGTAAATTCCCTGAGTTACCAGCTCCTCCTACCAGTACAAAAGACCAGATCGATCAAAAGGGAATTGAGATCCACCCTACACAAGCAGACGGTGTTGTTGCGATCTGTAGCCCGGAACATAGGTTTGTTGGCTTCCTCGATTCAGGCGATCTTTTCGGGTACCCTCCATTACCGGGCCCTTCAGGGGCTGAAAATTCAACACCTCCAGAAAGGCCTAAAATATTCAGAACAGATTCCCCTCTCAGAGGAGGCAAGGCTGGAGATGTTATGGTGGTTAAACCACATGGAGGCCTGAAATGGCCGGGCACTTTTAGGATTGACACCAGACATGGTGATTGAATCCGATGCCAGCCGGTGGGGTTGGGGAGCCCATTGCGGTCACTTGTCCATGGGTAGTCGCTGGTTGCAGGAAGAGCTGCTTTACATGTCAATTGTCTGGAGCTTCTAGCTGGCTCCTTTGCAATCCGTTGCCTATCACCGCAGAAGATAGATTGTGGTATCCTTCTTCAGATGGACAACATTTTGGTGGTAAGGTATGTGAACAAATTGGGCGGTATGAAGTCCTGAATGCTAGCGGAGATCATGAAGGATTTTTGGCACTTTTGCTACAGAACAGAATTGCTGTGAAAGCTCAATATCTTCTGGGTTGCACCAACGAGGTGGCCAATTGGCCTTCCCGTCATCCTCAGGACTTCAGCGACTGGAGGTTGCATTCCTAGGTGTTCCAAGTTTTGAACATCCTTTAGGGTCCCTACCACATAGACTTATTCGCATCCTGACTCACAGACAGATTCCTTTTAGGAAAAAACAGGGGTTATGCCCAATTTACCCTCCTATACATGAGCAGGGTACATCAAGAGATGTGTATAAACAAGAAAAAGTACAGAGGGATCGATTCAATATTTATTTTTATACAGGGATAAACTAATTACCCTGATGTTTCAAAGTGATTTTTGGAAAAGATTATATTCACAAGTCACAATAACATATATATGTATCAAGTGACAAGGTGGGGCACAGAAAAAGTATCAACAAAAATTAATACATATATACTAAAGACTATTCAACAATGAAACACCCTAGTTTGCATTCATCTCTATATACAGTACAATATACAAAATATATACATCACATATACAATATCTACAAAACATATACAAAACATACATACCCTAAAAAAAACAAGTCAATGTCACTGTGTACACTCTTAAATCAAAGTGAAACACTTCTAGGAAGTCCTAAGCTGCGCTAGAGGTATATCACCCCTAACTAATTATTTATAAGGGCGCTTATATTGGAATGTGAACCAACTTAAACTTTATAGCGGACTCCTTCTTAGAGACCTCTGCACGCTATGGCAGTAATCAGAAAAAACGTGTGAGGAGAAGACCTGAGAGAAGTTGGATTTTGTGTGTAAGAAAGAGGAGAGTGACAAGAGAAATATAATAAGCTAGAAGCTACCTTTTGAATAACGAAGTGGGCGCAAAAGGGTTTGTGTCCCTTGAGGTACCCCTGGATTGAGTACCTAGATTGAACCGTTCCTGTACAATAATGGACCGGAGAGTGCTTCTGCACTATTGTTTAAGTGCATTCATGCCCTTGTCCTGATGAAGCCAATAGAAACGAGTGGCTGAAACGCGACCGCGACTGCGTCGACACTCTAAGAAGGAGTCCGCTATAAAGTTTAAGTTGGTTCACATTCCAATATAAGCTCCCTTATAAATAATTAGTTAGGGGTGAAAGAGGATGCTATACCGATGTTGGGACCTTATAAACTTGGTACTCTATGGTTGGGTATGGGTTTTCTGTTATTGTTTTCTATTGGCTGCTGAGCTTCTAGTAAAGAAATGAGAAGCATAATCCTCGCCTCCATGTCCTTAATAGAATTGAAAATTCTTGTCACGAATAATAGCACATTTTTAATTATTTTTGTGTCTTTCCATTCATTTTATTTCAGATATTTTTTTGTCTTACTGAGAGCCAGTTGTCAGGTATGAAACGTATGTAGCATTATAACATTGGAACACATTTAAAAGAATATTATTTAAGCAAAGCATAATTATTATCTTTTATGTTTCTTGACCGTATTAACAGATGAGCAATGGCAGTAATATTTTAAAACTAAATATTACCAATCCAGAGAGAGTTGTATCTTGATAAAAATAAACCTGGGAGGATTTCTATGATATATATATATACTACGTACAGAAGCATATGATTATTACAGAGATATTATTGAATTATACTTATACGTGTTTTCTTTTAGCTGATAATCACTTGCAAAGTAGAACAGATACAAGAATCCTAAAACTTCCGAACTCCTGAATTCCCTGAGAAAAGTCAAGTTTAATTCCAGATGGAATTCAGCAGATTCAAGTCTTTTTTCTCTCTCTTCTCTAATCCAATTCCCATTCACCCTGGGAGCTAGTAAATTGGCTATATATATATATATATATATATATATATATATATATATATATATATATATATATATATATATATATATATATATATATATATATATATATATATATATCGAACAAGTGCAATCTCCCAAGCTCCGACAACAGCGACCCAGGAAATCACGCGGATCCAATAATTATAAAGCACAGATTTTTATTCAAAAGCTGAACCAAGCAATCTGACGCGTTTCGGGCATCCGCCCTTGCTCACTGAAAGGCCTCCTTCACCATGTGCAAGGATATATATATATATATATACGCCAGTAGGTAGTTATAGTTAGGATTATTTTCAATAGGGAAATCACAACATTCTATTGTGAATAACTTTGGCGCCGGTTGAGGAATCTGCCTGAAAATTTCCTCAAATTTGCCTTGCGGCGCTCTGGTCCTTCCCTGAAAGTTTTGGGGGGATTTGTCAAGCGGGGGCAACATTTGGCAAGTCACCTTTGGCGCATTCACTTTCTTCTTGCCCTCTGGGATGGAAAAAAACTCCCATACAATGTGCTGCTTTGGCCTATATGGGGTATTGTCTTCTGGTAGGAATGTCCTACTCCCCTCCTCCTCCTCCTCCTCCTCTTCTTCATCTCCACCACTGTGGTGTTGTGGTGGTCCTCTTGGTGGTGGTGGTGCAGATGCTCCAGCTGCTGCTGCTGCTGTAGCCATTTTAAAGTACAAAATATTAGTCACAGATCTCCAAACAGGTCTTCCTCAGTCAAAGGACAAAGTCAGAATAAGGAAAAAAGGTGGGGGCTTTCATCATTTGGAAAAAAAAGCTGTCCTGAACCAATGAAAAGTGTTATTTTCAGGTCACATGACCCGGGCTTTCATCATTTGGAAATCAAAACTGTTCTGCACCAATAAAAAGTGTTATTTTCAGGTCACATGACCAGACGCGCTTACGCTACGCGCCCCCGGTTGTGCCCGGGGGCGCGCTCCGGGGCGCATCGAGTGCTTCCGGGTGTGCTTACCCCGTGCGTATCACGTGGACGCGGCTACGCGATACGTCACAATGATGTTTTTGTTTGCGGCAATAGCGCTAACGGGACGCTCACCGGTGCGCGCCCCGGGGCGCGCCGAAAAACTGCGCTTTCCGGTGCGCTCACCGGGGCGCGCACCGGGAGCGCACCAGGGCAAAATAAATAAATAAATAAATAAAAAATAGTATTATATAAATATACAATATAGAATTCATTATAAAAAATATTACATTTCATAGGTTTGAGGCCCTATATATAGTTAGGAATTCGCATTTAAAAAACCTATGAAATTCACTAAAAAACATAGGTTTCACACCAGTTATAGTTAGGAATTAGTATTTAAAAAACCTATTAAATTCACTGAAAAAACCATAGGTTTCACACCAGTTATAGTTAGCTGGAAATTTTACTGACATAAAACCATAGAAATTCCAACGTTGTAGTTAGTTGGACTCACTATAACAAGCGCGCCTGCAGTGCACTGCTGATGACCTCACATATTACATCACTCATGACATCGTCAGTGACATCACTCATGACATCACTTATGACACCATCCTTGTGACAGAGTGACAGACCTCCTTTTAGTGTAATGTAACCCTTGAAACATATATTCAAAAATAGAAACTAACATTTTCAAAAGAATGGAGATACCCATACCAGTTACAACAACCAATTCAGTAATTCCACCATCTATATCCACATCCACTCATTCACCAACAGTTCTATATAGTCACTCATACACATACTCACTCATCATATGTAGTGATACATCTATACATCATGTTATACACCAACAGTCATCCAAAAGTTACTCACACTCATACTCACACATGCAAATAAACTATTGAAAATCCATGTATTTGCATATACAACTATACACACACTACCTCCTTACTTCTAAGGAAACTTACACATACTTACTCTCTTAAACAATCACTTATAGAAACACAAACTTATTTAAACAGGAACTCTCACAATCTATTACTCTCACACATACTCACTTATATACATCAAAACTCACATACACTAGATTAAAATATATGTTGTTACTAATAAAGACAATAGTGAGACAGTCATTCACTCACTAACACACACATATACACACTCATCCACCCATACAGTCCTGCACATATACTGTCTTCAAAACACATACAAACAGTGAGTCAGTCACCAACCCATGCAGCCACTTATACACAAAGTGAAACACTGATACATATATTTCAATATTTAAAAGTTACTCGCTAGTATATGTATTCAATAAAATACACTTAATAAGGCAGTTAACCAATCATTTTTTTTTTAAAAAACATCCATTTACACACTTATTTAACCATTTATTCTTCCATCAACCTTTACAAATACATATATAAAACATATTGATTTTTCAGAAAGACACACATTCACTGGCTGGTGTCATCAGTGATGTCATGAGTGATGTCACTGACGATGTCATGAGTGATGTAATATGTGACGTCATCAGCAGTGCATTGCAGGCGCGCTTGTTATAGTGAGTCCAACTAACTATAACGTTGGAATTTCTATGATTTTATGTCAGTAACATTTCCCGCTAACTATAACTGGTGTGAAACCTATGTTTTTTTCAGTGAATATATATATATATATATTTATATATATATATATATATATATATATATATATATATATATATATATATATATATATATATATATATATATATATATATATATATATATATATATATATATATATATATATATATGTCCTTCAACGAAAATGCAGTATAGTACGCTCTCAGGAATCAAACACAGTCCAGAAGTAAAGTGGAACCTTGGTTTTAATCACACAACGCGTTTCGGCGACCTGCCTTGATCACGTGTGACATCACAGTGAAAAAAGTGTGCTCTTTACAAACAAATACATCAAAATCGAAGTAGGACTTGGGTTACATCAGCACAATAACGTCAGACATATTGGAATGGTAATCATATGTTGAAACTGTAGGTAAACACAATCCATCATACATATGTATAACCTATAATTCGTAATACACATCGGTAATGTGTACTGCATCTGTGGCATTAAGAATCATACCACATATATCTCCCGTCTAATGGGTGAAACTTATGGTTCTACTGGCAACCCGCTAATTTCACTTAGCCCGTGTACCATAAACATTAGCTGTCAGCCATGTTAGCAAGGTGAATGATATCTCTAGGAATGAAAATTCATCTTAAGCTGGCATCATAATCTCATAATGTATTAAGACATGTGCTGACGCGAGCAAAAAAATATAAAAAGTAATAAATAATAATGATATGCTCTTGCCACTAGTCATGAATGACATAGTTGACACTGCCCAGGTAATCATGTGAACTGCTGAGGGCTAAGAGAAATTGTAATTCTGTAGAAGCATTCCAGAGAACGGGACATCATAACAGAAAGGTTTAAGGAAAGAGGATACCCCAACTGGGTTATCAAACAAGCTATCACAAGAGTAGACAAGGTGGATAGAAGAGAAACCCTAGAAGAGGCAGATTCTGTGAGTGAAGAGTCTGAAGAGACGACGAGGTTGATACTGACCTACAATTCTCAGTCGGCCTCTGTCAAAAAAGTTATAGCCAAACATTGGGATATCTTGAGACATGACAACACTATAGGTAATAATGTGAATGAAAGACCCAGTATAACATACAAAAGGAACCGTAATATCAGGGATCTGGTATCTAGGAATGATGTTACAGCTTACAGGGACGTGACAACTAATGGACTGCAAGGTTTCTACCCCTGCGGCCACTGTAAAGCCTGTAGCAACAGTGTCTACAAAAATGAACTTTCTTACAATGGTGTAACAAGAAAAATAACCCAATTCCTGACTTGTAGTACATGCTATGTAGTATATGTGATTGAATGCCCGTGTCACTTGTGGTATATAGGAAGTACCAAAAGCTGTGCTAAAAAGAGAATATTAGAGCATCGCAGGGCCATAACCAACCAGGACCCAAAATATCCGGTGGCACGTCATTTCAGTGAAAAACACTTTTCTAATGCTAACCTTTTGAACTACATGCTCATTGAACAGGTTTTAGCTAAACCCAGAGGGGGAGACAGGTTATTAGCCCTGAGACAACAGGAGTCAAAACATATTATTAACTTCCAAAGCAAGCACCCAGGTGGGCTCAACTGGGATGAGGAGTTAGAAATACATCTCAGGGTTGACTCCTAGACTGCTTGATAGTCCAGTACTGGACAATATTTTGTTACAGATATGAGAATGTGCTTGTGAAATGTATTCTGCTTGTTTTTCTCCAACATGTTTTAGGTGTGCTAGAAACATTATTCCTAAAGCATTATTTTAATTATATTTTATTCTTTGTGTATTTGTTTACAGGTGTACAGTCAGGGTTTCCTGGTATGAATGGATTCCAGAATTGGGCACTACTGTCATTGACACTTCCAGTTTGCACTGCTTCCTTTAGACACCTTCTCACGGTCAGTTATTGTTCACTCACCTGTTTTGCACATCGTTTCAGTCGCCAGTAGGACTAAGTAAACGTGATTGCAGCACCCAAGTTGGAGACTGGCTCAAACACTGGCACTTGTTATTCTTCGGACACTTGTCATTCATATCCCTTCTCTGCCATGCCTTGAACGTTTTTCGACTGAGACCCACATGAACTCGAGGTTGGTCTCGGCATAATTGCATGTTGCACTGGAGCACTTTTCTCACTATCAGAATGCCTTGGGTATTTGAGGGGTTGATTATGAATTATTTATTGACCAATTCATCCACCTACTATGTCGAGTTGCATACCTGCAAAATTTTGGTGGATATTGATTACCTGGGCAGTGTTATCTATGCCGCTCGTGACTAGTGGCAAGAGCATGTCATTATTATTTATTATTATTTATTTCTTTGCCGACTTGCATATCTACAAATTATTGTGGGTAATTATGATTACCTGGGCAGTGTCAACTATGTCATTCATGACTAGTGGCAAGAGCATATCATTATTATTTATTACTTTTGATATTTTTTTGCTCGTGTCAGCACATGTCTTAATACATTATGAGATTATGATGCCAGCTTAAGATGAATTTTCATTCCTAGAGATATCATTCACCTTGCCAACATGGCTGACAGCTAATGTTTATGGTACACGGGCTAAGTGAAATTAGCGGGTTGCCAGTAGAACCATAAGTTTCACCCATTAGACGGGAGATATATGTGGTATGATTCTTAATGCCACAGATGCAGTACACATTACCGATGTGTATTATGAATTATAGGTTATACATATGTATGATGGATTGTGTTTACCTACAGTTTCAACATATGATTACCATTCCAATATGTCTGACGTTATTGTGCTGATGTAACCCAAGTCCTACTTCGATTTTGATGTATTTGTTTGTAAAGAGCACACTTTTTTCACTGTGATGTCACACGTGATCAAGGCAGGTCGCCGAAACGCGTTGTGTGATTAAAACCAAGGTTCCACTTTACTTCTGGACTGTGTTTGATTCCTGAGAGCGTACTATACTGCATTTTCGTTGAAGGATATTTAAATTCCGGTTGCTTCGCCGGAGTGTACGCCACTTGTCCACGGGTCACCGCGTTGCAGCAGGAGCAGCTCTTGTTTTAATATATATATATGTATATATATATATAATTTCATGCCACTTCATTTTATCTGCCAGAGGTATTCAAGAACAGTCATCTTCAAGAGAGGAACGACATGGAGTTCAAATGAGTGGCTAGGCGTAACTCAGAAAAAGTGGCGGAGGAAGGCAAAAGGTTTTGGGCGACCCTGCAGAGAGGTCAATTTTCTAAAAACTAAGGAGGTACAATCACCTTAATTTTGGAATTTCTTCAGTGGTGTAGGTGTTCCAAAACACCATTCAGGATACCTTGTCAAGTCTAGGTGGCATCCTACACATCAGTGATGATGTACTACTTTACTTTACCATGCTGGCTGAACACCACCAAAGCCTAAGGAAGACACTCATGAGACTATCAGAACAGGGTGTGTCACCGATCGCATTTGCAAGGAGAGCACTAACAGACACTGGGGAAGATGTGTGCCCATTTTTTGCAGAAGCAAATGGGAATTCGGCCCGTCTGCGACCGCAAAAAAGATTAGCCAAATGTACAAATCATATTTTGCGAGTCGCTAACCTATTAACAACTCACAAAGTATGGTTTGATTAGGAAAGGGGCATGCCAAGGGCGTACCTTCCTAAAACTCAGTGCAACACCATGTATCATTGTTTTGCAACCGCATTTCCGCTCGCAAAACACTCGCAGTTTCCCACCCTTTTCAAAAGGGTGGTAAACCATTTGCAAATGGAAAGGGGTTCCTAGGGAACCCCTTCCCCATTGTGAATGGGTGCGAAAATATTTTTCCCAGGGACCACTGCCTGTCCTTAAATAATGAAACTGAAAAGTTTCATGTTTCTTTTTTAAATGCATCCCGTTTTCCTTTAAGGAAAACAGGATGCATTTAAAAAAAATGCTTTATTGAAAAAGCAGTCATAGACATGGTGTTCTGCTGACCCCAGCAGGCCACCATCCATCCCTGTGAGTGCTAGCCATTCCTAGTGGGGTCGGAAATTGTGCTTGGATATTGATGAGACATTGATGAGGCATGCAATTTACGACCCCATTGGGAATCGCAAGCAGTGTCTGAGACACTGTTGTACATTGCATTTGGCTACTAGCAAATTGGGAGTCGCAAACCTACACAATTTACTAGTTGCAAAATACATGCTTCGTACATCTGGCCCACTGAAACTAAGTATGCCCAAATTGAACACAAATCCTTAGGTATAGAGTGGGGGTGTCATCATTTCCACTTTTTTTTCCCCACTGGACACACCTGAGCAACCACGGGATTGCCTGGTTATGCTCCGCCCCTAAAAAGTCATAAGTAAAAGCTATGCACTGGTGGTCCATGATATGTAAGGGCAATAACCCCCACATAAATTGTCGCACTGATTGGATTGGCCACGGTGCAGTTTGGCTAATCAGGTTGGCAGGGCTGCTAAGGTGAGTCACCACTGATTGCCTTGGATCACCAGTAAGTTAACCCACCAAGTTGGCATACTCCTTGTATGTAATAAACCTGCAGCAAACTTTCTGCAACGAAAAACTTGTGTGGACTGTCTATTTTGAACAGCGCAACTAATTACTGCTGAGCGGGGGGTTGCTGATATTGGCACTGCAGAAACAGCATCCCAAATTGATGAATTGATATACAAAACTGTACAGACAAAGCAGCAACACCCATGAACGAACTTTCTGAGAAACTTTAATAGGTGGGGCTGCTTGGACATACTAACACTCACCCAGCTGTGGAAAGTTAGAGAGAAACTATGCACTACTGAAGGGGGACCCCTCCTGAAAGGGTGATGTATTGTTGTAATACACTCGCTCCAAAGAAGGGTCTTGGAACTGGCCCACTAAGAAACCAAGGAGTGACCAAAACAAAGGCATAGTTGAGGGAAAAGGTTTGGTTTCCTGTACTAGACGAGGCAGTGGAAGAAATGTTAAAAACAATTTGTGCGGCTTGGCGAACCATCATGGCCGCAGGTCCTTAATCTTCAGAGATTTCACTGTGTTTCTTTTTCAAACTCAAGGCACATGGAAAGATATCCGCTTATTTGCCTGATTTATGGTAAACATGGGAGCTGCCGAATCCCAGGGTGCCACAGTGATGGATATGAACAGCAGGGAAAGCTCAGCACCTTAGAAAACCGATACGTGAGGTGAAGGTGTGACACCGTGTGGCAGCAGCCAGACCTGAATAATGACTGATCTGTGTCAGCGGCGACTTTGGACTACACCGGCCCTGTGAAGGCTCCCCCTTCGGTGCGGCACATGTAAAAGGGGATGAACATTAGACTGGCAGCCACAGAACGAACAAGGGTCTGAGAGTGGACTCCATGTCTGACCTCAACATGGCGCCTGGGACAACAAGCAGCCCGTATGGTAGCCGGCGGGTGGTATCCTTGATTATTTGTCGTGGCTGAATTCAATGAGTGGAATCCAGAGAACCCGTGATAAGTGAGAGCCGTGGATGCAGGGGCATTGATTCCTCCCTGGAGCACTGCTAATTGATGGTTATATGGGTGTGGCTGGGAGCTGTTCATGGGGGAGCTCTGCAGGCATTGCCATCAAGGTGGGGGGCACTGGGCTGCACCGGATAGCCACGGTCCCCCAGAGTAGAGATCCTGGGGGCACTGGGCCATCCCTGAGACTCCCCAATTCAGCAATTTCCTAGTGAAGGTGAGAGATGAGAACTATAGATATTTGCCCTGGGGTTGGTGCTGATGTCCATGCCGACCCTTATTATGGTATTGATGGAGTGGTAATTCCACTGTAATTTCTCAATGCAAAACACCATTACCTCTTGTTTCCCGCTCGAAGGCGATAAACTTTGCCACAGTGTTATGACCAAAAGGAGACTTTGCATAACAATTCAAATTCAAATAAAAATATAGGCAATAAATAGAGTTGTGAATAGTTGTAAAGTTTTATTTTTTAATCAAAATTTATGTTTCTCTGACTCTTTATTCATTAGTCAAATATCAATCAGGTTACAGATTAAAAATAGGAAAAAAGAATGAATACAGAATAATTATAGATTGCATACAACGCACTCCATAAATGAAATAATGCTTATTTCTATGGGAAATGAGGAATATATGTCAGTCAGTACTCTTAAAGTGTTTCAAGAAATATAGTTCAAGAGTGAGTTTTGCAAAGCTAAATCAATAATTAATATTGTCAAAAATCTCCCATAAATTGAAATAAATGCACAGGACAAATAAGTCTTTACAAAGCCTGTTAGTCAAAGCATAAAACTTAGGGTTGTAGCCTCTAAATCTGCCCTCGTTCCCTCAGCTTATTCCCTGTCTTCACACTTTTCATCTTTGTCTGCCACTCTGTGTTTCCCACAGATCTGCCCATGGGCCCCTCCTTTCTCTCTGGAGAACTAAAAAAAGCTGTGTTTCTACAAGCGTCCTGCTAAAAAATAAGGAAAACCCCCACACCTCTCAGCTAGCAACTAATATTTCTAACCAAAACACTTGGGGTCATAGGTACGAAACAAATTTTTAGTCGCAAATGCTACGAATGGCAAAAAACAGCGTTTGCGACTAAAAATTTGCAAAATCGCATCGCAATTTTAAGGAATCGCGAAATTTGCTATTCCTCAATTTTGTGTAGGCAAATTGCGATTCCTTAAATACTATGTAACAAGCACCCAAGTTTTGCGATTTCTCCTTAAGAAATCGCAAATACCACCAACTTCAAGTTGGTGGTAATTTGCGATTTCTTTCAAAAATTCGCTTTTTGGCATTTTTCAAGGTGCCATATGGCGCACATACATATGCTTAGAGCATTTATGTGCACCATTTGTGCATACATGCTCATTTCACGGGTGCATCAGGGTGTCCTTGTGACACCCTTAAAATTATTCTCAATTTGCGATTCTCAAATTGCGAATTGCAAATTGAGAATGACTTCCCATTAATTCTTGTGGCCCATAGGAATGAATGGGAAGGTATTCCTTAATTGCGATTTTGCAATTTGCTAATCGCAATTACGGAATACTAAGAAATCGCAAAACAATTGCTATTTTTTAATACATCCCGTTTTGCAATTCTCAAATAGCGATTCTCAAAAAAACGCTATTTGAGAATCGCAAAAAAGGATTTTCATACATATGCCCCTTGGTCCTTGTACTTTGTCCAATTGGAGAATCAGAACACATCAACACCCCGTGGGCTGACTGGACACGTCATCAATCAGGCGAGTTCTTGTAACACATTTGAATCTTGTGCTGACTGGACACGTCATCAATCAGGCGAGTTCTTGTAACACATTTGAATCTTGTGCTAAATAACTTAGGGCCAGATGTAGGTCACCAAATACCGGTCGGTAACGGCCGATTTCAGTCGTTACCAATTGGTATTTGGTGATTGAGATGTAGGGGGCCTACATTTTACAGAATCTGTAAATTTACCGAATCAGTAAATTTATCGATTCTGTAAAATACCAATTCGGTAACTTTACCGAATCAGTAAATCTAAATGTAGGTGGCTCTACAAACAGTGCCACAGGCCGCTAAGAATTCGTTATTTACCATGTAATACTATTGCAAGGTAAATAACGAATTCCTGTGTACATGCACATCTGTGCATGTACACCTGTGCCATGTGGCACACAGACATGCCCTAAGGGCATGTATGTGTGTCATATGGCACACAAGCCTGAATCAGGGGTGCAAAAGGGTGTCAAAGTGACACCCTGTCCCCCTTGTCAATTTGGTAATTTTACCGAATCGGTATTTACTGATTCGGTAATTGCCATAGGTTCCTATGGGCCTCAAGGCCCATAGGAATCAAAGGCAATTACCGAATCGGTAAATACTGATTCGGTAATTACCGAATCATTACAATTCGGTAAAAATTACTGAATAATTACCTACATCTTATTTACCGATTCTAAAATACCGAATCAGTAAAATTCGGTATTTTAGAGTCGGTAAATAAGATTTACCTACATCTGTCCCTTAATGTCCAAACATCCTGAAACAATTACATTTTCTCCAACAAAAAAGTATTAATTATGCGGAAACACTTACTATTTCTTATATTAATCAAGAAGAAAAATGTGTTCTTTGCAGTTTTCACTCTACGTTATGAAGTGAATAAAACTTTGTCTAAACAACTGTATTGAGATAAAAGTAAGCCACCGTAAATTATAAGAAAGGTCTTTTCATGAAGATGAAGAAACAGGGAGGACATTCCATTCTTATCTCATGGATGGAGAGTGAGCCTTCCACAGCAAGCTAAATCGCAAGTTGTGTATTTCAGCTTATCTTCTACACTTTAAAATGCGTGTTAATTCAGATGCCACTTTAAAAGTTCAAAAAACATTTTCTAAATTAAATGTATATTCTATAGTTAGGTCAAATGTAAACTAAACACATTCAAATCAACCATGAATAAATTAATTGAGCATGGTTTTACATGATTCATTAGATTGAAAGCATCTGACCAGGCTCCATTCATTGTTTTCACTTTTCATGCACTGAATGTATGCGTGCCACTTTTAAAATGCAGTTTATGTCTGAAACTCAAAGCAGCATTTGTCATTTAGTAATGCATAAATCTATAGGTGAAATTTGAGCTCCATCAGTAATTAATGAAGAACAGTGGGGGACTGCATATGATGTTTCACTTCCTGCCTTTCGCAGATAATTAGAGTATAGTTAAAATCTCTCCTGCTGGAGTCAGCTGCCTTGGAGTTGGCACCTAGACGAAGTGACAGAATGCCTTAGCTGCTGACTGGTTCTTGGGCATTACAGCTGCTCAGAACTGAGCTAGAACGTGGGGTACCAGTAGTGTAAGAATGCACCTGGATCAAAACCACAACACCCCAGTTCGCCGTCTCCAAGGCTGGAGACAGCATTGCCAAATAGCTGGTGTCAGGGAGATCCTCACAGAGGTTTATGTGTGGACGGTTGACTGGACCTGGTTAATCGCAGCTCTCCTAGTTGATCATACACACTCAAGATGGAAAGGAGAGCACTCCAATTTACTGTTGCCTGGCAGGCAGGGATGGGCCCCTGACTATCGAGCTGCTGCTTGCCCATATTGTTCACTGGCTGGCAGCTTCTATGCCCCTCAAAAAACACAGGCGAACAGGGTCCCAAGCTACTTTATGCCAGCTGAGCCTCACGTAAACCTAGCTCCACACCCAGCAAGATGATGGCACCAACTAGAGATGATCTCCTCTACTCACTTCAAGATTTCAAGAAGGAACTTCGAGAGGAGCTTAAAGCAGATCTAAAAAACCTCCCTTGAGGCAATTAAATCCGAAATTAACTCAAAAGTTGCCTCCATTTAGCAAGATGTGGACTTGGCGAGGACTGGCCCCCTGGAACTTGACTCAAAATGCCAGAACCTACAGCAACGTGGTGTCCGAGTGGAGGTAACTTCGGAGCACCTACCAGACCAGTTACAACAGCCTTGTTGAAGTGTGATGATCTAGAAAATCACTCTTGATAAGAGATAATTCGAATTGGCAACCTAGAATAGGGTGTTGAATGGCTAGATCTGGAGGCTTTTGTGATAGACCTGTTTTGCGAGATTTGGGGGGAACATCTGCTTATGTCAAGATAGAAAGGGTGCGCAGGGTCAGGCCTTCGCTTTCTGGGACTGGAAGATGCTCCCCAGATGACCTTGTAAAGCTTCACTCATACAAGCTGAAAGAGGAGATCCTCCAAGTGGCCTGAAACTTGACCTCATCTCTTTTCAAGGGGAGACATACACCCTATTCCAAGATATTGATCCTGGAACACTCTTATGCCAACAAGAATTCAGACCAATCATCCCGAAACTACGCAAGAGCATATTAAATATAGATGGGCTTACCCATTTGGCATTTCATTGGAATACTAGAATAAGCCTCATTGCTTTGTGCATCTCCACGATTCGGCAGCATTACCGGGGATCTCCTTTGCTAGTTATGAAGAAGTAGGGAAGCCAAGGAGAAATACAGACGAGTCAGGTGACTGAAACTACGAAAGAACAATGGCAATCTCAGAAACATCCAAAACAAGAGGGTAAATGCAAACGTTTTATGGTCCGGGATGCCCGCCACCCCTTCCAACACCAATCCCAATGGGAGGAGACAGACACAGTTTTGAACTTTTGGAAGGCAGGGGGGCCTCACGACCCCCCCCCGGCCGTATTTATTAAAATATAAAACAAAATTTAGAACTTTAAATTAAAACGTTTCATGTATCATGTACAAATTCAACTTCAATTACATTTGATGAAGACAGGTATTCAGGCTAACCTTAACAAAGCTCTAATACAAAGATTTCCTAGCCGAGTTTAACATCATGACAAATGCATTACATTCAAATTTGTACATCCTAACATTAAGGGCCAACGGCAAGGTCTTAACCGGTGTCAGATCCCTATCACCAAATTCCCACCCTCACGTGTGAGTGGCGCATGCGCAGAGGACTTTACCCTCGCAGCCAACTGTAACTTCCCTTGTCATGGGGGCCCCCTTTCACTCGACGCCATCTTAAGGTTGTCCGAGTTCCCGTGCGAGGTATCCGTAAGAAGGACAGCGTGGACTCCCCCCCTTTCCCTGCACTCTCTTCCGCCGGAGCGGATATCCGGCCCCCGGGAAATTCTGCGGAGGGGCATATAGCCGTCTCCCCCTGGGAGGGGCCTATTGCCGTCTCCCCTGGGCGACTCATCCGTAATGGGTGCCGCCACCCCATGGGAGGGGCCAATGGCCGCCTCCCCCGGGCGCTCCTATCCATAGTGGGTGGTGCCCCCCCTAGGGATCTTAAAATCACTGCTCACCGATCATGACCTTACCCCCACAGGCCAGATAGTTGACCGACTATCTGGCCCCCCCACACCTCCTATAGGTCATGTCTCCTCAAACCCACTAGCCAAGCTATCATGTCTCCTATCAGTAAGTCATTACCTACCCTGAACAGGTGTACCCCATCATCAGCATAACAGTGATTGCCCCAGATGCACCCATGAGATATGCTTTGGAGATGAGCAGAGTGAAACAATTTCTCCATTTGATTGTTGACCCTCTTTACCGAATGGTTCAACGCTGTCGTGGACAAGCCACCCCGCCATACCCTCCTGGGAATCATGTGAGACCAGGCAATCGTACATCCCGGGAGCCTTTTTGCTAACCAGCTAACTACAGAAAGTATGTGCTCAACTAAAACTCGTCTGCCCAGTCTTACCAAGTCACGGCCCCCAATGTGCACTATGACTACAGATGGCGGTGACCTGTGCCGCCCTAATAATTCCTCCACAAAATGTTGCAGTCGGTCAATACAGAGGCCGCCCTTCCCATGGAAGGACACCCTGAACCCATATTCCTCAGATGTGTGGATCGCATCACCTGTCTTGAATATGTCCCCGGCACGCCTCACGTATGAGTGGCCTACGACCCAGACCACACGACTTCCATTCCGTGATCCTGATGCGGTGGTTAGCTAATACTGGGCCGGTCCCAATTTCCGCCCTGCGTCACAGGCTCGTGAAACTGTAATCCAAACAAAAGACAACAAGCGTGAGTGCACTTCATCAGTAATTTACAACATGTGCAGTCGCACGTACCTCTTGAAACAGTTCGAAGACCAACGGCCTAACTGCTTCACCTCGTCTGCCTGCAGACCTAGACCCGTAGCTTCTGTAGCGGCCCCTATTCTGAATGAAAAAGTCCCAAAATCACTCGGGTTCAAGCCCGCTGCTGCAATCGTAATTGGCAGCACCCTCTGAAACTGAAACCTTGTCAACGGGGTGCCGTCCGTATGTCGCAGCAAGGCCCCCCCCCCACGTTGTCAACCTTTGTTTTAGGTAGGCCTCCACATGCCTCACTGGACAACCGGGACTACCTGGAGCGTGCTGCAACACAACACTATTCCCCTGGGCCTCCTGGTCTGTTTTTGACCTGGCTATCGAGATCAGCAGAGAATCCCCCCTTACTTGGATGTGATCCCTGCGCAGACCTCCTTCCGTATCTCTCTTATTTGCCGCAACTAGTTTGCTCACCCGCAGGGCCCCATAGAACGCCAATGCGAACGCTGCCCGGAATAGTATTACCTCGCTAGGCGAGGAGCATGTCTCTTCTAGTTTAGCCAGCAAGGTGGTCAACTTATCAAATCCTATCGGGTGCCTGTTATCCTTTCTGCAGCCCTCTAGCACCGCCAGCCGCGCAGAGCCTTCCTGACTAGAAAGGAGTCAGTCGGGTCCCTGATCCTATGGAGCTGTGCCATAAATGATATGGCGGCCGTATACCGAATTGTGGTTACCGCCGACCGGCCTTCGCCGTGAAGTGCCACTAAAAATTGGACAAAGGACTCCTCCTGCCCCCATCTATGCTCCCCTGCCGGACCCAAAAAGGCGAAAACATATTAATGTATTTGTTGGCCCACACCATCTCTTTAGTAACCATGGGAACATGTTGCGCCAAGCTTTCCCGCCTTGAGGGTACCGCGCCCTCCCCCATCATTGGTAGCGATCTCTTACCGGCTCCCGTCGCACTTCCAGCCATGTCCGTCGCCTTATCCTGGTTATCTGCCGGGACCACCTTCGCCACCTGTGGGGAAATAGAAGGCACGTTCGCTGCCCCAGCATCCCTTGTCTGCCGTAACTGTTCAATAATCAGTCTAGCTTCCTCGGCCGGGTCTTCCACAGCCGCGGATCCCCCGCTCTCTTTTTCAATCAGGTTAACACAGCCGCTAACTGAAGCGCCAATTCAGGAGGCATCTGATCGTTCTCCAGCGGTGTGATAACCACAGGGATTGGCAAACCCCCATCTGGTGTGGGTACTGGGCTGGCCGCTGGCGCTACTGGGATCGGTGGTACCTCCATCGGGACTGGGGCCTCGCTAGGACCCGCTTTCACCCTCCTCTTTTTCCCTTTATCCCCCCCTGGGTTAACGTTTGGCAAAGCAGGCCCTATGACTCTCTTAGGTCGCCCTGAGGGGCAGCTTGAGCCTTAACTTGTTTCCTGAGGGCCGCTAAGCCGCGACCAAGCTGGTCTGCTTTACCGAACTTTCGGTCCATCGCCGAAACCTGGTTTACCAATGTACGCAGCATACGTTCCATCTCGGAGCTCTTTCCAGACTTCTTGCCAGGCATTTCCGCGTTCTACGTTAGCTCAGCCTGTCTTCCTGAAGTGACTCGAACTCCAGCTACGCCTTGATGACTGAAACAGAAAAACAACGATTACAAGTTCAAAAAACTGCAGCTTGTTCCCTTGAGGGCTCACGAGCGACGGGTGGTGCAGCCTTCAGAGCGCAGGAACAAGAGGACGCTTCCTAGGATTCCCGCGCCTTTTATCCAGCAGCAGGAAGGCGGGGCTGCGCCCACATCACGCCCATCGGTACAAGGACTTCCGGGCAGGTGTTTTAGAGCAACCCTTTTTGGGCGGTAGGGGCGTGCTCCGACCACGCCGCTATGGGCATACCGGCCGGGACACGCCCCCCCCCCCGCCCGCAACGGTTTCCCGGGGGATCGGGGCACCCATTCATACGTTCGGGGTGACCGAGTGGTCTCCCCTTTCCATTAGTTCCCTATCTCTTAAGTGCTCTCTAGGTGCCAGTTGCTGTGATATTCGATGATTTTCACAACAGCTATTGGCAATGTGAACTCCTGAGGGGATGGTAAGTAGGGTATGCAAAATGGACTGAGCTGATGGTTTGCCAGTGGGCTCTATAGGGTCCGATGACTGGCCACTCCAGAACCCAGAGTGGAAAGAGACTCTAGTGCTTGGCTGCAGTGGAGCATCCTAAACCAATTTGCTTTTAACTTTGTTTGCATCCTATAAGAATACTTTTGTGGTTAGTGTCCGGACCGCCTATGACTAGACTGTGAGAAGTGATGTTCTTTTGCTTTCACAGAACTACGTCCCAGACAGTTAATGTTTTACTGTTTAAGCTCCATTTTCATGGGTGAATATCAAAATACCTGAAGTGGAGCGAGTGGAGGGTGGGGTGGAAATCCAGAGATGGGCAGATCTCACCACATATAGGGGAGAGTGAAAAGGCAACCTACATAATAATATACAGCAGGGCAATACAGATAGCAGACACCAGGTTAACACTGTGTAAAAGGTGATACAGGGTTTATCCGGGAATGTTAAATGCCTCATATCTTCAGCTAAGAGGCACAAACACTGGAAATATCTGCTTTACCGGAGATACGACATTGTGGCCCTACAGAAAACATACCTACTATGTGGTGTCAACTGTAGGTTAGGGCACAAAACGTACCACTTGATCTACAAGTCATCCGCAATTACCAAACATAACAGGGTTTCTCTCCTATTTCACACCTTGTGAAAGTTCCAACCCTTGGGATCTAAATCAGACAAAGAGGGGAGAATAGTAATGTTTAAGGGGCTGTTTGGAGGTTGGACATTCATAGTAGCCTCTATGTATGCGTCCAATGCAAGGTAGTCTTAATTTCTCCACACACTTTGTCCCAGTTGGGAGGCTTTTCTGAAGGGGAGATTATACTGATCGGCGATTTCAACCTTACATTGGATTCTGCTATAGATAGCTCTCACTCACATAGACTCAAATAGGGAGCTTTTCTAAGTTTTTATGGCAGGACTTTCTGAATGCTGGCTTAATGGACTCTTGCAGAATCACTCATCCCACAGTAAGGGACTATACCTTTTTCTTTCACTCCCACTCCACATATTCTTGGTTAGAATATATATTTCCTGAGTCAAACTCTCTGCCACTCTATTCAAGGGGTAAATTGCACATCATCATGTCATCCAACCATTCTCTGGTGGATTTTACAATGGATTTGGTGTTCCAGAGCCAAAACTCCAACAGTGATTCTTTCTGTCCCCTCTTATAAGTGATTGCCTTTTTAGAGATAAGGTTTTTTTTTGTCTTTTTTTAAATGTTCCTATATAGCGCTCGATCACCGGGGAGGTATCTCGGCGCTTGCCTTGGGAACCCGTTCTGGCTTTTCCCTGTGAGATAGCCCCTACAGGGCATCCCCAAGGTGAAAGCCAGGCATCCCGCCGCGGGGGGCCGTTGTGGAGATTAAGCAAGCTTAATGCCCAGAGTTGCAGAGTGTGAACCCATGATTAGTTCAGGCACCGAAGTGAGAATTGTCGAGTCCGTGGACATTTGAGCTCAAGACCCTGCCGCGTCGGGAATTGAACCCTGGTCCCGGGTCTGACCTCTGCTTCAGGGTCTGCCTGCTCTAACCAGTGAGCCACACTTCTCCATAAGTTGCATAAGGGTATCAGAGAGTGTTTTCAACTAAACAACCCACAGGAAACTAATCTGTCCAAAACCTGGGATGCCTGTAAGATAGGAATATGGGGGGTATGCATTTCTCTAATTTCTTCCCTGTCCCAACAAAAAGCTCAAGATCATCTGACACTACAAGCTAAGTTACAAATAGCCAAGAGGTTTCACAAAGACGCACATCCCCTCACAACACAACAGAAGGTTGCAGCATTAAGGGGAAGTTAAATGCTATATGTACCAATAGAGCTGAATTAACATAATTACACCTCAAAACGAACACATATGTTTAGGGAAATGAAATTGGGAAAGATTTAGCATGCCAGCTCAGAGCTAAACATGCAAGAGGATTTAAAAGCAACATCCGCCTATATACCGGAGAGATAGCTATCAAGGACAAGGCCCAAACTTTCAGAGACTTCTATATATGCCTTTACACTTCAGAACCTTCTAACCAATTAGAGGAGCTACAATTCCTAACAGGGGTCTAGCTCCTCCAGTGACAGCCAAATACAATGAAATTCTGGATAGCCCGATTAGGAGGACTAAGTTCAATCAACCATTTACATATTCACAACTCCACAAATTACCTGGGACTGATGGGTTTACAGCCCAATTCTATAAGACCTTCAGCTCTGACTTAGTACCTTTGGAAGAGAGCCCAACACCAAATCCCTCGTAGCTCACTATTTACCTGGGGTAGATCCATCGTCCGACGGGAGACTGCTGAGAATCCAGAGAACGTTCTAAACCTGGAAAAAGGAAACCAGGAAAGGGTTAAAACATTCCACCCAACCGTTCCCATACAGGAAGCTGGAGGAACCAAACCCAGAGAGAACCAATCTGAGAGCCCACCAGGGGATGAAAAGGGCCTCACCCCGGAGCAGGAAGTGTTGGAGTCCGAGGTCGAGAGACCAGGCCAGGAAGTGCTGGAGGACGATGAAAAGGAGAAATCTTGAGAGACGCCGGCGGGGAGAGACGACAAACTGGAAAAAGATTCTGGGGGCGCAGAAGAGTTTCCTGAAAAGTGGAGTGAAGACTGGTGGATTACTCCCAGGAGGAGCTTGTTGGCTGACACAACTCTCACGGGCGGTGAGTGACCGGGGATATTTTTTTCTTGTTTAAAAGAGGACTCACATTGTGTAGGAAGGGAGCACGGCTGGGAAAAGTGTACTATGGGAGTGGGGGATGGATTGCGCACCGGGAGGGATTATGCACTGGGAGGGGTTGTACACTGGGTGTTCTGGGTAGAAAAGTTTACCTGGATGCCATACCAACCTTCCCATCTACCTCAGGGGGACCAATAGAAAGGGCAGATTTTCATTAGTAAAACGAGCGTGCACTGTAGCAAAGTAGGATCTGCTACTTTTGGTTATCCCCCAATTTTTGCTTGATGTGATACTTTTCTTGACTAGTCTGACTGGAATTATGCTGATCAGGACCCCAGTCTGTTTACTCAATCCCTAAACTGTAGTGTTCAGTACCTAGGTACATCCCAGATTGGATACTGGGGCACCCTTGTCAGTCCCTAGTATATACTACCCATGTACCTAGGGGATAGGTACCCCAGAGGTCTCCAATGGGCTGCAACATGTATTATGCTACCCACCAGAGACCATCCATTCAAAATGGAACTACAGGCATGCCCATTGCAGACTGTGTAGGTTGGTGCTTGCACCATTACAAAAGATATAGGTTTACTATATCCAAAGGTCACTGCATGTAAAACCTATAAGTCACCCCTCTAGCAGGCCTTTACAATCCTGGAGTCAAAGTGCTAGGCTCTAAGTAAGAGGGTTTCCCTGCATGAGCAGGACACCCCTGCAGTGGACAGAGTCCACTCTCCCAGGCTGTCAGTGAAGCAACCATATTTTATATAGAGGAGCATTGCGTGACCGCGCAATCTCGAAAACAACTGCAACATACCCTATCAAGTTTGGTATCAAACATGTTGGAATCATACCCCACACCGTAAACGGTGTGGGAGGTATGATTCCAAGGACCAGGAGAGCCCTCTGTTAGGCTCTCATTGTTACTGGTACCAGCCTGCTATTCCCAGGCGGCACAAAATGGTTACTGTCGACCAGAGACACATTTCTGCCATCCTGCTGCTGAGCCAAACTCAAGCAGGGGAAGGCAGAACAATAGGCTTCCTCCCAGACAGGCTTTAGTGTATTAGGGCTGAGTGGATGTGCTTGCCAGTGCCTGAAAGTTTGCATGAGAGGCACATTTGGTGTCCCTGTGTATACTTCAATTCAAACCAGTCATGTGAACTGTTGGCTCCCCCCCGGGTGCGAAACTGGACAAAGGACATGGGAGTAACATCCCCTGTCCGGACTCTCCTCTGGGAGGGTCCCCTGATTCTTCCCAACCCTTTCCTTACGGTACTTAAGGGCTTACCTGGGTGTAGGTCCCTAGGTTCGTCATGAACAAGGTTCAGAACTGAAATCACTACACTTCTACAGTTGGAGCACTCGGGAATTTGCTGGACTTCGTTCGGGCCTGACTTCATCTCCCTTTCAGTCTGCTGCCTTGTCCATGCCTGTGCACCATACTGGGTGCGTCCAGCACCTGTGAAGCATCCAAGACACTTGAAGATAATCTCCCTTGAAGTGAAGGAGTCACTTCCCTACATTCTCAGGCACCTCAACACTGCTGACCGGTCTGTTGAACCCGAATTCCAGCAGACTCTGAAGGGTAGATAACATCAGGTGGTGGTATCTACATCTACTGAGGCCCAAGCTGCTCTTTCACCAAGTCTGAGATTAGAATTCCTTGTGGGGGCTGCATTAACTGAACCCCTGTGCACCGCATACCTTTGCAAGTACATATGCTTTTGGCAACTTTGTGGCAAGTGCATTGGGCTCCAAGTAGCCCCAACCTCCGGCAACTTCTTCCATTAAAATCTTCAGCCACACCTCCTTGTGGGCACCGTGGCCTGCTCCTTTTAGTGAGCTGCTCGAGGTCCTCTTGCGATCGCTGTGCCTCTTGCCTGTGGGTCTAATTGAGGGTCATCTTTGTTTTCCTTGGGCTCCCCTGAGCGCTCTGGCCTGCCCAATTTCTCCTGCTTGTGGAGAGTCTCCCGGACTTTGCTGGTCCCAACTGTGCACCTTCTTGACTCCCTGCATGGGTCGCCTTTGCCAAGGCTTGTTGGTGTTCCCGCCGGACACTGACTCCCTCAGCACTCAACATCCTTCAAGAGACTGCTCGTATCCGGGCCTGTCAGCGTTGTTTGGTCCTAGCAGCTGCAGAGTCAACGCCACTGGCATCTTAACTGAAGTACCCAATATCGGAGGGCATCCATCTTCCAAGTCTCCTGGTCACTCTTGAGTGACTATGGGCTCGGAAAATTCACTCGACCGCTCGCATTTGCGAGTGAGATTGATTAAGGACGAGCTATTTATAGGTCCTACTTTCCCTTTCTGGCGAGTAGGAATACAAACTTGACACTTGACCTCTGCCTCTGAAAGCAGAGGAAATGTGACAAGATAGCAAGATTGAAAGGCATCTTTATTGCTCACAAAGTAAATGAACAATAAAAATGCTTTTAAATCTTGTTAACTTGTCACATTTGCTCAGTTTTCAGAGTTTGATGTCAAGTTCATTTGAGTTAGGTTGAGGAGATTTTGTAGTTTACTAGACCTGCAGGTCTAGAGCATTTGTTATGATTTGTCGAGCCCTGCATAGACACTGTCCCCTCTGCTTTCAGGTAGTCCTCTTCCAGAATCCATGTTTGGTTTCCTCCGGAAATTTTCTCCTCTTCCAGCAGCGGCACTTTCCAGAAGTCCTCCATTGGGTTCGACTGCGGTTTCCGATGCCACTTCACATCTATGCACCCTGCTATCCTGGGATAGGTAAGTTGGGTACCACAGTATTCAAAGGTTTGGCGATTCTCCAATCTTCTGTCTTCCACAGGGTTTCTTCAGGGTCCACTGGGAAGGCTTCTTAATCTTTAAAACTCCAACCGTAACCTGCACACAGACTTGCACGGGGCACGGGGTCCTGTTCACACACTGCACATGCTCTGCGTGGGGTCTCTATCTACTTACCTTGGGCTGTTGTGTGGGTTTGCAGCAATTCCCTGTCATTTCAATATTGTCCTTACTCAAATCGTGGTTCTTATACCACTTTCTTAGTATATGGTTCGGTCCCCCCATGGGGCCAACTGTGTATTAGTGCTATTTACTGAGATTTCTTTGCTAAGGTATTGCGTGCTTGGTGTCTATCTCCATGTAGGAGATACTGTAACATACTAGATAGGGTTATATAATAAATACATTAGGGCTCGAAAAATCATTTAATTTATACTAGACCTGCAGGTCTAGTAAACTACATAATCTACTCGACCTAACTGAAATGCACTTGAACTCTTTCTGTGAAAGCAAGCAAATGTGACAAGTTAACAAGATTTAAAGCCAATTTTATTGCTCATTTACTTTTGTGAGAAATAAAGATGCCTTTAAATCTTGCTCTCTTCTCACATTTCCTCTGCTTTCAGAGACAGAGGTCAAAAGTCAGTTTATTTTCATACTCGCCAAAAAGGGAACCTAAAAATAGCTTGCCCTAATTAAATCTGGCTCGCAAATGCAAGCGGGCGAGTGGATTTTTTTAGCCCTGTACATATTTTTGTAAATACTTTCTGTGGTTCTTTTTCATTTAATGTATACTATAAGATTGCATTCTGGTAAACCAAGCTGCTATACAATCCTTCAAGACTACCCCTGAAGGCTGCTCTCCACAGCTACTTCTTGGATAGCTTTCTAAGGATGTCTGAGACCTCTTAAATCACCATAAGGGTTGCCTAGACTGGTGCAAGGGATATGATACAAGCTTAGAATAATAAGTTCTACTGAACTTGGGGTTGAGTAAGAGAGTTTAGCTCCCACTAGGTTAGGTAGGTGCAAAACCACTCCTCACTTAGGGCCAGATGTAGGTGGCTAAATACCGGTTGGTAACGCAGAAATTCACAGAATTTCTGCGTTACCGACCAGTATTTAGCCATGTACAATTTAGGTAACACTAAACGCCATCGCAAATAAGGAATCTGTAAAAATGAGGAAAATCAGTTACCAATTCCCTAACACCGAAACCCCAAATACTGAATCAGTAAATACGAAATCCTTAAAAACTCGCTAATTGATGTACCAAAATTCGCTAATACCGATTTTTCCACTTTTCGGTATTTAGGAGTCGCTAATTACCACTTATCTTATCTTAATCGCCATTTGTAAAGCGCACTGTCGCCGAAGCTTCCTAACGCTAGAGACAGAAGCGGGAAGCCTAGCTGAGGGGGGGGGGGAAGATACGTTTTTAGCAGTTTCCTGAATTTAAGAAGGGATCTAGAAGATTTGATTGAGAGCTGGAGGAGGTTCCAAAGCACAGGAGCCAGGTAGGAAAAACGGCGGCCGCCGAATTTTTTAGTTTTGCTTTTGGGGGTGACTAGCAAATCACGGTGGGCTGATCAGAGGTTGCGTGTTGGACAGTGAGGATGGATGAGGGATTTGAGGAACCCAGGGCTGGGGCAGTGAAGGGCTTTGAAGGTGAGACAGGCCACCTTGAAGGTGGACCTCTGGTCCATCGGGAGCCAATGGAGGCTACGGAGCAGAGGCTTGGCTGATTGCCATCTGGGGGATCCATGGATCAAGCAAGCCGCTTGATTCTGGTCGACTTGGATGCGGTGCATCAGAAATTGAGGGAGACCATGATAAATTGCGTTAGAAAAGTTCAGATGGGAAAGCACAAGTGAAGTGACAGTTTGAGTGAGTGCTTCGGGGGGGAGAAGATGACGGGCTTTGCGAATCCTCCGAAGTTGGTACATGCAGGAGGATACTACGGCTCCAACTTGGGCTTTGAGGGAAAGTTCGGCGTCAATGGTTATGCCCAGACTTTTTACAGTTTTAGCTGGAATAGGGGGAGAGCCGAGCTCTGGAGGCCAGTACTGTGGGCCCCAAAGGGCATGGCTGAGTCCAGGGAGGATGAGCTCAGTCTTGCCGGGGTTTAGTTTTAATGAATTCTGGTTCATCCAGAGTTGGATGTGAATCATAACTTCGTGGAACGTTTTGATGGCATGAGGTGAGTTGAGGGGGAGGATGAGTTGCAAGTCGTCGGCGTAGTTAAAGACTGTGATATCCCATTTCAGAAGAGATTGGATCAGTGGCCGAAGATAAAAATTGAAAAGGAGCGGGGAGAGGGAGGAGCCCTGGGGGACACCACAGGAGGTGGGGGACTTGTTGGCAGTGTAAGGACCCATGCGGACCGCCTGTGTTCTTCCAGTAAGGAAGGACTTGATCCACTCATGAGCTGTGCCTTGGATGCCCGCCTGCTCGACACGGTGGAGGAAGATGTTGTGATCCACCGTGTCGAACGCGGCCGACAAATCCAGCAGGACGAGGGCCTGATGGCTGCCAACGTCCGCATTGCTTCTGAGTGTGTCAAGGACTGCCAGGATGACAGCCTCTGTAGAGTGGGCAGGTCGGAAGCCCGCCTGATTAGGCTCCAGATGGCAGGAGGATTCAATGAAGTTTGACAAGCACCGAGTAACATGGGCCTCCAAAAGTTTGGAAAAGTAGGGAAGGAGGGAAATGGGACAATAGTTCGACGGCTCTGCAGGGTCGGCGCCAGGTTTTTTAAGGAGGGATAGTAAGATGGCCACCTTGAAAGAGGTAGGAAAGATGCCACTGCAAAGGGATCTGTTAAGTAAATTTAGAATATCGTCAGGTAGGTTGAGACATACATTCCGCAGAACGGATGGTGGACAACAGTCGTTGGGGGAGCCGGATTTAACACGGGTGGCAAGTTCCGCTAGGAAGGTGTAATCCAGAGCGGGAAGGGTGGAAAGGGTCAGGGGGTTTGTAGAGGAAATATCCGGTGGGGATGACTGGGGAGGGGGGGTGAATGGACATTTCAATTTTTATGATATTTTCCAGAAAGAACGAGTTTAGAGTATCGCAGGCCTCCTGAGTAGGGGTCTGAGTCGGGAGGGTTCTATCATCAGTGGTTAGCTCATTCAGAACTCTGAACACCTCCTTGGATTTGTCTACTGCCGATGAAATGCTTTTAGAAAAGTGATCTATCTTAGCCGATCTGATGGCTGCCTTGTAGTCTTTACGTGCGGTCAGATAGGATTGTCTGGCTAGGTCTGAGTAATTGCGTCTCCAAGTGCGTTCCAACTGACGCGTTTTCAATTTGAGGGCTTTGAGATCATCCGAAAACCACTTATGAGAATTGCGGTGCCTGGTGCGGGGGAATTTGACTAAGGGAGCAACTAGATCGCTGGCCAATTCTAGCCTGGAGCCTAGGTTTTGTTCTAATTCGTCGATATCATCGGAGGGATGAGGACCTATGCGAGAGTCGGCAAGAGCAGTGAGAAAGCCCTGAGCATCGTAGGTGCTCCATTTCCGTGACAAGCCACCGGCCATCAACAGGGCAGGGATCTGACCGGCCACTGTTATGGTGGTGTCCACCAAGTGGTGGTCTGACCAGACACAGGGGGATATGTCTGGTGGGGACAGGGCCAGGTTGCAGGACCAGATGTGGTCCAAGATATGTCCCTTGATATGGGTGGGTTGGGAGACATGTTGAATGAAATTCAGATTAGTGAGGGTGTCGAAGAGCTCAGTGGCATGGGTGCCAGCGTTGGTGTCATTGAACCAATAGTTTAAATCGCCAAACATAGCGAAACAGGAGTACATTGTTAACAGAGTAGACAGTTGTTCGCTTATAGTGGAAGAAAAAGAGGGCATTGAGTGGGGGGGTCGGTATAGAAGGAGGAGAGTGAGAGGGCCGGTGTCAGTTTGCACACTGAAGAGTAGGTTCTCCACCTCAGGGAGGGAGAGAGAGTGAGAGAAGATAGATATCAGGCGTTTAGATATAATGGCTGCCACCCCTCCGCCAAGCCGGTCATCAGGGCGGTCGGTGTGAAGGATATAATAATCAGGCGGGGGGCAGCCAGTATGTCAGGAAGGGACTCTGATGTTAGCCAGGTTTCTGTAAGCAGGAGCAAGTCTGGGTTACAGTTAGATAGCAATACGAAAATGTCCTTGGCATGTTTCACTAGTGAACAAGTGTTCAGATATAAGATCCTAATGGACGTGGAGTTCCTAGTTGGCGTAGCTGAAGGAGCGCGACCGCCGGGATGGATTTGGTCGGGGTGCATGAGGCCAACAGCGGATCTGCGACGAAGGGTCGTTGGGGAAGGGGTGGTGACGGTGTTTTGTAGGTCACTGAGGTATTGAGCTGTATACGTGATGACTTGGCCAGCCTGGCGTGCCCTAGGGCCCATCCTGGCCCGGACTGGCACAGACGGGCTTGCCTTAGGCGCTCCCGCTGCGCTCGTCCGCTGCGCTTCCGGTGGATGCACATATTATATGCTAGAAAAGGGGGAGGGTGGAAGGGCGTGGCCTAAAAAGGGGTGTGGCCTCTCTCGTGGCCAGGAATGGCGTGTGTGTTTGGGCGGCGCGGCAGTGCTAAGATCCGCTGTGCGTGCCTGACACAGAGAAGTGCTCTCACTAGCTGGTGAGTGATTTAAAAAGCAAGTTATTTGTGACAATCAACAATTTTAAAAAGTAAGCAATGCGCGAGTGCGCCTCCCGGCTTCCACCTCACGAGAATATGGCAGTCTGTCTGAATGAGTCGCTTGTAATCAGCGGGTATTTAAGGCGACGGTGGGCGTGGCCTAAAAAGGGGCGTGGCCTCTCTCGTGGCCAGGAATGGCGTGTGCGTTGGGCGGCTCGGCAGCGCTAAGATCCGCTGCGCGTGCCTGACACAGAGAAGTGCTCTTACTAGCTGGTGAGTGATTTAAAAAGCAAGTTATTTGTGACAATCAACAATTTTAAAAAGTAAGCAATGTGCGAGTGCGCCTCCCGGCTTCCGCCTCAGGAGAATATGGCAGTCTGTCTGAATGAGTCGCTTGTAATCAATGGGTATTTAAGGCGACGGTGGGCGTGGCCTAAAAAGGGGCGTGACCTCTCTCGTGGTCGGGAATGGCGTGTGTGTTGGGCGGCGCGGCAGCGCTAAGATCCGCTGTGCGTGCCTGACACAGAGAAGTTTTCTCACTAGCTGGTGAGTGATTTAAAAAGCAAGTTATTTGTGACAATCAACAATTTTAAAAAGCAAGCAATGCGCGAGTGCTCCTCCCGGCTTCCGCCTCAGGAGAATATGGCAGTCTGTCTCAAAGCAGTTGGTATTCAGGTGCACTGCATTTAAACAGCCCCAAAATGCAACAGTGCGAACACAATTAAGCGCCAGGACGCCCCTTGGCTGGGGCAGCTGCGCGCTATAAAAATAATATTAACATAACATAATATTAACATAACATAATTGATGAGTACAGGCCTCAGCAAGGCCCGTGAGTGCGAAAGGATTCGCCCTTCTGTACGCAAAGTCCTCAGACTACATGAGAAATTGGCACGGAAACTGGAAATACAAAAAAATAGTTTAATCAACCTTTAAAGGTGGTACTACAGCCCACAAAACACTCTACAGTATTGTACAAGGTAGCACAAAGAACTCGGACATGCGGTCCCCTTTTATACACAAAGAAGGGGCTCATAAGTGGGCGGTTACAACTCCAAAGCATGATTTACAGCCATATATGGACATTTCTTAAACATGATCGATACATGGGTGAAGTTAACGGTTCATGGAACCCCTCGAATGCACATTCCAATCTCCTCTAAGCAGAAACAGATGTTACACATACTGGGCATGCGCTAGGCAAGCTGGAACTATTTATAGCCTGTTGCTGGGCAAACTCCAGGGGTGACAGTCAATAAAGTAGGACTTGCCTCGTGGCAAGCACATGGCAAGCGTAGCATATAAGATAGACACCAGAAAACAAAATGGAGTCCGGCCGTATTTCCGAGTATGAGCGGGAAAACTAGAACGAAGACAGAATAGCATGTCTTCAGCGAATGCTTAACATTATCGCTGTTTTATTTACAACTGACGACCCTTTCAGCATTTGCTGAAGACATTCGGTTTTCTTGGATAATCTAAATACGTTTATATCGATGCTCATCATATCCGCTATCTCTCTAGTTATAGTTTTCTTATGGGCAGCATCCGCAACAGCTTGTTTATTAGGCACACAAAGTGAGACACACAATAAACATATCATAGGGCTACATTGAATGCATACACAGCAGGTGAATAATATGGCCATGATTATACATATTCCAGTGAGGACCTTCCAACCCCATGTAGAAATCAAGGTCCAGAACCTCCCAGAGAAAGTCCAAGATCCATTTTCTTGATGTATATCAGCTGCAATCTTGTGTAATTTGTTAATGGCTTTATACACAGAATGAGTGTGAACAGGTATAAACACGCAGCAGCTGCTTCCAATAATTCTACAAGCTCCACCTCTATCTGCTAGCATAACGTCGAGAACCATCCGGTTCTGCAACGCAACAATCCTAGTAATTTGTAGCTCTTCAGTGAGGTTTCCAAGAGCCGCAGCAGTTTGATTGGTGACAGCTTTTACTACTCTTGTTAATCGTCGTATCTTTCTGCTATTCAGAGCAGCTCCCACAAAGAAAAACAATCCTAAGTTGAAATCTATATATTGATGCAGACTAGTGTCCATCTGATCGACATCGTCTACAGATAAAGTCAGTTTGAATCTGTTCATAGTTACATTATTCAACAGCTTCAAGTCTTTATGATATGATGCAGGTGCCAAGAACACAGGTGGCAATAGAAACGATACATAACATACTCCAGACCATCCTGCTGGTAATCGATAATAACCCTTATTCCCACATACAAAATAGGTGTTATGTGAAGCAAGGAAAGTACTGTTATTCAGGCCATCAATGTTCAATACGACAATACAATCACTAACACCTACAGGAATGTGGCCTACGCTCTGTACACATAAATCAGCTTGTGCTTGGGCCACCGAAATCACAAACTTCTCTTGCCCAACAATGTCTCTAGTGTTCGTGAAGACATAAGGAGTCGATTCATTGTCCGGTCGATATTCTTACCACTCCCATATAGTTCCGTTGGCTTGTGGATAGCCGTCTTTATCTTGATGGCATTCCTTGTTCAGTTTGAAAATCAATCGTCCCACTGTAGGCTTCCTCGTAGAAAAAAGCAAGGTGTACCGTGGACTACAAGAGCCATTGTGAGAAAAGGGAAGTGGTATGAACGGTGTCCCCCCTTTCTTTTGATGCGCTGGCATCATCCCACATATCCAGCAGTCTGTGGCATTTGTAGCAACATGGGTATGATGCAGCATCTGAATAAAGGTATTATTCAAATATGATTGTCGATGTTTCAACTCTTGATATGGGAGTGTATAGAAAATAGTGCTCATCAGTAGAAACAACATACAGTTCACGGGCATGAGCTTCCACCTCAACAATCCACATGAATGTAGCAATGACTGCTATAACAAAAATTAACCCTACAGAACCAAAAATCTTTCTTTTATCCACCTCGAGCAAAATGTACACAGTATCTTCCTGAAACTAAAGTGTTGTCAGAACTCTTACCCCATAGGTAGTCGTTGTTTTCTTCACCATCGGGCCAAGACGGGTGTCACTACTCTAATGCATGGCTGATCCCCCTTCTTGCCTCATTGGCTCTCCGTTTCACAAACCTAGGGACCGTTCTGACAACCTCTCATACAATTGCAGATTCTTTCCTTGGTCGTAGATTGTATCTTTTCGATGCAAGCGTCGTCTGGTCCGGGAAGAACTCCTCACTGTCGTCAAGTACCACAGCACGGCCTCTCTCCGTAGTCAGGATATCTCGATGGTCAGTCAGTACAGCAGGTTCCACCAGATCAGGTTACACTTTCCGACAGTGAATAGAATGGATCCAATTCCTGCGATTCGTCACTCGTACTGCTGTTCTCGTGGCTAGGAGGACTTGTTCAGGGCCTCACCATCTTGGCTCCAGACTACTCGATCTCTCAAAGGACTTCACAAGGACGAAATCACCAGGCCGGCGATTGTGACCTTCTCCTGTGGACCGATCAGGGAGTGCTTCTCGAACCTGTTGATGAATGGAAACCAAGCTATCAGTTAATTGTGCCAAATAGTCATTCATTAAAACACAAGGTACATCATACACTGAACTTGGTTTGGACACCCCCCATATATTCATGGGGCGCCCAAAAACAATCTCGTAGGGCGTTAAGTCTGTCCGAGAGTGTGGTACCGATCTGATAGACAACAACGCCAAAGGCAGAGCATCTGGCCAAGTCAGAGAAGTAGAAGCCTGTATTTTCGCGATTTTCAATTTGAGCGTGCCTTTGTACTTTTCCACCAACCCTGCTGATTGAGGGTGGAATACTGTTTGGAACTTCTGCACAATGCCTAATCCCTTCAGGACATACTTAATAACGTCCGTCACAAAATGGGGCCCGTTATCACTCCACAACAATCTTCAAACACCGAAACGAGGGAAGAATTCCTTCAAAAGTACCTTAGCAGTAGTCATTGCGGTATTGTCCATAGTAGGGTATGCTTCAATCCACTTGCTGAATGCACAAACCACAACCAGGACATACTTTAGATTATTGCAGCGTTCCAGCTGAATATAATCCATTTGCAATACTTCAAAAGGTGCAGTGGGTGTTGCAAATCCTCCTGCCGGAGTTTGTGTCCCTTTTCCTGGATTATATTTAAGGCAAATCATGCAGGTCTGTACCACTCTCTTAGCCGTGCTAGCAATTTCTGGATGCTCCCAAACTTGCGTAAGCAATTTCACAATTGCCGAAGCTCCAACATGTGCTAGCCCATGTGCCATCTGAACCATGGGTTGTACGAAAGCTGTAGGTAACTTCCACCTATCCATCTGTTTATTTCTCCAACAACCCTCATCGTCCAACTCTCCATCTTTGGACCATTGGTCTCGTTCTTTCTCAGTAGCTGTCTTTTGCATTTCTAATACCTTTTCCCTAGCATCGTGCCACCGTTCAGCTTGTGACTTCACAACATACATCGAAGTGGAGCCAGGCTGCATTGCAGTTTCACGTGCCACTCGGTCTACGAAAGCGTTTCCTTGTCCCACTTTATCTGTCACTTTCTTGTGTGCACTATATTTCACTATAGCTATCCTTTTAGGGAGCGTCAGTGCAGTCAAGAGATTTTGTATTAATTCCCCATACATTATCTGGGTTCCATGTGATGTCAAAAAGCCCCTTTCCTTCCAGAGCAGGCCAAAAATCGTGCGCTACTCCGAAAGCATAGCGGCTGTCTGTGTAAACATTCACGCATAATCCTGCACTAAGCTCACAAGCTCGTATCAACGATATCAGTTCTGCTGCCTGAGCTGATTTCTGTGGTATGCGTGCTGTCTCCACTATCGTGTGTAATGTAGTAATTGCATATGCTGCAGAAGTGGTTCCGTCTGGTAACTTTAAACAGGACCCATCCACCCACAGCTCTCCATCCACATCTGTAAAGGGCGTATCTTGCAAGTCAATACGACCCTTTGTCTGTTCCTCGGTCACAAAGACACAATCATGTGTCTCTTGCACTTCAGGCTGAGTCGCTGGAAAGGGCAACAACGTAGCTGGATTCAGCATTGCGCATCTCTTCAAAGTTATATGAGGAGCCAACAACGTCAGCTCGTATCCGGTCAGACGAGCACTGGTTAAATGCTGCGTCTTTGTCTGATTCAAAAGGGCATCAACAGCATGGGAAACCAACCCCAACAACTTATGAGATAACACTATCCCTTCACTCTGGCATATTGACACAGCTGTCGCCGCAACTGAGCGAAAACACACAGGCAATGCTCGAGCAACAGGATCAAGTACTGCCGAGAAATATGCACAAGGGCGCTGCTTATCGCCGTGCATCTGTACTAACACTGATAACGCGCATCCGTCTCTCTCATGCACATACAATGTAAAGGTCTTTGTGTAAGCAGGGGTACCTAACACTGGTGCTGAACAAAGGGCCTGACGTAATTGTTGGAAAGCATTCTCACATTCATCTGTCCATGGAAGGGGGACTGGGGTATCCTTTGTCAAAAGTGCTAACAGTGGTTTAACTATGTATGAGAATCCTAATTTCCACTGTCTACAAAAGGAGGTAAGACCCAGTAAGGCTCGAACTTCTTTCTGCGTGGATGGTACTGGTGTATCTAAAATGGCTTGAATACGATCTGGTGTAAGTGCACGCCCCTCCTTAGACAAAAGGTGACCTAAATAGGTTACCTTTGGTCTACAATATTGCAGTTTCTTTTTCAATACTTTGTGATTGTGGGATGCCAAGAAGGTAAGTAAAGACAAAGTGCACTCTTCACATTGCTCAGGGGTGTCGGCGGCCAACAAGATATCATCGACATATTGTATAAGCGCCACACCGTCAGGTAAAACAAAATAATCTAATTGTTGTTTCAGGGCCTGACTGTAAATACTCAGGCTTTCAGTATAGCCTTGAGGAACCCTACAGAATCTATACGATCTATTATTCAACGTGAAACCGAAAAGATATCGGCTGTCAGGGTGAATAGGGATCAAAAAGAAGGCATTTTTCAAGTCTATAACAGACAACATTGTTGCAGTTGGTGGGACCAGAGTGAGGAGTGTCGTAATATCAGACACCACTGGGTATTGAGGTATCACTATCTTGTTAACCTTCCTCAAATCGATAATGAATCGATAAATTCTGGTGTCAGTGTCTTTCTTCAAAATCGGTAGGATAGGACTGTTGCACACGTTATATGGAACTTCTTCAACCACCCCTACTTTAATCAAGTCCTGCACTATCTGTATGAGTGCTTCCTCCCCCTCCTGTGATATAAGTTCAAGTTCAGAAATTTGTATAGCGCACTACTCACCCAGAGGGTCTCAAGGCGCTTGGGGGAGGCTGGGTGCATTACTTATCGAATAGCCAGGTTTTTAGCTGCTTTCTAAAAAAGAGGTGGTTCTGTGTAAGGCAGAGGTGAGTGGGGAGAGAATTCCAGGTTTTGGCCGCTAAGTAGGAGAAAGATCTTCCTCCCATGGTGGATCTATTGATGCGCGGAATTGCCACGAGGGCTTGATTGGATGAACGTAGTTGGCGGGTGGGTGTGTAGAAGGACAGTTGTTTGTTGAGGCATTCGGGTCCTAGGTCGTAGAGGGCCTTGTGTGCGTGGGTGAGGAGACTGAACGTTACTCTCTTGTTGACGGGAAGCCAGTGGAGATCTTTCAGGTGACCGGAAATGTGGGCTTGACGGGGGATGTTTAGTATGAGTCTGGCTGAGGCGTTTTGGATGCGTTGTAGTTTTTTCTGTAGTTTGGCTTTGGTTCCGGCGTAAAGGGTGTTTCCATAATCTAGTCGGCTAGTGACTAATGCGTGTGTGACTGTTTTTCTTGTTTCGGTGGGGATCCAGCAGAAGATTTTTTTGAGCATGCGTAGGATGTTGAAGCATGATGATGTAACGGCGTTGACTTGTCTGGTCATCGAGAGGGAGGAGTCTAGGATGAAGCCCAGGTTCCGTGCGTGATCTGTAGGTATGGGTCCTGTACCCAGAGCCGGTGACCACCATGAGTCGTCCCAAGCAGAGGGGGACGATCCTAAGATGAGGACTTCCGTTTTGTCTGAGTTTAGTTTTAAACGGCTGTTCTTCATTCATTCGGCTACTTCTTTCATTCCTTCATGTAGATTGGTTTTGGCGGTGTTGGGGTCTTTGGTGAGGGAGAGGATTAGCTGGGTGTCATCCGCGTATGAGATGATGTTGAGGTCGTGTTGTCGTGCGATGGTTGCGAGGGGACTCATGTACACTTTGAAGAAGGTGGGACTGAGTGATGATCCTTGTGGTACGCCGCAGATTACTTCGGTGGCCTCTGATTTGAATGGGGGGAGGCGGACTCTTTGTGTTCTTCCGGCGAGGAACGAGATGATCCAGTCCAAGGCTTTTCCTTGTATTCCGACGTTGTTGAGGCGTTGTATGAGGGTGTTATGACAGACTGTGTCGAAGGCGGCGGAGAGGTCAAGTAGGATGAGGGCAACTGATTCTCCATTGTCCAGTAGCGTTTGGATGTCATCCGTAGCAGCAATGAGGGCGGTTTCGGTGCTGTGTTTGGCTCGAAAGCCGGACTGTGAGGGGTCGAGTGAGTTGTTGGATTCAAGGAAGGCGGTAAGCTGGCTATTGACGGCTTTCTCGATGACTTTGGCCGGGAAGGGGAGGAGTGAGATGGGGCGGTAGTTCTTGAGTTCAGAGGGGTCCGCTGTGGGTTTCTTCAGAAGGGCGCTGAGTTCGGCATGTTTCCAGCTTTCTGGGAAGGTAGCGGAGTTGAGGGAGCAGTTGATGACATCGCGGAGATGGGGTGCAATGATGGAGTCTGCTTTGTTGAAAATGTGGTGTGGGCATGGGTCAGTTGGTGAACCTGAGTGGATGAAGTTCATCAGACGGATGGTGTCTTCAGTGGTGATTGGGTTCCAGGCACAGAGGTTGTGAGAGTGCAGTTTTGGATCGGAGGCGGGTGGAGTGGGTTGTTCTTTGGACAGGTTTCCAAAGCTGTTATGAATGTCGATGATTTTGTTGTGGAAGAAAGAGGATAGGGAGTCGCAGAGGTATTGGGAGGGAGTGATGTCGTTGGCGCCGGCGGTGGGGTTGGTAAATTCTTTGACGATGTTGAATAGTTCCTTGCTGTTTTGGGCGTTGTTGTCGAGTCGATCCTTGAATGCTGATTTCTTGGTGGATCTGATCAATTGGTGGTGTTTGCGGATGGCGTCCTTGAAGGTGGTCAGGTTGTTAGTGGTTGGGTTTTTCCTCCAGGTTTTCTCGAGGGTACGACATAACTTCTTGGATTTCTTAAGGTCATCGTTGAACCAGGGGGCCTTTTTGTTACCTTGTTTGATCTGATGGTTTTTCAAGGGTGCTAATTCGTCAGCGCTGTGGGTGATCCATTGTTTGAGTTTGGTGGCAGCTTGGTTTGGGTCCGATGATATGGCGGGGGGGTTTTGGTTAAGCGATGTGAAGAGTTGGTCGGTGGTGATTTTGTTCCAGTTTCTTCGAGGAATAGGTTGTGGTGGGATGTGGGTCGTGGTCTTTTTGTAGCTGAAGTGAACGCATCTGTGGTCCGTCCAATGGAGAGCTGTGGTGTGATTGAAGGAGATGTGTTTGCTGGAGGTGAAGATAGGGTCGAGCGTGTGTCCGGTGAGGTGGGTAGGGGTGTCAACAAATTGTTTGAGTCCGAGATTGGCCAGATTGTCCAGAAGGGTGGTGGTGTTGTTGTCGTATTTCTTTTCCAGGTGGAAGTTAAGGTCTCCTAGTAGAATGTAGTTCTCGGAGGTGAGGGCATGTGGGCTGATGAAGTCAGTGATGTCTTCATTGAATTGTGTGCGGGTTCCTGGTGGTCTATAGATGAGGGTGCCTCTAAGTGTGGTCCTGGGGTCGGTGTGGAGCTGGAAGTGAAGGTGTTCGGCGGTCGCGAGGTTATCGTCCGAGCTGGTCGTGATTCGGATGTTGTTCTTATAGACGATGGTGATGCCTCCTCCTGTTTGGTTGGTGCGGTCCTTTCGGATGATCTTGTAGCCGTCCGGGATGGCTATGGCGATGTCGGGCGCTGATGAGGCGTTCATCCAGGTTTCTGTAAGGAAGGCGACGTCCGGTGAAGTAGTGTTGAGTAGGTCCCAGAGTTCAGTGGCATGTTTGTGGATCGATCGGGTGTTCAGCAGGATACACTTCAGGTGGTTAGAGACGGAGTTTTGTTTGGAGGGGGAGGAGTTGGCATGGGTACTGATGCAGGCGAACTTGCAGGAGTGGCAGGCGAATGGTCCGTGGGTGTGTCCTGGGGTAGCTACGCAGCATTGTGGGGTGCGTCCGGGGTTAAGGGCAAGGAGAGTAGCGGCGTCATATGTTAAGTGAGTGGGGTGGGTTTTGTGAGGGCCAGGGGGTCTGGCGCTGGGCCCGGTCCAGGTGCGGACGGGCGTAGACGAGCTTTCCTTTGGCGCACCTTCTGCGTGCGGGAGCATCTGTCATATATGGATGGTGGAGGGGCGGGGGGAGGGAGGGTCAGCTGGGCGGCGGGAGCAGGGTGGAGCTACGGGCTGAGGAGCACAACAACAACAAAATGGCTGCACCAGTCCGAAAGCGAAACTGGGCGAGACTGGGGCAGAATCAGTGGCACAATCGAGCAGACAAACTACAAAATACAACAATGGCTACAGAACAATGCGATACTGGGGCAGGCGTGGCAGCACAGCTCCCTCCTTAACACTGATGTGCACCGGAGGGATAATCATCTGTCCCACATCGGTATCGGACGTGGCCCACAAAGATTCAGGCAAAGAAGCCAGTGCAGCCTCTACGGTAATCATGTACACCCTCTCCATTGGTGGATAATTATCATTCAGAATAACACGTACTCCCACAGGGGAGCACCGTATCGTGGCCCGGAAATATTTGAGCATGTCTAGGCCGACGATATTATCAGGAGTTTTTGGGGAGAGTAAGAATGGACATGGTGCAGCAAACTGATCTACATAAAGTGCAAGAGGTTGTGATAGTGGGCTAACAGAAGGTGTTCCATCGAACCCTATTGACGTAATTGTTGAGCCAGACAGGGGAGCCCTTGGAACCAATTTTTTTGACAAAGCGCTACGAGTAGCTCCTGTATCAACCAGGAACCGATCAGTAGAGCCCAAAACATGTGCTGTAACATAAGGACCCTCTGATCTACTGGCACATCAACTGGTTCCTTACCCCATCCTACGCAATCCTATGCATACTGTGAATCATGCTGCTCAGGAGGTGCATAATCAGACATTTGGTACTGGTTTCGTCGATCAAAAACATTGGACCAATCTCGGGGTCGTACATTAGAGTCAAACCTAACTCGATCATTCCTGTTGCCCCTAGGGCTCGAAAAATTTCCCCTAACCCTCATAGATCCCTGCCCGCGCTCCTGGCGCTGTGCACGCAACAATGGACACTCGTTCGCCCAATGGTCTTTCTGCCTACAATACGCACATTGATCCTGTGCCAAATCAGTACGGCCTGAAGGAGAGCTAAATAAATTCCTGCCGCCCCGATCATTGCCTCTTCGAGGCGGCCCATATACCTGCGCTAACATAACCTTCGTTTTCAGATCTCTGGATTTCTTTTCCTCACTACCCTTTACTTCTAATTCCTGACACTCGTAATACTGAGCCATCGTCAGGAGGGATGCTGGTGTCGAAGTCGTCCAAGAACTTTCACTCGCTTTTAATCGAGCTGCTATACTTGGTAATAAATTTGAAACATATTTATCAACAAAAAGGTGCCAGCCCGTGTCGTCCGTGAGCGACTGACCGCTAAAATCATGAAAAGTTTCCTCAAATCGTGTAAAGAAATCTGAAACCGATTCATCTGCCTTCTGCTTACATGACGCTAGCATAGTCCAATCAATTTTTTTAGGGGGAATAAGCGTTTTCAATTTAGCTACAATAGCAGCAGGAAGGTTTAAAATCGACTGGGGCGGCTTCTGTGCGGGTTTTCTCTCCCTGTCCTCATCCTCAAGATCCACCCATCAAGCTTTAAATGCCTGAACATCGTCAACCTTACGTATTGATCTCCACATATCTGGGGGTAATATAAGCCCGAAAAATAAGTCAATATCGGCCAGAGCCATGGTACAAGAATTCAGAGACCCCTCAAATTCCTCATAAAAGGCTGCGGGATTCTTTCGAGGGTCAGGTAATGCTGCCTTCAATGCCATAACGTCTACCCTATTCCAAGGAGTATAAACCCAATTGTAGATAAAATACCCTTGAGCTTCCACTGACCCTCTATCTGAACTAGTACCCGCTCCTTTAGGAGGAACATACAAAGGCGCCGCCTCCCGCATTGGTTTAGCATGCACTGCTCCGATCTTATCTGAATAAAAGATGGATGACTGCTTCCCGCCGCCAGTCGGATTCAATTGCTCCTCGCCAGCTTTCCGTTTCCGTCCCTCATCCCGTAGCCGAAACGCTTCATCCCGCAACGCAAATAGCCGTCGGATTGCATCGGGTACCTGGGGAGAAAGAAAAAGACCTTTACGCAGTTCCTTTGCATCAGCTATCACATCCGCTGGCTCAAGAATATCGGAATATTTCCGAAAGGCTGACACTACTTCATTAGAGAGAAAATCAACGAAATACAGTTTCTCCCTATCTTCCCATACCTCAAGCTCTTGCAATAGATCGGCAAGGGGCATAGTATCTTTGTTGACCCGATAGGCAATCTTACAAAGATCAGCCATACGATCGGCCGATAACATAGACCGCGTATCCACCTTCTGTCTGGGCAGCCTAGAATCTTGATCTCCTCCTCTCGGGGCAGACGACCAACGTACGGGGGCGGTGATTGATCTAATAACAAAAAATAATCATCCGATTTATTAAAGACAGGATAAAGAGGCTGTCGAACAGGGTACTGGCCAGATATTTGCAACCGACGTTCTTTCTCCTGCTTCTCTTCTAATTCCTTTGCTTCGCATTTTTTTTCGCCTCATGCGCCTTCTCACGCTCACTCTTTCGCTGCTCTTTCTCAATCAGTGCTTGCTCACGCTTCTCACGCTCTCGCACCTCTTTCACCCACATTCGTATACATTCAAACATATCTTGCCTCACTCACCGCTTACACATACACTGCTCCACATACTCAATTTTCCTCAAATCAAACTACCCATATATAGGCCATCGCAACTCAGGATCCTTCTTTGTGTATTTCCTCCACAACGTGCTGTACATTATGGGGGAAAGACCAAACTTCACATACATATCTCTATTCTGGGGGAGCCGGCTGTGATTCTTCAAGTACCAACCGGTCATTTCCAAAACAGCAGCACCACTTACGAAGTGCGCTAAAAACAGGCATGTCTAAAAATAATGCAGAATATGCAATATTATTATTAAAATGGCACTTAAAAGGTTGCGCCGCTCAAATTCACAGGTCAGGAGAAATATCCCCACATTGCCCGCCTATATGGGTTGCAACTCATATATAACTTCACAGGATCAATAATATGACTAGTCATTCCAATCAAACAAACAAATTAGTCGGGGCAAGCGTATAAACTGCCTTGCCAAACAAGACTATCAAAGGCTCGGAGCAAGCATCGTACAACGATTCTTACCAATCAAGAACGTCCAGATTCCAACTGCCAAGTACCGAATTCGCCCAAACGGCCACTATGCGGCAAACCGACAGAAGGGGTCTCAGTCGATGACCGGCGCCACCCAGATGGTCAGATCGGAAGGGAAGGAAGAATACCTCGGGATACCAGGACTAAAGGCGCTGCTGGCAGTGATCACGTCCCCGGCAAGGTTCCAATCCTTCGTCACGACCAGTCCTTCGAGCATCCGAGTCATCGATGAGCCCCACATGACGGGCGCCAATTGATGAGTACAGGCCCCAGCAAGGCCCGTGAGTGCGAAAGGGTTCACCCTTCTGTACGCAAAGTCCTCAGACTACATGAGAAATTGGCACGGAAACTGGAAATACAAAAACAAAGTTTAATAAACCTTTAAAGGTGGTACTACAGCCCACACAACACTCTACAGTATTGTACAAGGTAGCACAAAGAACTTGGACATGCGGTCCCCTTTTATACAAAAAGAAGGGGCTCATAAGTGGGCGGTTACAACTCAAAAGCATGATTTACAGCCATATATGGACATTTCTTAAACATGATCGATACATGGGTGGAGTTAACGGTTCATAGAACCCCTCGAATGCACATTCCAATCTCCTCTAAGCAGAAACAGATGTTACACATACTGGGCATGCGCTAGGCAAGCTGGAACTATTTATAGCCTGTTGCTGGGCAAACTCCAGGGGTGACAGTCAGTAAAGTAGGACTTGCCTCATGGCGAGCACATGGCGAAGCGTAGCATATAAGATGGACACCAGAAAACAAAATGGAGTCCGGCCATATTTCCGAGTATGAGCGGGAAAACTAGAACAAAGACAGAATAGCATGTCTTCAGGGAATGCTTAACATTATCGCTGTTTTATTTACAACACAATGGCGGCCCTCTACGTCATTGCAAGGCAGCTTTGCATGGAAGCAGCAGGACTGAGGATCTGGAGACGGGAGGAACGCGTGTACAGACTGCGACGTTACACTGTTCCAACAGACTGAGGCTGAAATCCATGAGAGGTACAGGCTAGACCCACAAACCATCCTAGACCTGATATGGGACCTGCACATATTCCTGGAGCATCAGACACCAAGGGCGCATGCTATACCAACACATGTTCAGGTGCTCTGTAGCCTGCACCTACTTGCATCAGGTAGTTACCGGGAGGTGATAGCTGTGGCAGGTGGTGTGTCACAGAGTTGCCTGTCCCATTTTTTCAACAATTTCCTAGATGCCATGATGCAAAGAATGTACCACTACATACACTTCCCCAGCTCATAGGCGGAACTGCAGAAAACCAAGATGGATTATTATCAAAAGGTACAGTTCCCACATGTTATAGGGTGCATTGATGGGACACACATACCAATCTGCCCACCTGCAGCTACAGAGTACATATATCGGGACTGCAAATCTACACATTCTATGAACGTGGAGGTAATATGCGATGTGGACCACATCATCACTAGCATTGTAGCCAAATTTCCAGGGAGTACGCATGACTCCTACATATTCAGGAACAATGGTATCTACACATGTCTAGCTGGGGGTGAATTTCAAGAAGGATACTTGCTAGGTAAATCAATGTGACACACCCTGATGTATACCTTGGATGAATGTGTTGGTGACTGTTATTAATGGCACTTCCTTTCTCACTGAGGTAATAGCTCATATGCCGTGCGGGCATTTATCCTGACTCCATATCTCAACCCATCTACCCCAAGTGGGAGAAGATACAATGTGGCACATAGATCTATGCGCAATGTTGTGGGGAGCACATTTGGATTCCTAAAAGGCAGTTTCCGCAGCCTCTACAAAAGTGGAGGTGCACGTCAGTACTGCCCCATCATCTGCTATAAAGTAATAGCAACATGTGCCATGCTGCATAACCTTGCCACAAAGAAAGGAACAGCAGTGGAACTGACTGACTCTGAGGACAAGAGAGAAGATTGTCCACAGCCAGAGCACAGAGCAGCAGGTGTGGTAGCAGCACCAGATGGGAGACACAGATGGGCTGAGATCACACGCAACTATTTCTGAGTATGTAAGGAGACACAGCCAGTTACTGTAGTTGAGTGACAGTGTTTTATTAGCATAGCACATCGCCACAACATGAAGGCCTCAACATGCCAGGCCAATAGGCTATGGACATTCCAAAGGCAAAATGAGTTACATGCATCACCCATTTTGTAATACCAGGTGATGGCTGGCATTACTTCCTGCGCCCACGTGCAGCACTGCTGTGTTCCCTGGGCACACTGTCCTCACTGGCAGTCTATACTGTGGCAGCGCTGTGCCATTCGCTGCACCTCCTGGACTCGGTTATCATGGACGTGATGCTACGGCAGCTAGTTGCTTCTTCGCTATAACCCCATCACCTGCACCTGTAGTGGCTATCTGGTTTGTTTGTTACACTTCCAGTGCACTGGTCACTGTGACCAGCACCCTTGCCACGTCACGGCTGCAGTGGGCCATCTCCTCCTGCATAGCCACCGAGCGCCTGCAGAGCAGAGAGGTGGAAGTGGAGAGGGGGTTCACCTCCTTAGTGTAGTTGTCCACTTTCTGCCTCTCCATGTGCCTCGCCAAATGATCCTCATTCATTTTGCTGCACAGCAGCCTCACTGCCTCAGACATGTCCCTCATGCCCTCAGCCACAGTAGAGTTCATGCAGGTAATGCCCTCCTTGATTTGCAGCATGTGTCTATTCATGTGGACCATCTGCCGTTGCACTGATCTGATTGCTTTGCCTTGCAGGCGCTGCACCTTGAGCATGTTCCCCTCAAGACCAGCAAATATACTTGGATCCTTGCCCTGTGCAACTGGACTGGCTGCCCTTGCTCTGCGGCGTCTGACACCAGTGTGGGTGCACTCGGTGGGGGACTGTATGGCTGCACTGTTGTCATCCTCTGCCACCGTGGACTGTTGGCATCCCATGCTGTCCTCCTCAGACACCTCCATCTGCTGGAGGCTAGCCACTGTCTGCCTCCTGGCTCTCAGTGGTGGTGGCGGTGATGGTGGCAGTGGTGATGCTGGTGATGGTGGTGATGATTGGTGGTGGTGTTGTGCTCTGCAGGGGACCAGACCTCCTCTTCCTGTGTTCTCTCTCTCCTGGTTGCCTTTCCTGTGTCCCCTTCTGCAGGACTGCGCGATAGCTCGCCTGTGGAAACAGAATGTACATTTGCTCACTTATCTTGCAGCATTTGCCTTAAAATACATGTCATGACTGCCAATCAAACTGACTGTCCTCTGCTTGCTAATTGCTGATGTGTGTCACATGTCTTTGGGTTCAGTGGACTGACTGTTATGTTATGTGTTACTTCTGACTACATCTCCCATAATGCATTGCTGGTTTTTAGTAAAACATGTACTGGAGTGGGAATCATACTGTCTCATTGGGGACTGGGGTAAGGGAGTGGGGGGCACAGCATGCTGTGCATGCATCTTACATTGTCTGTTGCTAGCTCTGGCTGAGTTGTCTGCATCCCCAATCCTACTCACTCTCTCTGGCTAGAGGGTAGACTCCACCAGGACATCCAGGGAAGTTAGTGCAGGTGCTGTGTTTCTCCCTCCACCTGTCCGCTTGGCTTGCTTCATTCTCTCTGCCAACCTCTCCTTTGCAGGCTTCCTGAGGTCATTCCAACATTTTTTAAGTTCTTCAATTGAGGGCTGGGTTCCTCCAATGGCATTAATCCTTTCCTGGATACCCAGCCACATCTACCTCTTCTGTGATTCAGGCACGTGCAGTGAATTTTTTTTCCAAACAGTTTGTCATGGTCCTTTGTAACCTCCTCAATAAGGTCCTCCAGCTCCCTCTCACGAAATGTATATTTCCTTTTGCGCTCTCCTGCCTCCTTTTCCCTCTCCTGGCTGTCCATATCTAGTCTGGAATGTCAGCAAAAACTTGGAAAAGTTGCTCCTACTTTGTTTGCTGTGCTCCCTGCCTCTCCAACAGCTTCAGGTTCAGTGCAGCTACATGGGTGTGGCCACTTCCTGTTTGTGAGGTCATGAGGAAGCACAAGATTGGCTAATTCATTAATTTGCGATTTTTTAAAATACCGAATTGCTAATTACCGAATCTGTATTAAGGAATCAGTGATACCGATTTGGTAATGGGAAATCAGTAATTTTTTTTACTGATTTCTACCAAATCACTCAATATTACCGATTTTTACCAAAGCGCTAAATATTACAGATTTTTACTGATTCGGTAATTTTTACCAAATTTTGATCTACATCAGACATACAGAGTTATTAATAGCGAATCAGTAAAATTCGCTATTAAGGTCTCAGTATTTTGGATTTACCTACATCTGGCCCTTAGTATGTTTACAAAAGGAGATGCCAGTGGCTCTGTGCTTAATACATGCAACAAAGTATTATTCCAAGAACTGAAAGCACTGTATGCATCTAGAAGCTGAAGACAGGGAGAAGTGCCAACACTCAACGCCTGATGGAGATGTTACTGTTGAATTACCAGAGGAAATCCTCTGGGTTAGATGAACAGGACAGAGTGGGTAGGCCAGGGAATGAAGATAGGGCAAAAGGGGAACCCCTCTTTGACCTGAAATCAAACCATGACCAGGTGGAGCCTGATGGTTTCCACCGGGACAATTCAGACTTCCTAAAGGAGAACACAGAGGGACAAGAGGATGCCTTCTATTATCGTCCTGGGAAGGAGGTCTATATTCTCCTATGCAGAATCCAATACTTCTAGACAGTCAGTAAGGACCTCCATTTCTAGTAAAGGAGGGAACTCTTTGGATAGGTGGTACCAAATGCTTGAACTTGAGAAAGCTAGACTTAGGCTCAGGAAAGAGCAGTTGGCCCTCGAAAGAGAGTCCCTGGAAATCCCGAAGGCAAGGAGGAAATTCTGACTAGAGTCCCACTGTGACAGCAACAGCGTCCCTAAAAGTAAAGAACATTCCTTTGACAATAGGAACCTGAGCAAGAATGTCCCACCCTACCATGTTGGGAAGACATTTATAATTGGATAACAGCTTTAGAGAGGGCTTGTAAAGTTAAGAGGGACCCTTAAGAGCAGTGGGCAGCTATCTTGTGGTCTCCTGGGCAGACAAAGGTAGAGATAAGCTATTCACTGTTAGAGAAGAGGATACTGAAAATCACTCAGTTTTGAAGAGTGCTCTCATTGATGGGTTTCGCTTAACCACTGAACAGAACAAGATTAAGTTCAGAGACACCCAGAAGACACTGAATCAGGACTGGGTAGACTTTGTGGATAGTGAAAAATCAGAACCATGGTGGTGACCAGAAGAAGCAAGATTCTTTAAAGCTCAAGATAAGGGTGGGGACAAGGGTAAAGACAAAGAGTCTTCAAAAGGGCCCCAAAACGTGCATCTGTAGTGAAGTCACAATTAAGCATGGGCGAATTTTGCGAATCTGGCGTTCGCGAATTTTGCGAATTTGCGTACTCGCAATCCGCAAAATCCGCGAATTCTCACAAATTTGCTGATTTTTTTTTGTGTTCGCAAGGGTTTCTGCCAGTTCGCGAGGATTTGTTACTAGTTCGCAATTGCGAACTTACTTGTCGGCTCTCAACGGTCGCGACTATGTTGTTTCTACGTCTGGTTCATCATCACAGCCTCCCAGCACCCTCTGTTTCACCACTGCCACCCTCTCTTTGACCCATGCCACCCTCTGTTACATCAATGCCACCCTCTGGTTCATCATCACTGTAGATGATGGGGGGGGAAAAGCAAGCACACCTGCCCTGCTTCAACTGACATGAATTAATTTGGGGTTAGTTTATTAATGTGTCACTGTTTTAGAATTCCAGGTCTGGCACCTGCTTCCTTATCAGTAATTTGCTTTCTGTTGCAGTGCAATTTTTTTTCCAGGACCTTTGTGGCCTACTTCTAGCTATTCTATGAGCCTGCTGTGAGGGTCAGAGCAGGGTCATACAATTGTTGCAACTAGCAACTGAACTCTGGAGGGGCCCCAGTCAGGAAGCACTACAGTGAATTGTTACTAATGATGAGTTTGAACTCTTGCACCTGCCGATTGCTTTCAGTCTTGCAAAACTCGTTTTTCTGCAATTTCGCGGGATTCGCGGGGCGCGAACACGCATGAGATCGGATTCGGAAGCCGCGAATTCGTGCAAATATCCGATTTCTTTTTTTGCGGCGTGTTAGTTCGCAAGGTTTTGTGCGTTTTCGCGAGCCGCTTGTAGCGCAAGGCGCGAAGTTACCCTCGCGGTCGTTCATGGGCGCGGCCATCTTGTTTGCATGACGTATTTCCGTTTCCGGGCGCGAAGTGTAATCTCGCAAACTGTGCGGCTCGCAAGTACAATTTCGCGAGTGTTCGCGAGGAACATCTCGTGCGAACTTACCCGCGCGGTCGTGAACGGGCACGGCCATCTTGTTTCTCATTCATTGCTATGGTTCTGGGCATGCTTCTTGTACCCTCTCTAAATCTGTGCCATCCTTTGCTTGTTTGAAGATTTTTTTAATCTATTTTACTTATTATCTACCCCTCTATTTTTCTAGCCCTATATTTTTGTGTTTACTGCTACTTTTTGTTAATTTTAAACTACTTTTTTAAACTCTTTTCTTTTCTTCTCTTCCCTATTCTATTTTCTTTATTCCTTTCCGCCCAGACCATGGTGAAGGGAGCTGGGAAGCATCCCGAGAAGGGGAATGGTCCCGCACCCCGTGCCCGGCTCCCGTGCGGGCGTTTGAGGGGGGAGACAGTCGCACCCCGGGAGATTTTCAGCCCGGAGGAGGTGGGCGCACTACTGTTCTATGTACAGCGCCACCTCCCCAGGACCATAATGGCAGGCGGCAAGATCGGAGGCGGGTACGGGATGCGGGAGCGCGGGAAGTGGTGGGATAAGGTGTGCCGGGCCATGTACCACCACTCTCGGGTCCGGCGCACCTATAACCAGGCCACCCACCGCCTGACCCGTGAACGAGATCTGCTCGACCTGCTTGGCCTCGAGATCCCCAGGCTTGGTGAGTAGTAGTAGTAGCTATTTCTTTACTACTCTGTTTTCTCCTGCTGTGTTATTGTGTGCTGTGCTGTCTTATTTATCAAGAGCAATAATGCTGCTCATTACATTGTAGGTATATTATATTTCAAAATCTTCTGTGCATTTCAGGTGCACTGCTCTCCTTCTCAGTAGTGTTGCTACTATGCTTATTTGTTTCCGATTTTGTGTTCATTTCATTGGCCTGTGAAATTATGTATGAGTGTAGTTTAAAGAACTGCGTAATGCTACACACTAAGGTTCAGATGTTTAATTACTGGCGCATCCCTGCAAAGTAGCAGGGATGTGCCAGTAATTGTGCGCCACGCAACTATCACCCATGGTGCGCCGTATTTACAATGCGGCGCACCATGGACCCAAAACGTCACCAAAGAGTTACGCATCTGTGCCGTAAGGGCGGCGCATTGATGGAGTTGCGTCACAACGATGGCGCAGCTCCATCTATGCTCTGGGGTGCCCTATCTCCCCAAAGCTGCGTCAAGCCGTACGTCTGCTTCAAGCAGGCGCAGGGTTTGAGTCACGCATCATTGGCGTTAAAGTGAGTGATTGAAATCTTGTAGATTTCCCTCAGCCACTTTTAGGATGCATTCCTGCGCAGGAACGCCCTCCCTTGCGCCAGAGCGCCCCCTGATGGCGCAGGGCTTTACAACGTGATGCATCTCCCATATGCGTCACGCTGTTAATATACGCCGCACCATTGCGCCTCTTTTGTGCTGCCGCTGCATCACAAAAGTCACACAACAATGGAGCAAAAGAGCCGCAAGGGGCTTCTAAATCAGCCCCTACAGACTCAAGTCCAGTCCTTCCTTTGTACACATGGCGATAAGAAGAAAAAGTGGTGGTGGATTGATAGTTTGAGTATTTTAATGACTGGTTAATGTAGTAGGAAACTTTAGTGTTGTCGCTGATCTGCAATCACGGTGGACTTTGGCTGTCACTTCGCGTGCTGCGGACTGCTGCCTGCCAATCCTAGGCAAACCTTTTTAGTACTTTGTGTAGTGAGTTACATAAGAAGTTTACAATTCGACGGTCCGCAAATCAAGCAATACTAATAACGTAGTAGACCACATGCGATTGGTCAATAATATATCCCGTTGAATAGTTGTCTATTTGCTATTTCGCCAAAATATTTTGTTAGTTCTTTTGAAATGTTTGATTTGGTTGACAAATATCATCCATGTTTTCTGTTTTTCTTTCTTTCGTGTTGTACATCAGCTTCCCCCAGGGGCAAGAGGAGGACACAGGAGGAGGAGGAGGAGGGTGCTGTTGAGGATGCAGGCCAGGATCGGGCAGGCGAGGGCTCCTTTGCTGGCCCCAGTAAGTTTTAATTTTAATATAGAGTACTTATTTTTTCCCAGCGTTCCTCATTCGATTTTTTCTAAATCGTCTTTGATATTCTTGTAGACTGGATCTAAATTCTTATCCTGCCTCGACTATGACTCCGTGTGGTATTACTAGATTATTCTTATTAGTCTGTCTGTGTATCAACTAAGATTGCACATTTGGCAATTCCATTGGACTCCCATTCTAGTCAGCAATAGCTCTATGCACAGAGTGCAGTCCTCTGGGATTGTCCATAATGTCTTTTCAAGTCTTCTAAATGTTTATGCTTTGACAATTGCCAACAATAAAAAGGTGAATGACCACCAAGAAAGAATAAGATACTATTTTACTTTTGGTTTGGATAGGAGGACAATCCATTCTACTACTGTTGCAGGGACAAATCTGCACAAACAGAACTATGGACACTAAATAATGCATTGCTTAGCTTATCAATTATAATAGGTGCTGTTAGACTTTCCACATACCTCAGTGATAACAGACTTTGTAGTTGAACCCCCAATCTCCTTACTGACTAGATAGTGTGGCAGAGTCATTTAGCTCCCAAAGTCACCGATGATTATGATTATTCCCCAATGATGTCAGAGGCACGGACTCATGCTTGCAAAAATTGCAAAACCTTTAGCTCATCCACTCTAGTCTGGAGGACCAAAAACCACAGAGTCTATTTAAGTTTAAAAGCTTTCTTAAAAGTAATCACATTTATTCAAATCAAGTTTATCATAAAAGTAAACGTTTAACTGAAAATGGAAAAGTGCTTAGTGCTGACAATTAATTGGACACATTTCTTGTGGTCGAGCCGAGCTCTCACCTGGTTTGTACTTGATCCTGCTAGTGTTCTTAGAAGTCAAGCTTCTGTCTGTTAGGAGAAAAAGTGGTTTGTGTTAAAAATAAAAAGCAAGCATTCATCAGTTGTGCCAAAAAGTGCAGCAAGACAACAGCCTTCCCTGGAAAAAGGGACATTTTTACTGTATAGTAGACAGTCACAAATTATTAAATTATGTACTGTTTTTTTCACATTTATTTCTTCCTCCTAGACCAAATATTATATAGTAGTGAGCGGTGTATTCTAACATTATTAAATGTACTTTGTAGGTGGAACATCTGGAGGCGGGGCCAGCGCGGAGGTGGTGGTGGCATTGGACGAGGAGGACAACTCTGGGGAGGAGGCGGTGGAAGTGCCGGACAATTCTGTGGGGGATGACACGGTGGTGCGGGCAGAGGTAAGCTATATATTCCTTACTCATTGAGATTGAAGACTGCAGAGTGTGCTTTCTGCACGGGTGTATTATAAATCAACCAGGTAGTAGCCTCCTCTAAATGTACTTTGACTTAGCTGTGAATTTTTTGTCGAGAAGAATCCCAATCAGATCTGAGATGAACTTGATGGATGGGATGAACAAAAAGCGAAAGAAGGGTGTAAGTAAGTGTGGAAGGAGGAGAAATGTAATGATGACTGGCAAAGAAGAATGATATGTGTTTACTTGGTCCCCGAGGTGGCTGGGAAGCAAAGAATAGGGTATGGTGCATGGCTGGGTGAATGATGAAGCAAGGATGGGTGGAAGGAGAACAGCCTGGGTGGGTGAAACAGAAACTGTATGTGTGCATATACTTTGAATGGATGGATGCCTGGATCATTCATGGTACTATCTGACTCTTAGATAGCATATGTGTATCTAGAGAGAGTAGACGGTCACTGGATGAACTAAGTGTTACTTTGAAGAGCATGTAACACCGCACCCGCACGTCCGTTCCAGTGTAGGAAAGGCAAGGAAAAGAAGTTGTAATTTTGTCCAAATACTACCATGAATAGTAGCAGTAGTTTGTATTGCAACTGCAAGCACAGCATATATCTGGTTATTACGGTGGACACTCCCTACCTCTCTTAATAACTTTAGTTTAGTAGTAGTACGTCATTCATGTGTGGGTGTATCACTGTTCACTCAATAATAAGCAAAGCACCTAAAGTCATCCCATATGCCATTAAATACATCCCATGTGAAGTGATAGATAATCAGATTATTTAGCTTCTTCATTTTCATTTTCTAATACTCATTTGCACTGTAGGGTGAAAGCTAAATTAATTAAGCAGTAGCCATTTTAACAGAGTATTCTCAGTGCCACCCGTAATAGAAAAGTAAGAGCTTCACCACCTGCATGTACTGGACCGGTACAGTAACGCAAGTCTGTCTCACTCACCATGGTGTGTGTCTGTTTTTCTCGGGTGGAAGTTCACTGCGCTGGCATTATGCCGGCTTGCATAAGATAACGTACCAATTTTCCTAAACAAGAGAGAAGAAGAAGAATAAGACGGGTGTACTGTCATAGTCGACTGTAATGGAAGTCCATAGTGCTCGTAGAATTTGTTCCTTAAACTCCCACTAATGTTAGAGCAAGGATGAAGAAGTCGGAGGTTACATAGATACTGTCCTCAATAGTTATGTACTGTGCTTTCAATTTGCTACTTGTACTGTGACAACTTTCTGCTCAATCATTTTGTGTTAATCTTAAGGAGCATTGGTTACAGACTATGTCTTTCTTTCTTCATGTAGTTGCTCCTTCCAAATCCAAGAGACCATCAAGGAGGAAGGAGCTGGCTCGAATGGCCCGGCAACGGAGGCTGGATGCCACTGTCGCTGAATATCGGCGGCTGGTGGCCCTGGAGGAGGAGGAGACGCAGTCTGGTAATACAACAACGTCCACTGGAACAGCTGCATCCTCCTCCGTGCGGGCTGCCAGCCAGCGCAGTGCTCCAGCGGTACGGAGCCGGGCTACCAAAGCCAAACGCCACCGCGGAGCAGCAAAGACAGCAGCTGCCCCCCACAGGATTTGCAAGGCACGCCGGTGCCCCTTATCCCTCAGACTGTCCTACCTGGAGCAGGAGGTCCTGAACTATAAGAACTTGGTGGAGGGCCTCCGCTTCGAACTTGCCACCCTCCGCAAGGAGCATGATGCCCTGGCTGCCAAAGTCAACAGCACCCTGCCATAGTGTCCCTTGTCCCTTTTTTAGAGACTTTTGGGGGGTGGGAATTGGGAGTTGGATATTTGGGGACTTTTGAAGGACAATCGTTGGGGTTAGGGAGGGTCTTGCAGGAGATTATTTTGTTAGGGGTATAAAGATATACTTTTTGAAATTTTATGTGACCATACCTGTTTTTTACTGCTTTTGAGTCTGGTGGGTGGGGGTTTAACAGTAAGTTTGTTTTCCTGAATAGTCCTAGGACTTTAGTAGTACTACCGTCAATCTCTCGTCTCTCCTAATACTCCATCCTAATACTCCATTATACTACCTCCAACCAAACGCTTATCTTACCTGTAATTTCTGTTTGAAAGTAGGGCTAGGCCCAGGGCTGGCTCCACGGGAAATGGCGATTAAGGTTGCAATCCAGGGCGGCTGAAATTTCCTCCTCCTTGTGGTGGTACTAGTGGTGTGACACAGTGGCAGTTGCATGGCTATGGAAAAAAAGAAAATGAAACCTGGTTTGTCCTTACTGTAGCATTACAACGGTACAATAGAGAATATAGCAGGTGACAGTACACTAGACTACAACAGTGCCACAATGTAGTCTAACAAATGGTAAAGTATTTGTAGTATAACTTGTACTTGCGTAGGATTTCATTGACATTGGCTAATACTACAAGAAATAGTACTGAAGGTGAGTAAGTCTAGAATATATCCTCGGATTTCTTCACCAGCCTGTTGCTATGACCTTATCCTCCCCAGCAAGTGTGTGGAATTATTGATGTCAGTTAGTCACACATCAAGCAAAACCACACAACCCGGGGGAAGAGGGTTAGGGTTTGTAAAATGGATAGGAATGGGGGTTTCTTTTTGGGTAGGTTTTGTTGAGAGAAAACAAAAAAAAGCACAGCATGGACAAACAATAACATAAAGAAATGTTTAGTTACAAAGCTAACCATAAATCTTTTACGTGACATAAAGGAAGTGCATGCACTACTGAATGCATTGTTACAGAAAAGTAAGTAACACTTTCGACAACGGTGAATGCCAGAATGCGACAGTACAGGGCTACATTAAATTAGGTTAAAAAAATAGCCGAAGTAAAACATATAAAATGGCTTTAGGGATCAATTTAGAAGCAGAGAGAGATCCAAGAAATGCAGTCACACACACTCATTGAATAAAATAATGGATACCGTATCTGTATTGTTGTAGTAGTCCTGTTGAATTTGGTAAGTAAGTTGCATGCAGCAAACAATTCCTCTTATTAGCGGCACTCCTCCATTCCAGCTGACGTTTCGTCCATCAATGTTGGTGACCAGAAGACACCCTGTACACTGCCTGCCTGGCGGATGCTGAATTGCGGCTCGCTAATGTGAAGCCTGACTCCATCCTTTTTTCCCCATTGCAGACTGAAACCCGGCCTGTAATTATTGAACGAAAAACAGCACTGATAAATAAATATAAGGTATGTACGCTGTGTAGTGCAAAAAGTCACACTTTGATTTTCCTAATAGACAGTACAACATTTTTGAAAGTGCGTACTCTGTCTGAGTCACCTTTTCAAGGATAAATAAGTATGGGCGAATTAATTTAGCGGATCTTTCCCCTCAAGCTAGGTGTACTGTAAACTGTGTTTTAGAGCAAAATTAGACCTTCCCAGCAGTGCTTCCACCCAGACCCTTACTAAAGCCAGTTGCAAAAATGTAGAAGACCCCCAATCAGATCTCAAAAAACAAGGCCTAGCAGAAAACTGGTGACAAAACGTACTTCAAAAGTAAAAGTAGGCCCAAATACCCCCTTACCCACCGTGGATTGTATTCAAACCACTTGCAAGCAAGCAAAAGTATCCATAGCCAGCATCGCTCCAAGACTCGAAAACCCCCCCACCCAAACACATGCAATAGAAATTCTGCTAGTGCTAACCCTAACGAGCCCTAAGTTAAGAATAGTGGCAGAGGCTTTCTTTAACTATGCCAAATCCATGGATTTTCTTCAAATGACTTGCAACCAAAATTACACATTCTCACGAGTGCTCTAAGACCCCAGAACTCAGTTGCAAAAATCTAGAACACCCCAAAACACATGCAATCCTGCTGCTAGGGCTAACCCTAACGAACCCTAAGTTACAAAAAGTGCCAAAAGGCTTTTCCTTATGGATTTTGTCCCAACCACTTCTATCCGGTATTAGACCTTCCCAGGAATGCCCCAAGACCCGCCAACCCACCCGCCAAAGAGCACAACACCCCCAAACAGCCCAAAAGCAAAATCTCATACTTACAATATTTCTCGGCCTTCGGTCCAAATGCGCTGTGTAGCAAGGCCATAACTCCAGTTTATCACCACGGATTTCCTGAAAAGCAAATGCAATCAAGATTAGACTGTCCCAGCAGTGCTCCCAGACCCTGAAACTCACCCACAAACAGACGGAACCCCCCCAAAGAGCTCCTCAAAGGCAAGCAAGTCAGCAAAAACACAAAATAAATTCTGCCTCCGATTTGGTCCAAACCACTTTTATCCGGTATTAGAGCTTCCCAGCAATGGCCCCAGAGCCGTCAACCCAGGAGAAAACAAGTAGAAGACCCCCAAACAGCCAAAGAGCAAAAGTACAAAAATGGGGACAGTCATTTTTTTGCCAATTTCCCAAATCACTCCGCGCGTGCTCTGCAGCTAGGCCCTAACTCCCCTCTGCCACCATGGATTTGCTTCAAACCTCTTGCAAAGTGAAGTATCCATACCCAGCAGTGCTCCCAGACCCCGAAACCCACCCACAAACACCAGGAAGCTCCCCAAAGAGGCCCCCAAAACTCTACATTGAGCAAAATGTCAGAAATAGCAAAAAAAAAATCAGCGTGGATTTTGTCCAAACCACTTCTATCCGGTATTAGACCTTCCCAGGAATGCCCCAAGACCCGCCAACCCACCCGCCAAAAAGCACAACACCCCCAAACAGCCCAAAAGCAAAATCTCATACTTACAATATTTCTCAGCCTTCGGTCCAATCGTGCTGTGTAGCTAGCCCATAACTCCAGTTTACCACCACGGATTTCCTGAAAAGCAAATGCAATCAAGATTAGAGTGTCCAAGCAGTGCTCCCAGACCCCGAAACCCACCCACAAACACCAGGAAGCCCCCCATACAGGCCCCCGAAAATGCTACATTGAGCAAAATGTCAGAAATAGCTACAAAAAAAATCAGCGTGGATTTTGTCCCAACCACTTCTATCCGGTATTAGACCTTCCCAGGAATGCCCCAAGACCCGCCAACCCACCCGCCAAAAAGCACAACACCCCCAACAGCCCAAAAGCAAAATCTCATACTTACAATATTTCTCGGCCTTCGGTCCAAACGTGCTGTGTAGCTAGCCCATAACTCCAGTTTACCACCACGGATTTCCTGAAAAGCAAATGCAATCAAGATTAGAGTGTCCCAGCAGTGCTCCCAGACCCCAAAACCCACCCACAAACACCAGGAAGCCCCCCAAACAGGCCCCCGAAAACGCTACTTTGAGCAAAATGTCAGAAATAGCTAAAAAAAAAAATCACCGTGGATTTTGTCCCAACCACTTCTATCCGGTATTAGACCTTCCCAGGAATGCCCCAAGACCCGCCAACCCACCCGCCAAAAAGCACAACACCCCCAAACAGCCCAAAAGCAAAATCTCATACTTACAATATTTCTCAGCCTTCGGTCCAAACGCGCTGTGTAGCTAGGCCATAACTCCAGTTTACCACCACGGATTTCCTGAAAAGCAAATGCAATCAAGATTAGAGTGTCCCAGCAGTGCTCCCAGACCCCGAAACCCACCCACAAACACCAGGAAGCCCCCCAAACAGGCCCCCGAAAAGGCCACATTGAGCAAAATGTCAGAAATCGCAAAAAAAATCAGCGTGGATTTTGTCCCAACCACTTCTATCCGGTATTAGACCTTCCCAGGAATGCCCCAAGACCCGCCAACCCACCCGCCAAAAAGCACAACACCCCCAAACAGCCCAAAAGCAAGATCTCATACTTACAATATTTCTCGGCCTTCGGTCCAAACGTGCTGTGTAGCTGGCCCATAACTCCAGTTTACCACCACGGATTTCCTGAAAAGCAAATGCAATCAAGATTAGAGTGTCCCAGCAGTGCTCCCAGACCCCAAAACCCACCCACAAACACCAGGAAGCCCCCCAAACAGGCCCCCGAAAACGCTACTTTGAGCAAAATGTCAGAAATAGCTAAAAAAAAAAATCACCGTGGATTTTGTCCCAACCACTTCTATCCGGTATTAGACCTTCCCAGGAATGCCCCAAGACCCGCCAACCCACCCGCCAAAAAGCACAACACCCCCAAACAGCCCAAAAGCAAAATCTCATACTTACAATATTTCTCAGCCTTCGGTCCAAACGCGCTGTGTAGCTAGGCCATAACTCCAGTTTACCACCACGGATTTCCTGAAAAGCAAATGCAATCAAGATTAGAGTGTCCCAGCAGTGCTCCCAGACCCCGAAACCCACCCACAAACACCAGGAAGCCCCCCAAACAGGCCCCCGAAAAGGCCACATTGAGCAAAATGTCAGAAATCGCAAAAAAAATCAGCGTGGATTTTGTCCCAACCACTTCTATCCGGTATTAGACCTTCCCAGGAATGCCCCAAGACCCGCCAACCCACCCGCCAAAAAGCACAACACCCCCAAACAGCCCAAAAGCAAGATCTCATACTTACAATATTTCTCAGCCTTCGGTCCAAACGCGCTGTGTAGCTAGGCCATAACTCCGGTTTACCACAACGGATTTCCTGAAAAGCAAATGCAATCAAGATTAGACTGTCCTAGCAGTGCTCCCAGACCCCGAAACTCACCCACAAACAGCCGGAACCCCCCCAAAGAGCACCTCAAAGGCAAGTAAGTCAGCAAAAACACACAAAAAATTCCGCCTCCGATTTGGTCCAAACCACTTTTATCCGGTATTGGAGCTTCCCAGCTATGGCCCCAGAGCCGTCAACTCACCCGCAAAGAAGTAGAACACCCCCACAAGTGCTGAGTCTTTCTTCATTGGGCGTAATCCAGCCCTCTGCTTTGATGGAAATAGGAGTCTGGAGGAGGTGGATAGAGGAGCATGTTCTTCTGAACTTGTGAACCTGAGGAATGCAGACTGCGGCACCTTCAAATCAATAAGCAAACAAATGAAGACAGTTCTGCTGATGGGCTTGTTTTTATGATTAGGTGATTAAAGTTTGAATTATATTAACTGTGCACAACAAAGAAAGACAGACACACAGGAATGAAAGTGAATAAGGACGAAAAATAAAGTTATTGATTCATTGTCTCATTTTCAGGGCTCGGTGTTAAGGTCCAGGAATAAGAATAAGGCTTCGTCTTCATACTCTGCGAATTCAGGCAGGGTGAGCTCAGTGTCACCTGACAGAGTAGAAATTCCCTCATCTACGTTGCTGTCCACCTCGTCTTCATCCGGCGCGCTTTCTCGTACTCTGTAATCTGGTGGTATGAGGTGCTGATTCATCTTGATCATTGTTAACCTCTCCACATTTTTGGGCGAGAGGCGGCTCCGTTTGGGAGTTACAATGGCACCAGCAGCACTGAAAACACGTTCAGAAGACACGCTTGCGAGTGGGCAAGACAAGTAGTTTAAAGCCAGGTTGGAGAGCTGTGGCCACAATTCTTTTTTCCCATGCCAATACGCCAATGGGTCAGCATTAACATAGACCTCTGTTGAGTCATTCAGATAGTCCTTCACCATTGACTCAAGGTCCTCATCCAAGGTTCCTCCACTTTGCTTAGCTGTTGCTGTGCCTGTGACCTTTTGAGAACCAAACCCAAGCCGAGCTAGCCAATCCTCTTCAGCCTCCAATGTTTCTGTTGTGTCTGGTGCAGATGATCCGGTTGCCGGTGTCTTTAACGGCTGAGAGGTCACTTGTGCCACAGCCACAGGTGCAGAAGTGGATTGTTTTGACTGGGGATGGCCTGCTGATGCTGATGTACTGCCTTTTCCTTCAATTTTCTGCCGGTCTCTTTCAAACCTCTTGGCTGACAAGGCTAGCCAACGTTTGTACTTTGGAACATGTTCATCATCAAAAGGAAAGAATGCTTGGCCTGCCAGCGCCTTTTTGTAGCGTGGATCCAGAATAGTAGCACAAATGTAATGCTGTTCTGAGTGGATCATTTTAAGACGTTCATCACCACGTAGGCGCTCTAATAATTTCTCCGCCAAAACAAAAGGGTCTTTGTTTTTTTCATCTTTTTGAAACACAGAACACACCTCCTTCAGTTGGTGCTCCAGCATGTACAAAAATGGGATAGCTTTTCCCAAATTACAGTCCTCCTTGCTGACTGCACGCGTGAAGACCTCAAAAGGACAAAGCATGCGTGTCAGGCTTTTAACTATGTGCCATTGCTCCGCACCCATCCTCAGGTCCTTCTGAGCTGTACCCTGTGTTAAGAAATATTGATCGAGTACCGTATACTGCTCATACAAACGCTCAAGCATGTAGAAGGTTGAGTTCCAACGTGTTACCACCTCCTGGATGAGTGCTTTCACTGGCATTCGACGGTCATGTAGCAGGCTCCTCAGATGCTTCCTAGCCTTAAAAGAATGGCTGAAATGGTTGCACATTTTTCAGCAGGTCTCCACTACCTCATACGCTGGACTCTCTTTATCACTCAAGAATTTTTTGACAACCAGGTTTATACAGTGCACCAAACACGGCACTCTGAAATAGTGGCCCAGCTCCATGGCCTTTACTACATTGGCGCCATTATCCGTGGAAACATAACCAATCTGGCATTTTTTTGGGGACAGCCAGTCAAGGACCTTTGTGTTAAACTCATCCAAAATGTTTTGTGCTGTGTGACGTTTCTCCAGACCAAACATGGCTAGTGTTGCATGTTTCCGAGCAGCTTTGAAAACTTGGTCCGGGTCAACACCTGCGTTTAGCTTTGCTTTAACCACTGAAAAAGAGACCCAGTGTGCAGTGATGCACATGTAATCAGCGCCTGTGCCACTGGTCCACATGTCTGTTGTCAGATGTATAGTGTGAACAGCACTCTTGTGCAAAGCTGCCCCAATCACCTCCAGCACATCTTCATGTAGTGCTGGAACCGCAACTCTGGCAAAATAGAACCGGCTAGGAACCTTCCATTTAGGGCAGAGCGCTGCCACTAATTTTAGAAAACCACCCCCTTCTACAAAAGAAAAAGGGAGAAGGTCCAGAGCTAGCATTTTAGCCAGCTTAGTGTTATAAAGACGCGTCAGTGGGTGGTTGCGTTCATATTGCGCTTCGGTAAACAACATCTTTTTAATGTTGCCCTGGACCAAGCGTTTACGGGATGATGATGATATCTTCGACCCAGTTACGCTCGCTGATGAACTTTTGCGCATTGGTATCTCACTCTCTCCCACACTCTTAGTGTGGCTCACATGGGGTGTGCTGCTGACAGGGGTACTGGGTGTAAGTGAAGTGTTTGACACGTCTTCTTCCTCCCCGTCATCATCAGATGAAACAGCATTACGTGCAATTCGGGCTTCTTTGATCGCCTGTAGTTGCGCAAACCATTGGACAGCGTCAAGATGACCTCTCTGACCTCCGGTACCATAGTTGGAACCAAACTTACCACGACTAACTGCCAACTTACCAATGCTACAAATGGCGAGGTTTTCCTTTTTTGTGGAAAGACTAAAGAAGTCCCAAACTGCGGACTTGAAATGTCTTTGGGGGCCGGAGGAGGCAGCGATACTGGTGGTGGTGGTCCTGCTGCTAATGCCAGATGAAGTGGACGATGTGGATTGCCGAACTTCAGTACGTTTTGCACTTTCACCACCACTAATTGAGGTCGAGGTGGATGGAGGTCCCTTCTGGCAACTAAGAAATATGGAAGCGGTAGGTGTTGGTGTACTAGTTAACTCCAATGATTGTGGTGTTTCTTCCATTGCCTCCTTGTCGACAACATCATCACGCGCAGCAGCTTCTCGGGCTAGGGTCAATATGTCTTTTTGCTGCATGCCCGCTGGGGCTGCAGTGACCTTTATGATGACTGGCTCGTCGTCGTGAGAGGCTTCATCAGCAGCAGTATCCGTCACTTCTTGTTGAGCCTCATCACACTCCATAGCTATGAGTTTTTCGATGACCTTCCTTTTACACTCAGGTACCTTTGTCAGATCATGGTGTGCCTCACTCTCAGACCGCAGTAGTGGTTCCCAAGTTTGATCCATATCATCAGAAGGAGGTGGGCTTGAAGAAGATGTAGACACCCCCTTGATCTTTTCCTTGCTAGGGATGTGGAAGACAATGAATGATCATCAGGAGGAGTGGCTTCCTCAAATGATACCTCGGTTTGATTGTCGATTTCCTGCTGTGCCCCTACTTCGGGAGGAACAACTATTGTGGGCACTTGTGACCCTCCATGCACCTCTGCTTGCGCATCTCCTTGCGCTGCCTCTCCTTCCACATGTACTTGGGCTTGTACTTGCACATGTGGTTGTTGTTGCGGCTGTGGTTGTTCAACACTTGTCAGATGAGTTACAACAACCTGTGTTGATTCAGGGACATTGCTACTACTTTCTTGTGATGAGCCAACATCACTGGTCGATGGTGATTGAAGAAGTACACTGACTGCCTGTGCAGCACTCAAGGGCTTTGACTTAAGTTGGCGTGGTGGTGGTGGTGGAGGCACTGAGCCCAATGGAGCTGGGGTGCTGCTCCCAGCTTGCTCCCCAGCAGATCCCGCTACTGCTGCAGGCGTACTTTTTTTTTAATCCCAAAAAACGCGGCGGCCGGCACACCAGCCTCCTTGGTAACTTGCTTCTTCTGCTCCTTACTGGCAACTTTCTTGCTAGAGGAGCTACGGAGAATTTTTTTTGGGGCCATCTTCTTCAGAGCAGGTCAGAACAGCAGGCCGCAGTTGCACGAGTTGCAGAGTTGTCTGTGGCCAGAGGTGACGTCGCGTGATGTTATGCTGCACACACACACCGCTGCAGGACTTCTTCCTGGCACTGGTGGTTCTCTTGAGTCTTGTGCACCTAAAAGCAATGGAATACATAGGAACATCAGTTCAGTTATACACCCCAAAAAAATCGGAAAAAAACAGAAAAATCAGCACAATCCCATGCCCTCCATGATGTTTAAATTCAAGACACCCCACATAAAGACTAGGCCCATGCAACACTCACTAGTCACTACCCCTGGTGAAAAGGCCACAACAACAGGCCAAAAAAACGAAAATCACAGAAAAATCAGCACAATCCCAAGCCATCCAGCCCCTCCATGATGTTTAACTTCAAGACAACCCACAGAAAGACTAGGCACATGCACCACTCACTACCCCTGGTGAAAAGGCCACAACAAGCCAAAAAAACTAAAAACACAGAAAAATCAGCACAATCCCAAGCCATCCAGCCCCTCCATGATGTTTACATTCAAGAAAACCCACAGAAAGACTAGGCCCATGCACCACTCACTACCCCTGGGCATAATGGATGAAAGCGAGGCAAAATGGGTGCAGGCCTGAGAACACTGCCTGCATTCAAAATGCCCCCCCCCTCCCAGCACATGGCCAGGGCCTGTAGCAGCACTCAAAATGGCCCCCAACCACATGGCCTGTCCACAACAGGCCAAAAAAACGAAAATCACAGAAAAATCAGCACAATCCCAAGCCATCCAGCCCCTCCATGATGTTTAAATTCAAGACAACCCACAGAAAGACTAGGCACATGCACCACTCACTACCCCTGGGGAAAAGGCCACAACAGGCCAAAAAAACGAAAATCACAGAAAAATCAGCACAATCCCAAGCCATCCAGCCCCTCCATGATGTTTAAATTCAAGACAACCCACAGAAAGACTAGGCCCATGCACCACTCACTACCCCTGGGCATAATGGATGAAAGCTAGGCAAAATGGGTGCAGGCCTGAGAACACTGCCTGCATTCAAAATGGCCCCCTCCCTCCCAGCACATGGCCAGGGCCTGTAGCAGCACTCAAAATGGCCCCCAACCACATGGCCTGTCCACAACAGGCCAAAAAAACGAAAATCACAGAAAAATCAGCACAATCCCAAGCCATCCAGCCCCTCCATGATGTTTAAATTCAAGACAACCCACAGAAAGACTAGGCACATGCACCACTCACTACCCCTGGTGAAAAGGCCACAACAGGCCAAAAAAACGAAAATCACAGAAAAATCAGCACAATCCCAAGCCATCCAGCCCCTCCATGATGTTTAAATCCAAGACAACCCACAGAAAGACTAGGCACATGCACTACTCACTTCCCCTGGGCATAATGGATGAAAGCTAGGCAAAATGGGTGCAGGCCTGAGAACACTACCTGCATTAAAAATGCCCCCTCCCTCCCAGCACATGGCCAAGGCCTGTAGCAGCATTCAAAATTGCCCCCACCCACATGGCCTGTCCCCATGAACACCCCAAAAAATCGAAAATCACAAAAAAATCAGCACAATCCCAAGCCATCCAGCCCCTCCATGATGTTTAAATGCAAGACAACCCACAGAAAGACTAGGCGCATGCACTACTCACTACCCCTGGGCATAATGGATGAAAGCTAGGCAAAATGGGTGCAGGCCTGAGAACACTGCCTGCATTCAAAATGGCCCCTCCCTCCCAGCACATGGCCAGGGCCTGTAGCAGCACTCAAAATGGCCCCCAACCACATGGCCTGTCCACAACAGGCCAAAGAAACGAAAATCACAGAAATATCAGCACAATCCCAAGCCATCCAGCCCCTCCATGATGTTTGAATTCAAGACAACCCACAGAAAGACTAGGCACATGCACCACTCACTACCCCTGGTGAAAAGGCCACAACAGGCCAAAAAAACGAAAATCACAGAAAAATCAGCACAATCCCAAGCCATCTAGCCCCTCCATGATGTTTAAATTCAAGACAACCCACAGAAAGACTAGGCACATGCACTACTCACTACCCCTGGGCATAATGGATGAAAGCTAGGCAAAATGGGTGCAGGCCTGAGAACACTGCCTGCATTCAAAATGGCCCCTCCCTCCCAGCACATGGCCAGGGCCTGTAGCAGCACTCAAAATGGCCCCCAACCACATGGCTTGTCCAGAACAAGCCAAAAAACGAAAATCACAGAAAAATCAGCACAATCCCAAGCCATCCAGCCCCTCCATGATGTTTAAATTCAAGACAACCCACAGAAAGACTAGGCACATGCACCACTCACTACCCCTGGTGAAAAGGCCACAACAGGCCAAAAAAACGAAAATCACAGAAAAATCAGCACAATCCCAAGCCATCCAGCCCCTCCATGATGTTTAAATTCAAGACAACCCACAGAAACACTAGGCACATTAACCACTCACTACCCCTGGAGAAAAGGCCACAACAGGTCAAAAAAACGAAAATCACAGAAAAATCAGCACAATCCCAAGCCATCCAGCCCCTCCATGATGTTTAAATTCAAGACAACCCACAGAAAGACTAGGCCCATGCACCACTCACTACCCCTGGGCATAATGGATTAAAGCTAGGCAAAATGGGTGCAGGCCTGAGAACACTGCCTGCATTTAAAATGGCCCCTCCCTCCCAGCACATGGCCAGGGCCTGTAGCAGCACTCAAAATGGCCCCAACCACATGGCCTGTCCACAACAGGCCAAAAAAACGAAAATCACAGAAAAATCAGCACAATCCCAAGCCATCCAGCCCCTCCATGATGTTTAAATTCAAGACAACCCACAGAAAGACTAGGCACATGCACCACTCACTACCCCTGGTGAAAAGGCCACAACAAGCCAAAAAAACTAAAAACACAGAAAAATCAGCACAATCCCAAGCCATCCAGCCCCTCCATGATGTTTACATTCAAGACAACCCACAGAAAGACTAGGACCATGCACCACTCACTACCCCTGGGCATAATGGATGAAAGCTAGGCAAAATGGGTGCAGGCCTGAGAACACTGCCTGCATTCAAAATGGCCCCCTCCCTCCCAGCACATGGTCAGGGCCTATAGCAGCACTCAAAATGGCCCCCAACCACATGGCCTGTCCACAACAGGCCAAAAAACGAAAATCACAGAAAAATCAGCACAATCCCAAGCCATCCAGCCCCTCCATGATGTTTAAATTCAAGACAACCCACAGAAAGACTAGGCACATGCACCACTCACTACCCCTGGTGAAAAGGCCACAACAGGCCAAAAAAACGAAAATCACAGAAAAATCAGCACAATCCCAAGCCATCCAGCCCCTCCATGATGTTTAAATTCAAGACAACCCACAGAAAGACTAGGCACATGCATCACTCACTACCCCTGGTGAAAAGGCCACAACAAGCCAAAAAAACGAAAATCACAGAAAAATCAGCACATTCCCAAGCCATCCAGCCCCTCCATGATGTTTAAATTCAAGACAACCCACAGAAAGACTAGGCCCATGCACCACTCACTACCCCTGGGCATAATGGATGAAAGCTAGGCAAAATGGCTGCAGGCCTGAGAACACTGCCTGCATTCAAAATGGCCCCCTCCCTCCCAGCACATGGCCAGGGCCTGTAGCAGCACTCAAAATGGCCCCCAACCACATGGCCTGTCCACAACAGGCCAAAAATACGAAAATCACAGAAAAATCAGCACAATCCCAAGCCATCCAGCCCCTCCATGATGTTTAAATTCAAGACAACCCACAGAAAGACTAGGCACATGCACCACTCGCTACCCCTGGTGAAAAGGCCACAACAGGCCAAAAAAACGAAAATCACAGAAAAATCAGCACAATCCGAAGCCATCCAGCCCCTCCATGATGTTTAAATCCAAGACAACCCACAGAAAGACTAGGCACATGCACTACTCACTACCCCTGGGCATAATGGATGAAAGCTAGGCAAAATGGGTGCAGGCCTGAGAACACTGCTCACATTCAAAATGCCCCCTCCCTCCCAGCACATGGCCAGGGCCTGTAGCAGCATTCAAAATGGCCCCCACCCACATGGCCTGTCCCCATGAACACCCCAAAAAATCGAAAATCACAAAAAAATCAGCACAATCCCAAGCCATCCAGCCCCTCCATGATGTTTAAATGCAAGACAACCCACAGAAAGACTAGGCGCATGCACTACTCACTACCCCTGGGCATAATGGATGAAAGCTAGGCAAAATGGGTGCAGGCCTGAGAACACTGCCTGCATTCAAAATGGCCCCTCCCTCCCAGCACATGGCCAGGGCCTGTAGCAGCACTCAAAATGGCCCCCAACCACATGGCCTGTCCACAACAGGCCAAAAAAACGAAAATCACAGAAATATCAGCACAATCCCAAGCCATCCAGCCCCTCCATGATGTTTAAATTCAAGACAACCCACAGAAAGACTAGGCACATGCACCACTCACTACCCCTGGTGAAAAGGCCACAACAGGCCAAAAAAACGAAAATCACAGAAAAATCAGCACAATCCCAAGCCATCCAGCCCCTCCATGATGTTTAAATTCAAGACAACACACAGAAAGACTAGGCACATGCACCACTCACTACCCCTGGTGAAAAGGCCACAACAGGCCAAAAAAACGAAAATCACAGAAAAATCAGCACAATCCCAAGCCATCTAGCCCCTCCATGATGTTTAAATTCAAGACAACCCACAGAAAGACTAGGCACATGCACTACTCACTACCCCTGGGCATAATGGATGAAAGCTAGGCAAAATGGGTGCAGGCCTGAGAACACTGCCTGCATTCAAAATGGCCCCTCCCTCCCAGCACATGGCCAGGGCCTGTAGCAGCACTCAAAATGGCCCCCAACCACATGGCTTGTCCAGAACAAGCCAAAAAACGAAAATCACCGAAAAATCAGCACAATCCCAAGCCATCCAGCCCCTCCATGATGTTTAAATTCAAGACAACCCACAGAAAGACTAGGCACATGCACCACTCACTACTCCTGGTGAAAAGGCCACAACAGGCCAAAAAAACGAAAATCACAGAAAAATCAGCACAATCCCAAGCCATCCAGCCCCTCCATGATGTTTAAATTCAAGACAACCCACAGAAAGACTAGGCACATGCACCACTCACTACCCCTTTAGAAAAGGCCACAACAGGTCAAAAAAAACGAAAATCACAGAAAAATCAGCTTAATCCCAAGCCATCCAGCCCCTCCATGATGTTTAAATTCAAGACAACCCACAGAAAGACTAGGCCCATGCACCACTCACTACCCCTGGGCATAATGGATTAAAGCTAGGCAAAATGGGTGCAGGCCTGAGAACACTGCCTGCATTCAAAATGGCCCCCTCCCTCCCAGCACATGGCCAGGGCCTGTAGCAGCACTCAAAATGGCCCCCAACCACATGGCCTGTCCACAACAGGCCAAAAAAACGAAAATCACAGAAAAATCAGCACAATCCCAAGCCATCCAGCCCCTCCATGATGTTTAAATTCAAGAAAACCCACAGAAAGATTAGGCCCATGCAACACTCACTACCCCTGGTGAAAAGGCCACAACAGGCCAAAAAAACGAAAATCACAGAAAAATCAGCACAATCCCAAGCCATCCAGCCCCTCCGTGATGTTTAAATTCAAGAAAACTCACAGAAAGACTAGGCCCATGAAACACTCACTACCCCTGGTGAAAAGGACAGAACAGGCCAAAAAAACAAAAATCACAGAAAAATCAGCACAATCCCAAGCCATCCAGCCCCTTCATGATGTTTAAATTCAAAACACCCCACAGAAAGACTCAGTGCACCCACCACTGAGTACCCCTGGGCAAAAGGCCCCAAAACAGCCCAAAAATCGAAAATTCCAAAATTGTAGTTGCAGCAACTGTAATGCCCCAAACAAACTCACTTGTGAAATTTCTAATCCAAAAGTGATCCAAAGAAAGTCAAAAAGGCCTCAAATCCAAATATCCAGCAGCATCCACAAAAAGTAATCCTTCCAGCTCCAGATCCAAATGAAAAGTGACCAGGAGATGGACAAAGCACTGGGAGGAGCCTGCTGGACAGGAACAGGAAGTTGAAGACTGTGGGGCACTTCCTTCCTCCCACCCCCCCTCCCCAAAATGGACTCCTCGCAAAAAAAGTGCAGGCAAATGTCAACCTGAGGAGTTATTCAGATAAAAATCATCATTTCCAGAAGATTTATGCTGCTTGCTGGTGGATTTCTTGTGCAGAATTGCAAATTTTGTATTTTCGCGAGTGCGAGATTGTTGCTGCTCGCCGCATCTCCAAGCTCGCACTTGCGAAGTACCGCAATACGTGATCACGGCGTACTCGCGTTGACAAACTCTTGCTGTGCAAGTTGGCAAGCCGTGATTACGTAATCGCGCTCGCCAAATTCCCGCGGGATCCCGCAGCAAGATCCAAAATGGCGCAGCACTCGCAAGATATCAAGAAAAACAACTCGGCAAACGCTGAATGACGGTAAGTAAACGCCGCGCGCCGCAAAATTGTATCACCAAGAAAAAAAAAATCTGCTGCGTTCGAATTTGCGGATTTTCGGTAAATTCGCGAGCGTTCGCGGATTGCGAATTTACCGAAAATCCGCAAAATCCGCGAGCGTAACGGATTTTCCGCCCATGCTTAGTCACAATCCCACAAGGGAACAGACAAAGAGGAACCTTGGTGTTACCTGTGTAAGGTAAAAACCCATTGGACAAAAGTTTGTTATTGTCCAAAAGCAAAGGAAACTTCTCCTACCACCACTGCCCATAAGGAAACAGCTCCCACTAGCACAAGTGGTGGTACAAGGAACAAAGTATTAGTGGGTTAACCTTGGGTTCTAAGGTGGGTTCTGACTTAGTCAGAAGTTGAACTCCAACTCAGGCTGTTTTAGTCTGTGATTGTGGCATGTATAATTGCCACCTTACCTGTTAGTACCAGCAACGTTGGCAAGTACAGACAACAGCCTTTGATCAATGGAACAGTGGCAATGGCCTACATGGACACGGGCCAGTGTCACCCTCGTTACAGGTACACTTGTGTCTCCTCAACAGATCATACTTGTTGAAATGTACCAAGTGACCAATGCAAACAATGTCAGGACTGACCATTTTTTGGCAGTTGTTAATTTCACCTGGGGAGGGGTAACTGGCACTAAGAAGGTTGTGGTAAGTTCAGACCTACCTGTAGATTGTTTATTGGGCAATCATTTGGAGACCTCAGCCTGGGGTGAGGTTGAATTTAGGACTCATGCAGCAATGTGGGGCATCTCTGCAGATGTGTTTGCTTTGACTAGGTCACAAGCCAAACTGACATCCACTGAACAGGCCCTGGAACCTGGAACAATGAACCAGGTGCCTTCCAAGAGAAAGAGCAGGAGGGGTAAGGCTTTGTCCTCCCCCAAGACATTCTGAGTGAAGATCAGTCTCTTCAGGGAGATGATTTCAGTCCCTGTGAAGGAATTGTTCCAGATGAGCTTGAGCCTGATCAGGTTGAGTTCTTGGTGACAGGGGGCCCTTCCAAGGCAGACTTGAGTTTGGAGCAGCAAATTTCAACTTTTCTTCAACACCTTGAACAGCAAGTTGCTGCTGAGGCTGCTGGGAATGTCAGTGGGTGCCACAGAATCTACTGGGACTCGTTTATTCAGACGGTAGAGACCCCAAGCCTAGTGCTATCAGGAGGTTGTTTTTACAGCTGAAGTTTAGGAGCTTCCTACTCACCCTTGCACATGACATTCCCCTGGCAGGACACCAAGGCCAAAGAAAGTCTTGGGACAGGCTTGCCCCTCACTTTCACTGACCTCACATGTCTGAAAGCACCAAGGAGTTTTTTCACTCCTGTGCCACTTGCCAAGCTAGTGGTAAGGCAGGTGGCACTACAAAGGCCCCCCTGATGCCACTTTCAGTGGTGGGAGTTTCCTTTGAGGGGGTTGGGATTGACTTGATTGGTCCCATGAACCCTCCTCCAGCCTCTGGGCACAGTTACATACTAGTGGTGGAGGCCATGCCACTAGGTACCCAAAAGCCATTCCCCTTACAACCACTATAGCTCCTGTGGTGGTAAGGGCCCTCTTAGTAATCTTTTCCAGCATGGGCTTCTCTAAGGAGGTTTTAACTGACAGAGGTACAAACTCCATGTCAAGTTATATTACTTCAATGCTGAAGGAGTGTAGTGTGAATTTAAAATTCACCACACCCTATCATCCCCAATGCAATTAGTTGGTTGGAAGGTTCAACAAAACCCTCAAAGGCATGATCATGGGCCTCCCAGAAAAGCGTATGCAAAAATGTGATATTCTTCTGCCCTGCCTTCTCTTTGCCTACAGAGAGGTCCCTCAGAAGGTGGTTGGCTACAGCCCTTTTGAACTTCTTTTTTGGGCATCCAGTTAGCGGTCTCTTGTGTTTGGTGAAGGAGGGATGGGAGTTACATCACAAACCTCGCAAATAAGACATTGTGGACTATTTACTTGCTCTCCACTCCAGGATGGCTGAGTGCATGAAGAAGGCAAGCAAAATCCTGGAGGCCACTCAAGACTTGCAAAAAGATTGGCATGACAAAAAGGCTATCCTGCCTATTTACCAGCCAGGACAGAAAGTGTGGGTGTTGCAGCCTGTGGCACCAGCAGATCTCCAAAATAAATGGAGTAGACACTACACTATCACTGAGCAAAAAAGGAGAGGTCACCTATCTGATGGACCTTGACACTCCCAGGAGCCCAAACAGGGTACTCCATGTGAACAGGGTCAAAACTTTTGTTGACAGGGCTGACATGGGCTTGTTCATGGCAACTGATGAGGGACAGGAGGAAGAGAGTGACCCTCTCCCTAATCTCCTCTCACAAAAGCCTGATGATGGGTCAGTTGATGGCATAGCCTTGGCAGGCAGCCTCACTGACCAGCAGCAGATTGATTTCAGGAAGGCAATCAATCAAAATAGGCATATATTTTCTTTGGCATCCAGGCAAACCACCTTGTGTACCCATGATGTGGACACAGGTGAGATTGCACCACTAAGTACCCCTGGGCATAATGGTTGAAAGCAAGTCAAAATGGGTGCAGGCCTGAGCACACTGCCTGGCTTCAAAATAGGCCCTTGACCCCCAGCCACATGGCCAGGCCCTTCCTGGACCAGCCCTCAAAATGGCCCCCACCCACATGGCCAGGCCTCAACAGCACCCAAAAAGTCAGAAACCACAGAACAATCACCACAATCCAATGCCATCCATGCCCTCAATGATATTTAAAATCAAGACACCCCACGGAAAGACTAGGTCCATGCACCACTGAGTACCACTGGGCATAATGGTTGAAGCAAGGCAAACTGGGTGCAGGCCTGAGCACATTGCCTGGCTTCAAAATGGACCCTTGACCCCCACCGCATGGCCAGGGCCTGCCTATATCAGGCCACAAAATGGCCCCCACCCACATGGCCAGGCCCCAACAACACCCCCAAAAAGTCAAAAACGCACAAAAATCACCACAATCCAATGCCATCCATGCCCTCAATGATGTTTAAATTCAAGACACCCCACAGAAAGACTTGCTCCATGCACCACTGAGTACCCCTGGGCATAATGGTTGAAAGCAAGGCAAACTGGGTGTAGGCCTGAGCACACTGCCTGCCTTCAAAATGGCCCCTTGACCCCCACCACTTGGCCAGGCCCTGCCTGTACCAGTCCTCAAAATGGCCCCCACCCAAATGGCCAGGCACCAACAACACCCCAAAAAGTCAAAAAACACATAGAAATCACCACGATCCAATGCCATCCATGCCCTCAATGATGTATAAATTCAAGACACTCAACAGAAAGACTTGGTCCATGCACCACTGAGTACCCCTGGGCATAATGGTTGAAAGCAAGGCAAAATGGGTGCAGGCCTGAGCACACTGCCTGGCTTCAAAATGGGCCCTTGACCCCCAGCTACATGGCCAGGCCCTGCCTGGACCAGCCCTCAAAATGGCCCCCAATCACATGGCCAGGCCTCAACAGCACCCAAAAAGTCATAAACCACACAACAATCACCACAATCCAAAGCCATCCATGCCCTCAATGATATTTAAAATCAAGACACCCCACGGAAAGACTAGGTCCATGCACCACTGAGAACCACTGGGCATAATGTTTGAAAGCAAGGCAAACTGGGTGCAGGCCTGAGCACATTGCCTGGCTTCAAAATGGACCCTTGACCCCCACCGCATGGCCAGGCCCTGCTTGTACCAGGCCACAAAATGGCCCCCACCCACATGGCCAGGGTCCACCAACACCCCAAAAAGTCGAAAACACACAAAAATCACCACAATCCAATGCCATCCATGCCCTCAATGATGTTTAAATTCAAGACACTGCACAAAAAGACTTGGTCCATGCACCATTGAGTACCCCTGGGCATAATGGTTGAAAGCAAGGCAAAATGGGTGCAGGCCTGTGCACACTGCCTGGCTTCAAAATGGGCCCTTGACCCTCACCACATGGCCAGGCCCTGCCTGTGCCAGGCCACAAAATGGCCCCCACCCACATGACCAGGCCACAACAACACCCCGAAAAGTCAAAAACACACAAAGATCACCACAATCCAATGCCATCCATGCCCTCAATGATGTTTAAATTCAAGACACCCAACAGAAAGACATGGTTCATGCACCACTGAGTAACCCTGGGCATAATGGATAAAAGCTAGGCAAACTGGGTGCATGCCTGAGCACACTGCCTGCCTTCAAAATGGCCCCTTGACCCCCACCACATGGCCAGGCCCTGCCTGTACCAGGCCTCAAAATGGCCCCCACCCACATGGCCAGGCCCCAACAACACCCCAAAAAGTTAAAAAAACACATAGAAATCACCACAATCCAATGGCATCCATGCCCTCAATAATGTTTAAATTCAGGACCCCCCACAGAAAGACTTGGTCCATGCACCACAGAGTACCTCTGGGCATAATGGATGAAAGCAAGGCAAAATGGGTTGAGGCCTGAGCACTCTGCCTGGCTTTAAAATGGGCGCTTGACCCCCAGCCACATGGCCAGGCCCTGCCTGTACCAGCCCTCAAAATGGCCCCCACCCACATGGCCAGGCCTCAACTGCACCCAAAAAGTCGAAAAACACACAAAAATCACCACAATCCAATTCCATCCATGCCCTCAATGATGTTTAAATTATAGACACCCCACAGAAAGACTTGGTCCATGCACCACTGAGTACTCCTGGGCATAATGAATGAAAGCAAGGCAAAATGGGTGCCGGCCTGGACATACTGCCTGCCTTGAACACGGCCCCTTGACCCACACCACATGGCCAGGCCCTGCCACTACCAAGCCTCAAAATGACCCCCACCCACATGGCCAGGCCCTAACAACACCCTAAAAAGTCGAAAAACACATTCAAATCACCACAATCCAATGCCATACATGCCCTCAATGATGTTTAAATTCAAGATACCCCACAGAAAGACTTGGTCCATGCACCACTCACTACCCCTGGGCCTACTGGCTAGTGAGGCTTTACAGGCACCCCAAAATAAAATAAAAAATCAACATATAACAGTGGGTAAAATTCCATTACATAAATGAGAATTAAGTTAAAGACAATCACAGAAACAGTTGTATCATGCCATGCACCCATGACTAACCCTGGGCCTACTGGATACTGTGTCTACCCGCAATATATATATATTTTTTTAGTTGTGAAAAAAGTTTTAAAGCTGTAGTTGCAGCAACTGCAATGCCCCAAACAAACAATACCAACTTACTTGTAAAATCTCAAGTCCAAAAGTGATCCAAACTCCAAAGTCCAAAAAGTCCTCAAATACAAATATCCAGCAGCAGCCACAAAAAGTAATTCTTCCAGCTCCAGATCCAAATCAAAAGTGACCAGGACATGGACAAAGCACTGGGAGGAGCCTGCTGGACAGGAACCGGAATTTGGAGACTCTGGGGCACATCTTTCCTCACACCCCCCCCCCCCAAAAATGGACTCCTTGCACCAAAAAGAGCAGCCAAATGTCAATCTGAGGAGTTATTCTGATCAAAATCATCATTTTCAGAAGGTTTATGCTTCATGCAGTGGATTTCTTGTGCAGAATAGCAATTTTTGCAATTTCGGGAAAGCGAGCTGTTCAAATCTCCCGCTGGAAGTCAGCTGCGCGCCGCATCTACGTGTTCGGCATTGTTTACTACCGCAATGCGTAATCGCGGGCCCTTATGGCGGACTCGCGTTGTCAAACTCTCGCTGTGCAGATGGCGAGCCGCGATGACGTAATTGCGTTCAAAAAACTCTCGCGCGATCACGCAGCAAGATCAAAAATGGGGCAGCACACGCAAACCGGGAGAAAAAAAACTCGGCTCATTTAGTCCTAAAGGATACTAGAACATATCCGGGCAATTCAAAATCTGAACAATGCATATGCCATGGCCAAACACATTAGAACTCATGCTGGAAAGACGTGGCAAGATATAAAGTATCTAGGCCTTGCAACATTCCCCAAACAAGAACGAGGGGGAGATAGACTACTCAAACTAAGAAGACTGGAGTCTAAACTGATAATTAAGTTTAAAACAAAATATCCTTTGGGACTGAATGCAGATGAGGAGATGCATGTCCACTTGTAGAAATGACAATGAAAAACCTTATCAATATTGTGTTATGTACAGTTTGGTTCAGAAGGCAATTCTAGCAATAATTGCAGTATAAAGTAGAATAAGGCCGATTACATATAACAACTTAAGGGTAAAAAATGGGGAAAAGGGCACTCAGCCCGAGGAACAAAGGTGACATCATTTAGTGAAAGGCACTAGTATGTTAAGATACACGAAGATACTTTTTGTTATTCAGTGAAACAGGTAATATATTATACTTAAGAGTAAACGTGTAATAGTGCACCACTTAATGATATGGAACCCCACTACTACCTTGACAAATGAAACAAAATGATATGTAAAATATATGATAACTACATGGCCCATAATGCTTTGTTCTACAAATGTAATGAGATTGAGTATAAAATGTGGAAATTGAAAAAGGACTAACGTAGAACACTGCCGTGACAAAGAACGTTTGTTCGAAACGCGTAGGAGTTTTTGAGATTTTACCTGAAATAAAAGAAAATAACTACTGCCAAGAAGTGTGCCGCGTAAGTTTTTGTTTCCGAATTGAAAGGAGACACGTTCCCGGTCTCGAACGCGGGCACCGACAGGAAGCGTTCCCTCTGCGACGGGAACATTTGCGAGGAATATATATATAAATATAAATCCAACCATATGGCTCACTTTCTCTCCCGTTAGGCGCTGCCAAACGTGGCTGCGTCACTCCTGCGGTTGAGCTCAACCGCTATACCTCACAACAACGATTCCTCCAACTGGAGGAAAGCTTGGAGTCGCAGTAAATCAATAGTAGTCCGCACAAGTTTGTGTTAATTTGTTTTTACATCCATTGGGGTGTCAAAACAAAGCGGTAACCAACGCGTTTCGACAGCCTCCGCAGTCTTGATCACAGTTAGTTTGTAAAGTGCATTTGCCACAACTTATAAAAAAAACAATAACGTTACATACGAAGACACTCCCCCAAAGGGGTGTTACCAACACTACAAAACATTTCAGTCCCGCCACACCCCTGCAGGGATTATGGGCCTTGTAGTTTTTGACGATACACAGTTGTAATTCTCAATAATGAACATCAATTTGATACATACATTTGCATATATATATATATATATATATATATATATATATATATATATATATATATATATATATATATTCAACACGAACTGTCCTGTCGCAGAGGGAGCGCTTGGCTGGTTGGTGCTGGAGTCGAAGCCAGGACAGGGCTCCGTTTGTTTGTATTTTGCACAAAAGAATTATTCCAGCACTCCGTTAGTTGGAAGTTTTACACTGAATAAATTTAAAACTTCCAACTAACGGAGTGCTGGAATAATTCTTTTGTGCAAAATATATATATATATATATATATATATATATATATATATATATATATATATATTACCTACTGGCGTTCGCCAGTAGGTATATATAGTTAGGATTTTTTCTCTATGGCATTTCTGAAAATTCTATGTCTAATAACTTTGGCGTTTGTGGACGGAATCGGCTGAAATTTTCAGGAAAATGGCACATTTTGTTTCTGAGCAGCCCCTGAAAATTTGGTGGGGTTTCGTCAAGGGTGGGCCGAGAAAAAAGGGGGGTCCCAAAACGCGTTTTTCCCATTCATTTTTCCGTAGGGCGGTTGGACTCACTTTTAGCTCGAACGGCTGAATGGATTTGCACGAAACTTGGCAAAATTGTAGGGACTGTTAGCCCGATGTGCCTTTGCTAGGTCTCAATTTATGTGCTTCAGTGGATTTTGAGAAATTAACGTTTAAATCAAGATATATATCTGTAACAGCGCTCCGGGCAGCGATCCGGTCCGCTTACTTTTCGCGAAACGGAACTTTGCGCGCAGAAAGCTGATTGGCTCTCCGGTGTCTGTCAACATTCTAAACAGTCCAGAGCGGCCGCCATCTTATCTCTCGGTAGGATCGAGAGAGAAGAAGAGGTGAAAAACGAAGGGGGAATTTATTGAAAGGGGGCAAGGTATACCCCTCTTGACCCCCTAGGAATGTTGTTGGGGTTATTAAAGGGTCCCGTGGGGAAAATAAAAAAAAAATGATTTTTCACGGTAGAAGCGCTTCACGGGCCGCGAACTGGGCCGCAAACTGGTAGCGAAACGGGAATTCGCCATTTTGTGCTTCGTTTTAATTGTTTAGAGACAAAAATTATCGCCGCACATCGGCCACAATACATGAATATCGCTGAAAAGTCAGCGATATTCATGCATTATCCAGCAAATGCTCTTAGCCATGTTATCCACCTTCCATTGGATAACATGGCTAAAAACTGCTCTGTGCGTGAGCTTTTTTTTTTTTTTTTTTGCTGCGTGACGTGTGTTAACGTTCGATTCGATGGAAATCAGGAAGTGTTGACCACCATTTTGTCACTGCGAGTAAATATTTTGTTATAAATGAATCCTTATTGATAAACATTGTCTGCGCCATCTTGCGTTTTTGTCCAATGCCACAATTTTGTCGTGCACGGCAGCCATTTTAGATGCCTTGACCAGGGCCACTCTCTGCACGCCGCCGATCCTCAGCATGGCTCCCCACCCTCGCAAGCATCTCCCCCACGCACTGGTCACCCCCGCTCTTTCTCTCATGCATGGGCCATATACTTCCCCCCATCTGCGCTGCTCTTCTCTGAGAATCACACCCTGTGCCCGCCCGACACCTCCCTTTCACCCTATTCACTACCGCACCCTCTGACACTCCTCTTCCTCTGTGTCCGATTGTCCAGGCCGGACCTAGGCTATCACCTAGCCCTGCGGATGTAGTTTATGGCCCCAGCTGTAGAGTATCCAGACATGCCAACCCTCCCGATTCAGGCGTGAGACTACTGATTTCAGTGCTAGTCTCCCGCCTCCCGATTCCTGCAAGCAAAAACCCGGGGGCATATTACCAACAACTAGCGATAATTTTTGTCTCTAACTTGTTTAGAGACAAAAATTATCGCCGCATATCGGCGAATTTTATCGCACATAAACCTTGCTATTAGCAAGGTTTATCGCAAATGCGATAAAAAACGGCCGCAATGCATGAATATCGTTGAAAAGTCAGCGATATTCATGCATTATCCAGCAAATGCTCTTAGCCATGTTATCCACTTCCCATTGGATAACATGGCTAAAACTGCTTAGGGCAGGTGTTAGGTTTTGGAGATATTCGCGCTTAGCGCGAATATCTCCAAAAGTTGGTAATAGGAGATAGCGATGGTTAGGGACTGTTTCCAGTCGCTAAAATCTTGGCACGCCCACTTTGCATGTCATTAGTGATAAATATCACTGATATGCAAAGCGGGGCCCAAGATGGTCGCTATCTCCTTTTAGCTGTCACTAACTGGTGTTAGCGACAGCTTGGTAATAGGGAGATAATTTTATCTCTTTTTTATTTGGCTTTTAAAGCCCAAAAAGCGGAAATAAACCCCCTTGATAATATGCCCCATGATTTCTCGGGGGTTTCAGCTGACAGGGCTTGGTATTCTGTTACGTGCTAATTTTTCCAGGAAACGTCAGAGGGTCAATGCAGGGGTTCTAGAAGGGGTGATAAACCATTTAAGCCTCATGAACAAGCGCATGGTCTTTTAAAGATTTGTGAAGTACTCGGGGCGGCGGTGTGTGTGTGCCCTCTTTCAGGAGCGGGCGGGGGGGGGGGGGGGCACTGCCAGCAACTTGCCAGGCCAGGCAGTGTTCAACACGTGCATCACCCTTTCTCTGCCTGCTATTGCGCTCCATGCTTCGGAAAGGTAAGAAAAAGAACGTGCATTTGAGTTTGAAATGTCCGATCTTGTAGCAGTACACTTGCAAAGCCCACACATGACAATAACCCGATTCAAGGCCCCATTCACCCGATTTTTTAAACATATATAGCACTCCAACAAAGTTAGATTTTCAAACTTTATTAACATTTAACTATAATGAACGGAACAAAAACTGTAAAAACATTTAAACATTTTTCACCCAAAAAAGCAACAATGGTCAGAAGCTGTCTTTTGTGCGAATAGTCCCAAGGCAGCACAACGTGCAGAGTTCTGGACGGCACCCAGGTGATGTCGCCTGGGTGCCGCACTGGTTTTGGGATCCTACAATGCTGCTCCGAAAATTGGCGTGGGGCGTCCCGGGTGGGGCGGGGGGAGGCCTCGTCAGTAGCGGTCTGTTGTGCGAATAGTCCCAAGGCAGCAGAACGCGCTGAGATGTTGATGGCACCCAGGTGATGTCCAGTAAACTGCCGCACTGGTTTTGGTATCCTACAATGCTGCTCCGAAAATTTGCGTGCGGCGGCCCGGGGGGGGGGGTTGCGGCGTGGGGGAGGCGGCGTGAACGGGCCTCCCCAGGTGGCGGCCATCCAGCTGAGTTGCGCCCGCTCTTGCGGCTACAGCGTCTCGCTCACCATGTTGTTGAGTTGCTCCCACTCTTGCAGTGCAGCGATAGGCGCCTGCCACATGACTCTTAAAATGGCGGACGGCTCTTCGGTTTTGGGCCTGGTCCACTGAAATGTCCCTGGGACACCTTGGAACTCGGACGCTTGCCTGCTAGGGCTTGGGCTCCATTCTCGAAAAGCGTCCCCTCAGCCGTGAAGATTCTACAAAAGTCTTGGGGGCCCCCGACTTCCGCAGGCTTCCGGTGGGGAGCGGCTGCCATGATTGCTCGCGGAATGACCACGACGGAGCCACGAGATGGTGGTGCTCTCATGCTGACGCCAGCTTCAGTCTGAATGATCCAGAAACAAGGTGGGGCTTTCATCGTTTGGGAAAAAAAAATGTTCTAAACCAATGAAAAGTGTTATTTTTAGGTCATATGACCAAGCCTTCCATCTTTAGGAAACCAAAAGTAAAATGATCCAATGAAAAGTTTTACAAACAAGTCACATGACCTGTTATGCGGCATAGGGCTACAAAAAGCGTAGAAAATCCGTTGGCACGTGAGGCGGCGTCAGTAGCGGACCGATGTGCGAATAGGCCGAAGGCAGCACAACGCGCCGAGATCCGGATGGCACCGAGTTAGTGTCCAGCAAGTTGCTGCACTGGTGTGGCTATCCTACAATGCTGCGCCGAAAGACGGCGTGTCCAGCTGAGTTGCGGTCACTCTTGCGGTACAGTGACTCGAACGCGCCGAGATCCGGATGGCACCGAGGTGGTGTCCAGCAAATTGCCGCACTGGTGTGGCCATCCTACAATGCTGCGCCGAAAGACGGCGTGTCCAGCTGAGTTGCGGTCACTCTTGCGGTACAGTGACTCGAACGCGCCGAGATACGGATGGCACCGAGGTGGTGTCCAGCAAATTGCCGCACTGGTGTGGCCATCCTACAATGCTGCGCCGAAAGACGGCGTGTCCAGCTGAGTTGCGGTCACTCTTGCGGTACAGTGAGTCGAACGTGCCGAGATCCGGATGGCACCGAGGTTGTGTCCAGCAAGTTGCCGCACTGGTGTGGCCATCCTACAATGCTGCGCCGAAAGTCGGCGTGGGGTGCCCCGTTGGCTTATGAGGTGATGTCAGTAGTGGACCGATGTGTGAATAGGTCGGAACCAACACAAGGCGCCAAGATCCGAATGGCAAGTCCTGAATGTTGAGTGCCTCAGTTGAGAGTTCTGAGCAGTGCTTGTAAGACTGTCTGAAGCTTATTTGCACCTGCTGCAGGTTCACTATTGCCCTGGTGTGGCCAAAGGTCGCACATGACATAGGCGGCCGGCTCCCGAGGTCCGGCGGAACTTTTTTCCTTTTCCTTTCTGCTTCTTTTCCTACAATCCGTTTCATCTGAAGACACGACCAGGTCCCTGAATGTGTGCAGGGGGACGCTATTGATTGAATGAAAATGGCGGCTTGACACAAAGCTGACTCAAGCGTTGCTGTTGATGCTATACAGACAAAAATTGGTTTTCAGTTTGTACATTCTTCAGGATTTTTTTTTCTATCCAAGTCTGATTGAGAGTTTGTAGAAAAATGGCTTCAGATTTTCCACATACTACTCTTCAACATTCTTCCTAAATGTAACAATGTGAAACTCACTAGGAGAACGGCTGTTTCTGTTTCCTTTCAAAATGCTGCCAACAATATTTTCTGAATGGAAGACACCATCTTGTAGCATAAAGGGCCGAAAGGGGTTCTGGTCTGGCCGATGGTTGGTGGAGACATTTTGACTATATCTTGGACCTGCCCGGACTCGCCCAAAATGGCGCCGGTATAAATGGGACTCGTAACTCCTTGCCCGCAAATGTATATCTAGAAAATGTTATTGTAGGTGGCCCTGTCTTATTTTAATTACAAAATGTACGTCCACCGATTCCGCAACTGTTAGACACCTTAGTTCTTGCAACCTAATGGCCCGCTCGTTACGTTCCTCTACAGTGTAAATGTCTCCTCATCATATACGATTTCAGTTTGCTCCGTGGCCGGCCCACGTGGTTATAGGCCCGTATTTGTATACTGACATTTTCACAATAAATGTTTTTAAAACAAAACACGGTAGTAGTATTTACATTGGTAAAGTTTTTACTTTTAGTCACTGTTTTCGAATCAGTAAAAGGCAAGTGAAATAAAGCAGTCCAATTACATGACGGATAAAAGGTATAATATGTAGGAACGCAGTAAAGATAAATGGTCAAGGGCAGTTGTGTTTTCCACTCCTGCAACATAAAGTGATCGATAAGAATCTGATAATCAGGCGTATCGGCGACTAAGACGGCAGGCCGAATCTCTTTTACTCAACGGCTCCGTCATGGAACGAAGAAACGCCCTTTTTCTCGAAAAAGGAATATATTTTACTTGCAGGACAGTTGTACATTTTCCGGGAAAGTACATTAGCCTGGAATATTATAACATATGTTTTAAAAAAAATAATGTTCGAAAACAATAAAAAGCGTAATTTTTAGGTCATATGACCAAGCTTTTCATCATTAAAATAACAAAAGTAAAATGAACCAATGAAAAGTTTTATTAACAAGTCACATGACCTGTTATGCTTACGTTACGCGCTGCGCGCCGCGCCTCGGATCACTTCCGGGTGCGCTAACGCGGCGTGTCATATAACGCATTACGCGACAACGTAGGTCAAGAATATAGTCAAAATGTCTCCACCAACCAGCGTTCGGAACACAACTCCTTTCAGTAGTCCAAAAAGTTCTGTTAAATGACAACAGAGGGGACAGGCAACAAGAACCATCAGTCAAAGAGGGGAGGGCAAGTTCTTCTCTTCCGGGTCATGTTGGGGCGCTACCGGAACTGATCGAATTGGTAGTCTACAGTGTTTCTGGATGTTTCAGACTAAAGCTGGCGTCAGCATGAGAGCACTTCCATCTCGTAGCTCCGTCGTGGCCATTCCACGAGCAGACATGGCAGCCGCTCCCCACCAGAAGCCTGCGGGAGTTGGAGGCCCCCAAGACTTTTGTAGAATCTTCACGGCTGAGGGGACGCTTTCGAGAATGGGACCCAAGCCCTAGCAGACAAGCGTCCGAGTTCAAAGGTGTTCCAGGGCCATTTTAGTGGACCAGGCCCAAAACCGAAGAGCCGGCCACCATTTTGAGAGTCCTGTGGCAGCCGCCTATCGCTGCACCGCAAGAGCGGGAGCAACTCAACTACATGATGAGCGAGACGCTGTAGTCGCAAGAGCGGGCGGTAAACAGCTGAATGGCGGAAGAGGCACAGTGTAGCAAAAGCGGGCGGAATGGCAACTGAAACGGTAAAGGGGCGCCCCACTACAGCGTGTCTTCAGGTCAAACGGATTGTGGGACAAGGTCCAGAATTGAAGAGTCATCAAAAGGCAAAAAGTTCCGCCGGACCCCGGGAGCCGGCCGCCTATGTCAGGGGCGATCTCAGGCTATACCAGTGCTATAAGACTTGGGGAGGGTGTCGGAGCCAAGCGTCTTCTCCGAGTCCGTGCCATCACACCGTCCCTCGGGGGCCTCCGTCAAGCGGTTTAGGGAGGTACCATATAACATTGTTTTCAAATGCAGTCAGGTCCACAAACGACCCTCACTTACTTTGAGAATAGTGAAGCTGCAGTACGTGGAAATAAGCTTCAGACAGTCTTACAAGCACTGCTTTTGTAAACATTTTTTGTTTTTTTTGTATTTTCGCACAGTTTTATATATTTTTTTTGTTTTTGACGGAGGGGAAACAACAAAGCACAGGCATTGAAAAAGGCTCAAACTCAGAACTCTGAACTATGGCACCCAACATCCAGGAGCTTGCCATCCGGATCTTGGAGCCTTGTGCTGCTTTCGACCTATTCACACATCGGTCCACTACTGACATCATCTTATAAACCAACGTTATGTAAATAGTTTTTTAATAAAATGTTTTACCCTGTTTCTTTGCTGGTGTGTTGTCTATATTTTTAATATTTGCATAGGGTTTGTCGTTATTTTGTGCGGTATGGGTGATGGAGCCGAGCTGTCTTGCAGCCCTCATGGTGTGGAGCTCAGTTCATCTCACTATTTTCGTATTTCTCATGAAGGGTTGTTTATAATATTTCTATTTTAGCGAGGTCAAAAAAAGATCCAATTAGTGGCGTACTGATTTTGCTCGATTACTTTTATTTTTTTACACGATTTTTCCCGATCTGCAAAGACTAAACAGAGTATTGCGACTTTGTGCTTGTTTGTAAATAGAGAATGAACCAAAGAGAATCAATTGTAAAACAGTAAATGCTTGGATAATAATCAATCAAATGGAGAGACAAGCAGGCAGGACGGATTACAACGGGGGTAAAGGCCTGCGTTAACTACTCTTCAGTATCTGCGAAAAGAGAGTACTACTAAGAGAAAAGAGGGGAGGGGGGCAGCGTTCAAAGCACATCAGCGTGCATAAATACGAAAATGTTTTTATCTATCACGTACTTGACATTTTAAAGCTTTTCATATTTGCTATTAAAAAACCAATGAAATTCACAGAAAAAAACATAGGTTATAGTGGATATATAGTTAGGAATTTGCATTTACAAAACCTTGAAAATTCAATGAAAAAACCATTGGTTTTAGGCCATATATAGTTAGGGATTCGCATTTACAAAACCTTATTTTACTCGCATAAAACCATTGAAATTCCATATATAGTTATAAGCGCTAACTATATATCGCGCACCCGCAATCCACTGCTGATGATGTCACATATTACATCATTCATGACATGGTTAGTGACATCACTGATGACATCACTGATGACATCTCAAATGACATCACTGATGACATCACTGAAAACATCTCATTTGACATGACTGATAACATCACTGATGATATCATTCATGTGATAATACCATGAACCTCTTCAGACTCTAATATAACCTTAGATACAATCAGTGTAAACAGACAGTCACAGACTGTCACTCATCCATGGAGTTACTCACACACCTAGTCAGTTATGCCAAAAATCAATCACACCTCCATTTTCTCAACTATACAGTTATACACACCTTACTTATTCAAACATATACTAAAACATATTTACTTTACTCTCTTATACAATCTCTGATACATGTTCACAATGATCCATACAGCCACTCACACATTCACTGGCTCTTATGCACAGTTATTTATAGATGTCAACTCTCACATGTACTGTGTTTTACATATGTACTTAATTTGACATGTAGCACTGAGATATCCATTCACTCACTAATACACTCATGCACAGTCAACCGCCCATACAGCTGTTTGCACATGCACTTTTGAATCTATACATATAGTGAATCAACTACTCACACATCTATGTACAGAGTCACACACCTCCCAGCCACCCATACACACACACTCAGTTTCCCATACAAATACTTGGACAACCAATCAATAACCCATACAGCTACTCATATAGCTACTGATCAACATATGCAGCAGTTTGTAGAACAACAGATATAATGATGCACAAATTAAAACAGTTTAGTCACTAACCCATGCACTCAGTGAGACACATTTAATCACTCACTCAATCAGTCAGTCATGCACCTAGTAAATCCTTCATCCAGACACTTATATATCCACTCATTCTTCAATATGTAAAACATATTTTAACTTTACAGAAACATACAGTCACTGGATGTTGTAATCAGTGATGTCATCAGTGATGTCATTTGAGATGTCATCAGTGATGTCATCAGTGATGTCACTAACCATGTCATGAATGATGTAATATGTGACATCATCAGCAGTGGATTGCGGGTGCGCGATATATAGTTAGCGCTTATAACTATATATGGAATTTCAATGGTTTTATGCGAGTAAAATAAGGTTTTGTAAATGCAAATCCCTAACTATATATGGCCTAAAACCAATGGTTTTTTCATTGAATTTTCAAGGTTTTGTAAATGCAAATTCCTAACTATATATCCACTATAACCTATGGTTTTTTCTGTGAATATATATATATATATATATATATATATATATATATATATATATATATATATCTTCACACAACCCCTCTAGCCAGAGGGACAAACGGGTCTCACTCCCATGGTCGCTTTTACAATTTTTTTCTTTATTTTCCTTACATTTCTTAATGCAGAAAAGGGCAATTAAGGGTCTACGTGTTTCAGTATAACATATACCTTGCTCACAATGAACTTTACGCTTGATTCAAACTATAAGATATAGTCAGTTACATCTTACATCACTTCCTGTCAGGTAATACACTGGTCCCCTGAGGAAGGGCTGATTTAAGAGCTCCTGGTTTAGGGATCACCTTCTGGTGAAAATCCCCGGATAAACCACCAAACCCGCAAGCTTTTTTTCCACCCCGAAATGTGAAGACAACACCAGTCTACACATCCCATGGATATCGATGTTTGACCTCTACTCACCCCTTTTTCAGATTCCTGACGTCTGAGCTGCCCGGCCGGTTGCTGGTTGCCTCCCAGACCAATCGTCATGGTGCTCTGCTCAAAGTCCCTTGAGGACCCTCGAGGTTCCACTGCCTTGACTCTCTCCCGATTCGGAATACTTTGTCCTGTTGCCCCCGTTGCCCTGCTCTGTGCGATGCCGCCCGGATCTTTTTGTCCACTCTGAGTCCCGGGTCGGCTCCCATGGACCTGCCTGGACCGTCCTCCTCTCACACACGCTGCTGCGGAGAGTAAGTTGCGTGGTCAGATTACCTTGGACGACATCACAGCGCTGACTCCGCTGATGGCACGGAGCCCGGTACAGTTTTGCTGGTTTGTTTGTCACCATCTGTTGCGGCATCTTCGCTGGGGCTGGGTGGCTCCTTCGCCTCGAGCCTATGTTCTGCTGCTCCCCTCCTGGTGATGCTGCCGTGGTTGCCGGTTTCTGGAGCTGGGTGCTCCCTTTGCCCTGAGCCTGTGTATGGTGCTGCACGGGTTCACTCCGAGCTAGAGACTGGCTCCTACATGCTGATCAGGGCTGTCCACGACCTCCGTCAGCCTCCTGCCGGGTGGCTCTGAGGCTGCGGCTCGCTGTTGTTACTCCCGGAGCCTATGTCCCTGGGTTGCGACATCGCTGAATAAGCTTTCTGGGGCTCCGGCTGTGTTCTTGGGCGTCTTAGTGTTTCGGCTCACCGACCGCCCTCCCCCCACTGCCCCTCCCTCATGCTCGAGCCACTTCCTCAGTTGCCACGTTGCATGAGCTCGCTGATCCTCTGATTTTGATCCCTAATCCTGCCGATTTCACGAGGATCGGATTTGTCCCAACAGGTTGCCTTTGTCTCGGCTGTGATGCACCCAGCCCTGCGCTGAATTGGAGATTAATCTTGTCAGCATGTCATGATGGTGATATACGATTCTTTTGGCTCGCTTTTCCTGACTCTTGTCTGTTTATCCTCATGGCTCTGCCTGGGTATGGGGCTGGTTCCCCTCGTGGTTTCAAACATGTGGTGCCCATTTTGTTTCTTAATCACGATCAATGTTTAATGGGCCTCCATTTTGCCCTTTTGGATTTTGTTGTTGTCCCCTTGCCTTGCTGATTAATAGACATTTAGAAAGGATTTGCTCCTCCTCCACAAAATCGGCGCTCATCTTTGAAGAGAGCCCTGTTTACAATGTGCCTGTGTAACTCCAACCTGCTATCTCGTCACCTTAAATTACATTCTTCTCTCTCCTTGATTTCCCTATCTCTTTTCTATATATTTTTTAGCCATATTCACCCCATTTATCTTGCGCTTGCCTTCTTCCTTAACTTACTATTCATCCCACTGATGCTCAATTCTATTCTACCCTTCAACTCTAAACCTTTCTTTTTTGACTGTTGAACTACACTTTATGCTACTTTTTTATCTCTACCCCCATCGTGGCTAACATCGACCTATACCTACACTGTATTACGTTATTTTGTGCACTTTACTAATTCTTCATTGTGATTTGTTGTTATTTTATCATTGTACTTTTTTTATGACAGCATTATCCCCCTTTATGATGTCCTTTTCTGTGGCTCACCCCAGTTCCTATTATTGTAATTTGTCCTTGGCTATACATCTTTGTCACTATTAATTTGTCTTACATCCTTTTAATTTTTAATTTTAACTCTTTGAAAGTACTTTATGATGTGTCCCTTTTTTGTTTTGTATTTTGTATTTTATGTTATATTTTATATCTGTTTGAACTATCCCATTTGTTTTTATTTTTAAATTAACTAAATGTAACTACACTCCCCTTTTTTCCTAGCTCCTCCTTCTATTCCTTTTGGTTGTCCATTTTTTAGATTGTCCTGTATATTTTATTTGAATACGCTGCCCCTGCACATGATGTCCCTCTGTCTGGCTTTACCCACACCTCTCTCTGTCTGAGTCTGCTTTGGCTAAACGCTACCTGACTCCCCCACTTCTGCTTTTTATAGTCTTTTTTGTGGTTTGTATGGTCTAACCTGTTTGCTCTTACTTTCCCTCACTATACTCCTAATCATGCCTCCCCTCTCGCTTCCCCTCACTATCTCAGCGTCACCCATCTATAAAACTTGGTCCTAACTCTTGGTCTATCCTCTACCCCTCCCATCTCTCCAAACATGGTAAGAAAAACTTCAAGCACAAACATCTCTGTCTCCACCCAGAAACCTTATTAGCTGATCACCATAATAGCCTTAACTCCTCCATTATCACCAACTACATCTTCTTCACCAAACACCCTTTGAAATGGAAAAGCCTATTACTCCGACACCTCCCTATCACTAACTCCCGCAATATCCCATATGGTCTGAAACTTTCCACCACTCCCTCCCCTTCCTTTCCGGGAGAAATTTATATTACCATCTTCAAATCTGGAAACATTCTCATCCAAGCGTCTGAAATACAACTTTGAATACCACTTTAGCTCTCTATCCCAATCCATCACACAATCCTTGAACCCTTCCCTCTCACCCCCCCAACCCCTAGACCCAAATCCTTCCATCTTGTCCCCGGCCCCCCGGTCGCCTCTCTCGAACTTACCCCAAATGTCAGTTCCTTCATCACCCACCGTCTCATATACCCCCCTATCTCTTCTCCCTGACTTACCCTCCTCCTCTTGTACACCCAACATCGTTACCCTTCCCCAACAGCATTTGACCTCCCCTGCATTCATCACTTTTACAAATACTGATTCCCTTCACCTCCTACCACCTTTATCCCCTCTCATCATTTCACACTCTTCTTCCCCCAATCAAGTGAATTATTCTCAATCTCTACTTACCACCCTCTCTCTCAACATTATAACTTGTTACGACACCCTTGTCTCTCTGTCCCCTAATATCTCCCAGTCCCCTAATGTCTCCCAGTCCTACAATGTACATGTCCCCTTCATCCCCCTCCACCTATGACTCTCCCACCCCCCTCATGATTCCCCTAAACTGCCTAATTCCCCTGATACCCACACGCCTACTCGGGCTCCCTCTTTAACCCTGAATTCCCTATGCTCAGCTATAGGCATGGGCAAATTCACGACCCGCAAATTTGTGGATTTGCGAATTCGCGGTACGCAAAATTCGCGAATTCGTGTGAATTTGCGGATTTTTTTATATTTGCTTGTTCGCGGGTGTTCGCGGGTTGCTTTGCATGTTTGCGGTTGTTCGCGTGGTGCTTTGCGTGTTCGTGGTTTTTTTTTTGCCTGGTTAATCACTGCCACCCTCTCGTTTATTATGCCCTTCTGCCCTCTGTACCACTCGTTTCTGTGCCCTTCTGCCCTCTGCCCCACTGATTTTTTGTCCTCTTCTGCCCTCTGTCCCACTTTTGTGCCCTTCTGCCCTCAGCCCCACTGAGAATGGTGCCGGCAAGCTGGGGTGATTAATGATTGTGTAACTTAATTTGACCTTCAACTTGAGCACCTGCTTTACTTTATCTATTAGAGCTTCCTGTTGAAGCTGACTTTTGTAACTATTTTAGAATGGCTCTGGCAGCTTGCCGGCGCCATTCTAAAAGAGTTACAAAAGTCAGCTTGAACTTTTGACCCAATCCGTTCCGCTCGCGGATTTTGCGGGAAATTCACGAATCTCGCGGATTGCGAATTTACAGAAAATCCGCAAAATCCGTAAGCGGAACGGATTTTCCACCCATGCTTACTCAGCTACATACTCCCCTCCTTTTGCTCACCTCTAGAACAATCCCCCCTCATCCTCCACCCTATACAACCCCTCAGCGAGGCCTCCAGACTCCCCATGTGGTATTGGGTTCTCCAGGCCTACATACTCCGCAAAACCCGCTACAGCTTAAAAGATGTTGGCACAGACACTGGAAAATGCAAAAGACAAGTTTATTAAGACCCCATGAGGTGGTGGTACATTCCTACAGCACCCTTCGGTAATGCAAGAAGTATCACACCGAACACCGGTGCGAGACCTCTTTTATACAATTTTACAGTAATAAAAAAGTAGGCGGAACACATTTACAGAGTTTTAGGTACATATATGGTCATTTTTGGAACACAGCCAACTCATGGGAGGAGTTACAACACCACTGGTCAGTTTGGAGGGACATTCCTAAGTGATGACTGTCCACTAGTACAAAGGGTTTAACTGCGCATGTGCGAGCTTGACCAGTACTAAAAATAGCCTGTTGCTGGGCAAATTCGAGTGGTCAGTGGTACAGAGAAAGGACAAAAGGGTATGCTGGCCACGAGGCGACGCATTCATATGAAATTGCCGCCGGTACATTCAAAATGGCTTCCGACAACCATAGTCAAGATAAGGGAAATTTGTGTAGCAAAGCTTAATGCTAACCCGATCACCGTCAAATTACGACAGACGACCCTTTTAGCGTTTAGCTGAAGCTACCTCATAGTGGACATAATCCGGGTATTCATCTTCAATATCAATGGACATAATTTGTGCTACTTCTTTATGCATCATTTGTTCATTTTTTAGCAATAGCTCGTCTGGACGGGATACAGGCAGAAAGACACATTGTACATAACATAGGGCCACATTGAATACAAAGGCATAGGAAGAATAATATCCCAATTATTACACATAGAATTGTCAGTAACTTCCAACCCCACGTACTAAGTAATGTCCAAAACCACCCCGAGAATGTCCATGTACCATTATCAGGATGTATCTCAGCAGCAATCTTATGTAATTTAGATATTGCATCATAAACAGAAGGTGAATTATCTGGCACGTATACACAACAACTACTTCCGATAATGCGACATGCTCCTCCACGATCAGCTAATATTACATCTAACACCATGCGATTTTGGAGCGTTACAATTCTGGTAATCTGAAGTTCCTCTGTTAGGTTTCCTAAAGCAAAAGCTGTCTCATTAGCAACAGCTTCTACAACACGTGTCAGTCGTCTTATCTTTCTACTATTCAAAGCAGCTCCAACAAATGAAAAGAGACCTAAATTAAAATCAACATATTGTTGCAAAGCAGTGTCTGTTTTGTCAATTTCATCAAGAACTAATGTTCTCTTCACTCTATTCAATATAAAGTCGTGATACAACACGTAGTTATTATGATACATAGGTGGGGCAATAAACACCGGGGGTAATACAAAAGATATATAACATGTTCCTAACCATCCTATTGGGAGACGGTGATAACCTTTATTTCCACAAATAAAGTATGTATTTCGTGATGCCACAAACGTAATACCATTTGGAGTGTCGAAGGTGAGAGTAGTGTTACATTCACTTCGTCCTACCGGGATTGTACCTTTATTACGAACACAAAGATCGGCTTCCGTATCAATAACAGTAATCACGTGTAGATTAGACATATTTACATTTCTCTGATTACTATAAATTCGTGGCGCAGACACGTTATCGGGACGGTACTCCTCCCATTCGAACTTAGTTCCTTCAGCTTGTGGATAACCATCTCGATCATTGAAGCAAACTTTATTAAGTCGGAAAAGTAGTCCACCTTTCGTGGCTATCGCAAAGTAAACAAAAGTGTATACCAGGCATTGCAAGAACCATTATGAGAAAACGGGAGTGGAATAAGTGGTGTGCCTCCTTTCTTTTGATGTCCAGGCAACATCCCACATACCCAACAGTTCGAAGTATTAGTCATATTGTGGGTGTGATGCAGAATCTAAATGAAGCTATTATTCAAGTAAGTATGTCTGTGTCGCTCTTCATGGTAAGGCAGGGTAAAATGAAAATGTTCAGACGGAATTGGGGTAGTTGGCAATAAATGTTCTCTTGCCGGCACCAGGAGTTCTACTACCCATGCTATCACAGCCATCACCACAATCGTCAAAACAAATAGTACTGCACCAAGAATTCTCTTATTTCGCATTGCAGAAGATGCCATAGTTCAAAGTTCAAAATGTCTCAAAAAACACCTAAAAAATAAAAATATGAGTGCTGAGCTCCGAGGTAGCCGTTGGTTTCTTCTCCGAGATTCAAGACGGGTGTCGCTACACTTGGCAGAACAGATCCCCCCCCCTTGATATTCCCGGCTTCCATTTCACAAACCTCAGAGCGGTAACTCAACCAGTCTCGCACAAAATAACTGCTTGTCGCGGTCGTAGATTGTATTTCTCTCTTCCAGAAACAGTATGGTCCGGGAAGGCTCCCTCCGATTCAGTAGACGTAACAGCTGGGCTCTTCTCCTCGTCCAAGATGTCTCGATAATCAGACAGCACAGTTGGGTTCACCAGATCCGGAGAGACACGGCGGCAGTGAGTGGAGTGCACCCACCACTTCCTGTTGGTAACTCGCACAGCCGTACGAGTTGCAAGAAGCACTTGCTCGGGGCCACGCCACCTCGGTTCCAAGCTGCTTGTTCTCTCAAAAGATCGGACCATCACATGGTCCCCAGGACGAAGATTGTGAGCCTCTCCAATGGAATTGTCAGGGAGCGCTTCTCGAACCTGTTGATGAATGGAAAGTAAATCATTTGTTAATCGTGCAAAATAATCGTTCATCATTATACAAGGCACATCATGTAACAATCGAGGCTTAGGAACCCCCCATATATTCATAGGCCTTCCAAACACCACTTCATAAGGTGTGAGGCCAGTTCGGGAATGAGGCACTGATCTGATAGATAGAAATGCCAGAGGCAGAGCATCCGGCCATTTCAAAGACGTGGATGCCACAATCTTTGCTAGCTTTAATTTCAGAGTAGCATTATATCTTTCAACAAGACCTGCTGACTGCGGATGAAATACAGAATGAAATTTCTGCTGAATTCCCAATCCCTTCATCACGTATTCCACAATTTTCCCAACAAAATGAGGACCGTTATCGCTCCACAAAAATTTACAAACACCGTAGCGAGGGAAGTACTCCTTGAGCAAAACCTTAGCTGTTGTCAACGCTGTATTATCTTTCGTGGGGAAGGCCTCAATCCATTTACTGAAAGAACACACCACCACTAAGACATACTTAAGGTTGTTGCAACGCTCAATCTGAATGTAATCCATTTGTAGTACTTCGAATGGTGCAGTAGGTGGAACAAACCCTCCTTTTGGAGTGTACGTCCCTTTTGCGGGATTGTGCTGCAAGCATATCAGACAAGTCTGCACTACTCTTTTGGCCATATTGGCAATCTCAGGATGCTTCCAAACTCGCGTTAGCAATCGAGTAATTGCAAGAGTCCAACATGTGCCAATCCATGTGTCATTTGGACCATCGCTTGCAAGTAAGCTGCAGGCAACTTCCATCTTTCCATATCTTTGCTTCACCAACAACCCTCGTCATCCAGCACTCCCTCCGCTGCCCAAGTTGCGAGTTCTGCTTCAGATGCTGATTTCTGAATGTCTAGTATCTCCTCTCTAGCATCATGCCATCGCTCCGCCTGTGATTTTACTACATACATTGGTGAGGCATTTCGTAACATAGCAGTTTCTTTCGCTATACTATCTGCAAAAGTGTTTCCTTGTCCCACTTTGTCAGTCACTTTCTTATGTGCACTGCATTTGATTATCGCCACTTTCTTTGGACAAAGTAACGCATTCAAGAGATCACGCACTAGTTCTCCGTGCATGATGTGCACTCCATGCGAAGTTAAAAATCCTCGCTCCCTCCAGAGTAGGCCAAAATCATGCGCTACTCCAAAGACGTACCGGCTATCAGTGTAGATGTTCACACACAAGCCAGCACTCAATTCGCATGCTCTTGTTAAGGCTATCAGTTCCGCTGCTTGGGCCGATTTCTGTGGTATTCGTGCTGCTTCTACCACTGTCTTAAGGGTCGTGATCGCATATGCTGCAGAAGTTGTACCATCTGGCAGCCTCAAGCACGATCCATCAACCCACAGTTCCCCATCCACATCTGGAAGTGGCGTATCCTGTAAGTCGGCACGACCCCTTGTTTGTTCTTCAGTCAGAAAAACACAATCATGGTGTTCTTCCTCCTGGCCCTCAGCAACTGGATACGGCAATAAAGTAGCAGGGTTCAAGGTAGCACATCTCTTTAGTGTGATGTGTGGCGCCAACAGTGTGAGCTCATATCCTGTTAGACGTGCACTCGTAAGATACTGGGTTTTTGTTTGGTTTAACGGAGCATCTACCGCATGGGGAACTAACACCAGCAATTTGTGTGACAAAACTATTCCCTCACTCTGCCGTATGGCCACTGCTGTTGCTGCAACTGCTCGAAAGCACCCAGGTAATCCTCGTGCTACGGGGTCAAGCACTGCCGAAAAATACGCGCAGGGCCTCTGCTTATCCCCGTGTGCCTGCATTAAAACTGACAATGCACACCCATCTTTCTCGTGTACATACAACGTAAAAATCTTCGTGTAGTCTGGTGTACCTAACACTGGTGCAGAGCAAAGAGCTTGTCTCAATTGTTCAAAAGCATTCTGGCATTCCTGTGTCCATTCAAGGGGCATTGGTGTAGTTTTGGACAATAATGCTAACAAAGGTTTTATAATGTGTGAAAACCCCATTATCAACTGCCTACAAAAAGATGTTAAGCCTATGAAAGCGCGCACATCTCTCTGAGTACGGGGGACTGGTGTATCTAAAATTGCTTGAATTCGATCAGATGTTAATTCACGCCCCTCCTTAGACAAAAGATGACCGAGATAGGTCACCTTTGGTCTACAGTATTGCAATTCTCTCTTAGATACTTTGTGATTATTCTGGGCAAGAAAGGAGAGCAAAGCAAGAGTACTCTCCTCACACTGTGCATGGGTGTCTGCAGCCAGTAAAATATCATCGACATACTGGATGAGAGCCACTCCAGACTGCAAATCAAAAGAATTGAGCTGTCTTTTTAAAGCCTGGCTATAGATGCTAGGACTTTCTGTATAGCCTTGAGGAACTCGACAAAATCTATACGACTTATTATTTATTGTGAAGCCAAATAGATAAATGCTATCGGGATGTATGGGAATAGAGAAGAAGGCATTCTTAAGATCAATCACGGAAAACGTGGTGGCAGTGGGCGGAATCAGAGTAAATAAAGTGGTGATGTCAGACACCACCGGATACTGGGACACTACAATTTTGGTAATTTCCCTCAAACCAATAATAAATCGATAGACCTTGTCATCAGTGTCTTTCTTTAAAATCGGAAGAATCAGGCTGTTACAGACATTGTAGGGAACTTCCTCCACTACTCCTGCAATAATCAAATCATGTACAATACGAGTTAAGGCGATTTTACCTTCCCTGGATATTTTGTATTGTGGTACACGTGGCAAAGACACACCCTCCTTAACAGTGATTTGAATAGGGGGAATAAGCATCTGTCCCACATCCGTAGCCGAAGTAGCCCATAACGTTTGTGGGAGAGAGGCTAATGCTTCAATTTCTTGCATGGTATACAGTCTCTCTAATTCTGGGTAATTGTCATTCAAGATAACCCGCACTCCTTCAGGAGCGCAGCGTATTGTAACGTAAGGGGTTGTGACAATGGGCTAAGAGAGGGTGTTCCATCGAACCCTATAGATGTAATCGTTTCGCCAGACAGGGGAGCCCTTGGAACCAAGTTTTTAGACAGAGCACTACGAGTAGCCCCTGTATCAACCAGGAACTGATCAGTAGAACCCAAATCGCCCGCTGATACATATGGACCTCTTTGATCTACTGGTACTTCAACCGATTCCACACCCCATCCTACGCAATCCTATGCATGCACATAATCCTGAGACTCCACATTCTCACCCTCCGATATCTGGTACTGATTCCGTCGATCAAAAGTATTACGATCATCCTGACCACGACCCCTCGCCTCGAACCTTCCTTGATCACTTGCTCCACCCCTCGCTCCTGAATAACTATTCTGTGTCCTTCCACCTCCTCGACCACGCTGATTACGTTGTTCCCGTAGTACCGGACAATCTGAAGCCCAATGTCCAAACTCTTTACAGTATGCACACTGATCCTCAGCAATGTCGGTACGACCAGAAGACGTACCATATCCTCCTCGCCTGCCTCTATCGTTCCCTCTCGGCTGCGTAGCACGAACCTGAGCCAACATCACTTTCGTTTTTAATTCCTTTGCTTTCTTATCAGTACTTTCCTTAGCCTCTAATTCCTGTCGCTCGTAATACTGAGCCATAGTTAACAAGGCTGCAGGGGTCGCCGTGGTCCAGGAACTTTCACTAGTCTTTAAACGTTTTGCAATCTCCGGCAGGAGATTAGCCACATACTTGTCGACAAACAAATGCCTACCCGTGTCATCTGTTAATAATTGCCCACTGTAATCATGAAACGCTTCTTCAAAACGTGAGAAGAAGTCAGACACCGACTCATCCTGCTTCTGCTTGCAAGAAGCTAACATAGTCCAATCGATCTTTTTAGGGGGAACAAGCGTTTTTAATTTATTCAAGTTAGCTGTTGGAATATCTAAAATTAATTGACATGGCTTACATGCAGGTTCCCTATCTAAATCAGCTTGACCTAGAGTTTTCCAATCTGCTCCCAAGATTGCTTGATCGTCAAACTTACGAATCACTCTCCACATATCAGGGGGCAATATTAACCCAAAGAAAAGATCAATATCAACTAACGTCATAACACATGAGGAAATAACCCCCTCCACTCCTTCATAGAAAGCAGCCGGATTTTTACGGGGATCAGGTAAAGCATTTTTCAGTGCCATAACATCTGCTCTATTCCAAGGTGTATAAACCCAATTATATATGAAATAACCCTTGGCATCCCCAGACAATTTATCGTCACTTGTACCTTGCCCTTCAGGAGGGACATACAAAGGTGCAGCTTCACGCATAGGCATAACATGAACCGTAGAACTCTTATCTGTTCCAAAGATAGAACACTCTTTGGATTGCTCCGTCGATCCCGGCGCAGACACATCTGAGTCTTTTCTTGCTTCCCGTAATCTCGACGCCGCATCCCGTAGCTGGACCAACCGATGGAAAAACCCATCCGCATCTGCAATAACAAATAAACCTTTACGCATATTCTCACGACTGACTGATATATCCTTTGGCTCTAGATCAGTCGAATATTTCCTAAACCGATCTACAACTTCATCTCCGAACTGACTCAAGAAATACAACCGTTCTCGCTCGGACCACTTGCTCATTTCATCATTAATCTCTGACATAGTTATTTTGTTCAAATTCAGTTTACGGGCAAAACTGCGCAATTCCGCAGCCTCACTAGCACTTAGCCTCATACTCTTACTCCCTTGACCATCTCCGTCCGAGTCCTCGTCTGGGGCCGTAGGCAGAGCATACGGAGGCGGGCACCGATCTAACAATGAAAAATCAGCAACTTCATTAGTAAGGACAGGATAAAGAGGACGTCGAATAGGGAATTGACCATTCGTTTGCAAATTACGTTCCCGCGCCTCCCTCTCTTTCTTCTCCTGTAACTCCTTCTCCTCCAGCTGTAAAGCCTTACACGGGCAGCCTTACGCTGTTCTTTGTCCGCCAAGGCTAATTCACGCTTCATTCGCTCACGCACTGCTTTCTCCCACATACGTACACAATCAAACATATCCTGTCTAGACCTACGCTGAAACAAACATTGCTCCACATACTGAACCTTTCGCAAATCATGTAGTGGCCATTGCAACTCGGGATCAGTTTTAGTATACTTATTCCATAATTTACTGTGTAATATAGGGGGAAGGCCAAATTTGACATACATTTCCCGATTGGGAGTCCCCTCTGGGGGAGCCGGCTGAGATTCGTTTAATCGATAAGTGGTACCATTTCCAAGACAGCACATTCCTCGAAGTGTGCTTAAAACAGGCATGTCCAAAAATATCACGGAAACGTGATACCACAAAAATGGCACTTAATATACTCCACACAAATGTGCCGTTCAAACAAAAACAAGTTTTAGAGAAATATCTCTACATGCCCGCCTATGTGAAGTGCACTGCACATGTAGTTCAAATCTTAGGATCAAATGTTAGCTAACTCAAAACATATTCAAAGAGCCACAGTAAGCGTCCATAGACTATCTTACCAATCACTAGCTTACCAAATTCTCAGATATCCAGGTTCCAACTGCCAAGGTCTTTGATCAAATCAGCCAAACCGGCACTGTACGACAACTCGAACGAGCAGGATCTCAGTCGAGGACCGGCGCCACCTGGAAGGTCAGATCAGAAGGAAAGGAAGAAAACACTGTGGGTGCCAAGACTCGGGTCACTCAGTGGCAGCGTATGCGTCCATGGCGAGTTTCCAATCCTTTGTCACGACCTTTCCTTCGGGCATCCGAGTCGCCGATGAGTCCCTTCGTGGTCGCCAATTTGTGGTATTGGGTTCTCCAGGCCTACATACTCCGCAAAACCTGCTACAGCTTAAAAGATGTTGGCACGGAAACTGGAAAATGCAAAAGACAAGTTTATTAAGACCCCATGGGGTGGTGGTACATTCCTACAGCACCCTTCGGTAATGCAAGAAGTATCACACCGAACACCGGTGCAAGACCTCTTTTATACAATTTTACAGTAATAAAAAGTAGGCGGAACACATTTACAGAGTTTTAGGTACATATATGGTCATTTTTGGAACACAGCCAACTCATGGGACGAGTTACAACACCACTGGTCAGTTTGGAGGGACATTCCTAAGTGATGACTGTCCACTAGTACAAAGGGTTTAACTGCGCATGTGCAAGCTTGACCAGTACTAAAAATAGCCTGTTGCTGGGCAAATTCGAGTGGTCAGTGGTACAGAGAAAGGACAAAAGGGTATGCTGGCCACGAGGCGACGCATTCATATGAAATGGCCGCCGGTACATTCAAAATGGCTTCCGACAACCATAGTCAAGATAAGGGAAATTCGTGTAGCAAAGCTTAACGCCAACCCGATCACCGTCAAATTACGACACCCCATGTACCCCCTCATGTCCCCCTTTCTAATAATTCCCTCTCATCTATTCTCCTCCCTCCCTCTGACTCCCACACCACCTCGCCCTCTGATGCACTTTATCCTCTCCCCCCTTGCTTAACCGTCTCCCACACTTCCCCAACAGCTCCCCCATATCCTCCACTGATACCCCCTTCTCACACTACCTTGTTCCCTCTAACAACCCACAATATACCAGGTACGCCAACCCTTACTGTCTATCCACCTCATTCACCTATCTGTCCTCCTAAAATGAATGCCACTCCTACGTCGACCTCCTGTATACCCCCTACTCCCAAAAATGATCCTCCCCCTCATTACAATTCCCCCCTCCTCCCTCCTTCAGGTTTTCCCCCCTTCCGCCCCGGCTATCCCCCTTGACAACTCTAACCTTACCAATATCCTAATAACTACTGATACACTTTACTCCTCAATTCCTACTCAATCACTCCTTATGGTTGAACTTCTCTTTTCGTCCCTCGTTTTAGAACTCTCCTCATCCAGAAGCGATATCTCACTCCTTGTAAAAGCCCACCCCTCAGATCTTGACCACACATCGACCGCCTCACAATACACCTTACTGTCGCACATCAACACTCATCTCAATCCACCCACAATCAGACCTCCTATTGTTATTACCAACACCGACACTCCTCCCCTCTCTTGTGACCATGCTACCCGATCCAAACACACTGAACCCTCCTTAAGCGTCCCACCCTGCAATGCCAACACAACCTCCCCTCCTCAACGTGATACTTGCCCTATAACCTCGGGAGCTAACTTTTCTAGGAACTCCCCTGTCTCTCCATCTTCGGCCTCGTCCACTATCCCCCCTCTCTGTCAATGTACTATCCCAGTTCTCTTCCGAACAAACAGACTCCCCCCTCACCCAATATCACCTAGACCCCCCAACTACTTAGACCTATCCTCCCCTTCCCCCCACCCCATTACCTGTCCCCTCTCACCTCTGCTGCATGTTGATAAACTGCAGATTCGCCTCCTGCCACGCAACTGAGATTGCTGAAACCATTCTCAGTGAAAACATAGACATCGCATTCCTAACTGAAACTTGGCTCAACACCCACTCCACTTCTATCCTCGACTTGCTCATCCCACCAGGCTACTCTATCATTAAGAAAGATAGAATCGATCAAATAGGAGGTGGCCTTGCCCTAATCTTTAAAGATGAACTTGACATCTCACTTGTCCAGCTCCAAGACCCCTCATCCTTTGAATACCTTTGCGTCGACCTCACTTTTCCTGGCTTTCCCACCACTCGGCTCCACACTATTTACCACCCCCCAGAAATTGTCTCTCCTTTACTGAAGAGATGACTGATCTTATTATTCAAGCATCGCTCTACCACTCCAAGAATGCCTTCCTTGGTGATTACAACATCCATTGGAACAAAAATGATGACCCTGCTGTCATCCTATTTAAAGAAGCCTTAGACATCACAGACCTGACTAAGCATGGGCTGAAAATTCGTTCCGCTCGAGGAATTTGTGGATTTTCCGCAATTTCGCGATCCGTAAATCTCGCGAAATCGCGATAAAATCAGCATGGACGGATTTTTAGCCAAGCACTTACAGGGTTACAGCAGCAGGTGCAAAAGTTGAAGCTAATTTTTTGTAACCTTTTACAAAAGGGTTACAAAGAAATTAATTTCAACTTGGGCACCTGCTGCTGTAAGCGCTTCCTGGCGCCTCATTGCCTACTTGCAACTATTCTCTGACCCTGCTCTGACCCTTGAAGCAGGGTCAGAGAATAGTTACAAGTAGGCAATGAGGTGCCTGTCATGAAAATTAAACCTCAACAGGAAGCACTGACAGATATAAAAACAAGCATTTGCAATGCAATAGGTCTCGCATTAGGAAAGTTTGAGCTATTGGTCTTGTAAATGACAATTTTTTGTATTTATGTGTTGGTTTTGAAAATAGCTAAATTTATAGCTTTGTCATTTACAATGCCAATAGTTATAACTTTCGCAAATGTGACACCTACAGCATTTGTAATGCAACATGTTTTGTATGTACGTGACATAGATGTATTGATATTACAAATTACAATGGCTTTTATTTTTTAAAATAATTAATACTTAAATAAAAGTGATTTTAATTTATAAGGGCAATAGCTTAAACTTTTGTAAATAACTTTGTGAAGATTATGTTCAGTGTATTTTATTGTGGCAAAAATCCAAGAACAGAAGTGAAATATTAACATCTTTTTGTGACATTTGTAATAAAGCTTGAAACATTGAGAGAACATATTTGAACCAGTTGTTGTTGAATGGTTGCGCAGATTGATGCTGGGGTGGCGCTGAGTGGTGCTGTGGTGGTGCTGTGGTGGTGCTGAGTGATACTGGGATGGTGCTGAGTGATGCTGGGGTGGTGCTGAGTGGTGCTGTGGTGGTGCTGAGTGATGCTGAGGTGTTGCTGAGTGGTGCTGTGGTGGTGCTGAGTGATGCTGTGGTGGTGCTGAGTGGTGCTGTGGTGGTGCTGAGTGATGCTGTGGTGCTGCTGAGTGAAGAGCAGAAAAACAAGGGAAAAACGACTCTAACAGAGGGCAGAAGGGCACAAAAACGAGTGGGACAGGGGGCAGAAGGGGACAAAAACGAGTGGAACAGAGGAAAGAAAGGCACAAAAAACGAGTGGGGCAGAGGGCAGAAGGGCACAAAAAACGAGTGGGGCAGAAGGGCTCAAAAACGAGTGGGACAGGGGGCAGAAGGGGACAAAAACGAGTGGAACAGAGGAAAGAAAGGCACAAAAAACGAGTGGGGCAGAGGGCAGAAGGGCACAAAAAACGAGTAGGGCAGAAGGGCACAAAAAACGAGTGGGGCAGAGGGCAGAAGGGCACAAAAACGAGTGGGGCAGAAGGCAGAAGAGCTCAAAAACGAGTGGGACAGAGGGCAGAAAGGCAAAAAAAATGAGTGGGGCAGAGGGCAGAAGGGCACAAAAATGAGTGGGGCAGAGGGCAGAAGGGCTGAAAAACGAGTGGGACAGGGGGCAGAAGGGGATAAAAACAAGTGGAACAGAGGAAAGAAAGGCACAAAAAACGAGTGGGGCAGAGGGCAGAAGGGCACAAAAACAAGTGTGACAGAGGGCAGAAAGGCTCAAAAAACGAGTGCGGCAGAGGGCAGAAGGGCACAAAAACGAGTGGGGTAGAGGGCAAGAGAGCAATAAAACGAGTGGGATAGAGGGCAGAAAGGCAAAAAAAATGAGTGGGGCAGAGGGCAGAAGGGCACAAAAACCAGTGGGGCAGAGGGCAGAAGGGCACAAAAACGAGTGGGGCAGAAGGCAGAAGAGCTCAAAAACGAGTGGGACAGAGGGCAGAAAGGCACAAAAAACGAGTGGGGCAGAGGGGAGAATGGCACAAAAATGAGTGGGGCAGAGGGCAGAAGGGCACAAAAACAAGTGAGACAGAGGGCAGAAGGGGACAAAAACGAGTGGAACACAGGGCAGAAAGGCACAAAAAACGAGTGGGGCATAGGGTATAAGGGCACAAAAACGAGTGGGGCAGAGGGCAGAAGAGCACAAAAAAGAGTGGGACAGAGGGCAGAAAGGCACAAAAAACGAGTGGGGCAGAGGGCAAAAGGGCACACAAAACGAGTGGGGCAGAGGGCAGAAAGGCACAAAAAACGAGTGGGGCAGAGGGCAGAAGGGCACACAAAACGAATGGGGCAGAGGGCAGAAGGGCACAAAAATGAGTAGGGCAGAGGGCAGAAGGGCACAAAAACGAGTGGGGCAGAGGGCAGAAGAGCACAAAAACGAGTGGGACAGAGGGCAGAAAGGCACAAAAAACGAGTGGGGCAGAGGGCAAAAGGGCACACAAAACGAGTGGGGCAGAGGGCAGAAGGGCACACAAAACGAGTGGGGCAGAGAGCAGAAGGGCACAAAAACGAGTCGGGCAGAGGGCAAAAGAGCACAAAAACGAGTGGGACAGAGGGCAGAAAGGCACAAAAACTGAGTGGGGCAGAGGGCAAAAGGCCACACAAAACGAGTGGGGCAGAGGGCAGAAAGGCACAAAAAACGAGTGGGGCAGAGGGCAGAAGGGCACACAAAACGAGTGGGGCAGGGGGCAGAAGGGCACAAAAATGAGTGGGGCAGAGGGCAGAAGGGCACAAAAACGAGTGGGGCAGAGGGCAGAAGAGCACAAAAATGAGTGGGACAGAGGGCAGAAAGGCACAAAAAACGAGTGGGGCAGAGGGCAGAAGGGCACACAAAACGAGTGGGGCAGGGGGCAGAAGGGCACAAAAGCGAGTGGGGCAGAAGGCAGAAGGGCACAAAAATGAGTGGGACAAAGGGCAGAATGGGACAAAAATGAGTGGAACAGAGGGCAGAAAGCACAAAAAACGAGTGGGGCAGAGGGCAGAAGGGGACAAAAACGAGTCGGGCAGAGGGCAGAAGAGCACAAAAATGAGTGGGACAGAGGGCAGAAAGGCACACAAAACGTGTGAGGTAGAGGGCAGAAGGGCACAAACAACGAGTGGGGCAGAGGGCAGAAGGGCACAAAAACGAGTGGGGCAGAGGGCAGAAGGGCACAAAAACGAGTGGAAGAGAGGGCAGAAGGGGACACAAAAACGAGTGGGACAGAGGGCAGAAGGGGACAAAAACAAGTGGAACAGAGGGCAGAAGGGCACAAAAACGAGTGGGACAGAAGGCAGAAGGGGACAAAAATGAGTGGAACAGAGGGCAGAAAGGCACAAAAAACGGGTGGGACAGAGGTCAGAAAGCCAGAAGAAGAATACAGAAAGTACTCCTGTAATTTTTTTTGCAAATTGCAAAAAAAATTGCAATTTCGCGGGAAATCCACGAATTTGCAGACTTTTTTGCGATTTCATGCGAATTTGCGAAACGCGAATTCGCAAATTTTGGCCATGCTTAGACCTGACCCAACTCTGCCATGCCCCTACTCACACCAAAGGTGCCACCCTCAATGCTATTTTGACGAGCAAGTATCTGGCCTCTCTCTCTCTAACATACTTCCGGTAGGCTGGTCTGATCACCACCATATCCTCTTCACCTTGAATAGCCCCATTACTCGCCCGCCCCTATTAGCACTTTACCTATGAAACCCACTCGCAACCTTCACCTTATTCCACCTGGCGAATTGGAATCCACAATTAAAACTTGCTTACTTCTCCCCCCTCCCTCTCATAGCACCAACAACCTTACTGACCTCTACAATAATTCTATTCTTGAATCCCTCGACCTAATTGCCCCAATCAAACTCAAAAAACAAAAAACATCTCTCCCACGTCCTGGTTCAATGCCGAACTCAATAATGAAAGACGGGCCCTCAGACAATCAGAACGAGATTGGAGGAGTCATCCCATCACTGATAACCTGGCTCTCCTGAGAACTTCCAGAGCCCATTACAAAAAACATATCTTCAACGAAAAGGCCTCCTTTCTCCAGTCACAGCTTGACCAGGCTAGAAACCGCCCCAGAGAACTCATTAACATTGCTAAAAAACAAACTTTCTCTGGCCCTCCTAAATTAGCAGCCTTTGTGGAAAGATGCGAAGAAATTGCCAGCTTCTTTACTAATAAAGTCAACAACATCGAACTATCCTTCTCCTCCCCTCTCTCTCTCCAACCTCCCCTCAACCAACACACCCTCCCTAGCATTCCTAATTCACTTTTGTCCTCTTCTCCCCCACATCTCGACCCATCTCAACCCCTCCCTGCTCTCTCCCATCTTGACTCATCCCGGACGGGTCACCTTTCTAAAAACAAGGCGTCATGGAGCGAATTTAGTCCAGTATCAGAAACCACTATCATCAACATCATTTCTAAACTTAAACCATCCTCACACTCCAAAGATCCTCTTCCTGCCGATTTAGTTCAAGAACTCAAACATATCATTGCCCCATTATGGAGCGATATCGTCAACTACTCACTTTCCACTCGCTGTCTTCCTGCCTCCCTTCAGCTAGGTCAAATCTCCTCATTCTTAAAAACTCCGCTGCTGACCCTAATGACCTTAACAATCTATGCCCTATCTCTAACCTTCCCTTCCTCTCTAAAGCCCTTAAAAAATGTGTCCTATCTCAATTAGATAACCATATCATCTCCTTCAATCTCCTTGACATTTTCCAATCTGGTTTTAGAAAGGGATGCAGTACCGAAACTGCTATGCTCAATATTACAGATGACATTCATCGCTCTTTAGACAAAGGTGAATCCTCACTACTAATCCTCCTTGATCTCTCGGCTGCATTCGATACTGTCCACCATCCCACCCTTCTTAACACCCTCAAAGATCGCTTTGGTTTTGAAGGCACTGTACTCAAATAGTTCTCCTCGTTCTTCCAAAATAGATCACAACAAATTAAGCTCAGTCATTGCCTCTCCGAACCTCAACCTGTCTCACTCGGTATCCCCCAACGGTCTATCCTCTCCCCAACCCTATTCAATCTTTTCATGGAACCACTCACACTCATTCTCAAACAAGCCAAAATCAGTTACCACCTCTATGCAGACGATACTCAACTGTACTACAAGATCAAATTCCACAATGACATCCTTCACCTCAATGATACTCTGATTAAAGTCCAAACATGATTCCATCTCAATCATCTCAAACTTAATCCTAAAAAAAACAAAATCATCCTTTTTAATCCCAAAGACAATTCCCTTTCCATTCAACTCTGGATTAATGATATCAAAGCACTTCATTGCTCCCTCTCCACCTCTAATTCTGTCAAATCCCTAGGCATCAGAATCTATCAAAATCTTAATCTCATCCCACCACCTCAAAACAATTAAACCTTTTATTCCAGCTGATGATTTCAAAATCGTTGTCCAATCTCTTGTCCTTTCCAGGTTTGACTATGGTAATGCCACTCTTGCTAGGGAAACATCCTTTACAACGTAACTTTTACCACGCAGTGCTATTACAACGCAGGTTTTACAACAAAAACCATTACAACGCATTGCGCTGGGGGGTGCTCTAGGTTAGGGAATAGATTTAATTTACTATCCAACACCTTCCCTAGTGTCCACGTGGACTGGAGTTGGAATAGGAAATTAAACTATTTACTATCCAGCACCCCAAAGCGCTATGCGTTGTAATGGTATGCGTAGTAAAACCTGCGTTGTAACAGCAAGCGTGGTAAAAGCATGCGTTGTAACGTCATACATCCCTCTTGCTGGCACCCCTAAAGTCCACCTAGCACAGATTAAATCTGTTCTCAACCTAGCTACCAGACTTATTCCTGACTGTAAAAGATTTGACCACATTTCTCCTGTCCTCAAAAACCTAAACTGACTTCCAATTGAAAGACAATCCACCTACAAGATTGCTTGTATGACACACAAAGCTCTTCACCAAAACAAACCCTCTTACCTTTCAAGTAAACTGCAAAAAGCAGGGTGCTCCAGGTCCCTGAGGAGGACTAACTCCCTTGTCCAGTTTCCTCCTCTCCTAGACTAAAATGTAAAAAGACACAATCACGTGCATTCTCTGGTAATGCTCCTACGATTTGGAATTCTCTCCCCAAAAGATCTTTGCTGCAACCCCTCTTACCCTCTCTTCAAAAAAAGACTCAAAGTACTTCTCCTCAACAAATATTGGTGTTCTTAATGTTACTCACTTTAACCCTGCTAATTTCCTCTCTGCTGAGGTTCTTTGGTTTTCGACTCTGTTCGTATTCGGTCACCATTTTGTTTCCCGTCGCCATTTTATGTTGCCTTCACTCAGGCAGCACGGCGAAGTGAGTGTTTTTGCCTTTTCCAGCTGCTACGTGTCTCTTCTGTTAAAAAATAACCCTTTGCTCTTGTTTACGAAACCTATGTCAGGGTCTGGCGAGTCAACTAATCCATGTCTAGGCTGATTGATCCCTGTTTCGACTGACTGTTTGGCTCTCACTATTCTTCTCTTACTTTATCTTATCCGACTGCCCTTCGCTATTCTCTCCTTGTATTCTCTTGTTACACAACTATCCTTTGAGGCACACAAATACGTCCTGCCATCTGCAAGTTGGATTGTAGGCACTAGCGTTGATTAACTTGTGGGGAGGGGTGATACACAGGGTTTGAGCAAAGGGTGTATTTGGGACATTCGATAGCTTGTTTTGCAACTTTTCCTATTGGCTAACCTTGTATGTATTGGGAGTATACGTTGTAAATATGTGTGCTATAAAAGATTGTGCACCACGGAATAAAGTGTCAGTCTCCTGAGAACCTACTCTGTACTTCTGGGACAACTGAGCTTCGCTGCTGCTAATAGTGTCTCGTGTCTCTGTCCGACAAGGCAGGTGAACTCAGAGATTTCAGGCGTGCCCTGCGCTACCAGGCCCATAAGGCCCCGTTCTTCAACTGGCGCCCAATGTGGGGCGGCTTCAGTGGTAGCGGTTCAGCCCGAGGGTCTTGAGGGGCCTCACAAGAAAATTTGCGAACCGCGTCAAGCGACCCCTGTATGTCGAAGTGGACCGAAGGTCTTTTACAGCGCGGCTACTGCTTTCCGATGGCTGCTGACGACTGCAGCGCCGACTGCCGACCTACCTTGGCCCCTTTGATGACGATTGTTATTGCAAGACGATAGACGGACCTCTGTAGGCGTGAGAGAACACTTAGTTAAGTATTCGTGGGTAGTGCCGACTTCATTGTTTTGTTTTATGAGTTTGTTATTCGACCATTGCAATAGCCGAAGCCAAGGGGTGAGTACGTTTGTGCTGTGTATTATGCTTTAACCCTTGATGTTTGTAAACAGACCAGTGAATTAAAGATGCCTGGTCTTAGCAAGTTTAGGAAGCTTTTTTGTCTTGGTTACAATAGGGATTCCTGGCTGGAGGACTCTTGTCCAATTCCCCCGGTTGGAACTCCCACTTATGAGCTCTACTCGAAACATGGTGTTGGCCCCATTGCCTTTAACGAGGCATGGATCCGATACACGAAGAAAGATGGTGTTCTGCAGTGGCCACAAAATGGTAGCTTGGAGCCTGACATATTAGATAATTTAGAAGCAATTTTGTTTAAGATGAAAAGCCCAGCCGGCAATGTTTGACTCTTTCCGCCTCTGGCGAAAGGAAGCCAAACAGAGAGAAATTAAGCAGGCAAAAAGAGATAAGAAGGAGTGCCGACTTCATTGTTTTGTTTTATGAGTTTGTTATTCGACCATTGCAATAGCCGAAGTCAAGGGGTGAGTACGTTTGTGCTGTGTAATATGCTTTAACCCTTGACGATTATACAGGCTGCCCAACAGTTTAAAGATAATGAGATTGATCAAGCGGTAGAGGTCTCGGAAAGACAGCATCGTATGGCAATAGATAGATGTTACCCTGTGTTGCCTACTTCTCAGAGTAACGATCTTGACGAAGATCCCTTAATGTCCCATTTGTTGAGATTGCCTCCAACCTATGTACAATGTGCTAATGCACCATCATTGTTGCCGCTTGTCCAGCCACCTGTCGTTCTGCTAATGGTCCAGGCTCTTCCACAATTGCCTCTATTGCCACCCCGCCTCCTTTTCCATCGACTCCTGCCCCTCAGACTCCTGTATCTCAGTCTTCTTTACCCCTGGTTCCTTCTGTAACTATCAGCTCTGCTCCTGCTTCGCTTAGTGCCTTGTCTCCCGTTCTACTGTCAGATTCTCCCACAGTTCGTAGACGATTGGTCGATACTGTTTCTGGCCTTTTCTCTCCTCTCTTTGGGTCTTTTAACATGACTCCTGCTCTTTCCCGAAGGCAATCACGTAGTCAACTCCCAGGTCCCGATGAGCGAATTGTGTTGGACTCTCTTGCTTGCAAATAGATCATGAGTGGTCCACAATATAGTGTGCACGATATCATGAGCACCTTTTACCAGTGGGATGCGCCTACGCAGAGATATGCTTTTAATGGTATGTGTGACACTCTTGTCAAAGGACGGAAGGATATGGATTTGGGTTTAGCTCCCCAGGGACTGTTAGACGTACAGGCTGAATTCGATAAAGGACTTATTGTAGGTCCTAAGGTTGAAGACGCCGTAAGAACGCTTGTCTCTTTCAGGTCTTTATTTTCTTCTCTGGCTATTCTTGAATTTGATCCTGCAGTTGAACAGAAAGTGAAACATTATCCTATGAGGGAAGTTCCTCCAGTATGGAGAGAAGAGGTTCCACAGGCAGGCAATATTCTGCGTGTTCCTGCTCATTTTCAGCGTATATGGGTACATGTCCCCTGGAAACGATCTGAAGTTTTGGCGCTTAAACAGTCTTTGCCGGACCCTCGTAAAAATCCTGCTGGGTATTATAAAGAGCTGTCCCAGACTGTTGATGCGTGTATCATGAATTTGGCTGATATTGATATGCTGATGGGAAATGTAGTTCCACAAGCATTATGCGCTCGGATTCGTAGGGAGGACCATGACCAAGCTTTAGGTGGTAATTGGGCTGCTGTAACTGCCGCGGATGCAGCACATGTCGGTGGTGCTAAACCTGATGATTTAATTGCGCAGCTTCCTGGTAGGAATATTACCTTAATGAAAACGATGATGCCTGCCTTACGTGTTAACTGGGATAAGTTAGCTGCTTGTAAGCAGAAGAAAGATGAGAGTGTCTCCGATTTCTTTACTTGTTTCGAGGAGACGTTCATCGACCACAGTGGTCAAGATATGAGTACTTAGGGTGGACAGCGATTATTCGTGGATAAATTTGAATTGAATTTACTTCCAGAATTATCGCATAAATTGAAAGACTCTAAAAGTTTGGGGGCTGTTTCTTCATCTGCCCAGATATTAGCCACTGCTCAGTATTATGAGAATAGGGATAAGGAGGAGATGGATAAACTCGAGAAAAAGACTAGAGAATTAAAGACGAAGGATCTTTTGCAACAGGCTCATCCCCCTCATTCTGCTCAGTGCCAATTTCAACAGCCTCCTCAAATTCAGGGATTGTTACAGAAATCTGAACCCTTTGTTCCATGGCTTCCACTGGGTCCTAATCAATGCGCCTATTGTAGGGAGGAAGGTCACTTTAAGAATAATTGTCCGGTTTTATTGCAGCGTGCTGGTGGTACGCCTGGGCCGCGAGGACGAGGTGGTTTTCAGTCAGCACCTAGGGGTAGAGGACAAGGTGCGTTGTCCCAGGGGCAGCATTCCTTTCCCCCTCAGAATTCTATGAATTATTTTGATCAGCAAAATACTCAGTCTGCGCAATATTATAATGATGACTATTGTGTTGAAAGTGAGAATCAGGATTTTCACACTAGCTAGGAAAGCCATGGACAAAGCAAGGGAGTCGCATCAGTTCCAGTGGATCAGAATGGGCCTTATGTTGAAGTTGTTGCATTGGGTGTTTCAGAGCCATTTCTTTTGGATACTGGTGCAATGAGAAGTTCTATCATTCACTCTAAACTCCCTGGGGCACCTTTATCTGGCTTAACAAATGTTTCTGTAGGATTCTCTGGCGCCCCAGTTCATAACCCGGTCTCTTGTCCTTTGCCTATCTCAATTGGTCCTTATGATTTGGAGGCTCCTCTCATTTTAACGACTGGTTGTGGTGAGAATTTGCTGGGTTTTGACTTGTTGAAACATCTTCATGCAACATTGTATTGTTCCCCTACTGGTGTACATCTTACCTTAGGTGCAAAACTGACTTCTCCTATGTATTTGTCTAAGGATCAACTCCCACCTGAATTGCGTTCTCTTCCTGCTACGCTTTGGGCTACAGGTCCGAATGATGTTGGTTTGCTTCAAATTCCACCTTATGTGGTTACTGTCAAGCCTAATGTTAAATTACCACGCATTCCTCAGTATAAAATTTCCAGTGATGGTGAAAGAGCTCTGTTGGCTACCATCTATGATTTAGTTCAGAATGGTGTAGTTGAAGAAACGAGAGGGAATGTTTGCAATAGTCCTGTTTTACCTGTTCTTAAACGCACTGATTCTTCTCAGCCTCCTGTATATCATTTTGTTATTGATCTTCGGGAGGTCAACAAGATTGTTGTACCCCAGTTTCCTGTCGTCCCGGATATCACTGCCTTGCTTACAATGATACCTGCTTCAGCTGCCTGGTTCTCAGTTATTGACCTCAAAAACGCTTTCTTCAGCATTCCTATTGCTGAGGAGAGTAGGGATATTTTTGGTTTCTCTCTCGGAGGCCGAAGCTTCCGCTTCAAGCGTGCACCTCATAGCTATTGTGAGAGTCCCTTCATTTATAGTCAGGCTTTGAAATCTCAGCTGGATGCTTTCACTTTGCCCCCACGTGCCACTCTTATTCAGTATGTGGATGATTTGTTGGTTGCTGCTGATTCAGAGGATATTTGTAAGGATGTGACTGTTTCGTTGTTGCGTCATTTGTCTGACCTGCATCACAAGGTGTCACCCTCTAAGCTACCATATTGCCGCCAAGATGTTACCTACTTAGGTCATCTCTTGTCGAAGGAGGGAAGGCGATTGACCCCAGAACGTATTCAAGCAATCGCGCAAATGTCTGTACCATCCACACAAAGGGAGGGGCATGCCTTTCTGGGCATTACCTCTTATTGTAGACAGTGGATTCCAAATTTTTCTTTGTTGGCTAAAACTCTGTTGGCACTTACTCTGAAAGACACACCCCAACCTCTTCCTTGGACTGATGAATGTCAGAAGGGTTTTTCTGACTTACGTACTGCCGTGTGCTCTGCTCCTGTGTTAGGTACTCTGGATTATAATAAGCCTTTCACACTCTACGTCCATGAAAGAGAAGGTTGTGCGTTGTCAGTTTTAACGCAACAATTTGGAGACAAACAGCGGCCATGTGCCTATTTTTCGGCTACATTGGATCCGGTAGCCAAGGCATTGCCTAGTTGTCTCAAAGCTACAGCAGCAGCAGCGATTTCCATTCGTCAATCTGCTGGCTTGGTACTGGATAACACTCTTGTTGTTATGGTACCACATGCAGTGGATACTCTTTTGAACAGAACGAAAACAGAACACCTCACGAGGGCCCGCTTGTCTGGATACGAGCTGGCTCTTGGCTAGTCATATACACATCAAACGGTCAATCATTTTCGGTCAAAGCGGCTACCCTCTGGAATTCCCTCCCATTCACTCTCGGGGATACCAGAGATCTTAGCAGCTTTAAAAAGCTCCTCAAAACTCACCTCTTTAATAAAGCTTAGTAAAAATGTTATGTTATGCTGTTTTTCTCTTGACTTCTTTGTGGTTATGCTCCGCGCCAGGATACTCAAGAGTAGTTGTGCGCGTAATAAATACCCATATACAATAACATAACAACATAACATCAAGCGATGTAATACTTTGAATCCAGCAACACTGTTACCCAGTCTAGAAGAGAAAGACACCAAAGAACAACATGATTGTTTTCTCCGTACAGAGGAGGAAACAAAAGGCAGAATAGACTTGAAGGATGCACCACTCGTGGACCCGGACGGGATCCTATGGGTGGATGGGTCTTGTTTCAAACTTTCTAATGGCGAGACGACTTCAGCCTATGCTGTTACCACTTTGTATACGGTAGTGGAGACAGCACATATTAGACAGAATTCAGCCCAAGCAGCTGAGCTAATTGCCGTGACAAGAGCGTGTGTTGGCTAAGGGAAAGAGAGTGACTCTTTACACCGATAGCCAATACACCTTTGCCGTGGCTCATAGCTTTGGTCATTTGTGGAAGGAAAGAGGATTATTTACTTCCCATGGGACCAAGATACAGAATGGTCAGTTGTAACTGACCTTCTCGAATCACTTGCTTTGCCTACCCAGATAGCAATTGTGAAGTGTAGTGCACATAAAAGAATTACTGATGATGTGGGTAGAGGGAATGCTTTTGCAGACGAGGTAGCGAAAGAAACAGCGAGAGATGCTACAAGTCGCATGTATGTTGCAGGCCCTGCAAGATGGATCAGAGAAGGAGGAATGTGTGAAGACACAATAGAAAGTGTGAGAATGATTCAAGAAGAGGCTACAGAGAAGGAATTGAGTAAGTGGAGAGAAAGTACGGGAATGTTGGACGCGACAGGGTGTTGGACGGAATTGTCAGAACACCAGCGTTGTCTGTTACCAGATGCCTATGTACAGCCTGTAGTTACTATGACGCATGGTCCAGCCCACATCAGTGCGAAAGGGATATGCAAACTTCTGGCTCCAGTATGGCAGAATGAAGGAATACCTAAATGTGCGGAAAATGTGGTGAAACATTGTATTGTTTGTTTGATGCATAATCCAGGAAAGGGAATCCCAACTTCGGCAGGTCATTTTTCTCCCCCTACGTATCCTTTTGAGGTATTACAAATTGATTACATTCATATGGAACGTTGCAACAATCTTAAGTATGTTCTGGTGGTGGTGTTTGCCTTTTCCAGATGGATAGAGGCCTACCCCCTAAAGGATAATACTGCTTTGTCCACTGCCAAAGTCCTTTTGAAAGAATTCTTCCTGAGGTTTGGTTTGCCGCGAATTGTCTGGAGTGACAAGGGAAGTGAATTTGTAGGCCAAATTATGCAGAAGGTATGTGTGGGTCTTGGTATTAGGCAGAAATTCCATGCGGCAAACCACCGTCAGTCAGCAGGGTTGGTAGAGTGCTATAATGGTACTCTCAAGCTCAAACTGGTGATGATTCAGGCCAGCATGGGTCTTGCTTGTCCAGATGCTTTACTTTTGGCACTTCTATCTACGAGAACAACTGTACACTCTCGCTTGGGACTCAGCCTATACGAGGTTGTTTTTGGGTGCCCAGCTAATGTCTAGGGAGTCCCTCGACCTAAAAAGTACTCCGATATTCCGTATCCTATGTTGATTGACTACTTACATGACCTCACCACTAAATTGCGTGTTCTTCACCAACAGGTTCAAAACGCTTTGCCGGAGGCTTCTGCAGATCCAGGTCACTCCATTCAACTCGGAGATTGGGTCTGCCTGAAGAATTTTCAGAGAAAAAAGAATCTGGAAACTCGTTGGGGGCCGCCTCGGCAAGCTCTTCTGGTAACATGTACAGCAATAAAAGTCGCCGGAAAGAAAAATTGGATCCATGGTGTGCACTGCAAAAGGGTGCCTTTGCCTTTGCATTTTGACCAGTGGGTCCGTGGGGGTGTAGGTGATAGTGAGGACGTAAGGGTCCCTTGGTTTGTGCCTTTTAGTAGTGCACATCTGGATTGGACAAGGTCTGAGAAAGAAGACGACGATGTGTTACAAGAAGCTGTACCATCACATCTGCGGTTGAATACAACAAACCCAGAAACTTTGTTCCGAGATAAAACGGAATGTGATAAGACTCGATACAACCTAAGACCTAGACCAACGGAGGAAGAGAAGGGTGCCCCATGGATTAGCTGGGTGGACCCGGAGAGTATGGACAGAGGATTTGAAATAGGTTCAGATTGGCGTAGAACTGGAATGTGCCCCTGCTTGTGCGAGCCAGGTCCAGGTTCTATCGCCCAAAGCAGGAAGCCCATCACAGTGGTGATTGGTCTACCCTGCATTTTGGCTGGAAGGGGTTGTGTTGGACTTGGCCCTCTTGGCAGGGTCATCCCTGAACTTTTTGCCTTCCTCCAATACTCTCTCTGACCTGTTTTTGTTGGTTTAATGATTCTGGGCACTTTACCACTGCTGACCAGTGCTAAAGTGCATATGCTCTCCCAATGTAAAATGTAAATGTGATTGATTTCCATGATTGGTTCATTGGATTTACTGTCAGTCCCCAGTAAAGTGCACCAGGAGTGCCAGGGCTTGTAAATGCCAATGCTGCTAGTGGGCCTGCAGCGCTGGTTGCACCACCCACAGAAGCAGCCTGTTAAAATGTGACTAGGGTCTGCCATTGCAGAACCTGCGTGCAGTCTGGTACTGTCATGCTGGCTGGGCAAGTGCACACACTTGCCAGCCTCTAAACGTTCCCTTAACTTCATATTAGTCACCCCTATGGTAGGGCCAAGGGTAGGGTGCATTGTAAGTGTAAGGTAGGACATGCTCTGATGTGTGTGGTATGTCCTAATAGTGAATTACAGGCAAATTCGTTTTTCACTATTGTAAGGCTACCTGTTCTCTTAGGCCAGATGGGCTGCTGGAATTATTACACTCTATAATTCCAGCAGGCTCAGGGAACATGGTAGAAAATAAAATTTAGTATGCCTGAACTCAGAATAATAAAATACATCTTTTAGTAAAGTTTATTTTAATATCCTGTGTTTGCAAATGCTACTTTTAGAAAGCTAGCATTTGCTTGCCTAACCATTTCAGCCCGCCTCTGCTAGGATGTGTATCTGACTGGGATGTGTGAGTGACAGGGCTGGGGGATGACAGGTGGTGAATGCGAGGATTACACCTTGGTGGGAGGTGGGAGTGCCCCCTGGACTCTGAATAGGGCTGTGCTCTGCCACCACAATGCTGGCTCTGCCCCCTGGGGAGCGACTGATGACTCAGCCGGCACCTGGCCCAGGAAGGGCGAAGCACTGTCAACAAGGTATTCCTGGCTGCCACTGTCCACACAATGCTGGCTCCACCTCCTGTTAAGCGTCTGATGTGCCTGCCCCTCAAACTGAAAGCAGAAGACAGATTACACCCCAAAAAGTGCTTAGAGACTGAAAGAAGGTATGCAAAGGCCCCCCTGGCCTGAAAAGACAAAAGAAATGCTGTATAAAAGTAGGAGCCCTGCTCCGTGTAAATCAGAATCCTGTTTCCTACAACAAACCTCTGCTCGACTAGAAGGAGAAGAAGACGCTGAAAGGACTGGCTTGCTGATTGCCTTGCTGAGGAAGGAGAGGAAAAGACTTTAAAAAGACTTTGCATACTTTTTTTTTTTGAGAACCTTGTTGTAATACTTTATTCGATACATGTATCATAAAAGTACAAACATAGAAATACATAAAAAGGTATATCGAGTATTACAATTCCTTCTAAAAACATGACATCATTACAAACAGTTAAGAACTGTGGGGAAAATATCATAATTAAATTCATACTAAGAGGGGATCTGTGCAGGGATGGGACAACACCTTTGACCGAATAATCCAGGCGCTAGCCAAAAACTTAGCAACCCCACAGACAATGAACATAGAGGTAGTGTTAGTTAAAATAATGCGAAGAGCTGATCTATGGTCCCTATCTCCTAGCTCTCTACAGACTGGCTTCAACCACTTAACTCTAGCCTGCTTGTATGCTTTACATGCAAAAAAAAAGTGGCCTAGAGATTCTTCCGGACATGGGCAACCTGGGCACTTTAAATCATCTTCCCTCCTATCCTTCCACCCTTCCATAAATTTTTTGAGGGGAAGGATGCCATATCCTAATTTCAGGAACAAGGTTCTATCTCGAGGGATCTGGATGAAATCCAGAAATGGCTCTAACTTCCCAAGGAGCTTGTGTTAAAAAAATGTATTCGTTAAGGGACCCCAGTTTGGGTTATGCAAAACCTTGGCCTCTACCCACTCCCAGTATAATTTTTTTACTGTTTGTTTGGGTGGGGGGGATTGGGAGGCCCAGTAGCCACTCAGGCCTACCGTGTCCTCGTAAATTGCTGAATACCGAGGAGTCCTTCCCCAGCTCTGTGTGGGAAGAAGGCCTCACCTCACCCGGCAACGGCTCGGATATTGAGGCCCCACTCTGTCCGTCGGTACCTCCAGGAGTGTTCCTAAGCCGAAGGCCGAAGGCTGGAGGTACCGACGGACAGAGCGGGGCCTCAATATCCGAGCCGTTGCCAGGTGATGTGAGGCCTTCTTCCCACACAGAGCTGGGGAAGGACTCCTCGTTATTCAGCAATTTACGAGGACACAGTAGGGTGGCCAAGTTGGCCACACCATTTTTTTCAGAAATAGTTGTTCTTTCTGATCACTGATTTTTCTAGTTTCTTTTGACACTTACTAAGGTGTATTTTGCAGTAGCTATATTTCCAGCCTGGCCCTGAAGAATGCCGCTGAATCTCCACCAAAACGGCAGAAACATGTTGGCCTAATAATTTACAAGCATACTGTACAGTGATATTTTCACACTGTCATTACACTGTTTTTAAACCTGACGTCAAGGTAGATACCAATAAAAAAATATTTCTGCCCTGACCGTCATCTTAATCACCACTATACATATATTCTTTTTTGAGCACTGCACTCCATCAGCACCACTTGCGGTGAGGATAAATCTATCCTCTGAACGGTGGCCTAGTGATATTAAGCCACTACTTTTGGGCTTGGACACACAGACCCTGTTCAAGAGGTCCTAAATGACGATGCTCCGCCATATGGGTGGGCTGATAGGACTTATTTGAGTACCTGATGGTTCTTCACCACAAGTGGTAGTTGTTTACTGTATCTCTCTGGCAGCAGTTTTTCTTACCCAGCTTTTTAGACCTTCAAGTTTTCGTAGTTAGAGTATAGTTTGTCAGAGGTATTAGCTTGAATGGTCGGTAAACACAGTCCCCTAGACCCTCCTTTTGAAAGTTGTTTTTCCCGTGTTCACCGTTAACCCACGTCTTTGCAAAAGACATTAAAACGATCAAGCAGGTTTTGCAGGCCCTTGTGGGTTTTGCACATCAGGAGGGTGTCGTCAGCAAAGAGGAGTGTGGGTGTTTTCTCCCCGGCAAGGACAGGGGCATCCGCTGGGTCCTCCCTCAAATGGTCTACCACCCCATTTATAAAGAGGGAGAACAGTTTCGGGCCATCATACATCCCTGCCGCACCCCTCTACTGACTGGGACCCTCCTTGTCAATTGGCCCTGATTCCCCCATCGAATCCTTGCATATTTTCCTTCATGGAGTTTGATGATAAACTGCAACAACTAACTAGGGAACCCCATATCCAAGAGGACCTCCCAGAGTTTAACACGTGGGATGCACATCGAAAGCTGTTTTCAAGTCTATGAAAGCCATGTATAAACTACCCCTGGTAATAGACACTGACTTCCAATAGACTGCACAGAACCGAAACACCTGGTCCATGGCCCATACATTGCGCCTAAACCCCGCCTGGAAGTGGGTCAAGATGTCCTCTTCCATTAACCATATCTCTGTCCGGTTTATGATGACCCTGCCAACTACTTTTTGGATGGTATCAATTAGACTTATTGGTCTGTAGTTGGCAGGGTCCTCTCTGTCACCTTTCTTAAATATGGTAATGACCTCCGCACCATTCCAGGATTCAGGTACAGGGTGACCAGACTGAATTAGGTTAATTAAACTAGCTATGAGGTCTGCCCATAATTTGGGGTCATGCAATAGTAGGTCCCCCAGCAGGCCGTCTGGGCCAGCAGCCTTTCCCGGGATTATTTTTAGGATGGCGTCCTGAACTTCTCGAGCTGAAAAAGACTCTTCCTTAGTACCTAACTCCATAATGGGCTCACTCTCAATTGCCGTATCAGGGAATTTTAGGTGGCCCTCAAGGCTGACCTCACAATACAAATTTTAAAAATGGGAATACCATTGGTGCTCAGTTATGTAATTTAAAATCTGCTCTGCCCCTCTTCTATCAAAAGTGTTAATTAATTTCCAAAAAAGAATGGAATATTTTCCACAGGCTGCATCCTTAAGTTCCTGCCAGTGCTCCTCCTCCCAATCCTTCTTAGCTGCTGATATACTTCTATGGTAGTCTTGTCTAGCTGTTCTCACTGCTATGGGGTCCTTACTTTTTATGGCCAACGTAATAGCTTTCCTCTTGTTCCTGCAGTTTGCCGTGTACCAGGGATTACCCTTATTGGGTTTTAGATGTATCGAGGACGTCCCCTTAGGTTTTTTGTGAAAGAACTTTCCTATTTTATCTGTTAAGTTCTTGTACACAGCTGGTAAATTTGGTCCAGAAGAATGAGGGGCTGCTACAGCAACAGATGCCAAGCCACGAGTTTCAGCCAAAACTAGTTCTTTAATACTGTTAAGTTTCCCCTCTTCGCACCTAACTACATTCCACTTAAGCTTATGATTGCAGTTTGAGGGGATGACCTCTTTAGTGATCAACTCAGGCTTTCCACTTTTGCTAATCCCGTTTTCCCAATGGATTTCCATACATAATGGGTTGTGGGCACTATCTGTTGATTGCCTAACCTTCATATCGACTAGATTGACCCATGACTGAGTGTCCATAAGGATATAGTCAATCCGGGATGGGCAGCCTAGTCTATTACAGATCATTGCTCCATCACGATCGGAGACAGTTCGCCCGTTCAAGGCCCGTAGGTTATGTTCTAAAACCAGAGCATTTAACTGAATTGCTCTGGCAGTCCATTTCTTATTAGGGGCAAGCGCTAGGGATGGTATAATCTGTCTCCAATCCTCAGAATTAAAACCCAATATCTCCTCATCATCCAGGGGTTCAAAAGTACAGTTAAAATCCCCCCCCCCCACTAGTATTTTAGATCTTGGAGGGAGGGTTGATAACTTCCTATCTAGCAACTCTAGTGTGGGCGAAATTTGGCCACCCTGTAGGCCTCTAGCGTATACGCAAAAGAGTTCTAGTATGGTACTCCCGGATGGGCTTTTTATGGAAATATGCAGAATATCATTAGAATTTGTATTATGGGAAGTGGCAACACAGTTCAAATTTATCTTTACCCAGATATGCAGGCCACCAGAAGGACGGCCTTTCCCGGTCGTAACTGCGGGAATAAAGTAGGTTGAGTACCCATGTTTATATTGTGGCAGGGGACACCAAGTTTCTTGGAACATACAAATATGGAATGTATTTATAAAATCATTCCAATCAGGATTATCAAGGTTTTTTTTTAAACCTGCTATGTTCCAAGACAGGATATTAATGGAGGTGGGGGCTGCAGATAATTCCTTCGATTTGTTTGGTGTACTAAGTTCCTTTTCTCCTCTACCGTGGCTGGTGGAACCCATACTGGTTAGGCCATCCCTACTAATATTAGTACATACCCCCGGGGACACAGGCACCACTCTCTTACCAGATTGTTCAGGGGTCTGGATTGGGAGTCAGTCCACCCCCTCCAGTCCACTGTAACAATTGTAACAGGGGAATAGAGGATAGTTAAGCTGAGAGCCCATCCAATCCCCATTGAACTGTTGGCCACCCAAAATGGGTCTCCCTGCTCTTCTTCGTACTAAGTTCCAACCTTCCTCGTCATTCCCACCCCACTTATTGGAAATCTGGTGATTTGGATGCTCCAGCCTGTTCCTCCCTCTCCCACTAATGGAAGACCTTAACCAACTCCACCTATTGTCATGTTGCTCCGTAGACATATAAAAGTGTGACGGGGTTTGACCATAATCGTGGTGTTATTGTCACATGGGGGGTCAGAGCAAATGTGCTCCACCAAACGCGGATTCTCAAATGTGACAACAACACAATCTCCCTTTAGGATTTTCTTTTTCTCACCTACCCAGGGGGCTCTCTCCACCATGAGCATTCTATTGTTTATTCCGGGAGGCGAAGGATAGTTTCTGTCCAACCAATGACAAACTTTGTTTTTAAGTGCCCAGAATGGTTCAGAGGTAGCAGGGGCAAGTTCAGGGACGCCTGTCAAGACTATCACATATGGACAGGCGTCCGGTGGTAAACTGATGTTCCGGCGTGGATTTGGCTTCTCAGGGTGGGATAAGGAGGATTTGAGAGCTGTGGTAATAGAGTCAGTTGCACTCTGAGGGTTAATGGGTGCAACAGTAGTTGGCTGGTTGGTACAAACTTTTTTACCCCTAGGGATGGGTACTTTGGGAGGACAGGTCTTGGGGGAGGGATTGTCCCCTGCAGAATGCTTGTTGGAGTTGGGCGGAAGGCTACGAGGAGGAGGTGGTGCAGTGGGGGCCACATGGTCATGATTAGTTTCCTTGGGTTGTTGTACCCGGAGAAGGGCCTCAAGCTGGTGTTCAATGCCCTGCAGTCTAGTTTCCAGGGGCTAAAGTAGGGACTTGATAAGGTCAGATAAAGAGTTAAAAAATAAAGCATTCCTATCCTCTAAATCCACTGAAGATTCGTCACAAGTACTGTCATCCGGGATGCTAACCAAACTACTGTTAGAGATTGTATCATCTGGGATACCCATTGGCAGGGGGTGGGATATACGTTTAGCATTATCACTCCCTGCGTAGTCGTTGTCACCCAATTGGTCCCTCCCTACTTCGGTGGTGCCACTTGCACCTGCCATGCCTTCGTTATGTCCTGACATCTCTTGAGAGACTAGGTTGCCAGTATTAGCCTTGTGGGTTATTTGATTTGTTTTGGGAATTGCACCTTCCAAACTGCCCTTTTGGAATTGGTTGGTCTCATGATGAACTACAGCTGGTATCGATAATAGATTGTTAACCAGAAGGGGAGTCGAAGTTGGTGCAGTCACGGGTGGAGGGTCTAGGGGGGATAATTGGGTGCTGGTTGAAGTGTGGGGCCTGACATCTGACTGTATAGGATGGGGGTTAGAGCTACTTAGAGCTTTGGTCGGGGAGCACGCTCGGGCTATATTGCCTAATGAGGACCTTTTCGCTTGAGCGAGGTCCAACGAAACCCTCCTTTCCATAAGGATTATTCCCTGGTCAATTAAAGAATTAGTGCAAAGTATAAACTTATCCAAAGTACCTGTTAATTTTTTGGTTTTTGCACTTGCCGCAGTCTGGCTACGAGTTTCACGGGTAGACAGGATTTTTAACAAGAGAGACAGATTGCGGGGAGAAAAAATAAATAAATAAAGGTAGGATCGGATTAGAATCAAATACAAATATATTTAGCAGTACCTAAGCTTGGTAAATATCTCAGGGATAAGCCAGAATTAAAGCGCAAAGGGGTGATGGCATAAAAAATAATAATACCCGTACAGGGGCGATGGCAATAGACTAGCACTACAGCGGGATAAAATAAACAAATGAGAAAGAACAGGGGTCCGGGTCGAGTCCAGGCTCTACAGTCCTCGGAGGCCCTCAGAGGGCCCGCCCTTTGTCCGGGCTTCGTCCCGGGTTGCGTCCCGCACACGCGTCCCGCTAACGCGCGATGAGTCCACCTAAATACAGGAAACAGGCTGAAGGGGAGGAGACCCGGGAAGAGGCGGCAGGTGTGCGGGATGTGGAAAACGCACTGCCTGGTGGGCCTCGCAGTCCTGGTCTCCTACTGCTCACCAAAGTTCCAACACTCAATCACAGTCCCGGCAAATACAGGTCTCCTCCAACACGAAAGTGACAGGCAGCAGAATCCAAAAACCGACTGCGAGCGGCTCCCGCGGAGCCGGGGCTGCGAGTCGTGTTTTAAAGGGCCAGGTAGCAGGATGGACAGAGGGGAGGAGACCCGGGAAGAGGCGGCAGGTGTGCGGGATGTGGAAAACGCACTGCATGGTGGGCCTCGCAGTACTGGTCTCCTACTGCTCACCAAAGTTCCAACACTCGATCACAGTCCCGGCAAATACAGGTCTCCTCCAACACGAAAGTGACAGGAAGCAGAATCCAAAAACCGACTGCGAGTGGCTCCCGCGGAGCTGGGGCCATGAGTCGTGTTTTAAAGGGCCAGGTAGCAGGATGGACAGAGGGGAGGAGACCCGGGAAGAGGCGGCAGGTGTGTGGGATGTGGAAAACACACTGCCTGGTGGGCCTCGCAGTCCCGGTCTCCTACTGCTCACCAAAGTTCCAACACTCGATCACAGTCCCGGCAAATACAGGTCTCCTCCAACATGAAAGTAACAGGCAGCAGAATCCAAAAACCGACTGCGAGCGGCAGACTTTTGCTTTGAAACATTCTTCAAGGGCTAGTCTGAGCTTGCCCCCTGAACTGAACCCCAGGACCAGTGGGTTTAAGGTGACTTCACCCGTTTCTCTTCAAGCCGTGTGTGCCTCCCGCCGGAGCTGAGTTTGCGCCCCCATCGCCCCCTCCTAGGGCTGTGGCACTCGGGAGCTCGCCTGCCATTTACCCGTGCGAGCCTCGCTCCTTGGAGTCGCTCTCTGCCCCCGGGTCAGGCTGCTTGTTCCTCTGCCCCTGCCTGCTACTGGAGCGCGCTGAAGCACTCCCTCGCCCCTCCCGCCGGAATTCCTCCGTGGCCGGTGATCCTGCCGAGACAGCCGCCCGCACTTTGAAACGTGTCCGGCTGTCCCCGCTCGCCGACCCTGAGACAGTACAAGCCGCGCCGCCCCTCTGTGGAGAGACCCCAGTCCAGCCGGTACTGAGGTTGTGTGTACACCCCCGCTGCAAGTGGAAACCCGAAGTCACCACCAAGAACCGAGTCGCACTGCCCGTGCACGACTCGGCCTAAGGAGAGAAGAGAACTAAGATCCTAAGGTACGTCGCTAGCACAACGGGCTCGGGGCTCGCAACGTTTTATTTCCCCGTGATCTGACTGTGCGCACCGGATTGCCTTGAAAGAAACCATACACTTTTACAAGTACGCCCTGTATTGCCTGAGTGCGCTGGGAACTCGGAGCTGTGCGCGCCGTAGATTTCACCAGTACGCTGCAATCCCCCCGCAGTACGAGCCGCACAAGCTGGGTCCGGCTCGTACCATTGTGTTGCATTTGCTGACGCTGTACGTCGCGTACCCCGTCTCACGCGAGATACGTGAGTGTTGGTAGGGTCCCGGTGTACTCTTCTCACGCGAGATGCGTGAGACTTAGTAGGGGTAGCCGATTCCACCCGTTCTAAGCGCACGGAAGCGCTCCGAAGCGTCCAGCAGGCCTAGGACTGGCCTAAAAGCACAGAAGGAGCACTGGTGAGAGGAGTACCACGTAAATTAAACCAAATAAGAACTGCTTTTGAACTAAACTAGAAACCAGAGTGAAGGAACAGCCTGCAATATTAAGAGAACTATCGTGGAAGGCATTTGAAGTGAAAAGAAACCCATATTTGAACTGTAACAGAAGTAAAGCTTGCCTATTTACAACCTGTGGCCCAAAAAAACGTTATTGGTCTTGTGATAAGTCTGATCTGCTTATATATATATATTTTTACATAAAGGAACGTATTTTTATATATTCACAGCCTGGTGTCCATTTGTGGGGGGATTGGTACCTTTTACTGTGTGTGTTATTACAAATGCTTAACTCCATAACGCCTGAAGAATAGCCTTGGCTGCTCATGCCATGCACCTAGAGGGTGAGCAAGGGTAATTCTAAGGGGTCATCCTTCGCCCTGCCTTAGAGGAGAGGGTCCCTGCTTGTCACAAGTGAATACTTGTGCCAACCAGAGACCCCCAATTCTAACATTGGACGCAGCGGTGAGGATTTGTGAATTTGCATTTGTAGTTTACATACAGTGAATTATTGATCACCACATAGTGAGAGCAGACCTATAACGCAGCCACAGATTTCCATTTTTATAATTTTGCTGGGAGATCTCCATGTGTTTTAAAAAAACGTCATGCCTGGTTCGGTGAGGATGGAAAAAGCAGCAACCAGATGACTGTCGCCAGAGGAGCTGGCAGACAGGGCACATGCAATGGAGATGGCAAAGTTAGCTGGACAAATAGAATTGGAAAAGCAAAAATTGGCAATGGAAGCGCAAAAACGCCAAAGAGCTCACTACTTGAGGATGAGAGAACTTGATTTGGAGCTTGAAGCCTGGAGGGCTTCAGCCCAACATCCAGAGATGTGTGTAGCTCACAGATTGAGCTTTGCGGAGTTGGAGGTGGAGTCCAGCTCAGCTGGTGGCAGCAACATTCAGATATCTAGTGCTGACAGCATAGTGCGTGCACATAGAGATATGGCACCTGACTTGGAGGGGGTTAACTTACACCAGGAGGTTCAAGAGCATGAGGTAGCTCCAGTAGTGTGCAGTGTCCCTGAAGGGAATTGGGTAGCTGGCGTTGGAGTTCATGGTCCTAGTGATGGGAGGGATTCCCCCATGGTTGAGGTCCTGGTGGGTGAGTGTAAAGACCGCCCAGAAGAGTGTGGGTTGTGTGACAGAGACAGTCCGCTACTGTCTGGCCAGTCTCAGAAGAATGGTGTGGAGTATGTGTGTGAGGCACTGGATGGAGAGGTGTGGGAGAGCATACTTTAAGTCCCAGTTATCCAGAGCTATGCCAACACCTGTTTGAGAGTGAGTTCTCTGACCCCAGGGAGTTCACATTGGAGGCAGACCTTGTGGTGGATTCCAGAGGGTCTGGAGAGGCAGTGGGGTGTGATCCTGTGGGGAGTGGCTCAGGTATCTTCCAGCCCAGAGTGGTTGAATTTGCACAGAATAGCCTAGCTAGGTCCTGTAGTAGTCAGAGGGGTGTAGGGCCTCACGCCCTGTCCTTAAGGGGAAGGAGTGGGAATGGGTTTTTCCCGGTAGTGCCCAACCTCAGTCTCAGAGCCTGTGGAAACCATTTGAAGTGAAAAGAAACCCATACTTGAACTGTAACAGAAGAAAAGCTTGCCTATTTACAACCTGTGGCTCAACAAAAACGTTATTGGCCTTGTGATAAGTCTGATCTGCTTATATATTTATATATATATTTTTACATAAAGGAACGTATTTTCATATATTCACAGCCTGGTGTCCATTTGTGGGGGGATTGGTACCTTTTACTGTGTGTGTTATTACAAATGCTTAACTCCATACCGCCTGAAGAATAGCCTTGGCTGCTCACACCACGCACCTAGAGGGTGAACAAGGGTAATTCTAAGGGGTCATCCTTCGCCCTGACTTAAAGGAGAGGGTCCCTGCTTGTCACAAGTGAATACTTGCGCCAACCAGAGACCCCCAATTCTAACATCGCCATTTTGTGTTGCCCTCACTCAGGCAGCGCGGCGAACGGAGTGTTTTTGCGTTTTCCAGTTGCTACGTGTCTCTCTTGTAAAAAAATAACACTTTGCTCTTGTTTACGAAACCGATGTCAGGGTCTGGCCGAGTCAACTAATCCAAGTCTAGGCTGATTGATCCCTGTTTCGACTGACTGTTTGGCTCTCACTATTCTTCTCTTACTTTATCTTATCCGACTGGCCTTCGCTATTCTCTCCTTGTATTCTCTTGTTACACAACTATCCTTTGAGGCACACAAATACGTCCTGCCATCTGCAAGTTGGATTGTAGGCACTAGCGTTGATTAACTTGTGGGGAGGGGTGATACACAGGGTTTGAGAGAAGGGCGTATTTGGGACATTCAATAGCTTGTTTTGCAACTTTTCCTATTGGCTAGCCTTGTATGTATTGGGAGTATACGTTGTAAATATGTGTGCTATAAAAGATTGTGCGCCACGGAATAAAGTGGCAGTCTCCTGAGAACCTACTCTGTACTTCTGGGACAACTGTGCTTAGCTGCTGCTAATAAACCTGGTTTTCTATGCCTAACAGAGTGTCTCGTGTCTCTGTCCGACAAGGCACGTGATCTGGGAGATTTCAGGCGTGCCCTGCGCCACCAGACCCATAAGGCCAGGTTATTCACTACTCTGATTCATACTTTTACCCAACCCCTCTCCCTCTTTCCATATTCTCACTCTCCTTCTCTACACCCCCTTATCTCTCTCTAATTTCAACTCCTATTGTCCCTTTAATTATCCCTTTGTTTCTTTTCCCCTTCACTCATTATAGCAATGTTTTATCTTTTGTGAATTTTTCTGCACATTGTCCATTGTATATTGTATCTTAATATGTTTACCTACCTTGTAAAGCGCTCTGATACTTTTGGGTCCAGCAGCGCTATAGAAAACCTTTAAAATAAATAAATAAATAAATACAAACGTCTTAATGCATTTTGAGAGATGTAGTTTTTGCTATTTTAACTTTTTTCTTTTTCAATTAAAACTTTATTGCCCCATTTGTTTTATTCTATTTTAAACTCTAATGCCGTAGTATTGTTTCTGCATAATGAAATACAGATGTTCTAATCCCTCCAGTGGGGTTTCATAACACATTCTCCCATTATTTCTCCACATTTATCACAGAAAGCGCTGATGATTTCTCCCTATTACCCTGTAGTGGGTAAATGACATCATTATTTTCTTAAAGAATTTCTGTTTACCTCTCTTCCTCCTGCATTAGAGTGACAAACATCTTAGGGCAATTTCTTACAATAGTTCCAGAGAAGCTTTTACAAATGAATATATAATTCCTCTGATTGGTTTAACCCATACGGGGGTGATGTTCGTAAATTCAGAATGTGGCGGGATTCTTTCTGTCGCAACAGTTTTTCTCTGTCTCCACCTCTCATTTTTAGCCACTGTTTCAATTCCAAAGAATTTAAGCTGTTTCCAGCCATTTTTATGACACTCTTCTATGTGTTTCGCCACAGCATTTGTTCCGTCCTGATGTACCGTAGCTTGGATGTGCTCCATTATCCGCTTCTTAAGTTCACATACAGTACTACCCACATATCTCAGGGGGCATGGGCATTCCACCACATATATCACATATTGCGTTTTACAAGTGAATAGTTCTTGAATTTCCCATATCTTTACAATTTGGCACGCTTTGCATGCATAACATTTCACGAATCCCGTTGTTTTGAGCCATATTTCCTCTTTTTTTGTTTTTCTGAAATGGCTGTCGATTAATTGATCTTTCAAATTTTTGGCCCTTCTATAGGTAATTGTTGGATGTTGGATGTTGTCCCATGATTTTCCTTGTTGTCTCATCCAACTGTAGAATTTTCCAATTTTGTTTTAAAATGTTTGCGATTTCCCTACTTTCATTGGAGTAATCCAATATTAATCTCACTGGTTCTGACTCTTTTGTTGATTCTTTATGTTTCTTTGTCAGACATTCATCTCTTGTCTTCTCATTTGCTTGTTTCCAGCTTTTCCTTATTGTGCCATTGTTATATTTCCTCCTTCTGAATCTTTCGGAAGTACAAGAACTATGTTTTAACCATTCATCTTCTTCGCTGCAAATGTGCTGAGTCATCAAGACACCTCTAATGAATTATTACATGAGTGGGGAGATTTCATTCTCAACTCATTGTTAGGATTAATTGCGATCTTGGTGAAGCACATTAAAATAGGGCTGGCAAAAATACAAGAACAGCTGCATGAAGCGGAAAAAGAGATAACAACAGAAATTATCAAATTTAAGGAGTTACAAACTCAAGTGGAGAAACATGGAGACATCAGGAATTGTCAGTGCTACAACTGCTGTGAATGTCAGAACTCCCCACACGTAAGTCACTTACTTGACCCTTTCTTTTCCAATTAGTGCGTGCTGGAAGTGGAGTTCCCGCTTCCGGTGTTGTGGTCTGATCATTTCCTGATCTCTTTCACGATAAAGCTGCCCTTGTCTAAGACGCAGGAGAAAGCTAAGATCGGTATAAAATTTAGGAAGTGGGCAGGTTTTTCTCAGGGGAATTTAAATCAGGCCTTTTTGAGGGGTTGACCACCTTGTGGCTTGGATGCAAACCTGGCTTGCAAAGCCCTTTAGAGACTTATAATTGGTGCACCTGATTGCACCGCACCATGGTCACAAAAAATGTCTAATAAAAGACTCAAATCAGCTCCCTGGTTCAGTGGGGTGTTAAGATGTGCTAAGTCAGCATGTAAATGCCTAGAAAGGCGCTGGAGGAAAAGGAATATAAAATCTGCCTAAAGAACTATCATGCGCTTATTAGAAAGGTTAAGGCAGCCTATTTTAAGTAGAGGATCGAAACAGCGGAGAATTCAACCAAGGAGCTTTTTAAGGTTTTTAAAGAAATATCTTCCCTGGCATCTATTGCACCACCCATTGCAGGCTCTGAGGAATCCTACAATCGAGTCGCCGAATACTTTGTGGAGAAGGTAGAGAAAATATACTATTCCTTTCCTATACCACTCATGATGGCAATAGGGTGGAGGTGAAACCTGTTGATGTTCTGGAAATACAGGGTCTTTATGAATTCTCAGTGCTCTCCCCTGACACTCTTAAACAGATAGCCATCAGCATCAAGTCGGGCTCACCATGGGACCCGGCTACCACTAAGGTGCTCGGAGGGAGTATTGACATACTCGAGCCATTCATGAGACATCTTTTAGAGCTGTCTTTTAGCTCAGGAGTGATCCCAAAAACATGGAAGGAGGCAGTCGTTCTCCCTCTACAAAAAAAACTCACATTAGTGTAGATCAGCTTGACTAATTAAGACCTATTTCCTTGCTCCCTCATTTTGCGAAGGTTGCAGAGAAGGATGTTAATTCACAATTTACAGCACATATCTGTAAAAATAACCTTCTCCATCCAACTCAGTCAGGCTTTCAGGCCCTTCATTCCACCGCATCTGCCCTATTATTTTTGATTGAGACCATTTGTGAATATGTGGACGAAGGACAGATGGAGGCCTTAATTCTTTTAGATTTAAGTGCTACCTTCGATACTGTTGCCCATCATACCCTGCTGTGAGACCTCGAGAGAGAAGGTGTGGTAGGTGGAGCCCTGAAGTGGATGGAATCCTTTCTGTCTGAGGGCAGCTTCCAAGTCATGCAGGGTACTCATTACTCCAGGAACATCAAGCTGTCACAGGGGGTGCCTCAGGGTCCTACTCTGAGCCTGACATTGGTTAATCTTTATGTCGCCCCTTGGCTAAAATTTAGGATAGATTTTGGATTACAACCCTGTCTTATGCTGATGACACCCAGCTGGTGGTCTCCTTCACCCAAGCACAGGCTGGGGCTGCCGCCAATTTTGTGTCCTGCCTTGAAGAACTGGCTGTGTGGATGGCAAACAACTGCCTGAAATTGAATGGAAGCAAGACCGAGGTGCTGGTGATAGGGCGGGTGCCATCTGTGTGGTCATCGGCAAGGTGGCCCCAGACTCTGGGTCCCACTCCCACACCTTGTGAACAAGCTAGGGAGAGAGTACAGTTTAACACCCTGTGCGTTAGTCACCGGATTTTACAAAGGAAGGGGCGCTCGTACCTGCATGACTTTTTACTTCCCTATGCACCAACCAGACACTTCAGATCTGATGGGACAGGAAAGGTGTTTGTTCCCAAAATCAAGAGATCCAGGATGGGTGGCCGCTCCTTTCACTATCTGGCTGCACAGCTGTGGAACACACTTCCTCAGAGTCTCTGGTTGGAGTGCTCTGAGTCTACTTTTTGAAAAGGTTTGCAGACCCACTTGTTTCCTGCTGCATAATTTACAATTTTAGGTTTCTAACTGTAGGCCCAATGTTGTTGCTGAATTTGCTAATATCATAGCGCGGGTACACACTGGTCCAGTGTAACCAGGCGCTCTACAAATGCAATTATTATTATTAATATTATTATATATATATACACGGTAGTAATCTAACTACACATGATCTAAGATGATTCACATAGTTTTATAATCGATATACCCATCACTCACGTGTGAGACCACACAAGCCCCCGATATAACCTATATCCGGGGTGACATGCCGATACACGGCAATACAACGTCAAACTCCACTTACACCACTCTTGGGAAGGCAAATATTAGTAAGTTGATAATCTTACTTTGTTTTTCTGGTATTGTTTCCCCATTCAAAGATGGCCCCCGAATATGACTTGTTAATGCAGTCCGTCTTTTATGTTTGACGATTACAAACGCAATATGTATGGCTAATCTGTGAAGTGTAATTGACACAGAGAAAGGCTTGAAGCCGAAACGCGTCTGTTTACTCTGCTTGAATAAACACAAGTGCAAGCATCAGTTCGTGTACGAGTGCTGTTTTCCTGTTAAACCACAAGGAATTGGAGCTGGATATATTTACGGGAACCCACTACCGCAGACTGCACCCACCCGCGAGTGCCCCGATATACCAGTGGGGCTGGGAGCTTCAATCGAAAGACAGGCACCACCGCAATCGCAACGCGCCACGAGAACACACAAAGGAAAAGGGATTATTGAGCCGGAATTGGAGGAAACCGATCCCATCCGCCCTAAGAGACCTGAAGCAAGTCTCTTCCCGAGGTGAGCGCGCGTTAAAAGAATACGCTTGAGCGACAGCGATAGGCGGCAGGGTGACAGTACACTATAACTGATGCACATGCACTTGACAAACAGAGTAATAAACGACAAATCCATTCGGGATATGTATTGTGAAAACACGCGCAGAGACGCAGCCAAGGGCATGTTTAAGAAACAGGATGCAGTAGTGGCAGGAACGAGTACACAGCCGCCACGACAACACACAAAGCTAGAGGAACTTCTGACGAAGTTAGAGAGACTATATGAGCGCGAGGTGCGCAAGTGGTGGGAAGCAACAGGCCTGCAAAGTTATATCGACGACAAGAGGGTGCCTAGAGGTCTCCGGGTGTATACCATTCCATCGTATGAAAACCCGGATCCTCAGCTCCTAACAGATTGGGCAGAACATCCAGCAAATTACTGCAAAGGGACATTACGCATACTAGTCCGTTATGCCTGGAGCTACCGCGAGAAGGCATTAGCGGAGATTGAGGCATTGGAAGGAGACTTGTTAAAGGAGGAGGCGGCCGATAAAATTACAGCACTGAAGGATCAAATGAAAACGAGATTAACCAAGTACGAAGAAAAAATCAAAACAAGAAAAATATATCAGAGACGAAAACGATTATTTACAAGGCAGAGTACTAACCTTTGCAAAAAAGTACGACTCACCCAGAAAGGAGGTGTATCACAGGAAAGCTTTAGGTGTAGTCTCACCTGAAATTACATCAGAATCTGATGTAACTGACCGCCAAAAGAAATCTGCGCCTAGAAGATCAAAGGGCGAACAATCAGCCCCAACTCCCCATTTTCAGGACGAGTTCAAAGTAATACGTCAATCAGGGTTGCGGGGGGCAAAGTGAAGCCACCAGAAAGTCAAACCGCAGGACCCGCAGGGCAGGCGGCGGGAGGAGGAGGTCAAAGCCAGCCCAGGAGGAACAAAAAGAGAAACAACAGATATTAGAAACAACGGACGATCTAACTGTGGTGAATCTAACATCAAGACCATTGACTGAAGAAAAATTGTTACGCCTGGGCTTAACCTTCTGCCCCAATAATAGAACTGAATACATCCAAACAAGGATTGACCTACACGGATTTGTAAGAAAATTAAAGCTGCATAAATATCACAAAACCAGAGCAGCAATGAAAGCCCCAAAAATAACCATGAAAAGAATGACGGCCACTGACTCGCTATCATGCAACGATCTGAGAAGCGTGGAGAATTTGGAAAATTTAAGACTAGAACTTGAAACACAGAACTCACAGGAACTCTCAATGGTTGAGATGGCATCAAGGAATAAAATAGAACAAGATAAAGATGAAAGTTCATTTAAACCAACATCAACATTCTGTCCGGTAATGCCGTGGGATGCCATAGATGCATTCTCTGAAACTGTGTTAAAAGAACTAGTGACAATGAGAGGGAAACACAGAACATCTAAATGGGCTGACAATATCACAATTCAACAAAGGAGTGCTCTCAAAACATTAGAACAAGATGAAGAAATCATCATAAAGTCCTCAGATAAGGGCGGAAACGTTGTGCTGCTCACCAGAGAATATTATCATAAGGAAGCCTTGAAACAACTAGCTGATGCCAAGTACTACCAAAAAACGGATGGAGAGAGATACAACGAGAGTGTAAAACAATATGATGAACTTGTAAATAAATGGTACAAAAGATCGATGTTGGGCAGTGAGGAGAATCTTTTCCTACGAAGCAATAATCCAATGATACCTACCTTTTATCGCTTGCCTAAATTGCACAAGAATGCCACCGAACCACCAGGGAGGCCTATCGTCTCATCGATCAATGGACTAACAGAAAATATGTCCAGATTCATCGATAGTTTCCTGTTTCCTCTTGTGACACAGCTGAAGTCCCATATAAGGGACACTAAAGATTTTCTAATGAAAATTGAGGATTTTACATGGGAACCCAACGTATCTACTGATGGTACGGGACATACCAAGTCTATATACCAACATAAGACACGAACTGGGAATTATTGCTGTGGAACATTTTCTGAATAAGAGACCAGCAAGATTTGCCATGCACAATTGTATGCTGTTGGAATTTGTCGAATTCTGTCTGACAAGCAATATTTTCCTGTTTGATGACCAACTATACGCACAAGTGTCTGGGACGGCCATGGGTACCTGCTTCGCTCCCAGCTATGCGAACCTGTTCGTGGGCTGGTGGGAGGAGCGGGTACCCAGGGCACTCTACACAGACGAACAGGAGACAGGCAGGGTAGTGAGGTGGTACCGATATATCGACGACCTCTTCATCGTGTGGCAAGGAACGATGGAGATGGCTCAGAGATATATCGAGGTCCTGAACACCAACACCTACAACTTGCACTTCTCGGGAACAGTCAATCCAGTGGCAGTGGATTTTCTGGACCTGAGGGTGTTTGTTGAGCAAGAGAGACTACAGACCTCACTATACCGTAAACCCACGGCAGGCAATTCCATCTTGAGGGCAGACAGCAATCATCCATCCAAGCTCATACAGAGCATCCCCTACGGGGAACTCCTTAGGCTAAGGAGAAACAGTAGCAGAGATGAGGACTTCGCAAGGGTAGCATCAAAAGATTTATCAAGAGAGGGTACGACATACATTCCCTCAATAAGACACGGACGAAGGTTAAGAAAATTCCGAGGACATGTTTACTACAAACAAAAGAAAAAAGAAAAGAGACAGAAACAGGCGGCAAGTTCCACATGACAACAACGTATAGCACTGAATCAAACACTCTCAGAGGAATATTGGCCAGGAATTGGCATATTCTTCTAACTGATCCTATCATCAAGGAAGATATCCCTTCTAAACCCCAGGTCACCTTCCACAAGGCAAGGTCTCTAAAAGACTCACTTGTGAGAAGTCACTTCGAAAAGAAGAAACCCAAGGAGAGCACCTTGACCGCAATGAGGGGTTTTTATCCCTGCGGAAAATGCAAATCTTGTGCAGGGAGCAGAAGGGTATTATCCTACAGAGTACCTGGGGCAGAGATAACTAAGCCTATAAAGAAATTCCTAACGTGTAGTACACCATTTGCAGTCTACTGTCTTGTCTGCCCATGCGGCCTGAGATATATAGGCAGCACAATCCAACCACTAAAGATCAGGATACTTGAACATCAAAGGGCGATTGAAAAGGTAAATCCATCATACCCAGTCGCAAGACACTTCAATGAGGCACACAACAGAGACAGAAGTAAATTACAATACTTCGGACTGGACAGTATCCCAGCTAGCATCCGGGGGGAGACAGGCTAAAACAACTGAGACGTCTGGAATCCAGATAAATAATAGATCTGATGACAAAGGCACCCCGGGGTCTAAATAGCATGGAAGAACTAGTTGTACACTTAGGAAGGTAGACAACACATGGTACTAATCAGGATTTCTACAATGTTTTGATCTGATGCGATATAATGTGTCCTCTAAGATAGGAAGATAAACTGTAGATGATCTTGGAATATATCCGCTAAATGACTTAAACTGCCAACTTTTTGAAATTTTGCACTAAGTATGATGAACTGATACTACTGTGGTTAATTTTGATTTTGACTTTCATTTGATTAATTATAACATACATTTAGTTAGCCTGACCTAACAGTTTATGGGCTCATAAACTCTGTAGCTTCAACATGGGGTGAACCTTGCTTTGTGGTAATATTAAAAAAACTGTACGTCTTTTGCTGCACTATTTGTTAAACTGAGAGAGCCCTATCTATGAAATGTATTGTTGATATGCAATCTGATACGCGTCAAACCTTTTGCTAATGTGATACAGGGCGGACCCTGATTTACAAATTTAATGGAGTAGCAAATTCTATGGTGATGGTCTCACATTGATATGCGCCCTCGTAGGAGGTTCCCTCGGGGGCGCTTAGCCGATCCACGGCAGTATTTTTATTATGGGACAATACACTTAGATACATGGTAGTAATCTAACTACACACGATCTAAGATGATTCACATAGTTTTATAATCGATATACCCATCACTCACGTGTGAGACCACACAAGCCCCCGATATAACCTATATCCGGGGTGACATGCCGATGTACGGCAATACAACGTCAAACTCCACTTACACCACTCTTGGGAAGGCAAATATTAGTAAGTTGATAATCTTACTTTGTTTTTCTGGTATTGTTTGCCCATTCAAAGATGGCCCCCGAATATGACTTGTTAATGCAGTCCGTCTTTTATGTTTGACGATTACAAACGCAATATGTATGGCTAATCTGTGAAGTGTAATTGACACCGAGGAAGGCTTGAAGCCGAAATGCGTCTGTTTACTCTGCTTGAATAAACACAAGTGCAAGCATCAGTTCGTGTACGAGTGCTGTTTTCCTGTTAAACCACAAGGAATTGGAGCTGTATATATATATATATAGGGGGACGCTTAATTCGTCGGAGAAAAGCCACGAATAAATGCACCCGACTGTGTAACAAATCGACACCTGCCAGTGAAGTTTCTGGCAAATAATAAACGCATTGAGCGGTGGTATACTATTGACACACCGCTGGATTGAGACAGATTCGATTTGGTCTTCAGATGATACTAATATGCAAGATCACTGAAGTCGACCTACCAGCAAAATAGTTGTCCGACAAAGATTGGATAGAATTTACAAGGACCATCTTTAAACTCCTGAGTATTTGCGCAAAGAGTTTAAAAACCAACATTCGAGTGCAGTTTTACACCGGGCTGACCAAAGTAGGATGAGTAAAGCAGTACTAAAAGCTACATCGAGTGTGCTTCAATTGTCATCCCACCGAATCCAGAAAATACTGCACTAGACTCAGTGCAGTAGGTCTTCCTCAAAGGTTTACTTGACTTGCCACATCCAGCACCCAGAAATGCAATGTGTTGCTAGCCGATCCCTTCCTCTGAAGCAAGAAGGAACCGGCTGTGGGGTCATCTGACTGTGTACTAGCACTTTAAGAGGGATGGGTGTACGATCGACCATGTCTTGTGATCAAGGGGCGGAGGTCCCGAAACGCGTCATGGCGGCGTGTTCTATCACAACAGGATGAAATAAAACTTATAAACTTGCAAAACATCCGTAAGGGTCCGGTTTCGTTATTTCCTTGGAGATTGGTCTGGGGACTTGGCGGAGTTCGTGGCATATATATATATATATATATATATATATATATATATATACATATATATGAACCAAACTCCCGGAGACCAGGAGAAGAAGGGTCGCACACGCCAAAGGATTCAGTTTCAACAAGGTTGCTTATTTAATTTTCAGATTTGCATGTCATCGGTTCACTCGGCAAGACAAAACAAAAAGCCGACGCGTTTCGCAGCAGCCGCTGCTTGATCACGGTAACTTACAAACAAACAGTTACTGTTGGTTTACATATGTTTGAAAAGGTGTTACATCATTTCCTGCAGCATTTAGGTCAAAACAAGCCCATAAGCCTTATGGGACATGTAGTTTTATATGTTATAACAAATGTGAGAACGTGCAAATTTACAAAACCTTCTCGGGTACACTTTCAGTTAAAGTTTTTTTCATGTTGCATATATACACAAAATGCAGTGTAATTGACCCCATTTGATATTTAAATAATGTCAAAAATACCAACATTTTTCCTCTTTTTTTGTGCACAGATTATTTAGAACATTTTAATTCATTATGTTTGCTGTTTTTATAATAGTTCTATCAAAGCTCACTAGAGGTGCACATAAAGTTCCTCCGACTGGTTTAAACCAAAGGGGGTCATTGTTCTGAATTTTAACATATGTCGAGATTCCTTCTGACGGAGTAATTTTTCCAAATTTCCTCCCCGTTTATTGTCTATGACTTGATCAATGCCATAGAATTTGTAAGTTTTCCAATCCCCATTATGGACCAATTCCATGTGTCTGGCTATGGCGTTGTTTTTGTCCTTATGTGTGGTTGCACGAGTATGTTCCAAAATTCTCTTTTTTAACTCACATGTCGTGCTGCCTATGTATTTCAATCTGCATGGGCATTCTACAATGTACACCACATATCTGCTTTTACAGCTGATTAAGTTTGGAATTTTCCACATCTTTTTATTGGCCATTTGGATTTCCAACGTCGGTTTAGCTATTAGGCAGACCTTGCAATTGTAGCATTTAATGAAGCCTTTAGTTTGTAACCAGTCTTTACTTTTGTTTTGCGTGTTAAGGGGACTATGCACTAGGTAATCATTGCGATTCCTTGCTCTCCGGTATGTTACTGTGGGGTGATCCCTTATCATTTTTCCAATGGTGCCATCTAATTTTAGAATTTTCCAATTCTTCTTGAGAATTTGGTTTACCATTTTAGAATTCTGGGTGTAGTCTGTTATGAATCTTATCTCTGTTGGTTTCTTTATGGTTTTGGATTTGATTTTCAGACAATCACTCAATCACTTTGTGTTTTTGCATTTGCTTTCTGCCAACCACTGTTTATCGTCCCAGTATTGTAATTTTCTCTGCTTGAATAAACACAAGTGCAAGCATCAGTTCGTGTATGAGTGCTGTTTTCCTGTTAAACCACAAGGAATTGGAGCTGGATATATATATATATATATATATATATATATATATATATATATATATATATATATATATATATATACATATGGGAATCCCACCTTGTCTTGCTATTTCAATAACCTTGAAAAGACCAGCGTGGATCCAAGATTTCTTCAGTGCATTATTTTATTTTTGCCAATGCCGCCATGACGCGTTTCGGGAGATCCCTCCCTTGATCACATGACACCTCATTGATTTTTCGTGTCTCTTTTAAAGTGCTAGTGCAGTGCATAACCTTATAGACATAGAAAAAACACTTTTTGTTTGTATGTCTTTTCAATTTCATCAATGCCAGCATAAATAAATAATTATTCATCCATTTTAAAGAAAACTTTTTTACATGGTACAATTATTGTATTTATGAAATTATAACAGCATAAATGCATAAAAAGACTCTAAGTTTTTCTACTATGTCTAAAAACACCCTATATCCTAAGTGGGAAAATAAATAAATAAATAAATGTGCAAAATTGTGATAGTGTAAATACAACAATCCAATTATCGCATGAGCAAGACTGTTATACAAAGTGACTTGTGCTTAGTTCTTTTAAAGTGCAATGAAAAGGACAATGGGACACCAATTCTACAATATCATTTCATCAAGGATCGATTCAGTTAAAAACCATTATTAATAACTAGAAATATTTGATAATTAAATATTTTCTATACAACAATCCTTAAAATCAAATCCTAACTCAATAAAATATATAAATAGTAATGTCCTAAAATCCTCCTCACTAATTAAAAGAACAATAACAGTGGAAAAAGTGAATCTCATATCTCATAATAGTTTCTGTCATATATCCAAATCATCAGGCTCAGTTCTCAATTTTACACAAGTTAGTATATATACACACCTCCTTGTACACATAAATGTACTCATCTGTCAATAATAGATAAATAAAAATACAGATCATCACTATATACATACGGGTTGAAAAACAGTTAAAAAGAATTCATTGCAGGAAGGTATACAGATCCCCAGTGTTATTTAAACCCTTATGGTGCTTGGAGTCAAATCTTAATATATATGATGTTTCTAGACTACTTAATCTGGCCTCCCTGTTACAACCTCTCTTGGTAGGAAGTATGGCATCAATCACAAAGTATTTAAGAAATTTTGGATCGCTGTTATGACTTTGCTTGAAATGTCTGGCTACAGGGTAGCTTTCCTCATTATTGCAAATAGCTCGGATGTGCTGCAAGATTCGTTTGTGTGCTGGCAATTTTGTGCTCCCTATGTACTTTAGATTACAACTACAGGTGAGCATATAGACGGCATACTCCGTTTTGCACGTCAGATGTAAATTAATTTTATCAATGCCAGGATCAAAGGCTGTTTTGTAACTGGTGGTGTTTTCTCGATATTGACATGCCTTAGCATTTGAAAACCCTTTTCTAGCCCTTAACCAGCTATTTTTAGGCCTGGCCTCTATACTGCTTTTTACCAATGAGGACCCCATGCTATCTGTTTTTCTAAAAGACACCAAAGGATTCATAGGTAAAGGGGCTCCTATTATTGGGTCACTTTTGATAATGGGCCAATTTTTTCTAACAATTCCTCTAATTTGCTTTTCTTGTCTGGAAAAGTTAAGAATAAGCCTAACTGGTTCCTCCGGTCCAGTTTTTTTGCTCTGTCTGTTTTTGTATTCCAGCAGATCCTTTCTACACAGTGATTTAGATTTGTTGATATCTGACTCTATCACCTTATAGCTGTCCCCTCTATTGAGAAACCTGTTCTTGCATTCTTTTTGTTTGGTATTGCAATCTTCTTCTTCACTGCAAATCCGTCTTATACGGAGCATTTCTCCGTATGGAATGCTCCTGATTAAGTGGGACGGATGAGCACTAGAGGCATGCAATAAAGTATTGCCTGCCGTAGGTTTTCGGTATAGGGAAGATGTCAGTTTATCCCCTTCTACCTTGATTTGTACATCAAGAAAGGTTACCATAGACCTGATAATTTTTGATGTAAAATGGAGGTTAACTGTGTTATCATTTAACTTTTCAATGAACTCTGATGCACTTTTCAGATCTCCGTCCCAAATTATAAACAAATCGTCAATATACCGCAGCCATGTAACAACACTCCTGTTATATGCTTGCTCATGCTGTTGCCTGAGGACCAGCTCCTCCCACCAACCCATAAACAAACAGGCGTAACTGGGGGAGAAGCTGGCCCCCATAGAAACACCCTCAATCTGCTGATATATTTGCCATCAAATAAGAAAAAATTATTATCAAGATAGAATTGAAGCATTTTGAAAATAATTTTGGAGTGCTGAGCAAAGGATATAGGCCTATTAGCAAGGAAGTATTCAACAGCTCTTAGACCGTCTTGGTTCTTGATACATGTGTATAAACTCGAAACATCAAGTGCCAACATTAAAAAGGAAGGTTCCCATTTGATGTGTTGAATTTTATTTAGAAAGTCACTTGTGTCCTGCACAAAGGATTTGAGGTCCTTAACAAAGTCCTGCAAAAAAGAGTCTATATATCTAGATAAATTTTCTAACATGCCATCACATGCTGCTATGATGGGACGTCCCGGGGGTTTTGTTGGATTTTTATGTATTTTAGGTATGAAATACATAACCGGGACCATAGGATGTTCTTTCTTTAAGAAATTAAATTCATTCATATTTAAAAGTCCCAAGTTTTCCAAGCCAGCAATTGTGCAAACAGTGCTTCCTTTGTATCATTGAATCTTGTGTAGGTCACCTTCCGATAACATTCTGTGTTGTTTAACTGGCTATAGGCCTCTTCCATATAATCATTGCATGGCCATAGAACCAAGTTTCCTCCCTTATCAGAGTTCCTTATGATAACCTGCTCATTTTGTTTCAATTTATTGATCAGCTGCCCATATTGTCTCTCTTGATTTGTCATTTTCTTTTTCAAATTCGTGGTTATAGTACTGAGTTTCTTAACTTGTGCCACCAGTTGCTCACTAAAAATATCAATCGAGTCACGAGCCATGATTGGAACAAATTTTGATTTTTGTTTAAAAGACGTGTTAGATTTGACATTGGTTTCTGCAATTTGTGATGGCTGTCAATCTGATTCATCCTGCGATGGATTTTCCCTCAAACCTTCCAGCCCCTTCATTTCGTAAAGGAGGTCGTAATCAGTTCCCTCTAATCCCCGGAAAGCTGGATTCTGCGGTGTCGTCTCTTCCGCTATGTTTTCCTGGGCACCTCGTAACTGATGCAACTTTTTTAATTTTAGTTTTCGGATTAATCTGTATATGTCCGCTCGAGTTTGGGTGTAGCTGAAATTTGATTCTGGACAGTAGGGCAAGCCTAAGGATAGTAGCTGTTGCTCTGCTGTGTAGAGGTCTATGCCCGCTAAATTGATGATGGTATTTTTGTTGTCTGTGCCAAAATTCTCAGCTAGTGGGACTTTGATGGTTGCATCATTTACTTGCGAGCTCTGCCCCTTCCCCGCTTGGCTGCTCCTTCTCCTGGTTTTCCTACGGGCCCTCCTCCTCCATGTTGCCCTATTTTGTTTTGTCCTTTGGTTCGCAACCTCAGGGTATCTTTGCGCCTGCTTTTTAAAATTTCCAACTCTTCCCCCAACGTGAGCTTGATATTGGGTTGGGTCGGCTTTGTTCCCAAATTATCAGATTCGGAACCGCTATCTACTGCAGAACTGAAATCCGAAGCTGATGGGGATTCCGTGGTTGCTTGATTTGTTCGAGTTGACGCTTGACCAGGTCCCTACCCCATACGCTTATTCGCTGTAGCCACCCGCATAGAATCATACCTTCTGGCGAAGGTGAAAATCTGTCCGTTCATATAGTCATCTCTATCACGTCTAAATTTGTAACTTTTTCTGTTTTTTATTTTTTCTTCTTCCTTATTGAGACGTTTCTCCATTTCATCCACCATGTTGGTTTTAAACTGGGGATCACATTGTGGTTCTATCTCCTTTTCTAAGAGCTCGATTTTATCCTGTAACAATTTTCTATCAATCTCAGCATAGCGTACTAAAATTTCCACTAACTTGCGAGAAGATTCAAGATTGCATTCCCCCCATTCTGCCATCATTGCTGGGTTGGGGGACTCATAACTGGGAGCAATCATAATATGGAGGCCCCTTGGTATCCTGCCCACGTCCAGATATCGCTGGAGGGACATTGCCTCTCACCATTTTGCTTGTTCCTGGCGTTTTAACTTCTCCAGAGCTCTATAACTGTTCCTTAGTCCTTTGCTATTGTCCTCCGGACCCTGAATGGTCACGTTACTTGCTCCTTGCGTTTCATTTGGGGGGCCTCAAACAGCCCTTTGGCTGCCAATTCACGATTTCTGAGTGAGCTTGCGGACATGTTCGGCTTCTAAATATAGTGTGTGAACAAAAACCCTAGGCAGTCAACAAAATGGCAAACAAGTAATATAAAATGACAGCAAAAACTTCATACATGCAAAAGTAAATTAAAATTGATCATAACTTTAATAGAAACAGATAAAAATCATACATGTAAATGCATAACCCTCACCGTACAATGTAAACATAAGAATTAAAAAACATATATTTCATACATATTATTATTATACAAAGTACACCTATACAAATTAATATCACTGGTTGTTATAAGAGATCACACTGTGGCGAGTGAAACTCGACGCACGTTTTGGCGCAACAACGCTTTCTTCAGGAGCCACAAAATGATAGTGATATCTGAAATATACATATAAAAAAAGGAACAATCTGTTTTGCTTTGTTTGACATTATTCATACAATTCATAAAAAGGCACTATAATGCATATTCCTAAACAAGAATAAAAGGGAACAGAAACAATAGCTTAAGTATTCACTGTCAAATTATTAAGTCTCATATCTTGTTGCCATAACAAAATTGATAAAGTCATAAAAATTGAGATTGTGTAGTACTCAAAACTAAGGAGAAGGCAAAGGAATTCATGGTTAAAAAACAAAGTTGATAATCACATCTCAAAACAGATTCATGGTTCGAACCAAGGGTGATAAAAACGCAGTATAGATTGTTAACTGCAGCATCGAAATATTCAGGTTTGATACTAACAACTATGATACTGATGGCCTTAGTAGGTTAGTAATCATGATAATTGTAGGAACTATTTCCTTTTTTACATAAATGCTTGTTAAATGCATTCGTATATTTTACCATTCAATTTACTCACTATTATCGGAAGATTTGACCAAAACTGTATACAGGAAGCAAACGATCAGTTCTTGGGCACTCGAAAATTCTTAAATGGCCACAACAGTTGTGTTCCTAAAGTATACAAAATATCAAAGGTCAATTCACAGATCCTATAACGTGCAAACTCTGGGCTATATGAGCAGGGAAGTATTATTAAAAAGGGTGGACATATCATGGGTTAACATAGACATCTGGAGCGTAAATCAAGAAGGCATGGGAATTCAGCTCCTTGGTTCTAATGCTGTGATAACCGGGGGTTAAAAATATAACCAATAATAAGTAATCATAGATTACTATTAACATGTTGAGCGTAAATCAAGAGAACGTGGTGGTACCTCTTTATTAATAAACGGTCATTCTCTATTTCTTATTCTATGATGTTTAGGTGTGAAGAAGTAGTTAAACATTTTCACATCAGCCACTAGTGATGGTCATCTATGGCGGTAACGGATATAAACAGCATACATTGAAGTCATCATTCAAACTGATAGACGAAGAACTAAATCAGTTTGAAATCGACTGATAGTCGAATAATATCACAGTACAAAGTCCACAAACCTATTATATCTTTAGCCATAAGGCTTCTAAACGATCATTTCCTATTTCTTAATCTGTGATGTACAGATGTGGAAAAGTTGTGAAACATTAGCGTATCAACCACTACTATTGACAATCTATGGAGGTAACAAATGTAAACCGCATATACCAATGTTATCATTGAGTCTGATTGACGAAGGAATAAGTCTGTTTGAAAACGACTAATAGTTGAATAATATCGCGATACAAAGTACAAAATACACGAACCTGGTATATCTTTCGCCACAAGGCTTCAGAAGGTTGATATGTTAAAAAGTATCCACAGGAACTGAAGTATATTACGTATTAAGTTCTGCAAAAGTATGAGAAACGACTATTTTAAAATTAATTCGTATAAGGATCAAAAGAAAATGTGCAACCAGAGAGTGGAAATCCTAACATATGCAATATCTACCTTAAGTACGTATCGCTGAGCGATGTTCAGTTAGTCTTGTTTGGATTGGCCTAGATGTTTCACCAACATAGCCCAGGTTACACGGGCATAAAATAAAATAGATACAATTGGAGGTTTTACAATTCCACATGTCATATGCATCCATGCGATATCCATTATGCTCAAATGATTCACCTCCCAGAATTGCACTACAGGACTTACAGGATGAACATTTCACAGTGCCTTTGACAGGGAAGTTGCCAACCAATGATCTTTGAGATAATTCGGACTGAACATTCTTGTTAGTAAAGCGGGAATGTACTATCAAATCTTTTAGGTTTATATTTCTTTTATGGGCAAATAAGGGTTTGGCTAACTTATTATTATTATTATATATATATATATGTATGTATGTATGCGTATATATATATATATATATATGTATCTATATATATCTATATATATATATATATATATATTACAGCTCCGTTGCACCAAAATGACCGGGTCACTCGCAGACGGGTGCCTCTCGTGGTGGCGCTCCACGTCACAAATTGCAGCTCCGATCGTTTCTTAATCCGCAAGAAAGAAAATCCGGCACTCACAGGGAAAGTGTTCAGGTTAGTAACCTGAACACTTTCCCTGTGAGTGCCGGATTTTCTTTCTTGAGGAATGAGAGACAATCGGAGCTGCAATATACATATATACATATATATATATATATATATATATATATATATATATATATATATATATATATATATATATATATATATATGTATATTGCAGCTCCGATTGTCTCTCATTCCTCAAGAAAGAAAATCCGGCACTCACAGGGAAAGTGTTCAGGTTACTAACTATATATATATGTACAGCACACCCCTCCGATAGGAAAAGGAAAGAGGCCACACGGGGGAACCTTCGGGAGCCATTTAATAAAGACAGCAAGGCATTATGCAGTTCGGCACTAATAGCCTTCCTCAGATGCTGCTGTTACCGTGATTAAACTCCACCCACGCCTTATAAGTGTCGTGCAATGCCCTCATTGGAATGTAGGTTCCGACCCCAAATCACCTGATCTTTTTTTCTTTTTTTCACAGATGTAGTCCATAGTGGCACTTCATGTGCCAGCAAGCATTGTGCCCTGGTAGATGCTGTGTGGAAAAAGGGATCACTATTCAGGGAAAAGGCGCAGCAAATCTAAACGAAGTGTCCCGGAAAAAATGAAAGTCTCAGGATCCCTTGGGTCCCCTTAACATACCAGCCTCCTGTAATGAAGTCCGCAGGGCCATGAGTCGACAATTCATACCTATATATATATATATTCCTACGTAAAGGTTACCCCCATATGGAAACGCTTCAGGCTTTCAAATTGAATTGGACTTTGTTTCCTCTGTATTACGCTGCTAACTTGCAAATGAAAACAAGGATTTTACCTACCTGGATGCTTGCTTTTCCATATGGGGGTAACCTTTACGTTGGAATGTTTTGCCATCGATCCCGGTTCTGGAAAAGCCCTGCCACATGAAAGTGGTCCAAGCTGCAGTCACCTGGCAAACAGCTTTGGCAGTAAGGTCATTTTGCAGGGATTATTTTACAGCGCAGAGACAGTGGGGCAACTTCCAGACCCACTGGGGTTTTATTTTTGGAATATTCAACAGTGCTCAGGAAGCAGCTCACTGGAGCAATACTTGGGACAACAAACACCAGCAGGCTCGGGGAAAGCCAACGCCCACTGGGGCAGGTGTTAGTGATTGAAGATTCCGTCACTTCACACAGTGTTCAAAAGCCTCTGAAAAAATGCTTGCAGAGCATGAAACGCGTTAGGCTTTCAAATTGAATTGGACTTTGTTTCCTCCGTATCTCACTGGTAACTTGCAAATAAAAACAAGGATTTTACTTACCTGGATGCTGGCTTTTCCATATGGGGTAACCTTTACGTTGGAATGTTTTGCGGCCGATCCCGATCATGGAAAAGCCCTGCCACAAGAAAGTGGTCCAAGCTGCAGCCACCTGGCAAACAGCGTTGGCAGGAAGGTTGCTTTACAGGGATTCTTTTACAGCGCAGAGACAGTGGAACAACTTCTAGACCCACTGGGGTTTATTTTTTGAATATTCAACACTGCTTGGGAGCAGCTCACTGGAGCAATACTTGGGACTACAAACATCAGCAGGCTCGGGGAAAGCCAACGCCCACTGGGGCAGGTGTTAGTGATTGAAGATTCTGCCGCTTCACAAAGTGTTCAAAAGCCTCTGAAGAATTGCTCGCAGAGCATGAAACGCGTCAGGCTTTCAAATTGAATTGGACTTTGTTTCCTCTGTATCACGCTGGTACCTTGCAAATAAAAACGTGGATTTTACCTACCTGGATGCTGGCTTTTCCATTTGGGGGTAACCTTTACGTTGGAATGTTTTGCGGCGATCCCGGTCGTGGAAAAGCGCTGCCACATTAAAGTGGTCCAAGCTGCAGTCACCTGGCAAACAGCATTGGCAGGAAGGTCGTTTTGCAGGGATTATTTTACAGTGCGGAGACAGTGGGACAACTTCCAGACCCACTGGAGTTTTATTTTTTGAATATTCAACACTGCTCGGGAGCAGCTCACTGGAGCAATACTTGGGACTACAAACACCAGCAGGCTCGGGGAAAGCCAATTCCCACTGGGGCAGGTGTTAGTGATTGAAGATTCTGGCGCTTCACACAGTGTTCAAAAGCCTCTGAAGAAATGCTCGCAGAGCATGAAACGCATCAGGCTTTCAAATTGAATTGGACTTTGTTTCCTCTGTATCACGCTGGTAACTTGCAAATAAAAACAAGGATTTTACCTACCTGGATGCTGGCTTTTCCATTTGGGTGTAACCTTTACGTTGGAATGTTTTGCGGCGATCCCGTCGTGGAAAAGCGCTGCCACATTAAAGTGGTCCAAGCTGCAGTCACCTTGCAAACAGCGTTGGCAGGAAGGTCGTTTTGCAGGGATTATTTTACAGCGCAGACAGTGGGACAACTTCCAGACCCACTGGAGTTTTATTTTTTGATATTCAACACTGCTCAGGAGCAGCTCACTGGAGCAATACTTGGGACTACAAACACCAGCAGGCTCGGGGAAAGCCAACGCCCACTCGCGTGTCTGTATAACACTAAGCTGGCTAAAATGCTAGCTCTGGACCTTCTCCCTTTTTCTTTTGTGGAAGGGGTTGGTTTTCTAGAATTAGTGGCAACGCTCAGGCCTAAATGGAAGGTTCCTAGCCGGTTCTATTTTGCCAGAGTTGCGGTTCCAGCACTACATGAAGATGTGCTGGAGGTGATTGGGGCAGCTTTGCAGAAGAGTGCTGTTCATACTATACATCTGACAACAGAAATGTGGACCAGTGGCGCAGGCACTGATTACATGTGCATCACTGCACACTGGGTCTCTTTTTCAGGGGTTAAAGCAAAGCTAAACGCAGGTGTTGACCCGGACAACGTTTTTAAAGCTGCTCGGAAACATGCAACACTAGCCATGTTTGGCATGGAGACAAGTCATACAGGAGAAAACATTTTGAAGGAGTTTAACACAAAGGTCTTTCAATGGCTGTCCCCAAAAAAACGCATGATTGGTTATGTTTCCACGGATAATGGCGCCAATGTAGTTAAGGCAATGGAGCTGGGTAAATATTTCAGAGTGCCGTGTTTGGCGCACTGTATAAACCTGGTTGTTAAAAAATTCTTGAGTGAAGAAAGTCAAGTGTGTGAGTTAGTGACCACCTGCCGAAGAATGTGCAACCATTTCAGCCATTGTTTTAAGGCCCAAAAGCATCTGAGGGGCCTGCTACATGAACGTCGAATGCCAGTGAAAGCACTCATCCTCGAGGTGCCAACATGTTGGAACTCAAACTTTTACATGCTTGAGCGTCTGTATGAGCAGTATACGGTATTCGATCAGTATTTCTTAGCACTGGGTACAGTTCTGAAGGACCTGAGGCTAGATGCGGTGCAATGGAAGCTAGTTAAAAGCCTGACAGACATGCTTCATCCTTTTGAGGTCTTCACGCAGCAGGGAAGACTGTAATTTGGGAAAAGCTATTGCATTGTTGCGCATGCTACAGCACCAACTGAAGGTGGTGTCTTCTATGTTTGAAAAAGATGAAGAAAAGCAAGAAGCTTTTGTTTTGGCGGAGAAATTATTACAGCGCCTACTTGGTGATGAATGTCTTCAAATGATCCACTCAGAACAGCATTACATTTGTGCTACTATTCTGGATCCACGCTACAAAAAGGCACTGGCAGGCAGAGCATTCTTTCCTTTTGGTGACTCAGACGTTTCAAAGAACAAACATTGGCTAGCTGTGTCAGCCATGAGGTTTGAAAGAGAACGGCATAAAATTGAAGGAAAAGGCAGTAGATCAGCATCAGCAGGCCATCCCCAGTCAAAAGAATCCACTTCTGCACCTGTGGCTGTGGCAGAAGAGACCTCTCAGCCCTTAAAGACACCGGCAACCGGATCATCTGCACCAGACACAACAGTAACATTGGGTGAAGAAGAGGATTGGCTAATTAAGCTTGGGTTTGATTCTAAAAAGGTCCCATCAAAAAGTAAGCAAAGTGGAGGAACCGTGGAAAACCTTGAGTCGATGGTGCAGGACTATCTGAATGACTCAACAGAGGTCTATCTTAATGCTGACCCATTGGTGTATTGGCATGGGAAAAAAGAATTGTGGCCAGAGATCTCCAACCTGGCTATAAACTACTTGTCTTGCCCACTCGCAAGCGTGTCTTCTGAACGTGTTTTCAGTGCTGCTGGTGGCATTGTAACTTGCAAAAGGATCCGTCTCTCGCCCAAAAATGTGGGGAGGTTAACAATGATCAAGATGAATCAGCACCTCATACCACCAGATTACAAAGTACGAGAATACACGCCGGAAGAAGGCGAGGAGGACAGCAACTTAGATGAGGGAATTTCTTCTCTGTTAGGTGACCTACTCCCGCCTGAATTTGCAGAGTATGAGGACGAACTCTTATTCCCTGACACCGAGCCCTGAAAATGAGCCAATGAATCAATAACTTTCTTTTTCGTCTTTATTCACTTTTATTCCTGTGTGTCTGTCTTTCTTTGTTTTGCACAGTTAATATAATTACAACTTTAATCACCTAATCACAAAAACAAGCCCATCAGCAGAACTGTCTTCACTTATTTGCTTATTGATTTGAAGGTGCCGCAGTCTGCATTCCTCAGGTTCACAAGTTCATAAGAACATGCTCCTCTATCCTCCTCCTCCAGACTCCTATTTCCCTCAAAGCAGCGGGCTGTATTACACCCAATGAAGAAAGACTCTGCACTTGTGGTGGTGTTCTACTTCTTTGAGGGTGAGTTGGCGGGTCTTGGGGCATTGCTGGGAAGGTCTAATACCGGATAAAACTGGTTTGGACAAAATCAGACTTGAAAACTTTTTGCCTTTTTGCTCACTATCATGTTTTTGGGGGCCTGTTTGGGGGGGCTTCCTGGTGTTTGTGGGTGGGTTTCGGGTCTGGGAGCACTGCTGGCACAGTCTAATGTTAATTGCATTTGTTTTCTAGGACATCCATGGTGGAAAAGTGGAGTCATGACCTAGCTGCACAGCGCATTTGGACAGAAGGCCGGAAAATATTGTAAGTATGAGATTTCCCATTTTTGATTTTTGGCTGTTTGGGGGTGTTGTGCTTTTTTGCGGGTGGGTTGGCGGGTCTTGGGGCATTGCTGGGAAGGTCTATTACCGTATAAAACTGGTTTGGACCAAATCGGAGGTGAAATGTTTTTTGCGTTTTTGCTGACTTGCTTGTCTTTGAGGTGCTCTTTGGGGGGTTCCGGGTGTTTGTGGGTGGGTTTTGGGGTCTGGGAGCACTGCTGGCACAGTCTAATTTTGATTGCATTTGCTTTTCAGGAAATACATGGTGGAAAACAGGAGTTATGACCTAGCTGCACAGCGCGTTTGGACAGAAGGCCGAAAAATATTGTAAGTATGAGATTTTCCATTTTTGCTTTTGGCTGTTTGGGGGTGTTGTGTTTTTTTGCGGGTGGGCTGGCGGGTCTTGGGACATTGCTGGGAAGGTCTAATACCGGATAAAACTGGTTTGGACAAAATCAGACTTGAAAAAGTTTTTGCCTTTTTGCTCACTATCATGTTTTCGGGGGCCTGTTTGGGGGGCTTCCTGGTGTTTGTGGGTGGGTTTCGGGGTCTGGGAGCACTGCTGGCACAGTCTAATGTTAATTGCATTAGTTTTCTAGGACATCCATGGTGGAAAAGTGGAGTCATGACCTAGCTGCACAGCGCATTTGGACAGAAGGCCGAAAAATATTGTAAGTATGAGATTTCCCATTTTTGCTTTTTGGCTGTTTGGGGGTGTTGTGCTTTTTTGCGGGTGGGTTGGCGGGTCTTGGGGCATTGCTGGGAAGGTCTAATACCGTATAAAACTGGTTTGAACCAAATCGGAGGTGAAATGTTTTTTGCGTTTTTGCTGACTTGCTTGTCTTTGAGGTGCTCTTTGGTGGGTTCTGGGTGTTTGTGGGTGGGTTTTGGGGTCTGGGAGCACTGCTGGCACAGTCTAATTTTGATTGCATTTGCTTTTCAGGAAATCCATGGTGGAAAACAGGAGTTATGACCTAGCTGCACAGCGCGTTTGGACAGAAGGCCGAAAAATATTGTAAGTATGAGATTTTCCATTTTTGCTTTTGGCTGTTTGGGGGTGTTGTGCTTTTTTGCGGGTGGGTTGGCGGGTCTTGGGACATTGCTGGGAAGGTCTAATACCGGATAAAACTGGTTTGGACAAAATCAGACTTGAAAACGTTTTTGCCTTTTTGCTCACTATCATGTTTTCGGGGGCCTGTTTGGGGGGCTTCTTGGTGTTTGTGGGTGGATTTCGGGGTCAGGGAGCACTGCTGGGTATGGATACATTTGATTGCAAGAGGTTTGAAGCAAATCCATGGTGACAGAGGGGAGTTAGGGCCTAGCTGCAGAGCGCGTGCGGAGTGATTTTGGAAATTGCCCTGGAAATGAGTAAGTCCCCATTTTTGTACTTTTGCTTTATGGCTGTTTGGGGGTCTTCTACTTGTTTTTGCCTGGGTTGACGCCTCTGTGGCCATTGCTGGGAAGGTCTAATACCGGATAAAACTGGTTTGGACCAAATCCATGAGGAAAAAGTTTTTGCTTATTCTGACATTTCGCTCAATTTAGTGTTTTCGGGGGCCTGTTTGGGGGGGCTTCCTCCTGGTGTTTGTGGGTGGGTTTCGGGGTCTGGGAGCACTGCTGGGTATGGATACTTTTGATTGCAAGAGGTTTGAAGCACATCCATGGTGGCAGAGCGGAGTTAGGGCCTAGCTGCAGAGCGCGTGTGGAGTGATTTTGGAAATTGCCTTGGAAATGACTAAGTCCCCATTTTTGTACTTTTGCTTTTTGGCTGTTTGGGGGTCTTCTGCTTGTTTTTGCCTGGGTTGATGGCACTGTGGCCATTGCTGGGAAGGTCTAATACCGGATTAAACTGGTTTGGACCAAATCGGAGGCGAATTTTTGTTTGCGTTTTTGCTGACTTGCTTGTCTTTGAGGTGCTCTTTGGGGGGGTTCCAGGTATTTGTGGGTGGGTTTCGGGGTCTGGGAGCACTGCTGGCACAGTCTAATTTTGATGGCATTTGCTTTTCAGGAAATCCATGGTGGAAAACTGGAGTTATGACCTAGCTGCACAGCGCATTTGGACAGAAGGCCGAAAAATATTGTAAGGATGAGATTTTCCATTTTTGCTTTTTGGCTGTTTTGGGGTGTTGTGCCTTTTTGCGGGTGGGTTGGCGGGTCTTGGGGCATTGCTGGGAAGGTCTAATAACAGATAAAACTGGTTTGGAGAAAATCCATGCGGAAAACCCTTTTAGCACGTTTTGTAACTTAGGGTTTGTTAGGGTTAGCACTAGCAGCAGGATTGCATGTGTTTTGGGGTGTTCTAGATTTTTGCAACTGAGTTCTGGGGTCTTAGAGCACTCGTGGGAATGTGTAATTTTGGTTGCAAGTGATTTGAAGAAAATCCATGGTGGGAAAGGGGGGATTTGGCATAGTTAAAGAAAGCGTTTGCCACTATTCTTAACTTAGGGCTCGTTAGGGTTAGCAGTATTTGTATTGCATGTGTTTGGGCGGGGGGCTGTTTGTGGGGGGGTTTGCGAGTCTTGGAGCGATGCTGGGTATGGATACTTTTGCTTGCTTGCAAGTGGTTTGAATACAATCCACGGTGGGTAAGGGGATTTGGACCTACTTTTACTTTCAAAGTACGTTTTGTCACCAGTTTTCCACTAGGCCTCGTTTTTTGAGATCTGATTGGGGGTCTTCTACATTTTTGCGACTGGCTTTAGTAAGGGTCTGGGGGGGATCACTGCTGGGAAGATCTAATTTTGTTCTAAAACACAGTTTACAGTACACCTAGCTTGAGGGGAAAGATCCACTAAATTCATTTTCCCATACTTATTTATCCTTCAAAAGGAGCCTCAGACAGAGTACGCACTTTCAAAAAAATTGTACTGTCTATTAGGAAACTCAGTGTGACTTTTTGCACCTCACAGCGTACATACCATATATTTATTTATCAGTGGTGTTCTAATATCACTTCCTGTTTTTCCATCAATAATTACAGGCCGGGTTTCAGTCTGTGCAATGTGAAAAAAAGGATGAAGTCAGGCTTCACATTAGCGAGCCGCAATTCAGCGTCCGCCAGGCAGGCAGTGGTCAGGGTTTCTTCTGGTCACCAACATTGATGGACGGAGCGTCAGCTGGAATGGAGGAGTCCGCTAATAAGAGGAATGGTTTGATGCATGCAAATTACCAAATTCAACAGGACAACTACAACAACATACAGATACAGTATCCGTTCTTTTCTAATTATCTTTAAAGTAATGTTATTGCTGTGAACTTCTATGAGTGTGACTCTGCATTTCTTGGATCTTTGCTTTTAAATTCATCCCTACAGCCATTCTATAGGTTTTACTTCTGCTATTTTTTAAACCTAATTTAATGTAAGAAGAGTTTCTCTGAGTGCAGAGATAGGCAAGTGAAAACGCTGCAGCCCTGTACTGTCGCATTCTGTCATTCACGGTTGTCGAAAGTACTACTTACTTTTCAGTAACAATGCATGCAGTAGTGCATGCACTTCCTTTATGTCACTTAAAAGATTTATGGTTAGCTTTGTACCCAAAGATTTCTCTATCTTCAATTATTGTTTGTCCATGCTGTGATTTTTTTTCCTTCTCTCAACAAAACTTTCCCAAAATCCCCCATTCCCATCCATTTTCCAAACCCTAACCCTCTTCCCCCGGGCTGTGTGGTTTTGATTGATGTGTGACTAAATGACAGCAATAATTCCACACACTTGCTGGGGAGGATAAGGTCATAGCAACAGGCTGGTGAAGGAATCCAAGGATATATTCTATTCTTACTCAGCTTGACACCCAGTCACTATTGGCAAAGGAAAGCAGATTTTCATGTGCGCCATCAACTTGATAGGTCATCAAGATTAGAACAACCTCCTCCTAGACGTGGCAAATTATTACGCTGCTGGGTCCTTCACCTTCGGTACTATTTCTTGTAGTAGTAGCCAATGTCAAAGAAATTCAACGCAAGTACTAGTTATACTTTCAATACTTTACAATTTGTTAGGCTACATTGTGGCACTGTTCTAGTGTACTACTGTCACCTGTTATATTCTCAATCGTACCGTTCTAATGCTACGGTAAGGACAAACTAAGTTTCATTTTCTTTTTTTTCAGATGCTGCAACTGCCACTGTGTAACACCACTAGTACCAACGCAATGATGACATTTCATCCGCCCAGGATTGCCAACCTTAATCGCCATTTGCCATGCAGTCAGCCCTGTGCCTAGCCCTATTTCCAAACACAAATTACAGGTAAGATAAGCGTTTGGGGGGAGGAAGTTCAATGGAGTATTAGGAGAGACGAGAGACTGACGCTAGTACTAGTAAAGTCCTAGGACTATTGAATTCACTTACTCTGTGAGAGGCACTTAGTTTTGAAAACATTTGGGCAATTAATTACACAACTTGAATCAAGATGCCACTTAAGTTTCACGAAAACAAAGTTACTGGTAAACCCCCACCCACCAGCCTCAAAAGCAGTAAATAAACCACGTATGCTAAGATAAAGTTTAAAGTATATTTATATCCCTGACAAAAATAATCTCTCACAAGACCCAACCCACCCCCACTCCCTAACCCCAACGAATGTCCGTGAAAAGTCCAAAAAAGTGAAAAAACTCAACTCCCAATTCCCACCCCCCAGAAGTCTTTAAAAAAGGGGCAAGGAACAGTCTCCTCTTACTGCTGGCTGCTGCTGTTGAATTTCCGGGCCACGTCGGAATGCTCCTTGCGGAGGGTCTCGAGCAGGGTTTTCGTGTTGAGCAGCTCCTGCTCGAGGTAGGAAACCCTCAGGGAAAGGCGGTGCATCTGTTTTTTGCAACTGCTGTGGGGGGCAGCTGATTTCTTTGCTGCTCGGTGGTGGCGGGTGGCTGCGGCAGCGGTACCCCTGCTCCGTACCGCTGGAGACCTGCTGCACTGACTGGGTGACCCAGGGAGCGCGGAGGAGGATGCAGCTGTGCCGGTAGATGTTGTTGTAGACTGCGTGTCCCCCTCCTCCTGGGCCACCAGCCACCGATATTCAGCGACACTGGCCTCCAGCCTCCGTTGCCGGGCCCGTCTAGCCAGCTCCTGCCGGGTTGGTTTGGAAGGAGCATCTATATGAAGAAGAAAGACATAGTCTGTAACCAATGCTCTTTAAGATTAACACAAAATGATTCAGCAGAAAGTTGTGTCACAGTAGAACTAGCAACTTGCAAGTGCAGTACATAGCTATTGTGGCCAGTATCTATCTAACCTCCCACTTCTTCACCCTTGCTCTAACATTAGTGGGAGTTTAAGGAATCAATTCTACGAGCACTATGGATACACTCCATTAGCGTCGACTATGACAGTACACCAGTCTTATTCTTCTTCTTCTCTCTTGTTTAGAAAAATTGGTACGTTAACTTCTGCAAGCCGGCATAATGCCAGCGCAGTCAACTTGCACCCGAGAAAAAAAGACGCCCGCCATGATGAGTGAGACAGACCTGCGTTACTGTACCAGTTCAGTACATGCAGGTGGTGATGCTCTTACTTTTCTATTACGGGTGGCACTGAGAATACTCTGTTACAAGGGCTACTGCTTAATTAATTGACCTTTCACCCTACAGTGCCAATGAATACTAGAAAAGGAAAATGAAGAAGATAAATAATCTGATTATCTATCACTGCACATGGTATGTATTTGCTTACATATGGGATGACTTTAGGTGCTTTGCTTTTTATTGAGTGAACAGTGATACATCCACACATGAATGACCGAGTTCTACTAAACTTATTAACAGAGGTAGTGAGTGGCCATCGTAATAGCCGGATATATGCTGTGCTTGCAATACAAACTACTGCTACTATTCATGGTAGTTTTCGGACAAAATTACAACTTCTTTTCCTTGCCTTTCCAACACTGGGACGGACGTGCGGGTGCGGTGTTACATGCTCTTCAAAGTAACACTTAGTTCATCCAGTGACCGTCTACTCTCTCTAGATACACATATGCTATCTAAGAGTCAGATAGTACCATGATCCAGGCATCCATCCATTCAAACTATGGGGCAGATTAGGATTGCGGATTTCCCGCATCCTCCGAGCTAGCGGAATCCACCGCCGGCCCGGAGGATGCGGGAAATCCGCAGCGGACTGAAAAAGACCCCCCGCCAGATTAGGATGGCTGGGGGATCGTTTTTCAGTCCGCGGTCGCCTCTCGTTTGCGGCAGAAAAGCACTAACATGGCTGGCGGTGTCTATCAGACACCGCCAGCCATATTAGGATGTCTGGAGGAACATGCCTTTACACGGCGGCATTTCCGACGTGGAAAGGCATACGGATTTTTGTTTGGGGGCCCGTTGCGGGCCCCCAGAGGTGAAGGGGGGGGTGCACATGGGGTTACCTATGGTACCCGCCTGCATTTGCCTGCGCAAAGCGGCAGGCACCGCGGGGTGCCTGCCGCATTGTGCATGCACATGCACAACTTACATTCTTATCATTGCGGCAGGAGCTGCTTCAAGCAGCACCCACCGCAATGATAAAAATACAGGATGTGACCGCCAGGGTGGCGGTCACATTCTAATTACCACGGAGGGACCGCCGCTGCCCCTGCGGACGGTCCCTCCTACTCTATGGTGACGGACGGACTCAGGTCCGTCCACCATCATAATAGGCCCCTAAATGTCAATCATTCTTCTTCATGTCTCTCATCTGGACAAACCTTACGTTTTCTCACGGGGAGCAGCACACTATGCAGTCTGCAATCTCAATAAGTAAGGAATATAAGAGCTTACCACTGCCCGCCACTACCGTGGCAACCCGTACAGCAGTTTGGTCCGGCACTTGCACCGCCTCCTCCCCAGAGCTTTCCTCCTCCACCTCCGCGCTGGACCCAGCACCAGATGTTCTACCTACAAAGTACATTTAAGAATGTTAGATGTCATAGACATACACCACTCACTAGTATTTTGTCTAGGAATGAAGAAATGTGAATACAGAAACCAATCTAATAATTTGTGACTGTCTACTCTAAAGTAAAAATGTCCCTTTTTCCAGGGAAGGGTGTTGTCTTGCTGCACTTTTTGGCACAACTGATGAATGCTTGCTTTTTAACACGCACCATTTTTCTCATAACAGACAGAAGCTTCACTTCTAAGAACAAATCATTAAGACGAAGGGACCACTGATTCAGCATCAAAAAGAAAAATGAAAGTTCAAACCAGGTGAGGGCTCGGCTCGCCCATAATAAATGTGTGAAATAAAAAATTACAATAAGCACTTTTCCATTTTTAATCAACCGTTTATTTTTTATGAATTAAATAGACTCTGTGGTTTTTGGTCATGAGTGAATGAGCAAAAGGTTTTGCAATTGTGCAAGCATGAGTCCGTGCCTCTGACACTTCTGGACTCTGACTCCGTACTCTTGTCCTGCGTTGGATAATCATCATTGGGGATCAATCATCGATGAATTCGGGAGCTAAATGACTCTGCCACACTATCTAGTCAGTAAGGAGATTGGGGGTTCTTCAAAGTTTGATATCACTGAGGTATGTGGAAAGTCTACCTGCGCCTATTATAATTGATAAACAATGCACTATTTAGTGTCCATAGTTCTTTTTGTGCAGATTTGTCCCTGCAACAGTAGTAGTATGGATTGTCCTCCTATCCAAACCAAAAGTAAAGTAGTATCTTATTCTTTCTTGATGGTCATTCACCTTTTTATTGTTGGTAATTGTCAAAGCATAAACATTTACAAGACTTGAAAAGACATTATGGACAATCCCAGAAGACTGCACTCAGTGCATAGAGCTATTGCTGACTAGAATGGGAGTTTCGTTTTACACCTTTTGCCAAATGTGCAATCTTAGTTAGCTACACAGACAGACTAATAAGAATAATCTAGTAATACCACAGGGAGTCATAGTCGAGGCAGGTAAGAATTTAGATACAGTCTACAAGAAGATCAAAGACGATTTAGAAAAAATCGAATGAGGAACGCTAGGAAAAAATAGGTACTCTATATTAAAATTAAACTTACCGGGGCCAGCAAAGGAGCCCTCGCCTGCCCGATCCTGGCCTTGTTCAGCAGCAGCAGCAGCCTGCTCTAATGCCCTAATGCCCCTGGGGGGAGCTGATGTACAACATGAAAGACCAGAAAACATGGATGATATTTGTTAACCAAATCAAACATTTCAAAAAAACAATAACAAAATATTTTGGCGAAATAGCAAATAGAAAACTATTCCACGGGATATATTGACCTATCTCATGTGGTCTACTACGATATTAGTATTGCTTGATTTGCGGACCGTCGACTTGGAAAGTTATATAACTCACTAAACAAACTACTAAAAAGGTTCACCTAGGACTGGCAGGCAGCAGTCCGCAGAACGCGAAGTGACAGACAGAGTCCATTGTGATTGCAGATCAGCGACAACACTAAAAAGTTTACTACTACATTAACCAGTCATTAAAATACTCAAACTATCAATCCACCACCACTATTTCTTCTTATTGCCAGGTGTACAAAGGAAGAACTGGACTTGAGTCTGTAGGGGCAGATTTACAAGCCCCTTGCGGCTCTTTTGCTCCATTGTTGCGTGACTTTTGTGACGCAGCGGCAGAACAAAATAGGCGCCATGGTGCAGCGCATATTAACAACGTGACGCATATGGGACTGGAGATGCATCACGTTGTAAAGCCCTGCACCATCAGGGGGCGATCCGGCGCAAGTGAGGGCGTTCCTGCGCAGGAACGCATCCTAAAAGTGGCTGAGGGAAATCTACAAGATTTCAATCAGTCACTTTTAGGACAATGATGCGTGACTCAAACCCTGCGCCTGCTTGAAGCAGACGTACGGCTTGACGCAGCATTAGGGAGATAGGGCACCCCAGAGCATTGCTGGAGCTGTGCCATTGTTGCGACGCAACTCCAGCAATGCGCCATCTTTACGGCACAGATGTGTAACGCTTCGGTGACGTTTTGGGCCCATGGTGCGCCGCATTGTAAATACGGCGCACCATGGGTGGTGGTGGCGTGGCGCACAATTACTGGCGCATCCCTGCTACTTTGCAGGGATGCGCCGGTAATTAAAAATCTGACCCTTAGTGTCTAGCATTGCGCAGTTCTTTAAACTACACTCATACTTAATTACTCAGGCCAATGAAATGAACACAAAATCGAAAACAAATGAGCATAGTAGCAACGCTACTGAGAAGGAGAGCAGTGCACCTGAAATGCACAGAAGATTTTGAAATATAATTTACCTACAATGTAATGAGCAGCATTATTGCTCTTGGTAAAAAACAAAAATTTGCAATGTAATAACACACAGAGCAGGAGAAAACAGAGTAGTGAAGAAATAGCTACTACTACTCACCAAGCCCGGGGATCTCAAGGCCGAGCAGGTCGATCAAGTTGCATTCCCGGTCCAGGAGATCTGTCCAACGGTGGGTGGCCTGGTTGTAGGTGCGCCGGACCCAAGAGTGTTGGTACATGGCCCGGCACACCTTCTCCCACCGCTTCTGGCGCTCCCGGATCCCGTACCCGCTAGCGATCTTGCCACCTGCCATGCGGGTCCTGGGGAGGCGGCGCTGAACATAAAAAACTAGTGCGGCCACCTCCTCCGCGCTGAAGATCTCCCGAGCTGTGACTTGCTCCCCCCTCAAACGCCCGCACGGGAGCCGGGCACGGGGTGCGGGACTCTTCCCCTTCTCAGGATGCTTCCCGGCTCCCTTTACCATGGTCTGGGCAGAAAGGAAGGTAAATAATAAAGAAGAAATAGAATAGGGAAGAAGAAAAGAGAAGAGTTTAAAAAAGTAGTTTAAAATTAACCAAAAGTAGCAGAAAACAAAAAAATATAGAGCTAGAAAAATGGAGGGATAGATAATAAGTAAAATAGATTAACAAAAACTTCAAACAAGCAAAGGATGGCAGAGATTCATAGAGGATGCAGAAAGCATGCCCAGAACCATAGCAATGAATGAGAAACAAGATGGCCGTGCCCGTTCACAACCGCGTGGGTAAGTTCGTGCAAGATTTTCCTCGCGATCACACGCGAACTTGTACTAGCGAGCCGCACACTTTGCGAGATTACACATCGCGCCCGGAAACGGAAATACGTCATGCAAACAAGATGGCCGCGCCCATGAACGACCGTGAGGGTAACTTCACGCCGTTGCGTTACAAGTGGCTCGCTAGAACGCACAAAACCTTGCGAACTAACACGCCGCAAAAAAACAAATCGCATATTCGCACAAATTCGCTGCTTCCAAATTCGATCTCGCGTGAATTCGTGCCCCGCGAATCCTGCGAAATTGCAGAAAAACGAGTTTTGCAAAACTGAAAGCACTCAGCAGGTCCAAAAGTTCAAACTCATCATTAGTAACCATTCCCTGTAGTGCTTCCTGAGGGGCCCCTCCAGAGTTCAGTTGCCTACTTGCAACTATTCTATGACCCTGCTCTGACCCTCACAGCAGGCTCATAGAATAACTACAAGTAGGCCACAAAGGTCCTGTGAAAAAAAATGCACTGCAACAGAAAGCAAATTACAGATAAGGAAGCAGGTGCCAGACTGGAAGTTTAAATTCAGTGACATTTTAATCAACCCCAAATAATTCATGTCAGTTGAAGCAGGGCAGGTGTGCTTGCTTTTCACCCCCATAATCTACAGTGATGAACCAGAGGGTGGCAATGATGTACCAGAGGGTGGCATGGGTGAACCATAGGGTGGCAGTGGTGAAACAGAGGGTGCTGTGAACCTGTGATGATGAACCAGACGTAGAAACAACATAGTCGCGGCCGTTGCGAGCCGACAAGTAAGTTCGCAATTGCGAACTGGTACAAAACCCTTGCGAACTGGCAGAAACCCTTGCGAACACAAAAAACATAAAAATACACAAATTCGCGAGAGTTCGTGGATTTTGCGGATTGCGAATTTGCAAATACGCAAATTTGCGAACCGTGAATTGGCAAAATTCGCCCATGCTTAGTCAGATTTCAGCGGATGCCTCCCTTATAGATGGGAGGGCGGTTCCAATTTTATTACATGCGGAAGACGCTGTTTTATTATCACGCACACAGAGCGGGTTGCAGCGCCTTATTGATAACTTTGCAAGATTCATAGAGAGTAGGAAACTTGTAATGAATAAAACTAAGACCTTTCTGATGACATGCAGTAAGAAAGTTAAGCCAGCCAGTTCCTTTTATATAGAAAAAGCCAAGGTACAATCAGTTAAATCGTTCTGCTATCTTCGAATAACATTTGCGGGGGATTGGAAATGGTCAAAAGAACACGATAATGTGAGCCTCAAGATGAGCAGAAACACCAATAGTATATTCAGATTTTCAACTAAACTGGCGGATGGAAGAATAAAAGAAATGATGGCCATTTACAACGCCAGGTACGTTTCATCTGCATTATACGGTGCAGCAGTTTGGGGCCATCACTGCGTAAAACCGCTCCAGAATGATGTAAACAGGTTCCTTAAGCACCTATTATGAGTTGCCCCCTCAGCATCAACAGAACTAATTCATGAGGATGTAGGAATTGAGTCTATCTCAGATTTAGCTGCATTATGCCCTTTGTCACTGTGGCACTCAATCTGGTCAAAAACTGAAACGTTATTTACACAAACAATCATAAAAGATTGTGTGGCATCCTGGTTCTGTGTGTCTGTGCCTCATGACATAGCTGCGCTGATGTCATGAGGCACTGGATTCCCATATGGAATGTTATCCTTTGATCACCAAGCAGTTGCTATCCTACTTTAATGCTGGCTGGATGCTCACCTGTGGATGGGATCTTTTCTTCAAATAAACCTCTACTTTTAACCTTCAATTTGTGGATCCTTATTTTACATTTGGCGACGCAGGATGGGAAGAAGAAGATAAGATCTCAACACCTATCTCAAATTTTTTTTTTATTTAAAAAAAAAAAAACAGATGTTCCTTTGAAAATTCGTGGATTACTTGGAACAACCTGAGATACTCTGGTGGCATTCAACTTTCAAGAATGAAGATATTTAAGTGACTTTGGACTGGACTTTTAAAGAAAAGACTTCTATTTCCTATTTTCATGGTAAGAGGAATCTAATTTTAATTTTTGACAAGAAAACAAACTTGTTTGTTTTCTTTTTGAACGTTTCTAGCGGTGTATCTATTCCTGGCCTTTTTGGACTTTCAGGTTGCTATACCAGACACTTTTGCGCTTTTTCTTTTTTTTGCGGCGCACTCGATCTCTGCAATCTGCATTTTTCGAATAGTGTCCTACCTGCCAACGTCTTCGCGAGCGTCTTCACGAGCGAGCTCCTTCTTTCAAAGAACGCCATCGCCTAAGCAGCCTTTCGGAATGTGGAAGCTTTGAAAGGTAAACATTTAGCTCCTCTTCTCGACTCTCCACAAAGCCTGCCGGGAGCGACGCAAACGTGCCACAAGGCACCCTGGGAGTCACGCAGACGTGGGCGCCATCTTTGATTGGTTAAAACTTTGCTTCTCACCTCACAATATACGCGTTACGCTCTAATCGCGTTATGAACACCGCTAATCCTCGCCATTCACCCTGAAGTCTTTTATTATATACAAACTTTGCCACGTTTTCTATGAACGATTTAAAGGTACTGTTTTCTTTCATTCCTTCACCTGTGACACACTCACTTGGCACTGCTATTGTTGTATTCTGCCACTGTGACACGCACACATTTTAGACAAGCTGTTGTGTGTCCTGCTACTTGCTCTTGTGTGTCCTACTACTGTGACACACACACATATTAGACAACCTGTTGTGTGTCCTACTACTGTGACACACACACATTCTGGATTGATACACTCATTTGGAACTGATTTTGTGTGTCCTACTGCTGTGACACACACACATAGTAGACATTTGTTTTCTTATTTTCATTTTGTGCTCTATTTTTCCTTTTTAACAGCAATATGCAAAATGTAACTGCTCCCCCTTTCTTTTTGTCCTCGCCTGGAGATCCACCTATTAGGTGGAAAAAATGGCGTAAAGTGTTCGAAAGGTATGCAAGGGTGTGTGGATCTAGTTTGAGTGCTGAAAGGATGACAGCCTTACTTTTACACTGTTTGGGGGCAGAAGGACAAGAGGTATTCGATCATTTGCCTGACATTGATGATGGTAGTTTAAATGAATATGAAATATGTATTGCAAAACTGGATGAACATTATCTTCCTAGAGTCAGTACAATTTTAGAAAGATATCATTTTGGTCGGAGGACACAAATGGAAGAAGAGACGATTGAGAACTATATTACAGCTTTAAGGAAACTTGCTTCTTCATGTAAGTTTGGTGCAAGTCTTGATGAACATATTAGGGATCAGTTCATGCTTGGGTGTTATATTGAAAAGGTGAGGGAAGAATTGTGGCAAAAGGATGAACCTTCTTAAGAGGAAGTTCTTACTATTGCAAAGAGGATAGAACATTCTATTAAATGTGTAGAAGTCATTAAAAAGAATGGCGAGAACAAAACCACTAAAGAAACTGTGAATGTTGTTAAGTCTACTGCTAGAACAGGTGAAAATCACCAGAAAGAGTCTGGAAATTAAAATGTTTCGAGCAAAATTCCCTACAAAAAAAAGGAGAACGGTTTGGATTTCTCCCAAGTAAAATGTTACAGATGTGGTAAAATGGGGCATTTTGCCACGGATAGACAATGTCCAGGTTGGAAAGCTTATTGTAGTAAGTGCAAAAGGAAAGGACATTTTACCTCATGTTGTAAAGGGGGAAACTATAGAGGTAGAGTGAATGAAATTTTTTATGATTTTGAAAATGAATGTAATCCAGATGAACACCTAGATTGTGGTCAAATTTGTATTCAAACTGTAAGTGCTGAAGAAGCAAAGAATTCTCCTTGTGATGAAATTTTGGTAGAAGGATATCCCACAAAAGTTTTGTTCGATTCTGGCGCAAAAATTACTATTGTAGCAAAGGATTTCTTTTTGAGTAAGTTGGGACATAAACTTGACCTTTCACGCCCCGATATAAGACCATTTGGTTATGCTGGTCAACCCATTAAACTACTTGGGGTTTTTGAAGGAATGATTAATTATAAGAATAGGTTGGCCAAAGCTAAAATTTATGTTTCTCAAAAAGGAGATAGCATAATAAGCTGGTTCGCTCTCAAAGATTTGGGTGTAATGCTTGATCCAAACTCGACACCTCCTATTCTTCTAAAAGAGCCCTTTCCCTGCACATCTCAAATTGTTTCATTAGTTTCTGATGATTTCACTAGTGAACTTAAAATCAAATTTCCTAAAGTTTTTTCGGAAAATTTGGGATGTCTTAATGACTATTGTCATCGTATCATCTTGAAGAAGGATGCTGTACCTGTCTGCTGCAAAGTACGAAATGTACCTGTAGCAGTCAGAGAACAAGTTAAAGATGAACTTGATAAGCTGGTTAAGGGAGGCATTATAGAAACAGTAGAGGGAACGGAGTGGGTTGCCCCGATTGTCGCAGCCAAGAAATCGGACAACTCTCTCCGTCTCTGTGTTGATTTAAGAGAACTCAATAAGTGTGTGGTTACTGATCATTATCCCCTACCCAAGATTGCGGACATGCTTATGCTACTTAAAGGTGCTAATATTTTCAGCACCATTGATCTAAGGTCCGCGTACCATCAGATTAGGTTGGAAGAGAATTCGAAAGATTTAACCTCTTTTGTGACACCTTATGGCACTTTTAGGTTCGTCAGACTACCTTTTGGTTTAGTGTCAGCCGCATCGGTTTTTCAGAGGGCGTTAGAGAAGGTCTTAAAAGGTTTACATGGTGTCAGAGTCTATCAAGACGATATTCTTGTGTTTGGCATAGATAATTCTCAACATGATTTTAGACTGTTTGCTGTCCTAGGGAGGTTGTGTGATGCAGGTTTGACTGTCAAGATTGAGAAGTGTAAGTTTAGAAAAACTTCCATTGACTATCTAGGTCACACAATCACAGAAGGAGGAATTTTACCCAAGGAAAATCTTATCTCTACCATTTCTAAGATGTCTCCCCCACAGAACAAGGAAGAGTTGATGAGTTTTTTGGGACTTGCTGAATATTATAGCAAGTTTGTGAAAGACTTTGCCTCTTTGTGTGCCAATATGAGATATTTATTGAAGAAGGGAGTAGATTTCATTTGGGGAGAGAAATGTCAGCACGAATTTGAGGTTGTCAAGGAGAGGCTAGCTTCTGCTCCGAAATTGAGCAGTTTTGATACTTCTGAAAAATCTATTTTGATTACTGATGCAAGCTTGAAAGGGTTAGGTGCAGTACTTGTACAGAAATTTGAGGGCATTGAGAGGGTCATTCTTTTCTTGTCTAGGAGTTTAAAGGGAGCTGAAACTCGATACTCGGTGATTGAGCGGGAAGCTCTCGCTGTTTACTGGTCAGTCAAGAAACTTAAAAACTTATTGTGGGGAACCAATTTTGAGGTCAGGACGGATCACAAGCCACTTTGTGAGATTTAAAAAAAAAAAGGTATAGATGCGGTCTCTGGTAGGATCACGAAATGGGTTGTTGGTTTGCAAGATTATGATTTTGATGTAAAATACCTACCTGGAGTAGAAAACAAAGTGGCGGACGCCTTGTCTCGCCTTGTTCCCACTTCTGAGGTTGAGGATGAGGATGATTGTGATGAAGATGATGAGATGGTTTGTGTTGTGGAAGAGGCTGTCATTGATAAAGAGAGGTGGTTGAAGATGGTTCAGGAGGATTTGACTCTTGTAGAAGTTCTTAAACTCCTAATGACAGGATGGAAGATTAAACCCAAATCTAATGAAGGCCTTGAGAAATTTTGGCATGTCAAAGATCAGCTTTCTGAACAGGATGGCTTACTTTTTAGAGGAACTAGATTAGTTCCACCCCTAGCTCTTCGGGATGAGCTTATGTCCTTAGCACATATTGGCCATTTAGGAGTCTCTAAAACCAAGGAGATTTTGAGGAGGTCATATTGGTGGCCAAATATGGATTTGGAAGTGGAACGCAAAGTTAGGGATTGCATTGACTGTGCTCTTAGTGAGAAGGTGGCAAAACCTAAAGTCCAACCCATGGTGATTAGAGACAGACCGGATGCACCCTGGAAAGAAGTGGGTTTGGATATTTTGGGGCCTAATACATCAGCTGGTTGTGAGTGGTATGTTCTTGTTCTTGTTGATTTCTTTTCCAGATGGCCAGAAATTGCCATAACTCGTGGTATCGAGACTAGGCATGTGGTGGATTTTTTAACCAAACTTTTTGCTAGAGAGGGGATCCCTAACGCCATCCTCACAGATAATGGCCCCCAATTAGTCTCTAAGGAGATGGAAAATTTTTTGTTAGAACAAGGAGTTAAACATAAAAAGTCTTCCCTTTACCACCCAGAAACCAACGGTATGGTTGAGAGATTTAACCGTGTTCTTAAAGAGACTATCAGAATGGCTAAGTCTGCTGGCACAGATTGGAGGACAGATGTCTTTAAGAAGGTTAAGGTTTACAGGATATCTCCCCATGCCGTTACTGGGAAGACCCCCTTCGAACTTTTTAGATCACGTACTCCTAATACCCTTGTGGTTCCTGCATGGGTCAATGATTTGCAACCACCTCCTCATGATGACTGTGATGAGTGGATGTTGCGTGAACTTTCTAGAATTGAGTCTAGAAAAAGGATGTTTGATGCGAGACATTCTGTTAAGGTCACACCAGTTAAAGTGGGAGATTGGGTGCTTATTAAGAATCCCTGCAAAAACAATAAGGCTCTTTCTGCTACCTTTAAGAAGCCTATTCGTGTCATCAAGGTTTTTAAGAACGCCATTAAAACTGCTGATCATCGTGTTTGGAATTTGAACAGGGTGGTGGTGGTTAGCAATGATCTTGTGGAGGCTTCTTGCAATCGTCATTCTCAAACTCCTAGTTTTTAGTCTCCCTCACTTCTTCGCAAGTCTGCAAGGGTTTCTCATTCTCCAAAGTATTTAAAAGACTACATCACTGTCTGATTTATGTTTTAGTGTTATTTAATCTTCCCTTATAATTTTGTTGTTATTGTTAGAAGGGAGATGTGTGGCATCCTGGTTCTGTGTGTCTGTGCCTCATGACATAGCTGCGCTGATGTCATGAGGCACTGGATTCCCATATGGAATGTTATCCTTTGATCACCAAGCAGTTGCTATCCTACTTTAATGCTGGCTGGATGCTCACCTGTGGATGGGATCTTTTCTTCAAATAAACCTCTACTTTTAACCTTCAATTTGTGGATCCTTATTTTACAGATTGTATGAGGCTTGACCATTTCATTCATATAGCGCGGCTCAGATATATTCATTTTTGGTATAACCTGCTATTTGAATTTAACATTCTACTGGAGCCTGAGTTTGCAGCATCAATTCCAAAGAAAGAGTTAAAAGCAAGGTTCCTACTATATGAGAGCTTAGAGAAAGGTTGTTTGGGAAACTATCTACCTCTGTTTTTTACCATGATTTAAATCTAAATAAAGGTCTTCAGGCATATTTAACCATTGTGACACGAAACTCCCATCGATTCGTTTTAACTCGTCTTAGGTTGGGAATTGTCCACCACTTAGTGTCATTTCCGCAAAAGAAAACTAGTTCCAACTCTTTATGCCCGTGCGATAACATTTCAAAAAAAAGTTGTTGCCACTTTTTAATGTTCTGTAAATTTTATTACTCTTTTAGGAAATTTTACCTGAAACCGATTTTCCCAAAATACAATGTTCCTTCCACTAAAATGGCAATGAAGTTAATATCATCCTTAGAATGCGCAGAAATTTGTTTTTATGTCGCATCATATATACTGAAACTTATAGCTGCCAGGAAATCCATAACTCTCTGAGAAATCACACATAGCCAAACATAAAATTGTATAGATATATTTATTGTCATTAGGGCTTTATGTGTGTAATTATGGTAGCATTAGATACTTTTTATGCACCCTGCACTTTAGCAAGTTCATGAAGAAACTGTGCAGCATTTAATTTCTTATTGCATAATTTGCACATAACTAACTAACTTTTATATCTTGACCTAGTTATAAAACTGGGTAGGAAAGTCTTACTGACGTGAATTGTATAACATACCTTGTTGTTTTACACATTATGTGACTATGGAAGCACACTGCTCTTTATTGAAGCCATTTTGCACTCAGCAACATTTGCACAGAAATGTTTTATAATCGAGTTTTAAATTTTGGTAGGAAAGTTTACTAATGCGATTTGTTTTATATACCTTGCTATTTTGCACACTATGTGACTATGGAAGTACATTGCACTTTATTGATGTCATTTTGCACTTAGCAATATTTGCACAGTATGTTCAATAACCGACCCTTTATGCGAAAATTGCACATAGCACATTAACTAAAAATTACATAAAATGTTTTTCATAGAGACATCGTTGGAACATATGTATAATGTTAACACCTTGACTGCAAAGGCAATTCCCGCTGTGTGCTGAGGAATGCAGGATCCCATTATTCATGACGAGCTCAGCTCGTCATCAGCACACGACCAGTGTACTGCATGATGAGCTGAGCTCGTCATGAGCAGCGAAGGGGTTAAAGAGGGATGCATTGTATAATTTGTATTGTAGATGGCTTTTTTCGGTATCTAATGATACTCTTTCCCACTATTTGTGATTAGTTCTGTAACTTTGAGGATTTTAATTTGTAATACTGACGAAAGCATTGTTTTATTGTTCTGCTTATATGGTTGTGTTCAACAAACCGAATAAAGCTTTTGAACTGAACTGATTGTAGTAGTATTTGGCACTATTTTATTATTGTTATAGTATGCTTTTATGATTTTTAATAATCTAATAAAGTGAGTTTTGACTTGACTAGTTTTTAACAGGAATCTATTGATATATTATGAGTTTTCTTACGAGAATATGCTAAAAAAAACTGTTAAACAGAAGATTAAAATGTTGCAGGGACTAGATCCAAGTAAAGTAAGAAAATATACTAAGTTGCAGGGTCATTCTCTCGCTTGTCTCGCTAGAAAAATATGTAAAAGTACTTTTCATCATTTAAGAATGTTAGCAGTACATCTTATAGAAATGTAGAAGTTAGTAAGTAGATTGTGTAAAAAGTCCTGCATTATCTTTAAATTAAATGAATGCAGTTCTTTTGCATAATTCAGTATTGGGTGTGGAAAAAGTTTGTGATGATATAAAGTTTTGTTTCTTTGGATCATAAGAGGAGAGTACAGAAAGTGAGAGCTTCATAAGTGTAGGTGTTGAACAACAGGTAGAAGATATTAGTACTAAGGAGTTTTCAGGAGAAATTACAAAATGTCAGATACTTTCATGTGAAACCAAACTATGTTTGTATTTGTTGTCGACGTATTAACTATAAAAGTCAAACTATGAATGTTGATGTATATTTAAAAAGTGAAAAGGAAAATAAGGATAAGTGGAAGCAATTTGGTGCTTATTTGTTGGTGGAAGGTCGTTTTGAGTTGGGTACTGATCAACCTATTTGTAAATTTTGTTGCAATAAATTAGAAGAGAGCAAAATGCCAGCTACAGCAGTACAGAATAAGTTAGAGTTGGTAGCAATTCCTCCAGAGCTGGCAGATTTAAATACATATAAGTACATTCTTATTCAATCTGTGCACCCTTTTCAGGCAATTTTTTGTATGGAGCCTAAAACAGGTAAACTTCCTCCAAGAGATTAACAAAGAGGTCTGAAAGGCATAGTTGTGTACTTACCTTTAGATTTTAAGAAAAATATTGAAACTGCTAACATAGAGAGAGAGGAAAGTGAGCCTGTAGGTTATCTAGTTAATGGTGTACCAACAAAGAGTCAGAAAATATGACAAGAGTTAGCAGATGTGACAAGACTTCAAAAGGCTTTATTATATCTTGTACAGAACAATATGTATTATGAAACTGTAAATGTGGAAGAACAGGAAATATGTTTAGAGGAAGACACAGAAATTTCAACTGGCCAAATAGAAAAAGTAGACTAGTCCAGGAGTGAAGAGATTAACGAACATTACAGTATACATCCTCTACATTCAAAAGAAGTGATTGGAAACAGCATTGAATAATTCCAAATGAAGAAAGCGAAGGGAACTCCTATGAGTGTATTAGAAAAAAGTTTAGAAGTGTATTGTTTTTCACAGCTGTTCCCCACTGGAGAAGGTGTAAGTTATGATGAACGAGCAGTACAGATTCCAGCTTCAGAATACTGGATGACAAGATTGTACTTAGAAGATCCAAGATTTCGACAGAGCATTCAATATATATTTCATCTTCTATTTGAAAGTGACTTGTCTGGACTTTCATATGCTGTAAATCACATAATAAAATTAAGGGTGGCCGGAATTTGCGTAGTCGCGGTACGCAAAGTTCAGCAAAATGACAAAAAATCTCCACAAGCATGCAGATTTGTGCGTGCTTGTGTAGATTTCTTGTCTTCTGCCCTTGTAACTTTGCCACCGGGCCGAAAGGCACGAAGGTCCTTTGAGTGAGCTGTCCACCATAGTGGGTAAAGGGCGGGAAGACCTGCATACCGCTAGTGTGTGTGGGGCGGGGCCAAACAGGCAGGGCTTCTATGCGATTTCACATGCCTCTTGTTTATAAAAGGTCAGAGACTGATCAAAGCAACAGATGAGGAGAAAGAAGAAAGCAACCACCTGCCCGTATTTTAGCATAATCTGCATTTTAGCGGAACACTCAAGTATCCTTACTTTGACATTAGAAGGTTATGCCAAAAATACTATTTGGACACCAATGTATTCAATATTGTGTGAATAATCGCATACTATAACTGGTGTTGTTGGCTGTTTTATTTGTATAGCTGATCTGTTTGCCCCTAATACCCATTGAAAAAAGGTGGAGCACAACCAGCCAATAAAAACTCCTACAGTATGTCACTGTATTTACTTAGAAACTCAGCGCGATAACATGGAGGCGCTACATTTGTGAGAGGGTTCTAGCACTGAGGCAACGGAATGCATTCAGTGTAGAGAAGTGTGACTGAGTGGGGCATGAGCCACGAGAACAGTGTTGTTCTGGCTTCCCCCAACAGACCAGTGTCTTGGAAAGGCTGCCCTAAGCTGCATTATTTGTGTGGGTTTATTAGTATAAGCACACCACGAGTCTCCAAGCACTCTGTGGACTGTGCGTAGTATAGCGAGACACTGCATAGTGCTGGAAAACATGATGAATGTAAACATGGCGCTTTAAATCTTATTAGCCCGTAAACACCAGATACGCATGCGTACAGTTACATTGTAAATTGTAATATTGTACTGGAGTGTGAGGTGTGCCCGGACAGACACACTGTGAACATGAAGATTAGCCTGTTTGTATCACTGTGCCAGTGAATTCCCAGAGAAATAATGTCCCAAAGAACCTCCTAGTCACAGGAACTACATGGGGAATGCGCTTCGAGAAAGTCATGGAATGCAAGACCTCCATCACGCATGACAGCTAATATTTTGATGGTAGATATGGGAAGAAAGCACACCGGCCCAGCCTTGACCGAGCTCAGAAATGTTTTGGGCTGATTAATGTTACTGAATTTGAGCTACAATCGGGCACCTGCTTTATTTATATCTGTAAGTGCTTCCTGTTGAGGTTTAATTTTTGTGACAGGAGCATCGTGCCAGAATGAATCCTGCCCTGCATATTATTTGCCCACAAATTCCGTTCCGCCGCGGATCGCGGAATTCTCGGCAATTCTGCATTCCACGCAGAAATCCCCAAATTCTCCAAGTGGAACGGAGTTTGCCGCCCACCCCAAATTAAAATCAGGACTTCATCTTACACATGTTTCTGCAAAGGAATTTATGGACAAAGTTTAACAAGGAGACAATCATTTAGAATCTCAGATAATTAATTTGATTGTGTGTCAAGGTGGTACTAATGAGTATTGGTGTTGTCGTCATGGAGAACTTAAATGTATGTTAAGAAACTTAGGTACCCCTACGTGGTTTGTTACGCTCAGCTGTGCTGAATACGCATGGGACGATTTTCTTGAATTTCTACGACAAACAAATTCAAATATAAAAAACATTGGATTGAAGACAGCTGGAGAACTGTGTTCCCTGGATCCTTTAAATGTTATATGTTATATTTTAATCATAGGTTTCAAGCTATGACATCTTTTATCTGCAATAAATATAATACACATCTTGGAGAAGTTACTGATTTCTTTTTGAGAAAGGAGTACCAAGCTAGAGAGGATCCTCATATACACATGGTATTATGGATCAAGGATGTACCTAAATTTGGAACTGATTCTAATGAAAGTGTTTTGTCTTTTATCGAAGAATATGTTACCTGTGCATTTCCAAAAAAAGGAGGAGAACAGATCTTAAAAGAAAAAGATTTACATTTTCAAAGTCATCGATTTGGAAATTACTGTCGACGAAAATACAAGTCAAAGGGAAAATTTTATACGAAATGTCGTTTTGGATTCCCACGTCCTGTAATTTCAAAAGGAAGACTCAATAGTTTTATGTCAACAGTGAGACATACTATAACACAAAAATCTCCAAAGAATACATACAACATAAGAAGAACTGAAGATTCAAAGTATGTTAATGACTACAATCCAGTGATTTTGGCAATGTGGGATTCTAACATGGATATCCAGTGTGTTGTAGATCATCCAATTGCTGTTGCTCCCTATTTTACGTCATATATAACAAAATCTCAAAAAAAAAGTTGAAGGACATGTGGGAATAAATTTCACAAGCGAAGAGTTTTAGTAACAGATTGTATAGCTTTAGTTTGAAAATGCTTTCACATCGAGAGATTAGATCCTACGAATGTTCGGATTGGTTGTGTTCTGCAAGTTTATATTCGAAGTCAAGAGGAATCATTTGGGTAAGTCTAGGTCTTGCAGCTACGCGAAAATTAAACAAATGGTGGTGGCCAGTCGACCTCCACCAACAAAATGTCATATGTAGTAGTTAGATTTTCCCAAAATACCCCTTTATTGGTACGTAGTAGGTCACCTTCGATTAAAAGGACAATTTCATAAAGTCTTTCAAGGGAAGCTGCCCTAGTGTCAGCTGTCTCAACAATAACAAATCTGTCAGTCACTGTCACCTTCAGTAGTGGACGCAGGGTCTCTCGCACTATGGTAATCTCCGCCACGCTGTCCAACAGCGTCAGCGCCCAAGTCAGATTCCGAAGCTGCGTTCTCACTATCTGTGGCATATCTCGCTGATACAGCAGCAACTTTCTTCTTCTGAAACTGGGGTCTCTGCCGTGGAGAATCGTCCTGCTTGCCTTTACTGTCTTACTTGCGGGGTGGATCCTGCTTCGCGCCGCTTCCCCGTCCGCCGTCTCCTCCATCGTTGGACGAGACCGATGAATTCTGCAAAGAGTGAGGAGACTGTTGTTCAGGAACCTGAAATCTATCAGGTGACTTAATCGTAGCGCGGTCGCTCAATTCATAAGTACGCTCAGTAGACACAGGTACTGGTGAGGAGGAACAAGACCCCTGTTTCTGTTGCTTTTTTCCCTGTTTCTTATTTTTGGTCCAGGTCTGTTTCTGACCTGCGGGGTGTTCATCTTTTTCAAACTTTGCCACCTGAGTTTGCTTTTGCGCTGCCTTGGCAAAAGGCTTAACACCCAAAATATTAGGGCGAATGGTCTTATAAGCCGCCGTGATAATCTTCGCTAATTGTCAGGGCTTCTCTGCATCGGGGACTTCATGCAAAGCATTCAACACCTGGAAGCTTACTGCATCTCCCTTAACGTTAGTAAGGACAAGATCGGAAACTACGTCAAACACTCCAACGATTCTCATTCTCAGTTCAACTGTTAGGGTTTGTGCACAGCAAAGCGCATGTCCCCTCTCATTGCACTAGTGGTCTCTGTAATAGCTCTCTTTAAACATACTACTGAATGCCTTTCTTGTTATCTCAGCCCCTCCCTAAGACTTCTGTGCATGTTGTTCAATGTATTCACAAGTTTGGACATTGTTGTCTTGTTTGCACATTGGACCTTGCTTTTACCAAGGCTTATTTAGAACACTCCTCCCTAGGCCATGTGTTACTTCAACTCATTAGCATAATAACTGAAGCTCTGCACACCTGCTTGAGAGAACCACACCCAGTTCTTCGAACCACACCCAGCTCTTCAAACCACACCCAGCCCTGTCTATAAAAGGCAGCCCCTGAGCCTCACCCAGTGCTTGTGCTCGTCTACCTACCACTTACCTGAGAACAAATCCTTCGGCGCTGGCACTCCTGCTCTCTCCAGACCTTCATTGACTTCAATGGGCACGACTTCTGGCTCTTCCTTCTTCTGGTTTCCGGCTACTTCTTGCCTCAGCCCCTCTTCTGTCCACTGCAATCGACCTGCAGAAGAGAAAGAGGTCAAGGTTAGACTGATCAGTATCCCTTTTCAGCTACAAGTAAGTGCAAAACCTTTTATTACCTGAAAGAACTTTATCGGCGATTTCTGGATTCATGTAAAGACAACTTGGAACAAGATATCTCCCACGAGCTTTGTGGTTCAAACCCTTTGTTACAAGAATACTTTGTGGAACTTTGTGAAATAAACATTGTTTTACATGGAACTTGTTTAAGAATCGAACAGAGGAAACCATTGACAGCAAGGCAAAGAGTAAATCAAGGACTTGCACAAACTACCTGCTGTATTTTGATGTAAAAGTACAGTATTTGTTTTATAAAAAGTATGAAAATGTGTGAAAAGTGAGTTTGCTATTAAGAATTTAGGCTTTAGTGATATTAAGGTGAATGTTAGACCTTGGCAATTCTTATAATGATATTCGTTTGATTTTACAGAAGTTTTACAGTAATAGAAAGCACATCCCAGAACAGTAACACATTCCAAACCTGGAAGCTTCAGACCAGGATCCAAGAGGTACTTTTAGAAGAGAATTTCTAATAAGATTAATGTTTAGTCAGGAACACATTTAGGGATAGGTTGCACTTATCTGTTCTTTGTTTATGTTTCATTAAGCACCAGTTTCTACAGAAGTCAGAGAGGGCCGCAGATTTTAGCAGCTCTTCTACAGTGGAAACGCAAGAACGGTGTTGTCTCTCTTTTTTTATTTTATCCACTTCCCCCCTTCCTTTGAGCTTCTGGTTCTTAGTGCACTGTTTTAAAACTAGTGTACTGGAACAAGCAGTTTCAGGGTGGGGTCGTACTGTCTTCAACCTCCATCAGAACTGAACAGAAACTCAGGTGAGCTGGTCTTTGACATCAACAGCCGCCTCCGGTCCGTGCTCATCCTGAACACGCTTAATGACAGGGGGTAGGACAGACATTAACGGGGTGCCGAAGCATCTCCTGTAGACTGCCGCAAAAATCATACCCCATGTGGTACAGTCAGCTACTTTAAGTACTAAGTCTTTCTGCAAACTAATGGTTAGAATCCACAGGACTCGTATTAGGAAACACTGCCTCCAGTTGGACTAAGCTTTAACCCGTTCTGTCCAACTGGATGTGCAGCAACATCAGCACCTCCACCTGTCATATTGCGGGAAATATAATGAACCAAAGCCCTAATAACCGCTACTGCAGAGGTATAAAGGGGCCTCAACTGAAGCAAGGAACATTTCCCAGCACGTGGGTGCGGGGTAAAACCAGCCAAAACAGGCCAAGAAGCGCCTAGAATGGACAAAGAACCTAGCCTAATTGGTGTTAGAGGGTGGGGGAGGGCGCCATTAAACCAAACACAGTGCTCCCAAGCTGAAATCGGAACTTCCTGTGTCCTATAGGGAGTGTAAGCCACAGGTAGGGCAGTGGGAATGTAAGTATGGAACACGTTAGTGTTTGCGTCAACCGCTGGAAACGTAACCCACGAGTAGAAAATCTCAAATGGGTGCGCAGCATCCGCCTTCACAACAAAAAGCACGGCCATGCCTTCCAAGGCAACGTTGAACCCCTACAAATGATTGTGCACAGCCAAATAACTGTGCTGCAGGATATCAACAGCCATAACGACACCGAAAGAATAAAGAACAATGCAATGTATAATATAGCACAACTGGGTAGTAATTCAATAGAAACCATTTTAAAGTATCAAGCTTGAAAAGACCTATTCAACAATAGGTAGGTTTATCCGCCACCACTGTCAACCGGAAACAATAGTGAGGGGTCGTGGTTTGATATAAGCACTTCTCAAGAGTCTCGCAATAAGACCCCTAAGTTGGATGCATCAAATACAGGGTTACTGCTTCTTCACAGAACTGTGCACAGAGACAAAGGACCTCAGTGAATTGTGGTGTACCAAAGATCTCACCTTAGTGCCTAGAAACCCTAACCAGCTAGCCTCAGTGTCTCATTGGCTCTTCATCCTATACCAGAGGAACCAATTATTAGACAACCTAGAACATGCAACTTAGATTATACTCAGGGATGGTGGGAGGCAAGAACACTCTTTCATTATACTCCACCAGTCCACAACAGGAGTCAGTAAGAGACATGAGAAGGGTTAAAATATGTATTTTAACAATGTGATCTCAGACGCAGTGTCTTTGCTAGCATAAGCAGATATATGATTAGAAATAATATACTCAGCATTGTTACAATTCCATGAAACACAGAGAAATCGTATTATAATGATAGTGAAAAAAGGTACTATAGCGCCTAGTACATCACCCTCCCTAGATAGGAACTATGTGGCATATTACCAAGGGCCTTGTATCCGCTTTAGCTGGACTTTTTCCCGCTAAACCGGCGATAATTTTATCACCCAAATACCAAGCTGTCGCTAACACCAGTTAGCGACAGCTTGTAGGCGATAGCGAGTGTTTTGGGGCAAGCTTTGCATGTCAGCGATATTTATCGCTAATGACATGCAAAGTGGGCGTGCCAAACTGTTAGCGACTGAAAACAGTCGCTAACATCGCTATCGCCTATTACCTTGAAAGGCGAAGCGATGGAAATATTTGCGTTAAGCGCGAATATCGCCAATCGCTAACGCCTGCAAATATTAGTTCTTAGCCATGTTATCCAACGGAAGGTGGATAATATGGCTAACAGCATTTTGCACGCTAATGCATGAAAATCGCTGGTTTTCCAGCGATATTCACACTAACGCCTGCAATAATATCGCTATTGAGATAAACCTTGGCAATAGGACCTTATCTCAGCGATAATATTGGGCGAAGCGTGGCGTTAAACAAACTAACGCTAAGCTCAGTTAGCGATAAATAGCTCTTTCTCTCTGGAAACAGAATTTTTACAAGTGCCTGAAATCATGTCTAGAGTGTCATATTATAGGCGCCAGAATCTCCGTTGGCTCGCAGCTGCATCTATGTTATGGCTAAAACGTGAGCCCGTCACTTTAAAAAAAACAGCTATTCTGTTATTATAACCTTGAAGACTCGAGCACTCACTGTACAGAATGAAGACACGATGTAAGTCTAGGGATGCTACAAAACAAGCCGTTCTCATGTAAAGCGATGTGCGCAGCCAAAACCTACAATAACAGCCAAAGGCAGTGTCGTGTGCAAAAGCAGCAAAAAGTAAAATGGCATTTAAACTTCTAATAAGCTCATGCTAACATAACAGCATATACATATTAGGCCCAAACCTCACCACAACAGCTGGATGTCTCTAGTTTTGTACGAGTGAAATGTCCAACTAACTATAACGTCCCTGAAACCTGAGGTCTTTTCATATATTTAAACATATATACATATTTTTATATATTACCTATTGGCGGTCACCAGTGGGTAGTTATAGTTAGAACCTAGGGCTAGATGTAGGTAATTTGGATAAATACCGTATTTTACCGATTCGGTATTTATGAATCAGTAAATCCAATGTAGGTAATAATTTGGTAAGAAATACCGAATCGAAAGGATTCGGTATTTACCGATACGGTATTTGCAATTGATTCCTATGGGCCTGGAAGCCCATAGGAATGAATGTCCGATTCGGTAAATACCGAAAAATTCAAGGGTGGCAGGGTGTCACTTTAACACCCTGTTGCACCCCTGATTAGTGCTTGTGTGCCATGTGGCACGCATACATGCCCTTAGGGCACATACATACCTGCCACCCTTGAATTTTTCGGTATTTACCGAATCGGACATTCATTCCGATGGGCCTCCAGGCCCATAGGAATCTATGGCAAATACTGAATCGGTAAATACCACATGGCACACACCCTAAGGGCATGTATGTGTGCCACAAGGCACATGTGTAAATGCACATATTTGCATTTACATAGGAATTTGTTATTTACCACCAACTAATAGTTGGTGGTAAATGACGAATCCTTAAAGCCCTGTAGCACTGTTTACAGTGCTACCTACATTAGAAAATACAGATTCGGTTATTTTACTGAATCAGTAATTTTACCGAATCGGTAAATTTACCAAATCGGTAAAGTTACCGAATTGGTAAAATTACCGATTCGGTAAAATTACCGAATTTGTATTTTTTCATTCCCTACATCCCAGTATCCAAATACCGGTTGGTAACAGCTGAAAATCGGTATTTTCGTCCGTTACCGACCGGTATTTGGATACCTACATCTGGCCCCTAGTTTCCATAGGAAAAGCAATTGTTGATTTGCTAATAACTTTGGCGTCGCTTGACGAATCTTCGCACAATTCTCCAAAAGAAAAGTCTATCCAGGTCAGCTCCTGTACTGAAAGTCTGGGTGTGATTCGTCAAGTGGGGCCTGAGATAAAAGGGGGGTCCCAAAAGAGTTTTCTCCATATTAATTTCCATAGGAAACTTTAGCCAAGGCTACAGCCCGAATTGCTGAACGGAATTACACCAAATTTTGCAAAAAGGTAGCGCTTGGTTTAACAAGCGACCTTTTTTTCAAACGGTTCAGTAGTTTTTGAGAAATTCAAAAACTAAGAGTCAAAAAATCAATTTTGCAACTTCTTTCTGACAAATGCGCATACACATTTGTCAGGAAGAAGTCGTTATAAAGCAGGAAGAGGGAGCCCCGGGACGCCGCATCACTGGAAAGTCTTTTTTATTTACTTTTAATATGGTTTAAGAGATTATCAGGCCATTTAAAAGAGGGCAAGAGGGATGCGGGCGGAGTGTACTGAGGCTAAGGAAAGTGTGCGGGGTGCCTAGATTCCCCCCCACTTCATGATGATCGGCGTAGCCCCACTACGCCCAGGCCTATTTTAAACAATGCTATTTGCCATCCAGCATTATGGACTCAAGCAAAGACAGGGCAAGCAATGAGCAGAAAGGGTTGTTAATGGTTGCTAGCATGTGGGCAATAAGGCTGTAGCAATCTCCCCCAAAACACACGTGCGCATAGTTCCTGCCTGCTTCAGCCCTGTGCTTCACACTTTCACAGCACTTTGAATATAAGCAACCAACATTAGTAAATGGTATCATTTTGAAACGCTTTCATTGGCTGAGCCAATCTCAGTATTCCATTCAGAGTGCCTGTATGATGGTAAGTCCTTACTTATTTTAATAAATGAACTGGATGCCGGAGGTACTGCAGTGCACAAAAGAAGGGCGTTATGACAGCATTGATACAGGCACAGTGCTCTTCAAGGTCTAACACAAGGTGAACTTCAGTTTCCTTTTCATTAAGGTTTTTAAAAATAGTCTAAGAAATTTCAGAAAGACACACATTCACTGGATGGTGTCATCAGTGATGTCATGAGTGATGTCACTGACCGTGTCATGAGTGATGTAATATGTGACGTCATCAGCAGTGCATTGCAGGCGCGCAAGTTATAGTGAGTCCAACTAACTATAACGTGGGAATTTCAATGGTTTTATGTCAGTAAAATTTCCAGCTAACTATAACTGGTGTCAAACCTATGGTTTTTTCAGTGAACTTAACCCCTTCGACACTCATGACGAGCTGGGCTCGTCATGGCGTAGCCCGCTCGCACACTGATGACGAGCCCAGCTCGTCACGCAAAGTGCGATTTTGAAAAACCCAGCGCGCTAGCGGAATTCCGCTAGCGCGCATGCGGTTAATAGGTTTTTTAAATGCTAATTCCTAACTATAACTGGTGTGAAACCTATGTTTTTTTTAGTGAATTTCAAAGGTTTTTTTAAATGCTAATTCCTAACTCTAACGATTGTGAAAACTCTGGTTTTTTCACTGAATTTCAAAGGTTTTTTAAAAGCGAATTCCTTTCTATATCCAGTTTGTAAACTATGATTTTTTTTTTAATTTGCTGTTTTGTGTAAGTATTAACTATTATAATTTTTTTTTATAATAATATTTTTTAAATGTTTTTTTTTTCCTGGGGGGCTCTGGGTGCGCGCACCGGTAAGCTCTCCGGAAAGTGCACCCAGAGCGCTACTTGCGTTCGTGTAAAAAAATATGAATGAAAACTATATAATAACGCAAAACATTTAGTACCATTAAGCGCTGCGAGGCCTCCGGGTGGTTATGCGCTATATAAATGGAATTTTTAATTTCATTTCATTTCATAAATATAAAAGCAGTATTTTTGAATAAGGAAATGAAAATGATTTTGCATTTCCGTGAAACTATCAAAACGTCACTTAGGCGCGCCACGTAAGCGCCCCCGGAAGCGCCTTCGTTTGCACCACGTATGCGACCCAGGAAGCGCCTACGTTCGCGCAGCGTAAGCGCCCCCGGAAGCGCTTCGGTGCGCGCAGCGTAAGCGCGTCAAGTCATGTGACCTTAAAATAACACTTTTCATTGGTTGCTAACTGTTTTTTTTTACAAAGAATGAAATCCCCACCCATTTCCTTCACTTCTTCTTTCACTTTTGTGATTGAAAGACCTGCCTTTTTGCTCTCGGTTCTTTATTGGATATCTTGGATTATCATGGCTGCCAGACCATCCAGCAGTGAAGATGACTCCAATGAATTCATCGATGAAGAGCCTCCTCAGCCAAAAGTCAAAGAACATTTCATCTGGAAATGTTTTTCCATACATGATGACCAGAAGAAGGTAAAAGCTCCAAAAGTGGAGTGCAGGATCTGTCACACAGCCCTGTCACGGGGTGACCCCACTAAAAAATATTCTTTTGGAAACTCCATAATGATTCGCCAGGTGGAGAGGAGGCACCCCCAGAATTTTGCCCGGGAAAGTGTCAGGGCTCTGGCACAAGAGGTTCCCAGTGATGGGGCCTCTACATCAGCCGGAGGATCAACAACATCAGTGAGGGGGAGATCACAAGAGCTGGTTCCGAACATTCAGCCTGGGGAGCAAAGTGTTCTGCTCATGGTTCGAGCATTGGAGAACCATCGCTGCCCTTCCCAGCCCTAATCTTACTCCTGTTGAGCAGTTTCCATTCCCTGTTTTTGTTTTTGTTCTAAAAAAAGAAAAAAGAAGAAGAAAAAAAGTTCTTTTCAGAACTACCTCCAATTCTCATCAAAGAGCTATATTCTTAAAAAAATGAAAAAGAGTAAGTGAAGTGGAGTGCATTGATAAAGGAAAGGAAAATGAGTAAGAAAGAACAGAAAGGTATGAGAGGAGAAAGGCAGTGAAGTAGGGGGACTGAAAGAAGGTGAGTGTTGGGAAGGAAAGTAAGGAAAGTAAGGAGAAGGAGAGTGAACATGGGGAATGTGGATATTCAAAGAAAATGTAGAAAAGGAATGGGGGTGTGTAAGGGTAAGAAAAGATGCATTGCTGGAGTTGCATCACTTTTGTGACACACTCCAGCAATGCATCACTTTTGCGCTTACATATACGTCTGAAATACTGACGTATCTGTAAGTACTTGCGACATAATACGTCATATATTTAATATACGCCACCGGTGCGTCACTTTTTGTGACGCACCAGTGCTGTAAAAAATGCACCTTATTCAGTCATATTTACAAAGTGACGCATCTAGGTAGATGCATCACTTTGTAAACCCCTGCGCCACATTATACCTACGTCAGGTGTAATGTATGCAAAAGGGACGTATTGACGCAAGAAAGAGTCGTAGAGGTGACACAGCGAAATCTATGAGATATCACTGCATCACTTTTATGACGCTGTTGCGTCCAAATCTTGCGCCAGTTTCACAGCAGGCGTAAGACAGATGCAGGCCCTTTCACATGGGCCTGGCCCCATGTGAAAGGATGCATTGCTGGAGTTGCATCATTTTTGTGACACACTCCAGCAATGCATCACTTTTGCGCTTACAGATACGTCTGAAATACTGACGCATCTGTAAGTACTTGCAACATAATACGTCATATATTTAATATGACGCATGAGTAGAAGACTGAAGGCCTCAATTATGAGGCCATGCGCCACTTTTACGCCACCGGTACGTCACTTTTTGTGACGCACCAGTGCTGTTAAAAATGCACCTTATTGAGTCATATTTACAAAGTGACACATCTAGGTAGATGCATCACTTTGTAAACCCCTGCGCCACATTATACCTACATCAGGTGTAATGTATGCAAAAGGGACATATTGACGCAAGAAAGGGTCGTAGAGGTGACGCAGTGAAATCTATGAGATATCACTGCGTCACTTTTATGACGCTGTTGCGTCCAAATCTTGTGCCTGTTTCACAGCAGGCGTAAGACTGATGCAGGCCCTTTCACATGGGCCTGGCCCCATGTGAAAGGATGCATTGCTGGAGTTGCATCATTTTTGTGACACACTCCAGCAATGCATCACTTTTGCGCTTACAGATACGTCTGAAATACTGACGTATCTGTAAGTACTTGCAACATAATACATCATATATTTAATATGACGCATGAGTAGAAGACTGAAGGCCTCATTTATGAGGCCATGCGTCACTTTTACGCCACCGGTACGTCACTTTTTGTGACGCACCAGTGCTGTTAAAAATGCTTCCTAATTGAGTCATATTTACAAAGTGACGCATCTAGGTAGATGCGTCACTTTGTAAACCCCTGCGCCAAATTATACCTACGTCAGGTGTAATGTATGCAAAAGGGACGTATTAACGCAAGAAAGGGTCGTAGAGGTGACGCAGTGAAATCTATGAGATATCACTGCGTCACTTTTATGACGCTGTTGCGTCCAAATCTTGCGCCTGTTTCACAGCAGGCGTAAGACTGATGCAGGCCCTTTCACATGGGCCTGGCCCCATGTGAAAGGATGCATTGCTGGAGTTGCCTCATTTTTGTGACACACTCCAGCAATGCATCACTTTTGCGCTTACAGATACGTCTGAAATACTGACATATCTGTAAGTACTTGCGACATAATGCGTCATATATTAAATATGACGCATGAGTAGAAGACTGAAGGCCTCATTTATGAGGCCATGCGTCACTTTTACGCCACCGCTACGTCACTTTTTGTGACGCATCAGCAGCGTAAAACATGCACCTTATTGAGTCATATTTACAAAGTGACGCATCTAGGTAGATGCGTCACTTTGTAAACCCCTGCGCCACATTATACCTACGTCAGGTGTAATGTATGCAAAAGGGGCGTGTTGACGCAAGAAAGGGTCATAGAGGTGACGCAGTGAATGAACTGGGTTTTCCCCATGCTACGCTCCCCCGTACGGTCCCCCCGTGAAAATCGGAAAAAAAAAAAAAATGTTTTTTGCCCCGTGGGGCCCTTTTATGGCCCCCACATCAAACCTAGGGGGTCAGGGGGGGGGTCTCCCCTGCCCCCTTTTGCTCATTTCCCCCTTTATTTTTGCCATATCTTGTGTCTCTATCCTACCGAGACACAAGATGGCGACCGCTCCGGACTGTTTGGAATGTTGACAGACACCCGATCAGCTCTCCGCTCGCGAACTCGCGTAGCGCGCCTGGTGCGCATACCGGGGCGCGCTTATAGATATATATATATATTTTTGAACCTAAATTACTCAAAATTCACTGGAGCACATATCTTGAGACATAGTGAAGGCACATTGGGCTACCAGTCCCTACAATTTTGCAAAGTTTGGTGGAAATCCATTCAGCCGTTCGGGCTAAAAGTGAGTCCAACCACCCTATGGAAATTAACAAGGGGAAAACACGTTTTGGGACCCCCCTTTTATCTCGGCCCCTGCTTCATAAATCCCCGCCAAACTTTCAAGGAAGGAGCGGAGCGCCGCGAGGCAAATTTGAGGTAAATTTCAGGCAGATTCCTCAACCGGCGCCAAAGTTATTCCCAATAGAATGTTGCGAAATCCCTATACAAAATAATCCTAACTATAACAACCTACTGGCGACCACCAGTAGGTAATATATATATATATATATATGGACACTTTTCTAGATCAATAAATATTACATCGGAAGTACCATCCATAAAGCTAAAAAAGTGGTCTGGAGCATCTGAGGGCAATAACCCATAATGATAAACAGTATCCCATTGCACGCCACTTTTTCTCAGATCACAAACAAAATACCAGTCTACTTTCTTTTGTCGTCCTGGACTGTATCCCCAGAAGGGAGAGGGGAGGCGACAGAATCAAAGAACTGAGAAGTTTAGAGTCCAGGATGATAATCAAGTATCACACAATGCAATCGAGGGGCCATAATGATGATGAAGCACTAGCAGTGCATTTGGGCTGAATTTATTCTAACTTCTGTTTTTCTTTTAAAATGCTTATTAGGAATTTTAATTGTTGTTTTTATTCCCACTTCCTCCGAATCAACAGAAATCTGTGTATATGTTAAAAAGGTTTTTAACACTACACTAACTTTGAACATTCTTTTTAACTTTCATTACAGATTATACACTTGTCTGACCTCCAAGTTGAAGGCCATAAAGAGCGAAAGTATCTGCAACTTTGGAACTGTTGTAGAATATGTTGGTGAAACAATAAGTTTACTATATTGATATTAAGTTTGCAGCATTTTTCTTTTCTGACGGACAACTTATGACAGATAAAGCAATCTGAGTTGTTTTGGTAACTCGCCCACTTGGGAATGACGTTCCATGGCCTTAGAGAACGGACATTTTCTATGCATGTGGTGGTGATACTGGTGCCCTCAACTGCAGATGTGGCATTTATTCAAAGTTGAATTTAGTAGTTTTCCCACTGGGGCTGTACTCCTTACGCCAGGTGTTCCTCGGAAGCGATGAGCATTTTGATTTAATTACCCGCTCTCGAGTTCCAATTCTTAGAGTACTAAGGATAGAAGCCTCCGGCACGCCCCTTAACCTTACGAGTGCATGATGGGCATTGTAGTCCGCCCGCATTGCAACTGTATACCTCAAGCTTTAGGTGTGCATTGAAACACTATTTTAAATATTATATATACGATTATTGGGGAACATCAACTGAATGTATAATTGTTCGGTTGCAATTGTTGCAGATGTAAGCTATGCGCCGCTCTGATTGTGAATAAGAAGACATTCTTTATTTTATTGGCTGTCACGTGTTTTGCATATAACTTTATTGTTTTGGCATACCCACGATTCGTGAACAAGAAGCGGACACTTCGAAAAGTGTAGGGTGACTTTCCGTGAATAAATATCACTTTGAAGCAAATTGATGGGCTAAGGCGTGTTGTCTGCGTACTGTGGAGATGACGTTTATTTGCGTGGATTTACTAGGGCTGGCGACCCTGCTACGGCCCGCCATTGCAAGCTGCACTGGTTCTTCGCTACATTTTGTTGGCTATATATATGTATATATATATATATATATATATATATATATATATATATATATATATATATATATATATATATATATATATATATATATATATATATATATATATATATATATATGGACACTTTTCTAGATCAGGCTGAATGGCATGATACTAATCCTATGCTTAAAAACTCTGCTAGAAAAACAGATATTTGCAGTGAGCAGTTTTATATTGTAAGTATTGTTATAGAGTGCTTCATATTAAGGAGCTGCTCTCCACCTAAAACTCGGGAACTAGCTAGAGTTTCATACTTCCCTTTTTTGTATAATGTATGCATCACTCAAAGCCTGAAAGTGAATTTTTGTGACTTAAACTGGGTACTCCATCATGTCTGGCCAAAGCTTTGCAGCTCTGAAAAACTCTAATAAGTACAAAACACATTGGTGGGCTGCTTTTGTTCATTCCAGGTTGACTTGAATGGTACCAGTCTAAAGCGATTATACTGTGCCTGATGTGGTAAAAGACTTTTGACATTTGTCACCTTGTCATGCACTGCTCGCTTACAATATCACATATTACATCACCTATGACATGTTAGATTCCATCATAATTGATGTGCAAGTTTTGTGTAGATGAAATATAACTAGTGTATTTCATTCTTTTAAAAAATTGTTAACATGAGCTCCTTCTAATACTTAGCCTTTGGCGATGCTATATCCTTTATTTCTTTTCCTTGAGTTTCTGTTTTTTTATAATATTTAAAATTTGCAACCAACCACCACCATGCAGACAATCCACTCTAAGCACGGCCTTCAGTCATTCGTGGCAGCTGTTGGCAGCAAGGCCTGGGACAAAATCTTTTTTTTACATGCCGTAGGTACTGCAGAACTTACCCCCTCCGGTCCCAGAGCTGCCCTCCTTTGAGGTATTGTGGTACTCCTGTAGGAGCCACAACTCAGGATTCACCTCCATGGTACCATGGTACAGAGGAGGCTTGAATGGTACTGCAGTACTATGGGGGTAAAGCTTGAACAACGGCTACCTCAGGCCAATATTGGTATCCAATGTTTTTAGAATAAAAACAGATTGACAGATGGGTGTCCTTGGGGTTTGGGAACAGGGAGGGTGGGGCACCAGACCTTGAAGGGCATCATTTCAGATGTCATCAGTGATGTAATTTAACACATCATGAGTGATGCAATATATGAGGTCATAAACAGTGCTTTGCAGAGGCACTGTTTAAAATGTGTTGAGTAAAATCCAGCTGTTGAACTTCAGTGTCTTTTTGGTTTAAACATTAGTTTTTATCTTGTTTCAACACCTACCTATAACAGCACTCTAACCTTTGTTTTTCTCAGTAAATTTCTAGATTTTTTTTGTGAACTAAAATCATAAAAATATACCTAACTACAAAGTTACTTTAACCTTTGGTTTAAACACATTTATATATTTATTTATATATGACATTTTTTCTCCCAATTTAGAGAAGGCCTGCACTCAAATCTTTGGGATATTTCCATGTATTTACAGACAGCACTAGTAAACTGGAACGCGTTTTGCGTGATCACACAGCCTTTGTCAACTATAAAGTGCATCCATTATTTCTCCACATGTAAAGTTTAAAAGTATGTTTACATACACAATCTTATAAAATGAGGAGTGATACATAGTCAGGATTAAGAAAAGACTAATCTGTATAAGACAATGTGGACATATAATATCAAGGTAGTAAAAGTAAACACATTAAAACAATATTGGTATCAGTAACTGAGAAGTCAGGGAGGCTGGGCAACTTCTAGCTGGGCAGGTGTAGGAGTTAAGTAGCATCTTACGTTATCATCTAGGAACCGTATATTAGGAGAACATAAATGTAGATGTTTTACAGCGAGAGACATAGGGTAACCATATTCAGTATTCAATTTAGGATTATGACAGACTGCATACCACCATAATTAGAAAGATAACTTAAACAGGTCTTTCTGTTCCTTGTGATCTGCTGAAATGCAACTGCTAATAACAAATCTAGAATTTGCATTTTGGATGCATGAATGCCCTAATCCATTGATAGGGTTCCCAAAAAGATATCATCAAATGAGAACGCAGCTGTGGTTTGGAAAACTGAATTAACATGTTTCATACTTGTGTCTAAAAATGAAACACAAAGGACAGATGAAAATTAAATGTTTTAAATCAGCATGTAATAAAGTGCATGACCAACATGTATCAGGGAGTTCAGGATGCATTTTATGCACGGTCATAGGAGATAACAGAAGTCTATTGTTTATATATATAAAGAGTTTGTGTGGTGTTTGCCGCTCTAGAGGATTTTCAAAGTTTGAACAATATTTTATACCAAAGGAGGATGGACCATTCCACTCCCAAGTAACATTCCCAAGACAGCTCTACCTTTGTTTTAACTCTTCTAGTAGAGAAAGAAAGTAGCTGGGAGTAAATAGGGGAGGCTTTAGAGTTTGTGTGTACAAGGTTGTGCCATTGAGAATCAGAGGGAGAAAGGGAGAGGATTGAAGGTGAGAGTAGGTACTGTGTACTGCTTGTTGTAATGCTTGAAATTTGCTTTGAAAAAAAGAAGGAAAGTGAAAGAGGGAGCAAGCTTGTGAGAACGAGAGAAGTGCATCCTGATCAAAGAGTTGATGTACCCAAATTAGTCCGTTATTTCTCCATGACATCCAATAAATACTTTTGTTGTTTGTTAATATAAGTTTATTAAGCCAAATAGTGGAGCCAAGAAAGGTACCAAGATCTTTAGGAGTGAAATGAAGCATTGAATCAAGTAATTTACAAGAGTCTTTGAGAACTGGTGTAGATGTAGTCTGTGGTTGGTGCTTGAAAGATAAATAGTTTTGGAAAGAGAAAGACAAAGAAAGGACTTTTCAAAGGTCAACACATAATGGAGATTCCAAAGAGGAATCTGAGAGCCATCGAGAAGCTTGATGAAGAAAGAACACCTTATGATACTGATCTGAAAAATGTACACCTTCTTCCATTTTTGGAAGAGATAATATTGACAACTGTCATGGAGATGGGCTTTGCTTTCACACTGTGTTAAGTTAGCATGAGCTTATTAGAAGTTTAAACACCATTTTACCTTTCTGCTGCTTCTGCACACAGCAAATATTGTTATTAAAGCTTTTAGCCTATTAGAATATTTTGCTTCACACGAGAATAATATGTTTTCCTATAGTATCAGCTTTGCTTGGTAAGCTATGTGTGAATAGTGAGTGCCGAGGCCTTCAAGGTTATTTCAACACAGAGGTTGTTGTTCGGTCTGATTAGCGCACGTCTTAGACATAACACAAAGGTAGCTGTGGCCAACTCTGGCTTTAGGCTCGTTTAATAATACATTGCACAGAGTATACACACACATTTGATTGCTATTTGCATGCAGAGAGCTGGAGTAGAAGATGATGTGATCCCTTTCTACTAAGACCAGAGGTATTGTTCCGCCCTTCGAAAAACCCAGAGACCTTCTATAATATAATATAATATACTAGCAAGGGAGGGTAAGACTGAGATTCTAGTTAGACCTTTTCCCTTTGGCATTGCAACATGCTTTCACCCTTTGTATTTTATGGACTAGTAACTATGCTGCTAACCTTGTTGCTTATAATATGTTTGCTTGTATTAGCCAAGATACTGCGCTTGAGAACACTGCATTAGAAATAAATATTTCAAACTGCCACATGTCCTCATTTTCTCCTCGTTCTGGACTGTTATGATAGTATAATGAAAGAGTGTTCATGTGTCCCACGTGACCTCAGGTGTTCTGTGTTCATGTTCTGGGTTGTCTAATCATTGGGGGTATATAAGAACCAATGAGACACTGATTGCTAGTCTGGTAGGTGATTTTGGATACTTAGATGAGTTTTGGCACACCCTAATTCACTGAGGTTCCAATTCTCTATGCACAGTTCTGTGTAGGAACAGAATCCCTGCTACACAACAATATACAAGATATTTTGTTACTCCAGAGGAAGGAGGTGAGTATAGAGTTAATCTTTTAAAGGACTTAAGGGGAATAGTTTAAGGAATTTTAGAAATAACAAAGTATAATAGAAGTCGGCATCATTTTAACTGTTTCAGGTCACCGCACCATACCAGATATAGTGTGTGCCATTTCATAACTAGAGTGCTTAGTTTATGAAGATATTTATCAAAATATAAAGAAATTGATGTTTTAATAGATAGAGTGAACCATAAACTAAAGTATTTAAAATGTTTAGGACACCACTCAAAATTGCAGACTAAAAAATCCTCCTTAAAATTTTATTTAGTTAAGGGCAATATTTCACACTTTTCGTTATTCAGTTTATATCCGGACACTTACGTGTATGTATCAACTACTTGTAGGAAAACTGGGAGGGAGGATTGGGGCTGGCGGACGACTAATAAAACATCATCAGTGTAAGCAGCTAGCTTAATATGGTGATTATTAAAATTGAAACCACAAATAAGTTGATTCTGCCTTATTTTGGATGAAAATGGTTCTAACTCTAAGTTAAAAAGAAAGGGGGATAGAGCACAACCTTGACCAACACCTCTATGTAAGGTAAAATATGAAGAGGTAAGGTCATTTGCAAAAATATCAGCCTTCAAAGCAGTATAAAAATTATAAAGAAGGAAGATGAGAGATATGATTTTAGGACTGAATCCAAACCATTGGAGAGTGTGAAAAATAAGCATGGACGAATTTTGCGAATCTGGCGTTCGCAAATTTGCGTATTTGCGAACTCGCAATCTGCAAAATCTGCGAATTCTCGCGAATTTGTGGATTTTTTTTCTTGTGTTCGCAAGGGTTTCTGCCAGTTCGCGAGGGTTTTGTACCAGTTCGCAATTGCGAACTTACTTGTCGGCTCGCAACGGTCACGACTATGTTGTTTCTACATCTGGTTCATCATCACAGTTTCCCAGCACCCTCTGTTTCACCACTGCCTCCCTCTGTTTCACCCATGCCACCCTCTGCTACATCAATGCCACCCTCTGGTTCATCACTGTAGATTATGGAGGGGAAAAGCAAGCACACCTGCCCTGCTTGAACTGACATGAATTAATTTGGGGTTGATTTATTCATGTGTCACTGTTTTAAAATTCCAGTCTGGCACCTGCTTCCTTATCTGTAATTTGCTTTCTGTTGCAGTGCAATTTTTTTTCCAGGACCTTTGTGGCCTACTTGTAGCTATTCTATGAGCCTGCTGTGAGGGTCAGAGCAGGGTCATAGAAGTGTTGCAACTAGCAACTGAACTCTGGAGGGGCCCCAGTCAGGAAGCACTACAGGGAATGGTTACTAATGATGAGTTTGAACTTTAACACCTCCTGAGTGCTTTCAGTTTTGCAAAACTCGTTTTTCTGCAGAACAGTAACTGTAATGCCCCAAACAAACATAGGCAACTGAACTCTGGAGGGGCCCCTCAGGAAGTACTACAGAGAATGGTTACTTATGATGAGTGAACTTTTGCACCTGCTGAGTGCTTTCAGTTTTGCAAAACTCGTTTTTCTGCAGAACAGCAACTGTAATGCCCCAAACAAACTTACTTGATAAAGTTGATTTCTAATCCAAAAGTGATCCAAAGAAAGTCAAAAGGCCTCAAATCCAAAAAAGTGCAGGCAAATGTCAACCTGAGGAGTTATTCTGATAAAAATCATCCTTTTCAGAAGGTCTATGCTGCTTGCTAGTGGATTTCTTGTGCAGAATTGCACATTTTGTATTTTCGCGAGTGCGAGATTGTTGCTGCCCGCCGCACCTACATGTTCGCAATTGCGAACTCTCGCGATGCGTCGCCAAACTCCTGGGGGATCCCGCAGCAAGATCCAAAATGGCGCAGCACTCGCAAAATATTGAGAAAAACAACTTGGCAAACGCTGAATGACGGTACCGCAATATTGTATCACCAAGAAAAAAAATCCGCTGCGTGCGAATTTGTGGATTTTCGGTAAATTCGCAAGAGTTCGCGGATTGCGAATTTACCGAAAATCCACAAAATCCGCAAGCGGAACGGATTTTCCCCCCATGCTTAGTGAAAAATAAAAGGCCAATAAACTCAATCAAATACCTTTTTAACATCTAAAGCCATTGCTGCAAGGGCATCTGAATAGTGTGATGCTTTTGATAATATATCAAAAAATAAATTGGTATTATCAGAGATATATCGTTCTTTAACAAAAACGATTGTTCTTTGCCAGGTAATTTAGGAAGCTAGAACTCAAGTTGAATGTCTAGAGCCTGAGAAAAGATTTTATAATCAACATTGACTAATAATATAGGTCCACAGTTTTTGCAATAATGAAGCTCTTTCTCCTCCAGGGAAAAGACGTTTTAAGGCATTTAAAAAAATAGCCGGATGATTTGTTTGAGTACTAAAAAGGAAGTTATGAGAGCCTGTAATTGTGGAAGAATTATCTGAGCAAATGAATGTAAAACTCAACTGTAAATCCGTCCAGACCTGGGGCTTTATCTTTTTGAGGAGTAATCCATGCACTGTGTAGTACCGTCTGTGACATATCAGTCTCCAACAGGACAAATACAGCTAAAACTTCAGAAGGCTTTTGGATAGTAGAAATATAGTGAGAGATCTCAGAATGAGGCAATTTGTTCTCCAGCTGATATAGTGATCTATAAAACTGCTCAAACTCCTCTAAAATTGCAGATTCTTTGTCTTTTTGCAAAAGGTTTAGTAATGGATTCAGTGTTCAGCTTATTTTGTTTAACTTTAAGGTAGTTGGCCAGCAACTTCCCTGATTTATTTTGACCACCATAACATTTTGCAGTAGACTTCAACAAGAATAAAGCTGCATTATCTATGGATTCCTTATTAAAATAAGGATAGTCTTAATAAGCTCTGAGAGGCAGTCTTTCGATTTAGAAGGTTAAACAGAGTGTTCTAGATTCTTTATCTTTGCTAGGAGCACTGCAGTAGAAATGCAGTATTGTTTTCATTTGTTGGCCATATACCTAATAATGAAATCTCAGGCTGTAGCTTTGAATGCATCCCAAATGGTATGAAATGATAAAGTGTCAGTGTGGTTAATAAAAAAGTATTCATGAAAAAAAGAGACAAAGGTGGAAGTTAAAACAGGGTCTAAAAGAAGTAACATATTAAAATGCCATTGTGTGGGTAATTTAAGTTGAGAAATAATATCCAATTGAATTGAAACAGTAGCATGATCAGAAATGAGAATAGGACCTATACCAGCTGATCGTAAATACTGGGAGATATTGTGTGATAAGAAAATATGATCTAATCTTGATTGGGTTTGATGTGAACATAGGTGTATTCTCTCAGTGAGGCGTTACATAGCCTCCAGGCATCAGCTAAACTCCTCTGTTGACGGTTTGCACAAAAGACTTTTGTGTCTTTTTGGGAATAAAGCACACTGTGGAATTGCGGTCAATAAAGGGATGCAGAACATGATTGCAATTACCTGCAAGAATAAAGTTATCTTCGGGATAGTTTACAAGGCGCTGTGTTAAGTTGGACCAAAAATAAGCATCACCATTAGTGGGGGTGTGTACATTAAACAAAGAGACCAAAAGCTTTCCAACCAACAGTTTAGTAAATATCCATCTGCTTTCATCATCAGCTTCTTGAGAAATACATTTAGTGTGGAGCGATTTATGACACAAAGTTAGAACTCAATTTCTCTTACAATCACCTGGCGAAAAGAAAACATTAGCATATCAACCTTTCTTCAATGATTCAGTTTCCGTGAGATGCGACTCTTGAATTAGAACTATACTGACATCAAATTTACCTAAATATGGGCTCTCTTAATAGGGTAATTCGAGCCTCTGCCATTTCCAAGAAACAATTATCAGGGACATGAATCAACTATATGAAAGATGTAACAGAATAAACCAGACACAAAATAAATGGTTACAATATAGACCAAAAGACAACTGTTGTGCACTTAGTGACATTACAAGGAAATAAACAAAGGGTAAGGAATTAGAGAAAATAAAGAGTAGATAAAAAGTAGCAATAGGAAGTGTACAAAAAATGTTTTGAAAAAAAATACAAATGAAATTGAAAAAAGAATAATAGTAAAATGAGTAACAAGAAAGAGAATAACATACCTACAAAAATTCCAGAAGGAATGGGGGGCTCACATGGAACAGATGGCATGTCCAGATTCCATAGGAAAGGCATGAGCGACTGCAACATACACAATAGGTTTAAGACTGCCACAAAATGAGAGGATAGTTCCTGCAAGGAAATATTAGATTGTTAATACATAAAAACTCTAATAATGTAACAATATACTATTGAAAGGTGTAAATGGATACATGAATACCACAGTATGACTTTTTTCTCTGTTCTGTCCCTCTGTTAAGAGAAAAAGATCCCAAAGAATAATAAAGCCAAAGTCAATTGTGAAATAGATGTTATGGAAGTATCAATAGTATCAATCTTGCAGGCATTAAGAAATCTTTTTGGTTTGACAGGGTCCTCGTATGTGGTTGTTTGTTATTGTATGTTACTTTAAACAGAGAGGAATAAAAAAGGCTGAAGTGGGCTCCAAGCGATGGAAGATCCAATCTCATGGTGAGAAACTCTCTGTGTCTGTCATTTGTGCGCTTTGCAAAGTCCTGAGAGAAATACAAAGGATTGCCTGACCATGAAACACATTTCATGGATCTGACAGCAGACAGAATTTCAAGAAGATCAATGTACTCCAAAAAACATAAGATAACTCCTCTTAGTTGTCTTGAAGAAGAAATCTTAGGTTGAGGCCCAATCTATTTGCACGCTGTATATTAAGAAGAGTACCATCAGGTAGGTCTAGGACCTTTGGGAGGAATGATTTAAAGAAAGCAATTGTGTCAGGGCCTTCTGAGTTCTCAGGAAAACAATATATGCAAAGGTTGTTTCACCTATTTCTGTTTTCAAGGTCTTCAACCTGCTTCTGGAGAGATGACACCTGATATTGAAGGGCATCCATCTTAAGAGGAGATAGTCCATTTAATGCAATAGTTCACTCAGTAGTGCTAAGTGTTTCCTCCATCTTAGACCATCAATATATAAGGTGCTGTAACTTAACATTAGTCTCTTCCGTAAAGGGGCATAAAGCATGCATTTCTTCCCAACGAAGATCCACAGAGACAGTGAGAAGTGATTTTGGAGGAGGTGGCAGATAATTTTTCAGGTGTTTGGTAGATATTTTTCTAGTTGCAAGTGAACCAGTGTTCCCGTTTGAACCTGATGAGGAAGTACCTCTATGTAAAGAAAATACTGAATTTTCCATTTTTGCAAGTTGTGAGAAAAACAAAGAGTTATTTATAAATTTATGAGCAGAGGTTGTTAGTGAAGACTGATTTTTTTAATCTGCCCATTAATAATAGAAAATGAGAGGGCAAGCCAAGCTACTCATCAATCGTGAACTCTGTGACCTGAATGCATGAGTTGTCACAGTATTAGAACCCAGCACCTCAAAAAGCATTCAAACAGTGTATACATGTTAGAAATGGGGTCTCTAGTTGGCAATGGCTGGCCACTGTCCAAGTAGGGATCCTTCTTCCTAAGTAAGAGTAAGGGGGCTACACCCTTTGATAACCCCTGCTCAAACCTGTGGTAACGTAGCACGAGCAGCTAGGCTTATCTCAGAGGCAGTGTGTAAAGCATTTATGATCATACACAGTAACACAGTGAAGGACACTACAAAGGGACATCTCACAAGTAGTCATACAAAGTAAGTATCTTTATATATAGACTTAACACAAGACCAATAACGGTAAAAAGCCACAATACTGAAAAATAGGGGTACTCTTGAAATGCTGTAAAAATAGTTCAAAGAGTTCAAACAGGGGTTCAGTTCAAAGCAGTGGTCTCTGCGACTCTTTTACTTACAAAGTACCTGGATTTCATAGCAAAACAAGCAAAATGTCGTAAACGGGCTGTAGCGATGATTTTCCTCACGCGAGGCTAGCGATGCATTGAATCCTTGCCCCAAGGGAGGATGTTGCGCCGATCTGCGGATGCGTGCGGGACAAAGCGACAGATTTCCTCACGTTAGGCCAGGGATGCTTTGAATCCTTGCCGCAGGGGAGGATGATGAGCTGATCCTGTTGCATGTGCGATCTTGTTGCGAAGAAAGAAAATGGCGCCCGCAAAGGGAGCGCTGATCCGGGTGTGATGCGATGAAAATGGTGGACGCACGGCGCCTGCACTGCGATGTTGTGATGCGGTGATTTTGATGTGATGACCTGGGGTTAGCGAGCACTCGAAAAGCCCACAAATGTGCGATGCGATGATCTTTGGATGTTAGCGAGCACTTTGTGGCCCGCAAGCATGTGATGCGATGTTCTTGGTCTGCAAGCGCCCGGCGGCAGCAGGGCGATGATTTTTCTTATGCTCTTCATCTCCGGCGTCTCGCAAATGGCGTTAGCGACGATTTTCAGCACTCTCTTCTTTGGAGTAGTACTAGAGGCCCTGGAACTCACATGAGCCTCACCTGCAGATAGAAATCCTCGCTGGGAGGAATCAGGAGGCTGGTGGTCAGATGTGCCTGTGACTCCAGCAGGAGGCTAGCTCTCTTCTAGCCCTTGGGTGATTGCTTTAGCAAAATAAAAGTTCTCTCAAAGTCCTTTTCCCTCTTCTTCCAAGTCCAGGGGAAACTACTGCAGGCCAGTCCAGGAAACAGCACACAAGCACAAGGACAGTCCTCTCCTGCAGATTCCTTCAGTGAAACTGACAGAATTTCTTCTTGACATCCAGAAGCAATACAAAAATCAGGGGTTTCGGCACTTATATTTATACCTCAAAAGTCTTTGTTCTCAAAAGTCTCTAGTCACTGAACCCAGCCAGAACCAGTTCTGCTCGGGCCTGGAGCACTTTGTTTAACCGGCTTCATCCTTCCTTTCAGAAAGAGGGGGTCTGCCATCAGACGCACAGTAGGAGGTGGAGCCAGCATTCGCCTTGCCAGGTACAGCCCAATTCAGGTCAAGGAGCTACCCCTCCCCAGTACTCAATGCAGATCTCTCTATTCATCCCAGGTCTGACTCAGCCTGCCTTGCCCCTCTAAACCCAGACAGGCAATACACATAACAGCAGAGCGCACTGGAAGGCTTAGGCATGAAAATACCTACTTTCTAAAAGTGGTATTTTCAAACACAGAATGTTAAAACCAACTTCACTAAAAGATGTATTTTATCATTTTGAGTTCAGGCATACTAAACTCGAATTTATACCATGTTCCCTGAGTCAGATAGGACTAAAAGATGGAATAGCCAGTCTGCCCATTCTAGCCTATGGAGAACAGGTCGCCTTGCAGCAGTGAAAAACAAAATGGAGGGTAATTCAATACCAGGACATGCTACACATATCAAGCCATGTCCTGCCTTACACGCACAATGCACCTACCATAGGGGTGACTGATATGATGCCAAGGGAAGGTTCAGGGACTGGTGAGTGTGGGCACTTCACAGCCAAGATGGCAGTTCTGGACTGCATGCAGACACTGTAGTGATAGGTCTGAGGTACACTTTACAGGCTGCTTTTCTGGGTGGCGCAACCAGCGCTGCAGGACCACCAGCAGCATTTGGGTTACCAGCCCTGGGCACACAGGCCCAGTACTAGGGACTAACAGATAACCCAAATAAGTCAATCAGGGCTATAACATATCACTGACATATTTACACAAGGAGCATTCGCTCTGTGGCACTGAATGGCAGTGGCACAGTGCCCAGAGCATCTAATACCAGCAAAAACAGAGGAGACAACAGCTTAAAATGGAAGGGAGACCCACTCCAATGGTGACAGGTCTAACAATACATAACAAAATATGATAACCAGGGTAGCAGCTCATTTCAATAAATAAATGTGACTGGTGTAATAGAGGAGAATGGAGCCATTACAAATCATGAAGAATGCTTTCAGTAATACATGTAAAGTCAGCTCCCACAAAATATAGCACCACAGCTCTATAGGAGTAAATAGAAAAAAGTAAGTCTCACAGCTGCTTATTCTGGACCCTTGCAGTGAAATTCCAGGTGCGTATTCGTCAAATTGAGGCATGAAGGAGTTTGTTTCTATTTATTGAAAATTATAAACAAACAAGGCAAATAAAGTACAATTGATGGAGTACCAGTTCAAACGAGGGAGGAACAAGACAGTACAGAATCATATACAATCGGCATTGGGAGGAGTGGAGAAGGGGAGAAACAAGTCAGTGTGTCATTTAAGAGGATACTTCAGTAGGAACGTGAGGTGAGGGGGAAAGTGGAGCATCAGCGTTAGTTGGCAGGGGAGGAGTACAGATGCCACCACGGTAATTGTTCCAGGGACCCATATCTTGTTCCACTTCCAGGGTTGCCCCCGGGCTACGTATACAGTTTTCTCCCTAAACATCGCCCAGTCCATATTCTCCCTCCAAGCTTCAACAGCCGGCGGTCTATGGGACCCCCATAACTGCGCTATATCTCTTTTAGTGATCATGTTTCCAAGGGTCACCCACTGGGTCTGTGCAGCATTGTGATCCATTCGCTCCCACACATTCAACAAACAGCGCCTGGCGTCGGGTAAAAGAGCGACACCCGTGGTTTCTTCCATCATTTTATGCACCTCATTCCAGAAGACCGTCACATCACGGCACTCCCAGAGAATGCGGAGAAACGTCCCAACCAGCCCGCATCCCCGCTTACACAAACCATCCTCAGAGAATCCCATTCTAAGCAGACGGGGGCCAGTGACGTAGGTCCAGTGGAGTATCTTAAGCTGCACTAACCGGAGACGAGCCGGAATCGCAACCTCCTTGGGGGAGGAGATCGCCGATTGCCAGTCCTCGTCGTCCAATTCTAAGCCGTCTTGGGTCAATGAGTGCCGGAGCTGAACCAGTAGGTCAGCCCTATTGTTTATTAGTTTTTTGTAAATCAAGGAGATAGTACTGTCTGGCATATGACCATCCAGCACCCTATCCTCGAGCGGGGACGATTCCGGGATTTTCTCACCCTCTTAGAAACTGGACTTCAAGGCATGGTGAATCTGAAGATATCGAAAGAATTCCCTATCATTTAGTTGGAACTCTGTCTTCAGCGCCTCAAATGATTTAATACTGTCCTTGACCCAGAGGTCACCCACCTTACTAATACCAATCAAGTCCCACTTCTCAAACCCCTTGGTCTTCCACAGGTTGCCCAGTCTCTCCGAAGCGAAAATCGGGGTTGCCAAAGTCATGCGGTCTTTCCAGCCCATCGCATTATTCGCATTATGCCACAGACGCACAGCTGTCCTCGTAGGACCTGACAGATCCCTACCGCTGACCTCGAGTACAGTGCTCTATAATAATCACCCCCAGGCAACAACCACCTGTCCATATTAAAAGCGGGGTTAGATGGACCATACATGCAATGATTAATGGCGCTCAATTGAGACGCCCAATAATACCGCTTAATGTCAGCGAGAGCGATACCCCCGTCGTACCAGGGGAGTGTTAGCTTAGCAAGCGCGAAACTGGGTCTACCGTCCCAAATCAACTTCCTCTGGAGACCCTCCACTGCATGAAAATAACTAGCCGGAACTATGTCCAGGGAGTTTTGGAGTGCGTAGAGGAACCGTGGTAGAGACATCATTTTGAAGAGAGTTGCTCGACCAAGCAGCGAAAGCGGGAGCTTACGCCAACCCACCACGTCCACTTTCAACCTATTCAACGGTGGAATCAGATTCTGCTCGTAACGAGCCACCGGGTCTAGTGAAATATAGATTCCGAGATACCTAAACCCCAAAGGCGTCACCTGGATGGGACAGTCACGCGGGAGAGGGGGGACCTCACCCCATAGCACATATAGACAAGACTTTGTCCAATTTATAACAAGGCCAGAATTCCTACCAATGGAGATCAGGACGTCAAACACAACTATCAATGATTTCCGGGGAGACGTTAGATAAAGCAGGATATCATATGCATAGAGCGAGATACGATCCTCGAAGTCAGGGGACCACCTAATACCCCTCATCGAGGGCTCCCACCTGATCCACGCAGCGAGGGGCTCGAGGGCCTGTGCCAGGGGGTCCCCATTGAGGAGCCGCACCCAGCCAATGAAACCTGGACCAAATCCGAACTTAGCGAGGGCAGCCCACCGATACGGCCATTCCACACTATCAAACGCCATCGTGGCATCCAAGGAAGCCAAGATGGCTGGCTCACGTAACGTCACACCCTCGCAAGAACACCATGCAACCGCCTGAGATTCAGAGCTGTGTTTCTGTGTGGGATGAAACCAGATTGGTCTGGATGAATCAGCTCGCTAATCACAGTTATTAATCAATTAGCCAATACTTTCGTGAGAATCTTAGGTTCAGCATTTAAGAGAGATATCGGCCTATAGGAAGCACATAGATCTCTCGGTTTCCCTTCCTTGTGGATTACCACTATGGTAGCCAGACGCTGATCCCTGGGGAGCCCCTCTCACGCGATTCCAGGAACATATCCCGTATATAGGGAGCCATCTTGTCGGGACGCAATTTATAGAGTTCAATTGGGAGACCATTGGGTCCCATAGCCTTCCCCGATCTCAAGGAGCGGATAGCGAGAGCCACTTTGTCAACAGTTATCGCGGACTCCATTTGTTCCTTATCTGCGTCAGACAGGCACGGCAACGCAATATCTCGTAATAACAATTGTGAATCCTCTTCCGGCCGATCTGACACCGGAGAGTAGACTGACCAGAAGTGCTCCGCAAAACACTGGGCGATCTCATCGGGGTCAGTCACCCGTTCCCCACTCACTCTCTCAATCACCGGAACAACACAACTTGCCCTGTCTCTCTTATCCAGCCACGCTATCAGTTTACCCGCCTTGTCTCCAATATCATACAAATTACCCTGCAGCTCCCTATTCATGATCTTAGCCGCGTCCGTGACCAATGCCTTGTATTCCAATTGCTTAAGATGTAAAACATGTAGCTTCTCCCGGGTGATCCCCTGCTCAAGGTCACACTCCAAATTCACAATCTCAGACTCAATCTTTACTACTTCTTCATTTCTTCGTTTTTTCGCACCCGCAATCAAAGACAACGCCTGGCCTCTAATAACAGTCTTGAAAGCCTCCCAAAGCGACCCCGCGGACGATGCCGACCTCTCATTTTCCATAAAATACTGGTCGAGAGACTTAAGCAGGGCAGCACGGGTTATAGCATTTCAAAAATACCAGGGGTTGATCAGTGCCACCCGGCCCTCAGCACCCGCATGTAGCTCTATCTGGATCCACACTGGAGAGTGGTCAGATACACCCCGCGCCAGATGCCCGACCTCGGTGACCGAGAGGGCCTGTGCAGCAGGCATCAGCACATAATGGATCCTGGAAAGGCTACCGTGTGCTCCCGAACGAAAGGTGTACTGGTGTCCGGTGGGATGTAACAGTCGCCAAAAGTCTACCAAGCCAAGTATGTCAATGAAGCCGCAAAGCCAAGTCTGGGCACTCGTAAGGTCCCTAGGCGGATGTCGATTCTCTCTACCAGAAACCACTGAATTAAAATCACCACCCAGCACCAAAGTCCCCTCTGGGACAGAATGGATGACTCGCCCAAGGTCAGCAAAGGTAGTCGACTGCAGGCCCGGGGGAACACATACAGAAACCAAGGAGAGGGTACGACCATCCCACCTACCCGTGATAGCGACATAGCGCCCTCTATCGTCTAAGACCGTTGCATCAATCTCTAGCGGGAGGGAATTCTTCATTAAGAAGCCTACCCCCCTAGACCCAGAGGTAAGCCCGGCATGGGCGATCAAACGATAACCCCTCCTATTCATTGCATGACAAGTGTTGCCTATCAAGTGTGTTTCTTGGAGGAGTATCACATCAGGGGAGAGACGATTCAACAATTGCAACACAACCCCACGTTTTATCCTATCCCCCAACCCATTCACATTCCAGCTTATTAGTTTCAATCCCCTACCCCCCACCCCAAAAATGTAAACAGATCCATCCCTCTCCAGAACTCTGCACTTCAATCAGACGATAAAACAATGCATTGTCTTGCAAAGAACCCAAACACCAAAACCAGAACCCCCCACCCCCCAACCTTGACCCGTTACAAACCCCCCCACCCTGCACCCCTGCATGAGCCTAAGAAGCCACCCCAACTTGCAGTGTGCCTGTCGCCCTAGCATCAATCTAAACTACAAAAAGCAAAACAGAGGAGGAGAAGACCCACCAATAACCCCGCCACCCCCCAAATAGTCTCATTGTCACTTTAGTTCACTCAGCTATTGTAGCAAACCCCTGTCCGAGGCTAAAATGTTCCAGAATCAAAGGCCGAGCGCTTACTCCTGCTCCTCCGACCCGTCCTCCGCTCCTCTAGGCTGTCCATCATGGCCACTCTGATTGGGCAGATTGTCCAGCCAGTCCGCCACCCCTCAGGACGATCAAAGAGTATGTCCTCTCATCAAGTTCGATTCTCAGTTTGGCCGGGAAGAGTATTGTGTACTTTAGGCCCATGTCTCTCAGTCTCCTTTTAATACCCATGAAACTTAGTCGCTGTTTCTGGACCGCTTGCGTGAAGTCCGGGTAGAAGCTCACAGTAGTATTTTCGAAGTTCGTGGGCCCACCCATCCGCGAGGCCTGCAGAATTGCGTCTCAATCTCTGAAGTTAAAGATCCTGGCTATAATAGGCCACGGTGGGACCCCAGGCTTTATTTTGCCACCCGGAACTCTGTGGGCCTGCTCGACTGTGAAAAACGTACTCAGTCCTTTAGGTGCGAGGTGGGAGACTATGAGGATTTCCACAAAGAGATCAGCTGCAGGATCCTCTGCTTTTTCTGGGACCCCAATTATGCAGACGTTATTACGCCTAGCTCTCCCCTCGAATTCCTCCAGACGACGAGCAAAGAGATCGTTGAAGGTTCGCAAGTTGCAGACCTCAGTCTGCAAATCGGTGACATCCCCCGTCAAGCTAGCTGTCTTGATGTCCAATGATTTAACTTTTTCATTAATTTTGGACTAGTCAGTTCGAATAAGATTGACTTCAATAGCCACTGTGTCCAACTTGAGAGCGAGGGTCTCCATTTGTTGTCCGAGGGAGGCTTCACTCCCGTCAATGGTGGCCATAACGTCTTGCAAGGTTAGTTCCGTTGACGAGGGGGGAGTGCCACAAGTGTCTTCCATCGATTTGCCCAGTCCACTGAGGGATCCCCTTGTTTGGGTGTACCGATCCATATTGTTGGACTGGGTATAACCACCTCGCCGAGTAGTCTTAGCTTTCATCTTATCTCCGTCAGTTTTACTTGGCATTGCAAATAACTAGATACTCGAGGCAAGTGCACCGTGATGGAATATGGTGGCACCAGGTCCTTACGACAAAGGAGCAGTGGCATTCAGAGGGGACAAGCAGGCCTCTGTCCGATGCTGCAATCAGATACACGATCTAACATGCCACGTATAGCAGTAGCCTCCAGCTCAGGGGGACAGTCGTCTGATGGGATCACCAAAATTGAAAGTGAAAGTCAATCGGACCGCCAGTCCGTCTCCCCACAGGCCGATGTTGATCAATTACAGCACGGGCATCATGCCAACTCGAGCCCCGGGCATCACTCCAGTACAGGCCGCGATCTTCAGAGCGTCGTAACTTTGGTTCCCGATGTCCGATTCAAAATCCGATTAGAGGTATCGCCTCACCCGTGGTTCATCTGTACGAAGTCGTCAATGAAGATCAGGATATATTACAGGATAGATGCGGGAGGTAGCGAGGGTCTCGGGAGCCCTGTGCTCACGCAGCCATCTTGGTTGCGCGCGAAGCTCCTCCTCCGAGTTAAATATTCTTGAAGGGAAACTGCTCAATGAGTGATGAGGTTTCAGCTGCTGAAAATGGCGGGCAGCATTCTGAGGAGAGCTGTGTAGCTTGGAAATGCTGATTTCTGACAGCAGTGGGAGAGAGGCAACTCAAGCCAAGGTTGCCTCTGACATCCCTGGCCATTGCTCTACAGGTGCCTCCAGTCAATGAAATAAAGCTGTAGTGATGACTGCACCCGTGCCATTCTGAAGAGAGTCATAAAGGCTCTGCCATCTTCTGTGGGCACAAATAACGCCCCCCATTTCGCCATATCTAAATGCTCTCCACAGGTGTTGCCACTTGAATGTACATGAACGAGTTAATCTTGTTCTCATAATACCTTAGCGTGTAAATGTCACTCGTAGGAAAGTACAATTACAACCATCTGGTCTTTTTTAATAGTTCTAGCAGTATAGAAACTTCTGTAACGTGAAAACCACTTACACCATTTCCTTTATTGGCCAATTGTGTGCTGCGTTTTCCTCATGAAATCATTATTAGCACCACAGTCTTTTTGCATAGCAGCTTCTAAGTGCTGGCAGCCTTTAGTGATGTTTCTTATCCGCCATAACGTACAGGTAATTACACATTCACTGTCCTTCCAACTCACTGCTGCCAGCCATACATGTAAATGTATTAAATCAATGATAAAAGCATTCTTTGACTCCACAAATACCAATGTCACACAGCAGTGCTCGCCTTGTTGTCCTCTGTTTGAAGCGGCTAGAACTTTCATAAAACAAGCACTGGCAGGTACATGCAGGCACGTGCCCACCAATGTGAATCTGAGCGCACAGTATCTTCCTTCCTTGAAGCGTGCACACACCAGGAGAGACAATCTGACCCCCTCTGCGCTCTCTTAAGAAAAGTCAAGCAGCAAGCCTAAAAGCACGATGTGTGCTTTCGCAATTATTTCCATATATTATTGATTGTGAAAGCACGCATGGTGCTGTTGGGCTTAGAGCGTAACACGCATGGTGCTGTTGGGCTTAGAGCGTAACATTTTGCGTGCCTTTTTGAAAGTTTTCATGCTAAATACAGCCCCGTGTGTAAGCATGTGGGCCATGCAATTAAAATGAAAACTTTCAAAAAGGCAGGCAATCCGCCTTGCTCTATTAACAAATGACATGCAACAAACCTAACAGCACCTAACAGCTCAACGTGTGCTTTCACAATCACTAATATGTATTAGTGATAGTGAAAGCACACATGGGCCCTTATTTATGAGGCCTTGCGTCAGTTTTGCGCCGCCGGTGCGTCACTTTTTGTGACGCACCAGCGGCGTAAAAAATGCGCCTTGTTGCGCCATATTGAAAAAGTGACGCATCTAGGTAGATGCGTCACTTTTTAAACCCCTGCGCCACATTATACCTGCGTCAGGTAAAATGTATGCAGAGGGGGCGTTCCCCCGCAAAAAGCCTCGTAATAGTGATGCAGTGAAATCTATGAGATTTCACTGCGTCACTTTTAGGATGCTGTTGCGTCAAAATCTTGCGCCTGCCTCACAGCAGGCGTAAGACTGACGCAAGCCCTTTCACATGGGGCTTTCCCCATGTGAAAGGACGCATTGCTGGAGTTGCGTCACTTTTGTGACACACTCCAGCAATGCGTCACTTTTGCGCTTACAGATACGTCAGAAATACTGACGTATCTGTAAGTCCTTCCAAAATGATGCGTCATACATTAAATATGACGCATCATTGGTGTCGCAAGGAGTGCGCAGTGAAAAGTGACGCATCGCTGTTTACACGCAGCGATGCGTCACTTTTCATAAATGAGGCCCTTGGTTGGGCTTGCTGCGTGCTTTTTCTTAAAAGAGCGCTGCAGTTTGTGTGCCTTTTTAAAAGTTTTCATGTTAAATGCAGCCCCGAGTGTAAGCATGTCGGGCCGTGCAATTGACATGAAAACTTTCAAAAAGTTACGCAATCTGCCTTGCTCTATTAACAAATGGCATGCAACAAGCCTAACGGCACCTAACAGCACAACGTGTGTTTTCACAATCACTAATACGTATTAGTGATAGTGAAAGCACACGTTGTGCTGTTGGGCTTGCTTCGTGCTTTTTCTTAAAAGAGCGCAGCAGTTTGTGTGCCTTTTATAAAGTTTTCATGTTAAATGCAACCCCGAGTGTAAGCATGTTAGAGGCTTCAATTAACATGAACACTCTCAAAAAGGCATGCAATCTGCTGTGCTCTATTAACAAAAGGCATGCAACAAGCCTAACAGCACGACAGGTGCTTTCACAATCCATAAAATATATCAGGGAATGTGAAAGCACACGTCGTGCTGTTAGGCTTGCTACGTGCCTTTTGTTGATAGATAGGGTGACCAGAATTTTAAAGCCAGAAATCGGGACATTTCATACAAACAGAAAAGGGACAATACATAGATGCCAATATTGCCAGCCCTGATCTCCTGGAGTATTGCAGAGCCTTCCAATTTAAATCTAGTAGGACATTGCTAAACACATACACTATTTCCCACCATATCTTCAAGTAATGACCAAAAATTCGAATTACTTAAAAAAGTGAAGCTAAAAATGTTAAATTCTGCCTCTAAAGTATGGTATTACATAAGGTGTACCCTGGACATACCGGACTTCAGTGACTTGGACCCAATATGGAACTCACCGGGCACGCCGGATTGCCTCAAAGACAGACTCGCACTCCCTTTAAAAACAGCAGCAATAGTAGAGTGGGGACAACTTCTGTTTCAAAACAAAATAATGGATTGGGAGACATTATCTTTAACAACAAATGCTTCCTTAGCAAACTTCAAATATTATCAACTCTCAAGTTGGTCGAAATCATCAAAAGAAGCCAGAGAAGGAAACCTAACTTTAGAGACCGAGATGCAGAAAAAGGAACCTTTCCACAAAGAAATCTCCTATTGGTATTGGGCCCTAATTTCAGTAGGGGAGGAAAAATTCCTGATTCCAGAGAGAACTTGGGGGAATGAACTGCAGACGCTGGATATAAATAACTTATGGCAAGTATCAATGAACAGATGCTGGTCAATTGTAACATCTGCCGCCTTAAATAGGAATCATCTATTTACTACCCATAGAGCATACTGGACCCCGAAAAGACTTTCCAAATTTAACGAGGCCACAGTGAAGAATTGCCCAAAGTGTGGATTGCAAAAGGCTCACGACCTACACATGTTTCGGCAGTGCCCCCATCTCCATGGCTCCTGGAATGAAGTGGGTAAGACACTTTGGGGCATATTATCAAGGGGGTTTATCTCCGCTTTTTTGGCTTTAAAAGCCAAGAAAGCGGAGATAAAATTATCTCCCTATTACCTAGCTGTCGCTAACACCAGTTAGCGACAGCTAGTAGGAGATAGCGACCATCTTAGGCCCCACTTTGCATGTCAGTGATATTTATCACTAATGACATGCAAAGTGGGCGTGCCAAGATGTTAGCGACTGGAAACAGTCGCTAACATCGCTATCTCCTATTACCAACTTTTGGAGATATTCGCGCTAAGCGTGAATATCTCCAAAAGCTAACACCTGCCCTGAGCAGTTCTTAGCCATGTTATCCAATGGGAGGTGGATAACATGACTAAGAGCATTAGCTCGGTAATGCATGAATATTGCTGACTTTTCAGCGATATTCATGCATTGCGGCCGATTTTTATCGCATTTGCGATAAACCTTGGTAATACCAAGGTTTATCTGCGATAAAAATCGCCGCAGCTCAGCTGTACATTTTTGTCTCTAACCAAGCAATAGCGATAATTATCGCTAATGCTTGATAATATGCCTCTAGATGAGGTATTGGGAAGACATCTGGATGTAAGTATTGACCTAGTTATTTTCGGGGTCATGGGTTCCAATGTCTCAGAAAAACTAAAACACAGGAAAATGTGCTATTCCTATTGATATTATTGGCCAGGAGAGAGATCTGTGTGAAATGGGTAAGTCCAGTCCCTCCATTTCATAGAGAATGGCTGGCCTCAGTATTAAGAATTTACAAATTGGATAAAAGGAAACCACCTAGTAAGAAGTACAAAGTTTGGGAGATATGGGAAATGGGCTAATACAGATAAGCTATTGGCAATTTTGAAATAACAATGGTTGGTACACTTTTCCACAGTCCAATGATTATGTGATAGCAATGTAAAATCAGGTGAAGGCCTGCAAGAGTAGCCAGGATGGCTAGCTCAACCCCATTGGTAAAACCTTCTATAGAGTAATGGAAATAAGGGGATCCCTCCATCTTTAAAGCTCGTAGGGGAACTGCCTAGACCCAGAATTATGGCAGTGAAGGTAAAGGACAAAGAGAAAAGGGGCACAACAACTCCTTACTAACAATTTTGCTCAAAGAGGACATAAAAATATAACAAATTAAAAAAAAATACATAGCTGCCAAGGTTTCAGATTGCTATGTGTGACATTTTTAACATTTCAGTGCAATTATGAGTGACATTTCAACAACTATGAGTGACACTTACTAGAGATCAAATCCAACCTGGCTCTACCCAAGTACACTAGAACCCCATTCGCAATATGAACCAACCTGCCCCACCCAGTGCATTCAAACACCACACAGCCAGTATAACTAATTCCAATCATATCCACCAGAAAAAACCTGCTCCTCCACAGTCCATCTTAACCCCATTCACATCTGCAGAGTTCACCTGTGCCAAGCAAGACTCAGGCCAGGTTGAGATGGGGCTAGGCATCATTGGCATTGCTTTGCTGATTACTGCATGAGAGGGGCTGGACCTGGCCTTTCAGGACTGGCCTCAGATTGTACAATGCTCCATTATGGGTATTGCATGCAGCCTTTGGTCTGTGTCAGCAGAGAGGGGCTGCTGCCTGTGTGTCCTAGGGGCTGCACAGAGTCCGGGTCCTAACGTAAACTTCACAGGGTAGCTCTACGTCTCAGCTCGCTGTCACTCAGGCAATGAAGGTGATCCTGGTGCCAGTACACTGAAACTGTGTCACACAATTGAAAAAGAGCATGTGGTGAACAGTTGTTCAGTCAACAACTGAACAACATTCAGCAAAATTAACCTGTCTGTCAGGCTGCAGGGGTCTGAGGAAATGAGCAGGTAAGATTTTAATTAAATTATTTCCTATCACCATCCTGGGCTTCGACGCACTTTTACAGTTTCCAGCACAGTATACCTAGGGCATGCAAGTGACGGGCATGGCAGGCTGTATAGGAAAAAGCATTATTAAGTGTGCTTTGTTTATTTAAATCCCACTGTGCTGGGATCATTTTGTCACGGTCCTCAGGGAGCACAGCCATCATTACGGGCGACATCCTTAGGCCGCTTCAACACTATGTCTGGTATGCATATGGGTTGACAGGGTTTACTATCAACATACCTGACTCAAGGTTAGTTACACCCCAGGATGTCACCAGTGACTTTTGAAGATGTCAGCAGCCCACCACGACAACTCCCCTGCATGGACCAGGCTGTAGGCGAATGCCACGACTCGTGCAGGCTGTTTGCTAAACATGAAGTAGCACCATTCCTGCAACAGCCACAGTCTGGTTCAGGTCGCGGGTGGCCATAGGCACATTAAGACCACCCAGATCCGCCCAACAATGTGCGGTGTCCATTGCCAAAGTGTAAACTGACTGTTGTGCTGCACAATCGCACCCCAGGTGGAAGGGCGCCTATAGCTAGGTGCGTAGACGTCTCAGTCTATCGGACACTAGACGGACTGTAAATCATGCAGACACTGATTCGCTCACTTTGTCACGTGAGTTCAGTGAAGCTGAATGTCCTATTACTTACTGGTAATCTTCATTACTCCGGGTCCCGTAGTCCTCGACACCTTCATACTAACAAGTGGAGATAACCATCTCCTGACAGAAAAAAAGAACAGAGGCATGCTGGGATACTAATACTGCCCCTCCCACCGGGAGTACATAAGCAGTACTTACCCAGCATCCCGTCTGTACTAACAAGCCCAGACAGGAAGGCCGGCCGCCCGGGAGGGAGGGAGGGGCGTATGAAGGTGTCGAGGACTACGGGACCCGGAGTAATGAAGATTACCGGTAAGGAATAGGACATTACCCCCAGGTCCCTCCGTCCTCGACACCTCCATACTAACAAGTGGAGAATACCAAAGCAGAAAACCCGGCCTTCCGCACGCACAAGCACACCCAGGAAACCACAACAAAAGCAGCCACCCAAGGGAGCACCGAGGAGGAAAGGAAGACCGCAGGAAACAGCCGGCCCGCAACCCAGAACAGGACATCAGGGACAAGGACCGGAGGCAAAGAAAAAAAGGCCAGGGCACCAAAGAAAGGAGGCCGCCAACCCGAGAAACCGGCTACCGGGACCCGGACCAGGACACCAAGACGAGCCAAAACAACCCACCGGAGAAGACCGCCAAGGACAGAACCAGCCGGAAGGCACACAGGGCCAGGCAGACCCACCAGGAAGACGAGACAACCCAGAAGAAAGCCAAAGAAAGAAACGGCCATCAGAGCGCAGGCACCAGCACCCAGCCCAAAAAGGACACAAGCCCAAGAGACCCGAGGAGGAAACCCGGCCGAGGAGGCCCAGGAAGCAAAAGCACCCAGGAGCCAACCAGGAACGAGAACCCGACCCAAAGACAGGGAAGGGGAAGAACCCCAGAACCCAGCCGAAAGCCCACCAAACAAGGAGAGGCCAACAAGACCGGAAACAAGCCCCAAAGAAAACTCAACCAGGCCAGGAACAGAGAAAACGACCACAAGGCCAGAAAACCCCAACCCCAAAGAGAAGGAACACAAGGCAGGGGTGGAGCACAGAGCAACCGGGAAACCCCAGCAGCCGCCCCACGAGCCACAGAGGGCAGCACAAAGAAGGCGCCCAAGCGACACAGTACCGCCCAGGAACCCCACACCCAGGCCAGACAAGCAGGAAGGGCAGGAGCAGCGGGAAAAAGAAAGCCCAGGGAGCACAGCACCCAGACCAGAACCACAAGGACCCAACCCAGCAACGCCGGAGAGGAGCCAAGCAAACCGCAAAAAACAGGCCAACAAACGCAAACAGAACCAGGAAGCTCGGAACAGAGCCAAGCAACCCGACCGCGCAGGAGGAACAGCAGGCCCAAGCAAACCCCAGAAGGAGAGCAGAGGACCAAACAGCAGGAAACCACAGACAACCCGCAGCCAGGAGGCAGGGACCCGCAGAGGCACGAGCACCACAGAACAGCCCCAAAACCCGAGAGGGAGGAGTCCCCAAACAGACTCACACCGGCAACAAAGCCCGGGAAAGCAAGGGAGGAAGGAGCGAGCCAGGACCACAGAACCAGGAAAGCACCCGGAAACGGCCGGCAACAAACCCCCCGAGCAGGCCGAAAAGGGACAGCACAGCCCGAAAAACCCCAGGAGGCATAGACCAAGGCCACACACACACCAGCAAGAAGCCGGCAGAACTAGAGCCACAGAACCCCATACAGGCCCACAACACCGGGAAAACAAGCCCGGGAAGAGAACCAACAGCAGGGAAGGCCCATAAGGAACCACCAGGAAGCGGCCCCAACGCAGAACACCCCGCCAGGACCCAAAGGGAGACCAGCAAGGCAACAGAGCCCAAAAAGGAGCCCAACATGCAGGAGCGGCACATCCCAGCCAAAACCTCAGCCAGGCACCCACCAAGCCTACCAGACAAGACCAGAACAAACCAGGGAGCAAACACCCACGCGAGAAGAAGGACCAAGAAGCCAACAGCACCCAGCAGCCCCAGGAGGCCAGGCAGGAACCAACCCAGCCAGACCAAGCACAACCACCGAACCGACAGCGGAGCACGGGGACCGCACACCACCCCAGAGAACAGGAGGCACGGCAGGAACCGGAAGCCGCCAGGAGGCCCCAGCCAGGAACAAACCAAGGCAGGCACCACGGCAGAAAACAGGAGGGGCGGCCAGAAAACAACAGAACCAAGCCAATGGCAAGCACAGAGAGAGCCACCGCAGAAGCAGCCAGGCCAAGCTCACTGAAAAGGCCCCCGGACAACACCAGAAACCCCAGGCCGGAGCAAAGGGAAGGCCACAGCACCAGGAAGACCCAGGCAGGACCCCCCACCAGACACCACGCCCGAGAACAGGTGTAGGCAGGGAGGAGCAGAACAGCAGCACCCAAGGCAGCACAAGCCACCAAAGCGCAGGCAGAAGGGACAGAGCACCCCAAAAAACCACCGGCACAACACCGGCAAGCACCCACGAGAGGAACCAGGCGTAGCCCACGGGACGGGAGGAACAGGGCCAGGAAAAAGGAGCCCCAACGGACGACCAACCCACCAGAGTCCAGGAAGGGAAGAACCAGGACCCCCAAGGGGAGCAGACGGCCATAACAGTCCAGCCCGCAGCGGAGGCAAGACCACCGAGGGAGCACGGCAGGCCAACCGGAACCAGGGGAGCCCACAGGACCCCCCCCTCTACACCCCGGCAGCGGCCCAAGGAGAAGGAACACCGACCCATCACCAGGCGGGGCAGGGTGCCCGAAGCAGAAGGGGAACAGGACGCAACCCAACACGCCGCCGCAGAAGAAGAGAGAAGCGACTCCGACAGAAGAGCAGCAGAGGGCAAGGAGCAAGCAAGCAGGCAGGAAAACCCCAACAACACAGGGAAACCCACGAGCAAGCAAAGGCGGAGCCAGCGAAAAAAGAACCAGCCACCACAGAGGTGACCGGAACCCACGCCAACTCGAGGCAGGCCACAAACAGAAAGGGCGAACACCCACAGAGACGCCAAGAGCAGGGGCACCCCCCGAAGAAGAGACCCAAAGGGAACAGACCCATGGAACACCCACCACCCGAGAACAGCAAGAACCGGGCTAGCAGGAAACCCCAAAAAGGGGAGACAGCACAGTGCCCAAACGCAAGTCCCCAGCACCCCCAGGAGGCACCGACCCAGGAACAAGACACACACCAGAAGGTACGCCCCACAGCACCCCAGGACCGGCACCAGCAGGCCAACAGAGGACCCACCAACACCGGACAACACGACAGCAGCGGCCGGAATGAAACCCACGGGGCAAGAGCAGCAGCCAAACCAGAGGCGCAGAAACCCCAGGGCACACACCAACGCCGCACATGCCACCGGAGAACTGACAGAGGGCAAAGCGACAACCAGCACATCAAAAGGATGCGCCAGGCAAAGGCGGAGGCCACCAAGGCGGGGCAAAGCGCAGCAGAACCGCCAGTGAGGGGCCCACAACACAGGACAAAAGGCGCCCACACCCAGCCGCAGCGAACAGAGGCAGGGAAGGAACAAAGGGACGCCCCACACACAGCGCCAATCGGGCAACCAGAGCCACAAAGTGGGGGGGGGGCGAAGCACACGCCATGGGGGGGGTCCAACACATCCCACCAAGGACATAGAAGCTGAAAAGAAGGGACGAACCGACAAAAAAGCCACATCGCAACAGGCCAAGTAGGAGAAAAAGGGCAGCCAGCTCCAATGGGAAGCCAGGTGTGAGGACATCAGTGAGAGTCTAGCGGGCACATAACAGACGTCAGAGTGACAGGCACGAAGAACACACCGTGACTCAGCCCATCGCACAAGCACACGCACCCGAAGAATAAAGAACCCAAAATCTATCCCAACCAACAGGAACGACAGCACTGACAATGCACCACACACATGAACACGTCAAAGGGCCGCAAAGACCCCTCAGGGACGCGGGCGCGGGCTGACATAAACGAGGGGGGTGGGGGGTGGCGGGCTGAAGCCCTGCGAACCCAACGGGGCATGCACACCCGCACAGTGCCTCACCCAGAACAGGCACAGAGCAAAGCATCAAGCACTCTACAAAGGAAACACTGCACATCCCCAGAGGGCCCCCCAAGACACAGTATATATGGGAAAACGTAGTATCACCACCACATTCCAAATACTGCAAAGTCGCAAAACACGAACAACGCGAGCGACACACTGCACATCAAGCAGCCTTCCATCTGGCCGCACGAACGTGCACAAACTGGCATGCAGCAGCCCAGAACTCACAAATGCCAGGACTGAAGGATCATGAGTAAATCATGCCACCCGGGGACTCCGTCAGCGCTCTCCCAACTCTGAAGCAGGCCCAGGTAGTACCAGTCGGAGCAGCAACACACCCCAGAGCCGGAACAGCAGTGGACCACACAAGGAAGGAACCTGCACGTAGGGCACAGAGAGAGCAGAAAAAACACCGCAAAGCGGCACTCACCCAGAGCCGGGGCCGGAGCAACATGGACAAGGCCCCCACACAAACAGCCGGCTCGGGAATCCAAACATCCAGCGCAGCGCGACTCCCACCCGGCCAAGCTCGGGGAGACGCTCACAGCAACCTGGAAGCAACCGGGAGGCGGCGCACCAGCCGCAAAGGGCCGGAAAGATTCCGGAAGACCGGCCAGGAAGAAGCCAAGCCTCCCAGCAAGCCCGGCAGGCCGGGAGGCAGGCACACCAGGAACATCACCACTGCCCGCGAAGCCAGGCAGCCGGGCAGAGGGAGCAGAGAAGAACCTGCATGCCACCCCAGCCCAGCAGGAGCAGGTGCAGGTGCAGCAACATCAACAGCAACCATCAATCCAATCTGTCGAAGACAGAAAAAAAGAACAGACAGGATGCTGGGTAAGTACTGCTTATGTACTCCCGGTGGGAGGGGCAGTATTAGTATCCCAGCATGCCTCTGTTCTTTTTTTCTGTCAGGAGATGGTTATCTCCACTTGTTAGTATGAAGATGTCGAGGACGGAGGGACCTGGGGGTAATGCGGCGTCAGCCCACTACAGGAGAAGTTGTTATGTTGTAGCCCCTAGAGCCAGCCCAAAGCTAACTGAGCCAACCTCCAAGTCTGCGCAAGCAGGGTTGAACGTGTGCTGCCAGCTTTCCGTATGTGGTTTTAATTACCAGCTGTCACTGGGCTTGACATCGGAGGAGACTTTATAAATGTGTAACTTCGCATTTCAGTTCAGTGATGTGGACCACCTCACTGAAATGCGTTAGTCTAATGCCTTGTGCATGGCACTTGGCAAGACTGAGCACAATTTTTACTTCAAAGGAGCGCACAGAATAACAGGGCTCATCAGCATAGAATTACAGAAGAGACAGTAAAAACATTGATACAATAAATATTTTAAAGCCAGTATCATACCAGTTAATTACATTTTATAACAGCTGCAAACTATCCCTGCTTTGGAAACCATTAAAAGGCACCTCCCACTGTTTCAGTCAACCTGCTCTAAAATCCAGGACATGAGCCAAATTTTCCAAAATCTACCGCGGCGGGTGGTGAAAAACCAGGACTTTCATAGCAAATCTGTGACGTTTGGTCAAACTATTGATAGAGGGTGTAGATTAGGTGCCTTTTTGAAAGTATTCAAGTTAATTGCAGTGCTGTATATAGGCAAGACGGATGCTGAAGTTGACATGAAAACTTTCAAAAAGGCACACAATCCGCCACGCTTTATAAACAAATGCATAGCTACCAGGGTTTCAGATTGCTATGTGAGAAATGTTTATGAGTGCCATTTCAATAACTATGAGTGGCACTTTCTCTTGAACAGAATCAAGGTATGAGGTAGTCAAACTGGCACCACTGTGGTGTGCTAGATCTATTAATATAATTTAAAAGCACATTTTTAAGCAGAGTCACAGAGGCAATACATCCTGCACTCCGTGTTGCTCTTTCCCTTGTATGCTTCCCTGCTCCATGTTGCTTTTCTCTCTGTGTGTTTCTCCATCTACAAAATACTCCTGCTCTCCGTGATGCTCTCTGTCCCTCTTGTTCTTTTCTCTGTAATCCCAAGACAGTTTAAAATACACAAAAGTTGCACAATATGGATGAGCCCTAGGGGCCACCTAAACCATATACTAAGAAAGTGGTATAAGGGATATCAATCTAAAAGGAAACAGGCCTAGGGCCTTGGGAATCGCTGGAGCTGTTCGGGACTAGCAGTAACTAAGTCGGGAAAGGCCCCCGGGACTCGGGTGCAGTGTTTAAAGTGCACGCACTCACCAATGCAAAGTCCATGGCGCGTAAAAAGTACAAAGTTAGTTAGTTCGGAACCTTCCGAGTGACCTAGAAAGCTGAAACTTGAGACACATGCCCTAGAGATGTGTACCAGTGTAGGAACACCGGCGGAGCTGAGTTACCTCACCCACAGGAAGCGGGTGCATAGGGTCGAATTAGTGTGGGGTTTCGTCACGCTGGTCGATGATGCTTGGAGCTGAAGATGCTGCAGGCGGCTCGATGTGAAGAGTTCCGGTGGATCCAAGGGTGGATCTGAAGTTGTGAAGACCTGACAGCAGAGGGGACAATGTTCAAAGTCACTAGCCAGTGACTACCGTGGAACCAGATTGGAACCAGGCGATGTTGGGTGCAAACAGGCGTTGAGGTGTAGCTTCTCTCTGCAGCCACATAGACACCGGGGGTGGAGGACATCCAGGTGTCGGTCACAAGCTGTCCCACGCAGGCCTCTCGATGTTGGCGGTGTCGACAACTTGATCGGAGCAAACAGGCCTTGGCTAATGCAAGCCAAGCAGGAATTGAAAAATGCTTCTCACTCGGACCAGCAAGGTCAGAGCAGGTGCTCCTTTCTACAGGAGCGAGGACAAGTCTGGAGCCACCAGACCCGCAGTGTAGTTTGTCGGTTTTGTTGCCAAGATGGCCGCTGACCACGTGGCTAATGGCCGGGATGGCGCGTCGAGTGGCACAATGCAAAAGAGCCCCACGCAGATCGTGGAGATGCTGGTGGGATGATCTTTGGTGCAAGGGCTGCTCGGTGGTGGGGGTTCTCAGTCCCCTAAGCACAACGTCGAGGATGCCTCTGATGCTGCGCAGTCAGCTCTTCGGGGGTCTTCCAAGAGGTCCGGTCCCACGTCTCGCGGTGCCTCCACGGGTCCCTTCTTTGCAGGGACTGTGGATCGGGATGTGAGAAGTCTGGGAGTCTGGGTCTTGTCAGGCTCTGGGCTCGGGCTCCGGCGGGAGGCGGTGGCAAAGCAGATGTCGATTCGCTGGTTGGTACCTGCTTTCACAGGGTGGCCACTCCTAGGCCACAAGGGAGATTCTCTTCAGTCTTCTGTGCAGCAGAATGTCAAAGTCCAGTCGTCTTCTTCGTGTAAAGTTGATTTCAGGATGATCTGCTGTGCAATGGCACTGCTCCCACTCTTATTCCCAATCTGAGGGGTGGATCACCTACTAGGTGGGGGCACTTACACCCCCTTTCCTTTGTCCAGCTCCTCGCCAGGCCTGGGTCTGGAAAGTCCCAGGACCGGTTTGGACTGGCTTATGCACGGGGACACCTTGTGTGCCCCGGGCATGTCTCAATCTATTCAGCCCTGTCCTACCCAATACACAAAACCCTGTCTGGGGTGGTGCTCGCACCTCCCAAGGCAGGAAACCCTTTGTCCAAGCCTCCCTCGCTGGAAGGACTCCCAGCAGCAGGAGGTCAGACTTGTGTCTGTGGTGGCAGCATCCATTTTGTGATGCTGAGGCTCTGGTTAACTTTAACCGGGGTTAAGGCTACACACATATTGTGTCCCTCTAGAAGGGTGGAATGCTATCCCCGTCGACAGAACTGTCGAGAGGATAGTATTCCAAATCGTATGACACCTTACTCGACATGTTTTGATAAAGCCAATCTAAAGTTAGCAAATAACAGCGAGGATTATAATGCACTTAAGAGTATATGGTATGGCAATATCCCGGAACAGCTAAGGGAGTGGTTCCCGACAGCTGCAGACAGGCTCAGCTCATGCTAGAGCACCATCTCACATATTTCCAAGCACTCTGCCTCCAGGATTGATGAGGCCTTCCATAGGAGTGGCTGATAGGAACATGTATGTCCAGTTTAAAGTTAGATATAGGGATACTATATATAAGTAAGAGGTGATTACACCAACTTACCCCAGCTGAGTGATCAGCCAGTTGTGTCAAATATGGAGGCCAGGCCAGGGGTGGCACAATACATGCTGCAGCCCCTGGTAGGCCTTGGCTACACCTATGCCCTTGGTACCTATGGTACACTGTTACAGGGGCCTATAAGGTGAACCAATTCCAATTGTGTTATGCACCTAAGGTACATGGAGTCCATTTTAAGGAGAGAGCAATCAGCCTGGGGCCCTGAATAGCAGGATCCCAGGCCAACTAAGTCAAAAACCAGCTAAACACCAGGCAAAAAGTTTTGGGGTAACCATAGTCAGATATCCACCTTCCTACATAACCCCCCCCCCCCAAACGAAAGGAGATAAGGCTATCCTTGACCAGGTAAGCCTATATTGCCTAAGTGGGCATATAAGGAAGTGCCAGCTCTGGCTTGGTAACCCCCTGTCTCATGGTCCACTAAGCAATCCCTCACCCTAAGGGTATCTGAGGGTCTCCACCATAGGGAATCTCTACCTGTGGTGTGTCTTTGCAAAGTCAGAGGCTGGTGTTGAGATGGAGTACTGAAGTGAGTTTCCTCTATAGGGCTCAGCTTCCTCCAATCACTCTCCACCATGTGTGCCTTTCTTTCTTTGACTGAGTTGCACTGTGCTCTCAGGGTCAACCTCTGGCTACCTAAAGCTGGAGGCTGAGTCCCTCTGTTTGGCTTACTGGAGGGACAGTTCAGGTTTGGGCCCTTAGGGTCCCAGGTTTGGCTGTGCCCAACAATATCCATCTGGGGGAGGTCCCTAACTACTTTTAAGGGGGATCCCTCAGGAGTTTTTAAAGTTTGCACCTCACTAGGGCTACTAGTTTCGGTGCCCCTAATCTGTTGATGGGGGTGCTTTATTTGACAGGGGGCCCTTTGGGTCTCACTGTCCTTCTTGTCCTCTGCAGCCGTGGCTGAGTAAGGCAAGGTAGAGAGGGGCAGGTTACCTGCTCCAGACTGGGTCCCACCTGAGAAGGGTCCACTGCCATCAGAGGCTCTGTCAGGCCAGGCCTAACAACCTCTGGGACAGTTCCTTCATCAGGGGTAAGATCAGTTCCCTGAGGAGGCGGATCCTTTCCTAATGTCTGGTGAGGGGGAGATTTCTCTTCCTCCTCCATGCTCTCAGTTTGGGTGGAGTGATCCATCATTTCAGGCTTCACTACCCATGTATCAGTTTGAGTTTGGGCTGTGGCCATCACAGCCCCTCCAAACTTTTCGGGAGGAGACTCAGTTTGGGTATGGGCTGTTACCATCACAGCCCTGCTACTCTCTTCAGGAGGGAAGTTAGCTAAAGATGGGGCTGAGGTTCGCTCAGCCCTCCCAACCTTTTCAGGAAGGACATCTTGGATTGGGGCTGTAGCCATCACATTCCCACTAACCTTTCCATTGAGATTTACCATTCTAGAATGGGTTTGCTGTTCAACCTCAGCCCAGGCTGAGATTTCCAAATCATTACCCAGTAGGCAATCTACAGGCAAGTTTGCTGACACTGCCACTCTCGTTGGGCCAGTGACACCTCCCCAGCTAAGATTGACTACAGCCATGGGATGATTGGTTTCTATGCCATCAATGTTTGTCACCTGATATCTGGCATCAGGTAAAAGTTGCCTTGAGGGGACTAGACATTCAGCCACCATGGTGATGCTAGCCCCTGTGTCTCTGAAGGCCTCAACTTCCAAGCCATTGATGAGGGGCTCCTGTCTATACTTGCTCAAAGTGTTTGGGCAAGCAGTGAAATTGGCAAAACCCATGCCAGTCTCATAGACAAGAGCATCTGAGTTAGGGGACCTGGATAGGCCAGAGTCCACCTGTCCTCCAAAAGTAAACCCACCCAAATTGTTGGGGTGCTCCCACCACCTGGGGGACCACTGCTAACAGTGACAGGAGGTGTTGGAGCCTTAACTGGAGGTATATTCTCCTTATTGCCATTCTTGGGACAACAGCTGTCTGTTTTGTAATGCCCAACCTGTTTACAGGTATGACAATAAGGCTTTTTCTGGGTTGAAGAAGTGTCTTGGGATCCACCCCCATTCTTGGAGTTTTGGAGCCCTGGGGAAGTCTTTTCCTTACTTTTATCCCCACCCTTCTCTTGAGGCTTGGTAGTCTCTTTCTTTTGGTCACCACCCTGGTTCTTAGGCCTGATCCTGGTTCTGACCCCTTTGTCTGCCCTCCTACCCAATTCTTGTGGGGAGGTCAGATCAGAGTCAACCAGGTGCTGATGTAGAAGCTGATTTTGACAATTACTTAAGATTTGCTCCCTCATAATTAAATTATACAATCCTGTATAGTCAGTAACCTTACTTCCCAGCAACCAGCCCTCCAGAGCCTTAGTGGCACATTCAACACATTCAGACCAGTCCTGAGTCTGTGTCTTCGGTGTGTCTGTGTACATTAACATGTACTGTTCAGTGGTTAAGCCTAACCCATCAATCAGAGCACTCTTCAGGACCAGGTAGTTTCTAGAATCCCCATCACTAACTGTGAGGAGTCTGTCTCGGCCTCTACCTTCAAAGGAGAGCCACAAGATGGCTGCCCACTGCTCCTGCGGGATCTGCTGTACCTTGCAGGCTCTCTCAAGTGCAGTCATCCATTTGTGGATATCATCCCCAGCTTTGTAGGGGGGCACAATCTTACTCAGGTTTCTTGTATCAAAAGACCTGTCTTTATCCTTAGGGATAGTGCTGCCACCAGTGGATCCTAATCCACTCTCTCTAGGCTGTCTTGCTCTAGCAAGTTTCTCTTGGGCCAGGGCAACCTCTAACTCTTGTCTCTGGATCCTCAATTCAGCCTCTCTCATTTTGGCCTCATGTTCCCTTCTCTGAGGGCTAGTCATCTCCCTTCTGGAGTGACCATGAGAACCTCTAGAAGCATGGGAGTGGTTAGAGTCACCCGAGTGAGTCCTTCTCCTCCTAGGCTTCTGGTTAAGAACACCTGGGGGTCTGAATTGGTTGTTCCCAGATTCAGTGCCAAATAGGCTTAAGTTAGTCTGGTTCAGTCTACTGACCAGTACCTGACTATTTCTGTCATCATCAGAATCACTGCTCCCCCCTTCTGTCTCTTCTTCCTCTTCCTCCTCCTCATCTACCTGAGGAGCTCCAGTGATGGGGGCTTCCTCATCTACCAGGACTATAGGGACAGGGGCTTCTGCAGTGTCATCCTCTGAAGGAGAGCCTCCTGTAGCATTCCCTGTGGGGTCTGCCTTAGAGGTCTTTAGAGTCTCAGACTGGTCTAAGATCTCTCTAAGGTGGTCTGTAGTAGGGGAAGGCCCTGTCTTCAGACCCCTTAAGACACAAAGCTGTCTTGATTCCTTAAAGGAAAAAAATAGCAAATTTGGATGGTGCCCTTGGAGGGTCACTCTCAACATAGACATTCCCAGTGGAACCCTCTGCTCCAGACATTGCTCTAGTGTGGGTGGATATGTTGCAATCTACCTACACTGGTGTTTACCTACTAAACCTATCTAGTAGTTGTAGTCAGGGTGTGCTACTCCCTATCCTCTAAAATAACTAAGTTCAGTAGAACTTATGTATACTAGTCTTGTTTTATATGTACCTAAAAGGTACCTGTATGATCTTTCAAATGATAATCTCAAAGATTGTAATGGTAAAACAACAGCAAGCTCAGATCCCAATCCGCTGCTCACCAATGTGAGAAGTTGGCCTGATATATGATGTTTCCAATTCTGGAACCACCTTGTATCAGTCCAAACAACCCTTATGATGATTGGTTGTAAGTCAACCTTATAGACCAGTTATCCTAGTGGTAACGTGGACAAAGCAGTCTTAGGCTAAACTCTGAAAGGCATGTGAAGCCAGCTGTATTACCATACACAACCCCCTTGAATACCAAATGAATGGACTCCACACAGATATATATTGAAAATATATATAGATTTATTAACTACAAATATCCCCTGGACTCTTTATGAGCACAGAAGCACAAGCGTTAAACACAAGACAGTTTAAAATACACAAAAGTTGCACAATATGGATGAGCCCTAGGGGCCACCTAAACCATATACTAAGAAGGTGGTATAAGGGATATCAATCTAAAAGGAAACAGGCCTAGGGCCTTGGGAATCGCTGGAGTTGTTCGGGACTAGCAGTAACTAAGTCGGGAAAGGCCCGCGGGACTCGGGTGCAGTGTTTAAAGTGCACGCACTCACCAATGCAAAGTCCATGGTGCGTAAAAAGTACAAAGTTAGTTAGTTCGGAACCTTCCGAGTGACCTAGAAAGCTGAAACTTGAGACACAGGCCCTAGAGATGTGTACCAGTGTAGGAACACCGGCGGAGCTGAGTTACCTCACCCACAGGAAGCGGGTGCATAGGGTCGAATTAGTGTGGGGTTTCGTCACTCTGGTCGATGGTGCTTGGAGCTGAAGATGCTGCAGGCGGCTCGATGTGAAGAGTTCTGGTGGATCCAAGGGTGGATCTGAAGTTGTGAAGACCTGACAGCAGAGGGGACAATGTTCAAAGTCACTAGCCAGTGACTTCCGTGGAACCAGATTGGAACCAGGCGATGTTGGGTGCAAACAGGCGTTGAGGTGTACCTTCTCTCTGCAGCCACGTGGACACCGGGGGTGAAGGACATCCAGGTGTCAGTCACAAGCTGTCCCACGCAGGCCTCTCGATGTTGGCAGTATCGGCAACTTGATCGGAGCAAACAGGCCTTGGCTAATGCAAGCGACGCAGGAATTGAAAAAGGCTTATCACTCGGACCAGCAAGGTCAGAGCGGGTGCTCCTTTCTACAGGAGCGAGGGCAAGTCTGGAGCCACCAGACCCGCAGTGTAGTTTGTCGGTTTCATCGCCAAGATGGCCGCTGACCACGTGGCTAATGGCCGGGATGGCGCGTCGAGTGGCACAATGCAAAAGGGTCCCACGCAGATCGTGGAGATGCTGGGGGGCTGATCTTCGGTGCAAGCGCTGCTCGGTAGTGGGGGTTCTCAGTCCCCTAAGCACAACGTCGAGGATGCCTCTGATGCTGCGCAGTCAGCTCTTCGGGGGTCTTCCAAGAGGTCCGGTCCCACGTCTCGCGGTGCCTCCACGGGTCCCTTCTTTGCAGGGACTGTGGATCGGGCTGTGAGAAGTCTGGGAGTATGGGTCTTGTCAGGCTCTGGGCCCGGGCTCTGGCGGGAGGCGGTTGCAAAGCAGATGTTGATTTGCTGGTTGGTACCTGCTTTCACAGGGTGGCCACTCCTAGGCCACAAGGGAGATTCTCTTCAGTCTTCTGTGCAGCAGAATGTCGAAGTCCAGTCGTCTTCTTCGTGTAAAGTTGATTTCAGGATGATCTGCTGTGCAATGGCACTGCTCCCACTCTTATTCCCAATCTGAGGGGTGGATCACCTACTAGGTCCCTCCTTTGGGTGGAACCAGGAAGGGGGCGGTTACACCCCCTTTCCTTTGTCCAGCTCCTCGCCAGGCCTGGGTCTGGAAAGTCCCAGGACCGGTTTGGACCGGCTTATCCACTGGGACACCTTGTGTGCCCCGGGCATGTCTCAATCTATTCAGCCCTGTCCTACCCAATACACAAAACCCTGTCTGAGGTGGTGCTCGCACCTACCAAGGCAAGAAACCCTTTGTCCAAACCTCCCTCGCTGGAAGGACTCCCAGCAGCAGGAGGTCAGACTTGTGTCTGTGGTGGCAGCATCCATTTTGTGATGCTGAGACTCTGGTTACCTTTAACCGGGGTTAAGGCTACACACATGTCGTGTCCCTCTGGAAGGGTGGAATGCTATCCCCGTCAACAGAACTGTCGAGGGGATAGTATTCCAAATCGTATGACACCTTACTAGACATGTTTTGATAAAGCCAAACCAAAGTTAACAAATAACCGCGAGGATTATAATGCACTTAAGAGTATATGGTATGGCAATATCCCGGAACAGCTAAGGGAGTGGTTCCCGACAGCTGCAGACAGGCTCAGCTCATGCTAGAGCACCATCTCACATATTTCCAAGCACTCTGCCTCCAGGATTGATGAGGCCTTCCATAGGAGTGGCTGATAGGAACATGTGTGTCCAGTTTAAAGTTAGATATAGGGATACTATATCTAAGTAAGAGGCGATTACACCAACTTACCCCAGCTGAGTGATCAGCCAGTTGTGTCAAATATGGAGGCAGGCCAGGGGTGGCACAATACATGCTGCAGCCCCTGGTAGGCCTTGGCTACACCTATGCCCTGGTTACCTATGGTGCACTGTTACAGGGGTCTATAAGGTGAACCAATTCCAATTGTGTTATGCACCTAAGGTACATGGAGTCCATTTTAAGGAGAGAGCAATCAGCCTGGGGCCCTGAATAGCAGGATCCCAGGCCAACTAAGTCAAAAACCAGCTAAACACCAGGCAAAAAGTTAGGGGGTAACCATAGTCAGATATCCACCTTCCTACATGCACTCCTTGTTGCTCTCTCACTTTGAGGCTATTAAGCAATCATTAATTCCAAAGACTGCCAGCACCCCCAGGTGGTCCAGGCACTAGAGATCTCAAATTGTCCCCCAAACAAAGTGGAGCTCCGCAGCTGTGTGTTCCCAGCAACAGCATTGCACTGTTTTTGGGTACTGCTTCCAGTGGGTGAGTGGAGTGTTTGATGGGTCCTTCCATTCTAACTCACACCAAGTGCGGGGTCGGCCCCTTCACTCACTGAGCACCCCTAAACAACAGGCCCCCACTTCCCGCACAGCAGAGGGGTCCCTCTCCTGCAATGCTACCTCTCACATATTTGCTGTATAATGCCTCCAGTAGTACATTACTATTAGGGCACTTACTACTCTTTCAGACAGGCATAAGTGTCCTCCAAGCCTGCAGCCAGGTGATGGCCGCCCACATGTCGAGAACAAAAAGAGATTAGGGTCTCAACCTCGCCGCTGCAAAGGAGCCATCTTACTTTCTTTACAGTAATACTTCCTTTGTTTGCAAATGTCACTCCAGCGCTTAATTTAAGCAGCATTTTCTGCAATCCAACAGCCAGTATGTTCTCT